>NC_137742.1:32502892-33145392 GCF_963264785.1 Psittacula echo | reverse complement strand
AACACCAGGAAGAAGAGATCAGCATTTCTCTCTCCAATTCTCTTCAGGAAGCTAGTGAAACACAAAGTTCGTAGCCACTCCTCATAGAATATTCCTTCCAAGCTTTTCACCAGCTACAACCACTTTTCAGATAAGGTCTCCCTTGATCCTCCTTTTCTCCAGGCTAAAGAAAGCCTGTTCAGTCAGTCACTCCTTGTAGGACTTTATGCCTAGATTCTTCACCAGCTTTGTTGTACTTTCAATGCAGTCCAGCACCTCAGTGTCTTGTAGTGAGAGGCCCAAAACTGAACACAGTGTTAGAGGTGCAGCCTGACCACTGCCAAGCACAGGGGGATGATCACTGCCCTGGCCCTGCTGGCCACATTATTTCTGATACATGCCAGGATGTTCTCAGCCTTCTTGGCTGTCTGGGCCCACTTCTGACTCCTATTGAGCTAGCTGTCAACCAACATATCCAGGTACTTTTCCACTGAGTAGCTTTCCAGCTGCTCTTCCCAAGGCCTGTAGCATCGCATGGGTTTGTTATGGCCCAAGTGAATAAGCCTGCACTTGGGGTTGTTGAATCTCTTACATTGGCCTTGCCTATGTAAGTTCTGCAGCATGCTCCTGAGTTCAGCAGCAGCAGTCACTTTTTCTCCTTCTTAGTAGCTGATGTAGTGCTGTGTTTTTGACTTTTGGCCTGGGTATAATAGTGATAAAGCAGATGTTTTCAGTTGCTGGTCAGAACGTTTACCCTGACCAAGGACTTTGTGAGCCTCATGCTTTGCCAAGGAGGAGGAGAAGCCTGGAGGAGGCAGGGACAGGACACCTGACCCAAACTAGCCAAAGAGGTATTCCATACCACAGCACGTCATGCCCAGGGATGTAACTGGGAGTTACCCGGAAGGGCATGCTCTCTGCTCTGTTGGGCTCATTTTCGGTGGGTGGTATTGTATTCTCTTCCCTTGTTATTTCTCTTATCATTACTATTATTGGTGGCAACAGTAGTGATTTGTGTTATACCTTAGTTACTGGACTGTTTTTATCTCAACATGTGGGAGTTACATTTTTCGATGCTCCTCCCCATCCCTCTGGGGGGCGGGGTGGGGGAGAGGAGTAGAAACTGCGTGGCTGACTTGCCAACAGGGCTTAAACCACGACAGTTCTTTTTGGCGCCCAACGTGGGGCACGAAGGGTTGAGATAACGACAGATCTGACCGGAGTGTGTCTAATCATATTTGTTGATAAGCGTTCAGTGTTTCGGATTAATAGTCACTCGTCACAATGCTGGTTTATTGGCTCTCAAAGTTGTTGGTTTTGATCTCATAGTTTCAATATGTCGTAGCTTACTTAGAGCCGGTATTTGCTGTGTTAGTGTTTTTCAAGTATGGGGCTTGGGCTAAAGTTCTTTTCTTATTGTACTTTATGGTAATGACTTGTAATACAATAGAATCATTGATCATGAAACTGGTCTGGCTTATGTTCCCAGTGTAGTCACCACCGTTATGCTTTGGGAAGTATATAATAGAAGTGCTTAGCAATTACACATCTTTTTTCTCCTTCTCGGGTGCTCAACCTGTGAAGGAGACATTATCTTACCCTCCTAGCGCCCCCCCCAGACTGTTTACAGCATTGTTTGAGAGTTTTGAAGGTTTTTAATGGCCTTTAAATACCCTTGAGACCTGTTTGCTGATTGTGATGGGGAGCACCATGTTGGCACACATACAGAGTGTGTTTTGTTCACAACCATTACGTCTGATCTCAAGGGTTAAGCAGAGTCAGGTTTGGGTCTTGTCTGGGGTTAGACGACAACATAGAAGGACCAAGAGATTTTCCCCAAGGCTGGACAGCCATGAGTGGAAGGGCATGTGGGATAGTACGGGGAAGTATCTAGGTCAGTGGGCCCCTCCAGTGCTTTGGAATTTCACCATCGAACAAGTGCAGAATCCAGAAGAATTAGTAAAACACTTAAATGAGGTGTGTTGTCATTCTGGCCATACCAGAGAGGGACAAATCATGTCAACGTGCTAGGGCTTGGCCTATGCTTACAGGGCCTTGTTCAACACTATCCAGCACCTTCACAAGGAGAAAAAAGGCCCTGGATCTGAGGGCAAAGCAACAGACAGCGCAGCTACTCCAGCTCCAAGCACAGCAGATACACCACCCCCAAGCACAGGAGCTATACCACCCCCAGCAAAAGTACAGCTGCTACTCAAACTTTGGCTGTAACTGACAGCGCAGCTACCCCAGTGACAAGTACAGCAGCTACACCACCCCCAGTGACAAGTACAGCAGCTACACCAGCCTCAGCAACAAGGACAGTAGCTACTCAAACTCAGACTGCAACAGGCAGCGAAGCTACCTCAGCTCCAAGCACAGTAGCTACACCACGCTCAGTGACAAGTACAGTTGCTACTCAAACCACAATGATAATCACTGCAGCTAAACCAGAGGACCAATTCGTACCAGTATCGATTGCCCCTGTACGCAAGAGAAAAAGCAAAAAAGAGGCAAGAAGGGTGAGGCAAGATGAAGAAACAATGTATTCACCACCCGGGCCACCATCTGATCAGGAGTCATCATCACATGACAAAGAAGAGGTGACTTCTCGACCTCAGACCTCAGCTGAGCTATGGAATATGTGAAAAGAATTTACCCGTAAACCAGGGGAACACATCATCACGTGGTTGCTCCGATGCTGGGACAATGGGGCCCATGGTCATGAACTAGAAGGTACGGAAGCCAAGCAGCTGGGATCACTTGCTAGAGAAGGGGGAATTGACAAAGCAATTGCAAGAGAGAAAAGGTCCCTCAGTCTTTGGAGGCAGCTCTTGGCAGCTGTGAAAGAAAGGTTTCCATACAAGGACGATGTTATGAGTTGTTCGGCCAAGTGGACTACTTTAGACAAAGGCATCCAGTCTCTGAGGGAATCAGCCATCATAGAGATGATCTATCACATCAAGCTGAATAACAGGGATATACCCATAGACCCAGATGAAGTCAAATGTACACGACCCATGCGGTGAAAACTTACACGGAATGCACCGTCATCTTTTGCCCATTCATTGGCAACAGTAACCTGGAATGACATAGTACCACTAACAGTGGATGAAATGATTCATAAACTCTGAGAGTTCGAAGACAATCTCACCCCTTCCATCATCTCAGCTGTGGAAAAGCTGTCCCAGGATGTCAAACAATTGAGGGACGATCTATCTGATTTATCCAGCTCCTCACGTTTACCAACACACATCTCAGCTGTTAACAAAAGGTGTCCTACTGCTCGAGAGAGAAGATATAGAAGTTATACGCCACGGGCCACCCTATGGTCTTACTGCAGGGTCACGCAGAAGACATGACGAAGTGGGATGGAAAACCTACTTCAGCTTTGGAGGAACAGATGCGTGAATTGAAAACAGGAACAAAGGTCGAGGCTGATCATCCCGTGAGAGCTGCAGCTTCAGCCTCTGGTGACTGGGAGTGGAAGCATAGACGGGTAACGTGTGGGATACAGAGAAATTGTCTGAGCAGCCACGGGTCAGGTTAGGAAAGCTAAAGCTCTGACAGAAGTAAACCTGGCCAGGGACATCAAGAGCAACAGGAAAGCTTCTATATATACATCATTGATAAAAGGAAGACTAGGAAAGTGTTGGCTCTCCAGAAGTAAACAGAACACCTGTTTACCTGGTATGTGGAGGAGGATGAAGTACTCAGTGACATTTTTGCCTTGGTCTTCACCGACAAGAATTCCAGCCACACCACAAAAGCTGCAGAAAGCAAAAGCAGGGCCTGGGAGAATGAGCAACCAACCACTATGGAAGATCATGTTTGAGACCATCATGAAGGTGAACAGTCCATGGGACTTGATGAGATTCATCCACAGGTCCTGGGGGAACTGGCAGATGAAGTGGCCAAGCCATTATTCATCATATTTGAGAAGTTGTGGCAGTCCGGTGAAGCTCCCATTGAGTATAACATTGCATTATGGAGGTTTCATTCTGCTCCCCATCCCTGTGTTCCAGCTCAAGGAGCTGGGTATCCTGCTCATATATGTATATATATATGTACCTGAGTATAACTGCTCATACTCTGAAAGACTGAGGCAAAGAAGGTATTACGTACTTCAGCCTTTTCCTCATCCCTTGTCAATATGTTTTTCCCCACATGTAATAAAGGATGAAGATTTTCCTCAGCCCTCCTTTGTTGTTTATGTGTCTGCCTTCTACAGCACTGGCCAGATTAAGTTCTAGTTGTGCTTTGGCCCTTCTAATTTTATCCCTGCATAACCTCACAACATCTCTGTAGCTCTCCTGTGTTGCCTGACCTTTCCCTCAAAGGTCATAAATTCTCTTTTTCCCCTGAGTTCCAGCCAAAGATCTTTGTTCAGCCAGGGCAGTCTTCTTCCCTGCTGGCTCATTTTGCAGCATAGGGATGGCCTGTTCCTGCAATTTTAATGATAAGTACTTGAAGAATGTTCAACCTTCCTCGCCCGCTTTGCATTTCACGACTGCCTCCCAAGGGACTCTGTCGACCAGGCCACTAAAAAGGCCAAAGTCTGCCATCTGGAAGTCCAAGGTAACTGTTCTGGTTATCCTGCTCCTCACTTCTTCCAGAACTAAAAACTATCATTTCATGATCACTATTCCCAAGATGGCCTCCAGCCATCACATCACCCACAATCCTTCTCTGTTCACAAACAACAGGTCCAGTGGGGTGCCTTCTCTAGTAGGCTCCATCACCAGCTGTGTCAGGAAGTTGTCTCTCACACGCTCCAGGAATCTCCTAGGCTGTTTCCTCTCCACTGTATTTTATTGTCAGGAGCCAGCTGGTAAGGTGAAGTGTTCCATAAGGCCTAGTGATAAAGTGACTTCTTCAGCTGCTCATAGAATATTTCATCTGTCTCTTCATCCTGGTTAGGTGGTCTGTAGCAAACTACCCCTGCCTTCTTGGCCTTTCCTCTGATTCGTAACCATATGCACTTGATGCCAGACTCATCATCACCAAGGCATCACCATCTTACAGGGCAACCACTCTCTAAGATACAGTTGCCTATTCCTTCTGAAGAATTTACTGCCATCCATTGTGGCACTCCAGTTGTGTGTCATCCTACCATGTTTTCATGATTGCAACTATATCATATATACATACATATATATATACATATATAAAATATAGCAGTACTTGTGAGACCTCACTTGGAGTACTGTGTACAGTTCTGGAGTCCTCAGCATAAGAAGGACATGGAGCTGTTGGAGCAAGTCCAGAGGAGGGCCACAGGGAGGATAAGGGGGCTGGAGCACCTCCCGTATGAGGACAGGATGAGAAAGTTGAGGCTGTTCAGCCTGGAGAAGAGAAATTGAGTGGAGACCTCATAGCAGCCTTTCAGTATCTGAAGGGGGCCTACAAGGATGATGGAGAGGGGCTCTTCATCAGGGACTGTAGCCATAGGACAAGGGGCAATGGGTTTAAACTTAAACAGAGGAAGTTCAGGCTAGATACAAGGAAGAAGTTCTTTACCGTGAGGGTGGTGAGGCACTGGAACAGGTTGCCCAGCGAAGCAGTAAATGCTCCACCCATGGTGGTGTTCAAGGCCGCTTTGGACAGAGTTGGGTGACATTGTCTAGTGTAAGGTGTCACTGCCCACCATGGCAGGGGGATTGGAACTAGATGGTCTTAAGGTCCTTTCCAACCCTAACTATTCTATGATTCTATGATTCTATATCAGTTTTCCAACTTGACATTGTCTAGTGCAAGGTGTCCCTGCTCACCATGTCAGGGGGATTGGAACTAGATGGTCTTAAGGTCCTTTCCAACCCTAGCTATTCTATTATTCTATGGTTCTATGATTCAATTCTATACTATATCAGTTTTCCAACTGCACAATGGCTTCCGGATTCTCCTGTTTGTTGCCCATGCTGTGTGTACTGGTGTAGATGCACTTTCTTTGGATTACTGATCCTGCTGGGATTTTCTGGGATAGAAGCCTTAATTCTTATGTGACTGTCCTCAGGCAGTCTTGTTGTTTCTAGCACATCAATAACCCTTGTGTCTTTGGTGCCATGTGGATCTCCATTCCCCCTACACATGCTTGTCCATTATGGAAATGGCTGTGCCTAACTAGAAACTGAAGAGAGCTGTCATTTGTAGATCTATTAAAAAAAAACCAAAAAAACAAAAAACAAACACCTTGAAATGTAGGTAGTTTGTGGGTTGTTTACATCATAAAGAATGGATGATGTCCTGTTCCTGAGATACACGTGCACATATGAGCATATTCTTTTCTGTATTTGTCAGCGCTTTCTTACTGATGTCACAGGATAATTCATGTTAGCAAACATTTCCAGTCTTTGTATGGGTTTATTATTTCTAGATGATTATCTCTGATTACTATAATAAGCCTTAATATTATATTGAATAGTGCAATATTAGAAAATGTACCAGTCTTCAACTAGTGTAAGACTTGATTAGAGAAGTTAATTATGGGACTCACAGTTGTAAATGAATGGTATAACTTGAGTGTGATTTTTTTCTTAACGACAAATTTCATTATGACTTAATGAGTCCCAAAATCTTTCACATTTATTAATCATTGTACTGGTATGGGCTGGGATGCAGTTAATTTTCTTCATAGTCATTCTTATGAGGCTATATTTTAGATTTGTGATGAAAACAGGCTTGATGTTTAAATTACTGCTGAATGATGCTTACACAGTCTCAAGGCCTCCTCTGTTTCCAACTCTGCCCTGTCAATGAGTAGTCTGGGGATGCACAAGAATGGGTGAAATACCCCCAACTGACCAAGGGAATATCTCATAACGTATGATGGTGTGCTTAGCCATAAAAGCTGGGAAAAAGAAGTAAAGGGACATTTGGAATTATGATGTTTATCGTCCCAATTCACTGTTACATGTGATAGAGACCTGCTTTCTTGGAGATGGCTGAATACCTGCCTGCTGATGGGAAGTAGTGAATGAACTCCTTATTTTGTTTTGTTTGCATGCAGATCTTTTGTTTTACCTATTAAACTGTCTTTACTTCAACCCATAAGTTTTCTCATATTTATCTTTTTGATTTTGTTCCTCATACTGCAATGGGGGAATGAGCAAGTGGCTGTGTGGAACTCAGCTGTCTACTGGAGTGAAACTATGACATAATGTTATGTGCAGAGGGTTTGTATTCAAATTTTGGACATAGTCTCATTTATCCAATTGTATTACTCTAGGTGGAAAACAGTAAAAAAAAAAGGTTTTATTCTATTTTGACTGCAAGTAGAAATTGCTGCTACTGGAGAATGATTTAAACACAATGTGAGAGTGATCACTTGCAGCATTTAACAGGAGAGCTGGCGAAGTCACTTCATAATTCTTATTAAAAAAAAAAATGGGAACTTACAAAGGAGAGTAGCTGCTTAATCGAGAAACCTGTAGCTGACAGTGCTGATACTTGTCTGGCTAGAAGCATCCACTTTAACAGTTCTGTCATTGATGTCATTTACCATGCATGGCTGCAATGTAGAAGATTTTTCTGGACTGTTAAGCAATTTTTTACTTTTTTTTTTTTTAGAATGTCTTTTCCACCTAGAAGGATAACTGGCATCAGTAATGGGACTTATTCATTAATGCATCATGTAGAAATATGTCATAAGTCAGAAAGATGCATGTCAAGAGCTGTGAAATATCCATTTTGATCTGATATTTTTATCTTCCCAAATTCACCTGTTTGATTTCACCTCTTTTTGAGACTTTTAAATAGGCAAGAAGGTTGGAAGAAAATGAAAGGGTACTTAGGTGTATCAGTTAAAGAACACGACAGTCTCCTTTAGCGCTGCATATTTTTAAAATTGTTTAAATACTTATTGTGTACATACCGATTGTGAAAAAAAAAAAATCCTCTCATAACTTTTTGTTTTACGTGGTAACAAGAAACACAGATAATATATAGATAATCTCAAATCTTTCACAGCATTTTTTAATATAAGGTCTTTCTGTTTTGTTTTCTTTTATATGTGAAGAAGGTAACAGAATAGGAAAAAAAAAAGGTAAGGCTATCTGGAACATTATCTAATTATCTAGTTGGACTTGCCTACTGCTGTGCTGTTTCAGCAGAGAACTGTGTTTATAAGTTACACAAAGAGATGTGCCCTCTTTAACCACTTGATTCTTTCCGTAGCAGAAAAGCTCCATAAACTTCATCTTAGTTTATAATGTGTTTAGCTACTTCTGTATTTAATGCTATGGGAATCAAAACCACTGTTACAAAGAAATAGTCGAGTGTAACACATACTCTGTTCATGTGAATTTAACTCCAGTACATGGATCCTTAGGGAGCTCAGTACCTTTATTTATTGAAACTGTAGCTTGTACCAGCTCTAAAGAGAGTGAAAGTGTTAATGTGTGTTTGCCCATCAAAAATAGTGGTGCAGGTTGTAAGGGGAAATTATGCCACATTTTTATCTATTTCTTTTCATGTCAACTGAAAACGCAGAGTGATCATGGGACTTCAGGGACCCTACTATTCATGGAAATAATTGAAAAGGCATGCAAGTGGGGCAGATTGCCACTATAGCTGTGTCTGGACAGGCTTTGCAAAGCTGCTTTTATAGGTTTCCATTGGCTAGAGAACACAAGATCGGAGGGATAGCTGAACCACTAGTGGTCTAGTGCATCCTCTATTGTGCATGATAAACTAGCAAGTTTATTTATGAATACAACATGTCCTAATTACGCATGATTAAATGGAAGATATTAATAAATGGGAGAATACTAGAAGTTTTACATATCTATCTTCAAAACTGAATTACCTACATCAAGTAGCAGTCGATGGATTGTACATAATATAGTACATAGAGCTTTTAATGCTCACTGTATTCGATAAATTTTAATGAATACATATTCCAGTAACAAAAGAAGAATGCATAAGTACAGCCTAACCTTTCTTAAACCCTCCTGGCATAAAAACATTTTCATAAAACCTGGTTGTTCTTTTGTTTGTTTATACTTTTTAACAAGCTGGCTTTCTGCCCCTCCCTCCAAATGTTTAAGAACCATATTTCTAGGAGTTTCACAAGAGGGAATAAGAAAAAATATAGGTTGTTACATTTGTCATGTTTTTTCTTCTTATGTATGTGAAGTTGTTAAGAAATTACTTATGAGCACTTAATCTTTAAGACTAGATCTGGTTTTCACTGTGCTAAAATGGGAGAAGAGACTAAATGGGGAAGTTATCACAGACAGATATAGTATCTGCTTCCATAGAAAATCTGCTGTAATCATAGAAGTGTAAGTTCTGTGTGCAAGTCTTTAACTCTCACATTTGAAGCTCAGTGAACAAAAAAAAAAAAAAAATAATTACTGTTGTTTCTGAGGTTTGAATGTGGACTTTAACCATAGTTTGCATGATATAAAGTAAAATATATAAATAAATAAAATGAAAAATGTGCTTAATTATGCCAAATAAATTATATGGGGGAAAATAATAATGTAAAATTTAAGGTATTATATATACATTCTGAATATTCCCAGGTTAGATTCCTGGAGGTCATGATGGATACATTTGGAAGAATTTCAGACATTTAATTTTTTAAATGTCTTGATTGTTGAAGAGAGGTTTTCTCAAAACAGTTGTGGAGCTCTAATGTTGTTTTTGTATAAGACATGTATACATGCACTCCTTTTCTATGTATGACGTCAAACCCTTAGGAAAATTTAATGTTACAAGAAGCATTTTAGAAGAAGGCTTTCCTCCAGGTTCCTAGCATCTTGCCTTGGTTTACTTTGAACTTAGCTAATCAGAGAATTGGATCTGCATAAAAGAGGCAGCTGGGCTGTTTATTCATTCCACACAACGGTGTAAGAAAGGGAGAAAACTACAAAACTACCTGGATCTTGCTAATTTAATAATGATTAGATAAAACCAAAAAGTTTAATGCCCTCAGCTGAACATTGTCCTTTCTCTCACTTTGATCCCATCCATAGGCGTTAGCTTGGTTAGTTGATCTGCAGGCAGACAGAGAATGCATATACATCACCACATTTATTAAAAAGAGGATGACCTAAATGGTCTCTGTTCAGCCCTTCAGTGTTTTGTTTGGGTGAACCCTCCTTTGCTCTGTCTTCATAAACAAACGTAGGGAGCTAACAGGAAAGAGCTATCTCCCCTCAGTTCTTCCCTCCACTTTCTCTCCACTGAAATGTCCTCAATTTCATCAATTGTATGTCTGTGGCCAGCTCAGCAAAAAAAAATTTATTTGTGCATATGAATCCCATAAAGTATTTGTTAATTTTTCCAAATAACAATGTGGAATTTATGCTCCAGATGTCTGAGATGCTGGTTTTTATGAATTGTATTTTTGTCTTGCAAACACTTTTGTGATGATATTTTTTAGTTTGTATCTCTCCTCACTGTTGTGAATACATGAAACAGATTGGCAGTGGCAGTGTTTATCATTGGCACACGTGCAAAAATGGCCTTTTGTCAATAGGTTTGAATTCTTACCTGATATAACTGGTGGTAGCTTCTTTCCCTCGTCAACCCCTCAATTTTTCTTCCCATTAAACTTTATTAGGAATACTTTAGACATATATGTTAACTGAACTAAGAACTTTCATAAATTAGTTTTGCTTATTGAAAGGCTGTTTTCTGAATGTCAGGAACATGAAACTTCTGCCCCTATGTTGAAACACTATTTGATGTCTCTGCATTACAAATTTTGGAGTCCGACATTATGTGTGCTTGGAGGAAGACCTTGCATACGTTTATTGAGTAAAAAGTGTTTTAATCTTACTATAAGCAGCGAATGTCTTAATAAAGGAGAAATCCCTAGAAAACGTTGCAAACCACTAATAACTCTTTTATTGTACCATAATCTTTCCAGCAAGGTCTTTTTGAAAATTTTGTCCATGTTCTGCTTAATCAAATTTTAAGAATACTCATACATGAATAGTAATGAAGATTGAAATTACAGCACAATATTGGTTTGCTGTGATACTAAAATTACAAAGAACCTTAATTTGTTAATTCCTAATGCGCACTTATGTCATGTTGATTGCTATTCATACAAACACTATGTGAACATAAATTTAGGTATTAGATGGGTGGAAATGTTTTGGTTCTCTAACAGGTTAGATCCTAGGATATTTAACACACACCTCAGACTAAATTGCTCCGGCTTCTTATTTGTTACTGTATCATCTGAAAGAATTGGGAATCAATCATACACCGTGCATTTTTCCATTTCAAGAAAAATGTGCCAAAAGTCAAAAGTGATATATGAGATGACTGCAATAGGGTGAGAAGAGCAACCATTCTTGTGTATTAACTATAACTTTTGACACCCTTCAGAAAAAAAAAACCAACACACTTTTTTATTATATACCTCTTTTTATATCAACAGAATGTATAGCACACATTTGAAGAAATTATGAGAACTCTCTGAAGTAATGCATTAAAAATTAGTATTATTTTTATAGGATTTTGGGTGGAAGGCAGAATTAGGCAAAGTAATTCCGGTCCATAATTGTAAAATTTCTTTGCAAAATGAGCTTGTTAAAATAGTGAAAACACAATTGAAAACACAATCTAGTGCTACACACATGGCTCTCAGTTCCACTGCCTCAGTGTGTTTTCATAATCATGTTTGGGTGTTTATTAGTGGGTTTATTTGTTTCATGTAATATAAGCACTGGATCTCTGAGATTGAGTAAGGAATACTTGTGAAACCAGAGAGAAGCATTTGGAAGGAGTGTGTGAGACAGAAGGAAGCAGAGTGAGGAAATTCAGATGCAGACTTCCAGAGGAAAAGTGAGGGAGAGGGCAGCAGCTGCATGGGTGTTGCTTTTTAATTCATCTTCCCTCTGTTCTTATCATTATCTAGAGCCTGTGGTTATCCCAGATTTTACAATCTTGTTTGTGTGTTTTGGGGAAAAAATGTTAACAGAGAGTTACAGAAATCGTAGAGAGACAAATTCTTGTTTAATGTACTTTTATATTACTGTTCTGTATCTGAATACACCAAAAGGGGAGTGCTTTATCCTACATACTAAAGATATAAGTATTATATATTAATGTAACCAGTGTCTAAAATGATTGAAATAAAGCATAACATATGTGTATAACACTATGAAGCACCTAATTCATGTTCCTGTCTGAAGTGCTAAGGTACCAGGCCTTTCATGCCTGATATTGATTGTACATATACCTGCAGTTTTAATGGCTGTGTTGTAATTACTGATCTATATTTAGGTGATTCTAATACCAGACACACCTGAGATGACTGGTGGTAATTTCTTTGGAAATCTGTTCAGCATTTCTTAGGTTCACTTCAGAGTTGTTATGTCTTAACACTAACCTTCCAGCAGTTTTTCTCAAATAAGAAAGAATGGAAAAAGAAATGAAGTCTTGGCTGGGATCTCACTGGGAGGGGGCACAGAAGACCTGAAACCATCTGAAAATGTACTATTTTATCTTCTCTTCTTAGGCAATTTGTATCATTACCCCATATCAGTTTTTCAGATTTGCATTAAAAATTAAAGGCTCATTGCTTGGATGATGGAATAGTAGTAATGTGTGCATGTGTGTGAGTTGTTCAGCTTTTTTTCTGTACTTGGATCATTTAAACTCTTAATTATTTTTACAAACGTTTGTGGCTTGAGATAAATTTGAGTCATCTGCTTGCAATATTCTACACTTTATTCAGTCATCTTACATTATTTTTACTGCCCTGTCTCTAATTAAGACACAAAGTGTCCTAAATTCATGTGTTTGAGTTTGTTTTCATTCAATAACACAAAAACACTATAGTGGATTAATAAGCAACTGCACAAAAATCAGTCACCCTCTACATCCTCTTCTCATGGTTACCTCTAACAAGGTTACACCTTCTTTCTACGGTTGTGCTATTTCTGTCTCAAATTTATGATCTGTGTCAGACTCTATGTTCAACTTTTCCCATGTAAAAATTCTACTGAAATAGACATGAACATAATTGCTTGTTCATTAAATACTTTCTCTTCAAACCCCATGGCAAAGAAACATTTTAAAGTATTCTTTAAACTGTCTCTTTTTTGAGGTTTCTCTGCAAATGAAGAGAACTTGGAAGAAAAAAACTGCTCTCTCTGATTTGATAAAATAAGTAGTAATATTTAGAGGCTTTTCTATATTTATAAATGGAAAGTATTTCCAACTATTGATATTTGAAGTCGCTGAACAGGTGCTATTTCCAGTTTAACAATGAGGAAGCTCAAAACCAGAAAGGTAAAGGAGTCTAGCTCTCCTGTACAATAGCTGTGGGACCATATTGCCTCTCTTAGCACAATCGTACTTAGTAAATTAGTTGGAGTTTTGTTCCTCAACAAAATTATTCTTTGTAATTAAAACCAATTGCGTTCATTTCAGAATAGAACTTAGTGCCAACTCCAGGCATGGTCAGTTTTTAGCATCATTGTTCCCCATTGATATCTAATTGTTTGACTTCATAGGAGGTATTGATGAAAAATCCCACTTTTTCTGACTGAAAGCAAACATACAAACTTTAAATATTCTGGTCAGATAACTCAGTGGATCAGAATCAGATTTAGAACAGTGTGGCTAACACTAGCAGCTTTCTTTCCTCAGCGTGATTCCTATAGAAAATAAGTACAAAGGTGGCATATAGTGTGTGTAAGAAGGGTGTGGTTAAAACACCATTTTTCCAGTAATTTTTCCTGAATGCATTTTAATAGTGTTTAAAGTTTTCTGGGAAGTCAAAGGGTATATATACCATTTACAAAAAGAACTGCAGAGCATCTTGCTCTTCCTCTTGTGTCAGAAACTTTGAACTCTTCCTTTGGTTTTATGACCTGGGAATGATGTAGTATTTCTTACTTGTAGGGTTCTGATGGAAAATATGCTTCTTAGTTTCCAGTGAACAGTCATGTAATATTGTGTTGTAAGGGCTCTTCTCTTTCTCACCGCTGTTTTCCACCTCACACTCACATAAAAGCTTTCTTATCATCTATTTCCTTAACAAGTGGAACAGAACTTGTGGATTGATGGTAGAAAATACTTTTCAGACATCTGTTGTTGGTTTCTAGTGCAGGCCAAGGTATTATTAAATCATGCAGAGATTTAATTTCAGTAGTTTCTATGTGGGTTTTTTCATTAAAAACTGAAGCAAGGCATTTGCCTCTTGTTCTGTTATAGGTTGTAGTTATAGGTTGTTTTGTTATAGGTGGTAGTTTTGCAGAGGATGTTTCCAATGTGACGTTTGTCTCAGCCTTCAATGTTTGCAGTTCTAAAGCTGTGCATGCATAGGATATCTGAATAAGATAGGAACTCAGAATATGAAAGTGCACATAATATTGCAGACATTACTCACTTGGCAGATGAGCATAATCAAGCTAATGCATAGCTCCTTGTGTATGATGTGGGATGCGTTGGTCAAGAAAATGATATAAATAAAGTTTTCTACAAATACTGCTTTTTCCCACACTGTAAGTAATTTTTCTAGGAACCTTGGAGATTTTGTTTAAGGAGAAAATTTTAGATTTTAACATCCTTTACGGTCATTGACCTCATAGTTGTTGCATCAACTTGTGAGACATATTAACTGGGAATGTAAATCTCTGCACTCACAAGAAAAGCCCAAGATTTGAAGAGTCAAGGATGTGGGAGTGGACTTCTTATATGGCCAGTTACTAGATGCACTAGATTATGCTGATGTTACTTCTTGTTTCTGCTTTGTGTAAAAATAGATTCTATAGAAAACAGACTAACAGCTGCAAACATACCAGAACAAATAATGTAATTCAAACATTAAAAGAAAGAGAAAAACAGTTCCAAAGGTAATAAAGTTTTAAATTTGCTTGAAAAACATCAAATACATTGGAGTTCTTATGGCTAATATATTTTACATAATGGAAATTCCACCGCATGGTCCACTCTAAAAAATATTGTAATTGGATAGTAGAAACTCTAAGTAACAATTTCAAAATCTGATTATAATGTAAACTGAAGGCTTAGATAAAATATTCAAGTTGCTTATTTTTTATTTTCAAGAATTTAATTGATTTTATGACTCGGTGGATAGAAAGATCCTGATTCATAAATAACTCATGCTACATTACTTAATGTTGCTAATAACATGTGAATCTTTTACTTGAAAATAGACATTTCCGTGCTTTCAGGGCTACCTTTCCTCTAATAAGTGTTAGATGGTAGCATGAATGTCTGATGATAGTATGTGTCATGTATCTCTTAGCACCAAAAGTTATCTCCATTCCACTTCATAATACAGTTGTGTTCGGTTCTTCCATTATGCACATCAGCAGTTGTTTCTCAACTAAAGGGTTTAAATTTCTGAGTAGTTTGTTAACCAGTAAAATTATAGCCAAAACTTTTTAAACAGAGACTACAACTCTGCTTAGTAGTTTCATTTAATATGTTTATGAATTAGTTAATCAGAATTTAGATGCAGTCCCTGTTAAGGTTATTATTATGTTACAGATTTATTAATAAATTAATAAACTCAATTTTATCTATATGTTACAAAGCTGGTAACATAACTGGGTAGGTAGCCTTTCCCATGAACACTTTCAAGTCTGAAGACCCATAAAACAGCATTTAAAGTGTATAAAGAAGCTATCATTATTAAGGAGTGTATATTTACAGTATAACGTGCATTCTCATACCTGAATATACATTCTTAACCCATGGGAGAAGTTTTATAGATAACCATTTATGAAGAAGTGTATAACAAGAATGGCAAGCCACCCCCAGCTTTCACTTTAAAATCACCAATATTGTGCTGAAAGCAAACATTCATGTCAGTGCAGCTTGTGTAAAATTCAAATTGTTTATAAATTATGCTAACTATGAATGAAGAATTACTTTTTCTCAAATGTTTTTATGCCTTTATCCCTGTAAGGCAAATTTATTAATGAATTGCTAAAGCGTGATATTTTTTCATAAGAAAAAAGTAAATGTGATAAAACTAGATTTTTCTAAAGGGATATATAGAGTGCATATGCTGTTGCATTCTTAAGCAGACCAGCAGAATATAAATAAGATGCAGCCATCAACACTTTGAAAAAATTCTTTCAGTTAACAAGGAATCATTCTTAATCATTTCGCCTGGGGAGTTCTGCAGGGGTCTGTTTTGGCCATGTTGTGTTTCAGTGTCTAAAAAAGAATAAAATAATTTTTGAATTATGACAAAAAGATAACCTTTAAAAATCTGTAGCTGACAAGCAGCTGAGCAGGATTATTCAAAATCAACAGTATGCTACAAAAATGCAATGCCTTCACAAAACGCACAAAGTAAAACAGAAAAAAAACTGAATAGAGTGCAAAACCACAAAAATTTAACACAGCCTAATAAGGCAATTTCCAGTAGAGCACAGACAAATTCTTCAGTGGGTCGCACAATACTGCTTCTCGAGCCATTCAAATTTCAGGACATATTTAAACATCCCATAATTCCTTCCCTGCCTGTCCTATACACCTGAAACTACTTTTAATGGCAAGTATGTAAAGGGAAAGTGCACGATGAGGTTTCATCATGGTAAATAATATACTCAGGGATGTGTATCTGGGCATTATGACCACCAAAGTGGAGGGAAACCCTGCCCTGAAGTCCAGATATAGTCCGTCCAAGTTCACATAAACAAAAGGAATTACCAGAGAAACACTGTAAGAAAAGATCAGTCTTTAGTAGAAAGGTTTTGATAGTATTGTTGTGTAAAATATATGTTCTGTGCTGTGTTAGGAAAGCCCAAACTGTAACATTTCGGCAGCAAAGCTGGATTTCCTTTTAAGTTTAATAGTGAGAAGAAAGTGGAAGAGAGGTATTTTATGCATGTATAGATTACCTGTCAAGAAGTTTATGTAAGTTATTGTGAAGATAATCTTCATAACATAATTGAATTGGATACCTTTTTTGAATTTTTAAGGTTTGAAACATGTAAGACTGTGTTTTGCCATAAAGCAAGATGTTTCCTCAAGAGATTATGAAAACGGTTTATAAAATTCAGTTGGACTTTTTTATTTCTTCAGCAAGTATTTTTCTGTCTTTTCAAGAAATTGTGTCAGGTTGACAAAGATTTTGAATCAGCAGAGACAGAAAAAGGTTGTGAAATGCCTGTTGTTGAAATACGAGTGATATGCTTAAAGCCAAACATACATTTGGGAATAAGGAGGGACTGCTTGGGGTTTTTTAACTGAAGGGTACAGTTATCTGATAAGATGACAAAGCAGTCCCAAATAAAATCCTCTCCTAGTGTTGTTACCATAGGCTGTACTTCAATTTTTTTTTTTTTTTTCCAGTTGAGGAAGAACTAGATATCAGAATAATCTATGAAGCTACCACCTATCTCTTTTACATTATGTTCTTTCTCTAAAAATTCTAGAAATTTCTTAGAGAGAAATAGGAAGAGAGGGATCTTTTATTTTCCAAAAGTAGCAAAATATTTCAGACATGTAAAAATTCACCACGAACTGCTGCCAAAAATTAGAATCATAGAATCATAGAATAGTTAGGGTTGGAAAGGACCTTAAGATCATCTAGTTCCAACCCCCCCCGCCATGGGCAGGGACACCTCACACTAAACCATGCCACCCAAGGCCTCATCCAACCTGGCCTTAAACACCGCCAAGGATGGAGCACTCACAACCTCCCTGGGCAACCCATTCCAGTGCCTCACCACCCTCTCAGTAAAGAATTTGTTCCTTATATCCGATATTTCTTCCTTATATCCAATAAAATATAAATTACACTTAAATGAAATGTTACAAATCTCTTCTTCTTTCACAGCCTTCTTGTAAACTCTTAATTTTAAATTATATCCTCATTTTTGTGTGGGTATTTTAGGATATTATTTAAATGACTGAAATAAGATTTTGGATAACATTTCTCCTGGAACTATGTTTAAGTATCAATGAGTAAACAAACATATGTTTGTTGATAATTGGTGTAACTTTTGTACAAGGAAATAAGAATTAATGGAAATAAAGTGAAGATACACACTGTTATAATTCCTACTGTAATTTATCTTGGCAATCCATAGTGATCTACTGCCAGTATTTTATAGTCAAAATGCACAAAGATCCTTGAAAGCAGAGTTTTAATCTTACACACACACTTTTTTCCCTGACCTGTAGAAACACAGGTACATCAACATTGTCCACTAGTGAGTCATCATATAGTAGTTGTTCCTGCCTGTTAGTACCCATTGTGCCTTTAAATAAGGGGTGTTATAAAAGGAAGCTGATGTTAATGATCATTCTTAGCAGTGATTTTTAATAAGTAATAATGTCAATAGAATAAAATATTTTCACAGAATAATAGCCTCCTGCTCTTTTTCTAAAATTGTGATGGCTACAGACAATAGAAGTCTTGTTGACTTTAAACTGTGAAATTTAAAGAAGTTCAGGAACAATAAGCCTTATAAAATGTGACAAATTTTGAAGAAATGTCCTACAGATGTGGGAACCAGCTAAGAATGTAAGTGTTGCTGAATAATGCCCTGCCCTGAGTCATGTGTTTGCAGGCTTGGAGAATAAATCACTGTTTACTTGAAATAAAACCAAATTACTTTCAGGACATAGAGTTCCTGTGCTCTCTGAAGTGAGATTAATTTTGTGGCAATACAATATAATGAACTATGTTACTGATTTTTTTTATTTTTATATACATAGAAATAGTCCATTTCTAAACATCCCAAAGTGCATAAGAAAGTTTAATTGAAACTTCCAAGATAATTTTATGGATCAGGAAAGTCTGTGGACAGAAAGAATTTGTGACTTCTCTAGCTCAACATTTTAGTTCACAACAGAGCTATGATTATACTTGCAGATTATTAACCTACAGTTTCCTGATTTATAGCACTTCACAGTTTTCTACATTAGGATTAGAGTGGTGTTATAATTGGCTGGCAGGTAGTAAGATTTCAGTTTCTGCCCCCAGTTTCAATCCTATGTAACTCTATTTTGCAATGTGTAAAAACTAGCAAAATATTCTGCATTATTTTCCACACACACATTCAAAATGATAAAATAGAAAAAAGGTGTTGGGAGACAAAGATTTATTTATACTCTTTTAGACCAACTGTTTGCAAAGCATTTTTGGTTTAAAAGGCTTTTTTTTTTTTTTCCTGGTGGCCCCATGTGATTTTCATTTCTAAATGTCCAGCTCAAAAGTTTCATAGAAACTTTAAAAATAAAAATAATCTGACTTTTTTTTTCTTTTTAAGGTAAAGAAAGGCCAAATATATACACTTTTATTCTCAGGTTCTTTCCTGACGTGTCTAAAATACTTTGGAATCAATCATAGAATATTAGTATCATAGTATATTCTGTGTTGGAAGGGACACCTTCCACTGGACAGGTTGCTCAAAGCCCCATCCAGCCTGGCCTTGAACACTTCCAGGGATTGGGCAGCCACAACTTCTCTGGGCAACTGCCTCACCACACTCATACTGAAGAGTTTCTTCTTACAATCTAATCTAAATCTACCTGCTTTCACTCCAAAGCCATTCCCCTTTATCCTATCACTACATGCCGATGTAAAAAGTCCCTCTCCAGAATTCTTCTAGGCCCCGTTTAGGTACTGGAAGGCTGCTAGAAAACATCCTCAGTGCCTTCTCCAGGCTGAACAACTCTGGCTCTGAAAGTAGGGGAAAGGGTGACCTTCTGGTCACACTCTTTTTGATGCATCCCAGGGTACGGTTGGTTTCTGGTCTGCGAGTACACCCTGAAGCCAGCTCATGTTCAGTTTCTTACCAATCAACACCCCCAAGTCCTTCCCCTCAGGTCTTCCCTGACCCATTTATCTGCCCAACTTCGAGCTGTGCCTGGGATTGCCCCAACCCAGGTGCAGGACCTTGCACTGAGCTTTGTTGAACTTTGCCAGGTTTGCACAGGCCCACCTCTCAAGCCTGGAAAAAGAATATGCCATTTATTGATCAAGATTTAAAAAACCCAAACAAACACAAACAACAAACCTCCACCACCAGAAACCCCCACCAAAATGTTAAATGAAAACCCATAAAAAACAAAAGGCAAAACTAATTTCTTTAACGAAGTACCATGGAAAAATTGTTGGAACTTGGCAACATTGCAGGCACCAAATGAATAATCTGTTAATAGGATGTCTTGAATAAATTTAAGATTACAATGACATACATATTTCCTCCAAAGCATGCAGATTAACACTGTAGTAAATTAACTACTTCTTTTATATGTTTATTTATTTTTATATTCTTTTATATGTAGTATTAACTACTTTCTTTTATATGTTTAAATTTAAAATAAATTTAATATTGTTTATGCATTTTTTCTATGCATCCTTTCTTTTATTGTTCAAATGAATGTATTTTTACTTCATGTATTGTCTAATATTTATTTACCAGATTTTAAATTTTGAGCATTAATCTTCATTAATGTTGGACTGGAAAAAGAAAAATGCCTGTAGACAAAAAGTTGAAAACTAATTTGCTGCAGGAAAATCAATTTTAGATTGTTCTTATTAAGCTAATGGGTAACCTCCAGCCTTATTAATGAAATAACCATGGTTATAGTATTGATAAATTTAACAAATCTTAGCAACTATAAAGAAATGCATCTGTGTCCATGAAATGAATATTAATTCAATGATGAATCATTTTTATTTGATGATCATAAAGGAGATTTGTAATACTAATCTGTTTTCCTCCTCTGCTTTTATAAAAAAAAAAATAAATCCATTTTTGCATCCCCAGATTCAAAAACATCTACCTCAGTCAGATTCTCTATAACTATTACTCTGATGCACTTTCATCAGCCGTCACAGAGCATTCTGATCCCTTTCAAACATGAAATGTATATCCTTTATTATTATTGTGATTATTTTGTTTTTCTACTCTTAGAACCAAAATCTTAAATTGCAGTCTGAATTTTTTTTTCTTTAATATCTTCTAAGCATTAAAATAACTTGTTTTCTAAAGGAACTATTTAAGTTCAAATAAACTTTTCAAGTCATAGTTTGAACTGCTCTGGTGTACATTCTGAACCTCTTCAATTCAGATATCCCTGGAGTTTATCAGTCTCCATGGAAATTCACAAATTCTCAGTACCAGGAAAGAGCTTAAAATTAATTTTTCCTCATCACTGTTGGGGGTTAGGGAGAGAAAGACTGAGCACACTTGAAAGCTTAAGCTTTTCTGACATAAGTTGTGCTTATTTTGAACCTCTTAAAGGTTTAAGCCAATTGACTTTCATATATATGTTACCTATTTCCAATATTGAACTACCTGTATATATAATGTATAATTATTTATTATAATAATTTATTGTCAGTGATGATAGGAAGCTTCTGTTCTGTGTTTTTCAGATCTCAGGATAGAGAATTTTTGATTGAGTTCCAAACCTGCAAGCTCAGGGTGAGTAATAATTTTTGGTATTTCTTTAGCTTGAATTTGGATGGTTCTGTGAATATCTATATTCCCGCATATGACTATGTTTCCTGGAACATTAAAAGAAAAATAAAAAATCCTACCCAGTCTGTGATAACGTCGGCTGGTAATATCAGTTATTAATTAAACCCTTTTTGTTTCCAGAGGTTGTGAGAGAAAAGGGATTTTTCCTTACTGTGTAACCAGAAAATTAATTTGTTCATATGTTTTGTTTATTTGTTTATTTGGTTTAGTATATTTTGACTAAAGAGACTGTGACAAAATTGTACTTCAGTATTACATATGTAACTTGACCATGTTTCATTTTGGGACTAATGTTAAAATAGTCATCAGACTCAGGAGCCGACATAATTTCAAAGTGAGAGAGAACATGAACCAAAGAAGCACTGATCAGTAAAACCAACAGAAGTTCTCCAGACATAAACTGCATTTTTGTACATTAATTCCCATGTGAGAAACCATCGTTTAGCTATGTATAAGGGCCAAGCAGCAGTAGACACTAAACCCATGACATTGTGGGTTTTATCAAAATGGTTTCCTACTAAAAGAAGTTTAATGTGACAGTTTTGGGAAGTGAGATACAAGACAGATAGTTGTTAAAAAGAAAACTAAAATTACTGGAAAACTGTGGTCACTGTAGTTTTGTGGGTTTTTTTCTCTCTTCCATGTACTAAGTTTTTGGAGAAACATGTTTAATATAGAGTCATCTGAATGAAATAAGTTGCTGTTTAGCATGTTGCTGAAATAATTTAAGTAAAGTAATAAAGCTGTTGAGACTAACAAGCTTAAACAGATTACCAAAGTATTCTCCTGTGTTTTAAACTTGTTTCATAATATTAAATAAATAGAGTATTTGCTTTATAATAAGGGACAATATGATTAGTATGCAGGTAAGATCAAACGTATGAGGAAACCTCGTTTGTATAACACAAATAGTCATTATACTTTGCATACATGGGCAGCAAACAATGCTCCTAGACAGTGGAAACCTAAGCCCAGGAGAACAGATCTGTCAGCTTTGTTTTGTGACTCCACTCACTGTTTTAAAGTAGTAGTTCAAAAAGCACCATATTAGAAATGATGATACATTTTACCATGTCACTTTTTTTTTGTACTGAGTTACAACTGTTGAGGTTTAAAGCATATTTCTGTTTCAGAAGCTTCTCGTGAATGCCTGAAATTTAGAATTTTGCAGTAGCAATTTTAAAAATTCAACTAAAATATTTTTCTTAATATTTGGATAGTTCTGGTGGGCTTTGTTTCCATCCTGTTTCTTTTGGTTTTCCATGACATTTTTTTATTTCTCTTTTTTTCATAGTTCTTGAGCAGTTGATTGATTATTGCTTTTCCACATGCTGCACAACACAGTTGTAGAATAATCCCTGCAACAGGTGACTTACAAGTGTCTGTTGTAAGTCTATCAATGCTTTATATTCCAAATCCCCCAAATCTAGTTATTTTTGTAGATATCAAAGTGTGTACAGGAGTATGAGGCTTATTCAGATTCCTATAAAGGACCTGCGCTTCTAGAAATTCTGTAGTAGTAATCAATCTAATATTAACAAAACTCTTAACTGTATAGATACCTGCCTTGTTAAGTTTTTTAATATCTGGTGATTGTGAAAACACTAAAAGTGTTTAGAAACAATACAATGAAGTGATAGAGAATTCTCATAATAACACTCTTATATTACTTAATATAATATTACTGGTAATTGATTTTTTATTATGTTTTGAACAACTGATGCTATATGAAATACACACAAACATGTGTGTATATGTGGTTGGTTCATGTATAATAAAGGTTTATTTTTGAAGAAAGAAGTAATGCAAACTCATGATATCTCGTGGCTTGGGGAACTAGGGTTTTAACATGTTAAAGCACTTTTTATGCTTATGAATATAGAAGGCAACAGAGATATACCATGAAATTATGATAAAGTAAGTTTTTATATGATTTAAAAAAAACCATAATCAAATGGTAAGCAACTGAAAAAATCGACTTCTATAGGAGAATCCATAAAACCCCACTAACTATGTGTTTAAATTACATCACTTCAGTTTAGCATACTTGGAGCAATTAAAATATACAGCTGACAGAAGATTATTATAGAAGGGGCTCATTTCCAATAGCATAATCTTTCGATCTATTGAAAGTACAAATATAAATAGCCTAATTAATTTTTTTTCACAAATTGACACAGTTAAGATTATGGGAATTAGACATGGGATGTTCCCCAGTGGTGTTTGTAAACTGTAGGTGTAGCTGATTTGTCAGAGAATGTTCTTACAGAAGGTGGAGAGAATAGAATCATAGAATCATAGAATAGTTAAGGTTGGAATGGACCTTAAGATCATCTAGTTCCAACCCCCCTGCCATGGGCAGGGACACCTCACACTAAACCATGCCACCCAAGGCCTCATCCAACCTGGCCATGAACACCACCAAGGATGGAGCATTCACAACCTCCCTGGGCAACCCATTCCAGTGCCTCACCACCCTCACAGTAAAGAATTTCTTCCTTATATCCAATCTAAACTTCCCCTGTTTAAGTTTGAACCTGTAACCCCTTGTCCTGTCACTACAGTCCCTGATGAAGAGTCCCTCCCCAGCATCCTTGTAGGCCCTTGCCGTGGTTTAAGCCCAGGCTGTAAATCAGAACCACACAGTCTACTTCCCCCCCGCCCCCCCTTCTTACCCCCACTCCTGGAGGGACGGGGAGGAGAATCGAAGGAATGCAACTCCCACTGGTTGAGATAAGAACAGTTTAGTAACTAAGGTATAACACAAATCACTACTGCTACCACCAATAATAATAGTGATAAAGGAGATAACAAGGGAAGAGAATACACTACCTCACCTCACCCCCACCCAGCAGTGATCGAGCCCTTCTGAGAACACTCAGTTCTACATCCTGGGCATGATGTGCTGTGGTACGGAATACCTCTTTGGCTAGTTTGGGTCAGGTGTCCTGTCTCTGCTTACTCCCAGCTTCCCCTCCTCCCTGGCAGAGCATGAGATTCACAAAGTCCTTGGTCAGACCAAACATCAGTGTTATCAGCTCTGCTCCCAGGCCGAAAGGCAAAAACACAGCGCTGCACCAGCTACTAAGACAGAGGAAAAATGATTGCTACTGCTGAACCCAGGACAGCCCCTTCAGATACTGGAAGGCTGCTAGGAGGTCTCCACACAGCCTTCTCTTCTCCAGGCTGAAGAGCCCCACCTTTCTCAGCCAATCTTCATACGGGAGGTGCTCCACTCCCCTGATCATCCTTGTGGCCCTCCTCTGGACTTGTTCCAACGGTTCCATGTCCCTTTTTTGTTGAGGACACCAGAACTGCACACAATACTCCAAGTGAGGTCTCACGAGAGCAGAGTAGAGGGGCAGGATCACCTCCTTCAACCTGCTGGTCACACTTCTTTTGATGCAGCCCAGGATACGATTCGCTTTCTGGGCTGTGAGCGCACACTGAAGCCGGCTCATGTTCATTTTTTCATCAACCAACACCCCCAAGTCCTTCTCCGCAGGGCTGCTCTGAATCTCTTCTCTGCCCAACCTGTAGCTGTGCCTGGGATTGCTCCGACCCAGGTGTAGGACCTTGCACTTGGCATGGTTAAACTTCATAAGGTTGGCATCAGCCCACCTCACAAGTGTGTCGATGTCCCTCTGGATGGCATCCTTTCCCTCCAGCATATCAACTGAACCACACAGCTTGGTGTCATCAGCAAACTTGCTGAGGGTGCACTCAATCCCACTGTCCATGTCACTGACAAAGATGTTGAGCAAGACGAGTCCCAACACCGATCCCTGAGGGACACCACTCGTTACCGGTCTCCAGCCAAACATTGAGCCATTGACCACAACTCTTTGCGTGCCGCCATCCAGCCAGTTCTTTATCCACCGAGTGGTCCACTCATCAAATTGGTGTCTCTCCAATTTAGAGACAAGGACGTCGTGTGGGACAGTGTCAAAGGCTTTGCACAAGTCCAGGTAGATGACGTCATCTGCTCTGCCCCTGTCCATCAGTTCCGTAGCCCCATCATAGAAGGCCACCAAATTGGTGAGGCAGGATTTCATAGAATCACAGAATATTAGGAATTGGAAGGGACCTCAAAAGATCATCTAGTCCAATCCCCCTGCTGGAGCAGGAACACCTAGATGAGGTTACACAGGAAGGCATCCAGGCGGGTTTTGAATGTCTCCAGAGAAGGAGACTCCACAACCTCCCTGGGCAGCCTGTTCCAGTGTTCTGTTATCCTCACTGAGAAGTTTCTTCTCAAATTTAAGTGGAACCTCTTGTGTTCCAGTTTGAGCCCACTACCCCTTGTATTACCATTGGTTGTCACCGAGAAGAGCCTGGCTCCATCCTCGTGACACTCCCTCTTTATATATTTATAAACATTAATGAGGTCACCCCTCAGTGTCCTCTTCTCCAAACTAAAGAGACCCAGCTCCCTCAGCCTTTCCTCATAAGGGAGATGCTCCACTCCCTTAATCATCTTTGTTGCCCTGCATTGGACTCTGTCCAGCAGTTCACTGTCCTTCTTGAACTGAGGGGCCCAGAACTGGACACAATATTCCAGATGCGGTCTCACCAGGGCAGAGTAGAGGGGAAGGAGAACCTCTCTTGACCTACTAACCACCCCCTTTCTAATGCACCCCAGGATGCCATTGGCCTTCTTGGCCACAAGGGCACAGTGCTGGCTCATGGTCATCCTGCTGTCCACCAGGACCCCCCAGGTCCCTTTCCCCTTCACTGCTCTCTAACAGGTCGTTCCCCAACCTGTACTGGAACCTGGGGTTGTTCCTACCCAGATGTAACACTCTACACTTCCCCTTGTTATATTTCATCACATTTTTCACAGCCCAACTCTCCAGCCTGTCCAGGTCTCGCTGGATGGCAGGACAGCCTTCTTGCATGTCAACCACTCCTCCCAGCTTAGTGTCATCAGCAAACTTGCTGATAGTACACTCAATTCCCTCATCCAGGTCATTGATGAAGATATTGAATAATACTGGCCCCAGCACTGACCCTTGAGGCACTCCACTAGATACCAGCCTCCAACTAGACTCCGCCCCATTGACCACAACTCTCTGGCTTCTGTCCTTCAGCCAGTTTGCAGTCCACCTCACTACCTGATCATCCAGTCCCCACTTCCTCAGTTTAGCTGTGAGGATGCTGTGGGAGACTGTGTCAAACGCTTTACTGAAGTCAAGGTAGACCACATCCACTGCTCTGCCATAATCCAACCACCTTGTTATGTCTTCATAAAAGGCTATGAAGTCTTGCCCTTGGTGAAGCCATGTTGACTGCCCCTAATGACCCTCTTATCCCTGACATGCCTTAAGATGGCACCAAGGATAAGGTGTTCCATCAGTTTCCCAGGGATGGAGGTGAGGCTGACCGGTCTATAGTTACCCAGGTCCTCCTTCTTGCCCTTTTTGAAGACTGGAGTAACATTTGCTTTCCTCCAGTCCTCAGGCACCTCTCCTGTTTCCCAAGACTTGGCAAAGATGATGGAGAGTGGTCCAGCAATGACTTCTGCCAGTTCCCTCAGCACCCGGGGGTGCATCCCATCTGGACCCATGGATTTGTGGATGTCCAGATTGCTCAATTGCTCCCTAACCCGGTCCTCATCAACTAAGGCAAACTCCTCCATTTTCCCGACTTCCTCTGGGTCCTCAGGGGTACGGGGCTCCTCAGGACAGCCTCCAGCAGAGTAGACAGAGACAAAGAAGGCATTCAGCAACTCTGCCTTCTCTGTATCTTCTACAGAAGATCTTCTGGTTTAATTCTAAGTTAATCTTCTGGTTTAATTCTAAGGAGGCCTTAGCTTTCCTAGTTGCCTCCCTACCTTCTCTGACAACAGCCTTATATTCTTCCCAAGTGGCCAGCCTCTCCTTCCATGATCTGTAAACTCTCCTCTTCCACTTGAGCATACCCAGCAGTTCCCTATTTAGCCACGCAGGTCTCCTGGCTCCCTTCCTTGACTTCCTACATGTCGGGATGCTTTGATCTTGAGCTTGGTAGAAGCACTCCTTGAATGCTAGCCAACTATCTTGGGCCCCTTTACCTTCGAGCAGCCTTGGCCACAGGATTTCCCCCAGCAATTGTTTGAAAAGGCCAAAGTTTTTCCCCTTAGTGAAGCCATGCTGGTTGTCACCAACCACCTTGTTGTTTTTCATGTGCCTTAGCATGCCTTCCAGGAGAATCTGCTCCAAGATTTTGCCAGGCACAGAAGTGAGACTGACTGGTCTGTAATTCCTCGGGTCATCCATTTTCGCCTTCTTGAAAATGGGGGTTATATTTCCCTTTTTCCAGTCACCAGGAACTTCACCTGACTGCCATAATTTTTCAAATATGATGGCCAGTGGCTTACCAACTTCATTCTCCAGCTCCTTCAGGACCCGCAGATGGATGTTGTCAGGTCCCATGGACTTGTGTATGTTTAGGTTTTTAAGATGGTCTCAAACCAGATCCTCTCCTACAGTGGACTTAGGATCTTCATTCTCACAGTCCCTGTGTCTGCCTTCCAAGACTTGGGTGGTGTGGTCAGAGCCTTTGCCAGTGAAGACTGAGGCAAAGAAGTCATTAAGAACCTCATCCTTCTCCAAATCCAGGGTAGCCAGTTCTCCCGATATCTTGCGGAGGGGGCCTACGTTGTCCCTAGTCTGTCTTTTATTCGCTACGTACCTATAGAATCTCTTCCTGTTATCCTTCACATCCCTATCCAAGTTCAATTCTAACTGGGCCTTAGCTTTCCTAACCTGGTCCCTAGCTTCCCGGACAATGTCCCTATTCTTCCCAGGCCACCTGTCCTAATTTCTACCTTCTATAAGCTTCTTTTTTCCTTCTAAAATTTCTTAGCCACTCATTATCCCTCCATGGAGGACTCGTGGCCTTCTTGCCCCATTTCAATTTTGTTGAGACGCACCACTCCTGAGCTTGAAGTCCAGGGCAGTGAGCTTGCTGCGCGCTCTTCTCACTGTCCCAAGGATCTCGAATTCAACCATCTCATGATCGCTGCATCTAAGGCTGCCCTGGAGCATCACATTTCCAATGAGCCCTTCCCTGTTGGTGAGCACAAGCTCAAGCATGGCACCTCTCCTTGTCGGCTCCTCTATTACTTGCAAAAGAAAGTTGTCTTCCACACAATCGAGGAACCTCCTGGATTGCTTGTGCCAGACCTTTGCTCCAACAGATGTCAGGGTGGTTGAAGTCCCCCATGAGAACAAGGGCCTGTGAGCGTGAGGCTTTTCCTATCTGTCTGTAGAGCACTTCATCCACAGATTCCTCTTGATCAGGCAGGCTGTAGCAGATCCCCACAGTAATGTCTCCCATCGCTGGTCTCCCTTTAACCCTGACCCACAAACTCTCTGTCGACTGCTCAGCTGTCCCCAGACACAGTTGCATACTCTCCAGCCTATCCCTAACATAAATAGCAACTCCCCCTCCCCACCTGCCAGGCCTGTCTTTTCTAAAGAGCCTGTAACCTTCCATTCCAACACTCCAGTCGTAGGAGCCATCCCACCATGTTTCTGTGATGCCTATTATATCATACCTCTGTAGACTTGCACACATCTCTAATTCCTCTTGTTTGTTCCCCATGCTACGGGCGTTTGTATAGAGGCATCTGAGCTGAGCTCCAAATGAAGCCGGCTCATTGGCTGGAGCAACTGAAATATCTCTGCATTGCTCCGAGCATTTATTATAGGTGCTGGCAACTGACTGGGTGTGTTGGGATGGAACGATGCCCCCTTGACCAGTTTGGCAAGCCTCCTACCAAAACCACTCTTCGCCTTCTTTATCAGAGATCACATTGTTTTATAGATACATAATAGATAGATGTTTTGTAGATACATAATGTAATAGATTACATTCTTTTATTGGTCTGCAATCTGTGCACATAAAAATGATGCAGATGACTAAAGCAGAACTTAGAAGGATAAAGGCAGCAAGATTTGAATCAGATCTGAAATCTGAAATTTGAATAATGTTTTGTTGAGATAGAAGTTTAAACAAAAGCTTGTGGTATGCCTAATTTGCTCATTTGTAATCAGTACTTTAAAAAAGAGGAACAGACAAATCTAAGTAACATTTGCACCATTAAAATAGTAGTACTGATTTTATGCATCTTACTAGACTTTCTAAAAAATATGACATTAAAATATATATGAATTTAAAAAAATATTACTTAATAAACCAATGCTTTCAACTTCCCCCTTCACTTAATAGTGACTTGATCAATCTTATGAGGATCCTATCAGAAAAAAGAAACATTAGCTGATACAGAACCACTGGATGAAAATTAATCTTTTGTTGGAAAATTGATATCAGGAGCTTTTTTATCCCAGTATTGATGTCTTTTTATGGGTGCAAGTTACTCCCAGGGAAGTACTGACTTGAAACAAGAGGAAAATTTTTCAGCCATTATAATAATCTTCCCATGGAAGTCATGAGTTCCCCAGTATTGGAAGTTTTAACATTCAGCTGGATAGGGTGCTGAGCCATCTTGTCTAGATGGTATTTTGTCCAAGAAAAATTGGACCAGATGATCATTGAGGTCACTTGCAACCTGGTATTCTATAAAACAAAAAAGGAATAAAAACCACAAACAAAAGAAAAAAACAACCAAACCCAAACACCCCAAAAAACAAACAAACAAAGAAAAACAAGCATTCTTTTACCCATTTCTTCTTACGATTTTTAGAAGTCCTCTCTTGCTTCAGATTTATTTTTGTTTTAAAGTCCTTCTACTCATACACTTAATTTTTCTATTGCCTCATATGATTTAGGAAGGAATATAAAGGTTCATGACCTTGGCCAAATTTCTCAAAAAAACTGTCAATCAGCCAATCAAACATGCAATATGTTCCTTTAGAGATAATTGTTAATTAAAATACAATGGAAGGAAACAAGCATCTTGTTCCAGGACATCTTCCAGATAATCTGAGTAAATTCTGTAAAAAGCAATAGGTAACCAGAGAAGTTTTGAAGGATGTTTCTTGACTCCTAGAATTTTAAGCAACTGAATGATTCTGATAATTGTCCGTAACTGTCTTTCTCACATTTTGTTAGTTTTATGTCAGTGAAAGCAATGTCAAGAAAGAAACTTGATGAAGGTTGGGCGTTTCAGTTTTATTTTATGTTCAGCTTGTGATACCTCTTTCTACTACCTGGCACTTAAGAAAATAATTTTCTTGGCCATAAATCTGTAGGGACAAGCATCAGAATTTGCAATCTCAGAAATCTCATCATTAAAAAAAAAGAAAAAAAAAAAGATATTATTAAATAGTCTGATCTAGAAAACTTATAAAACACCAAACAAAAGAGCCAAAAACTGTTTTCTGATTAAAAAGCATTAGGGGTCTTTTTGAAGAGAAAATTTGCAGAAGTAAACTTAAAATGCTCTTTTACCTGAATACTTCTGAATGCTGCACCATAAATTATCAGATATATGAATACAGATATGCTTGTATTTTCATTGTAAACCCTTGCTGTTAGATACTACATTTAATACTGTGTTTGGAAATATTTACTTCTGATTACTTATTTACATATCGATAGTCATAAACACAAACATATATGTGTATGTGTGTTTAAAGACATATTAATTTTTCTGAATGCATTCTAGATTTGATACCGTTCAGTCCTTAAATGTGCCTTTGTGCTTTATAGATATGCATGCTTCTGTATATTTATACATTTCCAATGGGACAGGCAATGTCTTAAAAGCACTGCAAAAGCTCTGAGCTACTGATTTTAATGTAAATTTCAAGCATGCTAAGTGTAGTAATACAGAAAAAGCCAATTCAGAAGTTATCTTTTAAATGCTCTTAGCAGTAGATTCACTAGCATGTGAAACAATATGGCTAGAGATTTTGCAGGTCATGCCATAGTAAAAAATGTTGCATGTAAATTGGGAATCAGGTCTGTGATTTTTTTTTTTTTACTTTTGTGACATGTTCCATGCTTCTGAAAGATTAAAATTTATCACCTAGAAATTATTTCTTTTACTCGAAACACAATGTAGTCACCAAATTAAATTTTTATTAAGGAGTAGCACCAATGAAAAGTTAACCAACTTGCATAAGATGTGAAATATAAAAAAAAAAAAAAAAAAAAGCTTTTATGTTGGAGATAGATTTCAGTTTTTGGTAAGCATACTCTGAAAGTATTGATTCAAGAACCCTACCATGGCCACACCCAAGGGATAGTTGTCATTAGAATGATGCTATACAATCTTGATATTCTGCCTTTTGTACCTCTGAGAATGTCATCATATCTCTTGGGAGCATGATTATTTCTGAAGTTAAAATCAACTTTAAAAGAAAAGGCAGTTTGAATCTCATTTTCTCTTCTCAAATAAATCAGAGATCCACATTATAATCCTCAGGGTTTTGCAATGCTGGTTATATTCGGTTCTTCATAGAGAACTTTGTCAGTTTTCATCCAGCAGTAATATTGCACTTTGAAACTTGCTTACAGACCAAGAAAGAGGGTTTATGGATAAAGAGACAGGACTATCATGTAGAGTTGAAAATTCTAGAAGATAAGGATTTGTCAGAAGCTAAACTAAGTCAGTCAAGTAAGAAATGATTGTGTAATACTACTAAACAGGCATTAATTTTTTAATCGATTTCTCCAGTTGCACTATATAAAGTATTCAATGGATGACATAGATGCATTTCCTGATACCCTGCAAATTACTGGTAACTCGCATACTGCTGGGTACCTTTGTCAATGGTTCAATTATTCTTAGATCGAGTTTCTGGACTATCTGTGAACTTTTTTGGCAATTCACTGAATGCAAATATAGTTGGTTGCTTTCAGGCTATAGGTAAGGGGGAAGAATAGGTTGAAGCTATTACCTTATGTTCAAAGGCCATGTCAGTATCTGCTTATGTAAGCTCAGAGTTACTCCCATTTACAAAGGATGTGGAATTGGAAATATAAATTGTTCTTTAAAGGTAAAACTATTTCTTTCATCCAGACTCCAACACTATTACTTGATATCTGAAACGGAGATGACTTAAAATGCAACATAACAAAACATAACATAACATAACAAAACATAACAAAAACCACAAAACCAACAACATCAAAAAAACCCCACAATGACAAAAATTAAACATTAATGTTTTTTCCTAAAACCTTGTGAAAAAACTGCTGTTAATGTCAGTGACTAAATGAAGTCATACACTTCTAGTGAGTTTGATCTTACACTGGTGTCCTTGTCAATCAGGTCCACAAACTGTACTTTCTTAGGTATGTAGGTATTTATATCTGTATCTTTCGTATGAATTATTTCCACTGGGCTTTTAATGAACATAAAATAAATTAGTCAATACCTTATGCAACTCCTTTAAAAAATAAAGAAATTTCACCCATAAAATTCTAAAGAACTTTATAAACGCTATATGCAGTGTCAGATTTTTTTCATTTAAGATATTAGAAACCAGAATTTAATCACTGTGTCGTATTTTTTATTTCTCATTATTATATATATCATTCAGCAGGAAAACAAAGAAAATAGTTACATTACTTCAGGAATGAGAATGCTGTTAAAGCACAAGTTTATCAGAGATCTAATCATGTAAAATTAATATTGAAAATGTAGAATAAAAAAAAACACTGTGTATTTACTGTTACTGTGTTATAGGACATATGCTTCAAAGGATAATGTCCTGCCTTTTAAGCTTCCTGCAGCTTCTCCTCCTGAAACAAACAAACTTTGTCAAAGTTTGAAAGTATCATGACTTGTCAGTATGTGCAGGTCTGTAAAGAATTCAGCTCACATTTGATTAATACTAGTTTTCTGAAGCAGGGTAAGAACTACTTTTTTATTTCATATGCAGTTATGGATGCCTTCCAAATAGTATTTTAGGGCTTGTTTATGTGGGGATATATCACCAACATGTTTTTTTTTCTCAAGACTTCATAACTCTGATTCAATATTAGGATAAAAATCCCTTTCTTTTCAGGGAAATGTTTTCTTTTTTGTGTGTGTATGTGTATGTTCTGCGAAAGAGTTTTTCTTTTTTTTAATGCTCAGAATAAGCTATGTAGAAATAGGAGGAACAGGAAAATCATATAGTGAAAATCCAGTCTTCTTTCAAGTCCACCTGGGATGGTAGATCCCACAAATACAAATTTTCTGCATAGACAGAGGTGTGTCTGTGCAGAAAAATAGATTTAGGAAAAAAGATTTAGGGCCTTATTTTCAAAGAAGATGTGACCAATACATTAATCCACATTCACTTGGGCAATGTGTCCAGCAAAATCTGATTTCAGCTGAGTACTTTAGCATTTTTAGGAGAAAATCACTTGTATATTATATAAATAAATATACAAATAAGTGCAATATTGGTCTTAATCAAAAAGCTGTTAAATTATTTTATCCACAACACCAATTAAAAATAATTGGTTCATTTAATAAATACATTCAAAAACATAACATAAACTCTGGGATTCTGAGTCAGGTCAAAGTTCCAGCTGGATCAACATGATTTTTGTGTTGTTGGTTGGCTGTAAAGATTTAGGTAATTTTTCTTCTAATATAGCTTCCAGCTTCTGTCAGTCAGATTATCTGTTCCACTCAGCTCACTACATTACACTCAAATGGAAAACTGGAAAAGAATAATGAAAAAATCTGAAAACAATTGAAATTTTTATAGCTTTAGACTAAATTACTAGGTAAGTTAAGTTGCTCATATTTTGTTATGTGTCAAATTCAACTAACCTTTTAGAAAATTAAAAAAGAATGTTGCAGTTCTGAATCAAAGTCATTAGAAATTTTTATCCCATTTAAAAATTAAATTGAACTAGAGAGGAAGGAAGAAAACACCTCTCATATATTAGTACACATACTTCTGTTTATGTGTGAAATGAAATGAAAATTATACAATTTGCATACTTTTGACATTTTTTCAAGTACGATCTTGTCCTTTCTTCTCCCAGTTCTGTTATGTTTGTGTATTAGCAAATTGCATAAGGCTTTGCTTGCAACACATTGAATTTTTGTATGCTGCTTCTGGGATATAATGTTCTTTCTGACTTTTTTTCCCCTGCCATATCAAGAGCAAGGAATTTATGTACTATTACTTGTCCTTTTGACTGCTGATAACCTTATCGGTCTTTATCAAAGTTTGTATCTGCACCAAAACTTTTTATTTATTTGGACTATATGTGTACTGGGATATCAAGATTGGGCTATTGTTGAGTTATTTTATCAATAATGAGGATTTAAGGGAAAAAAAATAAGTAACCTGCATTGAGAAAACATTTTTGAATCATATCTTGTCTGCAGAAGTCTTTCAACAGAAAGTAGATAATTCTAAAGGTAATAAAATGGATGATATTTCATTGTGTATCTGAGTGGAAGTCAGGACATAATACGTCAGCTTTACATGACATATTATTAATAAACTGCCATTCTCATCAGGAGATACCAATTGGTAGTGACTGCTATTTCTGAATTTGAGACTATAATTTTATTCTTAAGTATCCTTGCTCTCTGATCCACTTCCTTTCAATACAAGCCACTCTCTTTTATACACAGAAAATATACATGGTTGTTGTGCGATATAGTTGACAGCATTCAATTTATAAAACTAACATATTTGTAAACACCAGCAGAATAATAGCACACAAATCAGCTATGTTCAGGTTATAGTGAAGCAAATTGGGACTAGAACAGATAGGGACATTTTTGTACCTGGACATGTGTGAAAGGTTGTGGAGAAAAAACCCCCGAAGTGGTGGATATTAGAGATCAGCCTTTTCTAAACAGAGAGAGACACAAGCACATTTTTTTATAAGCAACATTTTGTTACATAATTTAATTCTTTTTTTCTTTTTGTATTAATGTTAGAGATAGGTGATATACTCTGTATAACGAAATACTGGGTAATTTCTTTGTGCAGTATAGTTATCCATGAAGTGAAGAGTGAAAATGCTGCATAATAGGACAAAGATTTTGCAGGTTTGAGGCCTAGTTTGTTGTATGAAGATTTTCTTTATGTTGAATGTATCTCTTCTCTCTTCAAATCTCAGAATACTTCAATTAAATAGTACAATAAATGTGCAGTGGCTATCATATTGAAGAGAAACTTCTCTGTGGGACTATGTTCAAGGCCAGGTTGGATGGAGTCTTGGGTGACATGGTTTAGTGCAAGGTGACCCTGACCATGGCAGGGGGGTTGGACCTAGATGATCTTAAGGTCCTTTCCAAACCTAACTATTCTATGATTCTATGTCTTGGGAAAAAGCTAGAAAAAGCTTTCTTCCAAAATGGAAGCCAGGCTATAAATTCTTATTATTAATGAATTCATCCAAAACTACAACAAAACTATAGAGGCAAAAGAACACATCCTTTGTCTTGGATTTTCCCTTGTTTTGGGGTTTAGGGTTTTTTTTTTCAGTATCAGGCTCAGGATGATATGGTAAAGCTGTAAAAGAGCAAAATTAGAACATTCTCAGAGTATCATTTGCACTTCCATTACTTCCACATAAAAAGTACATTTCTTCATATTTTCAGTTCATATCAGCTCTGCTGCCACGTAAGGAGATAAGTTGTAGTAGCTTCCTCCATCTAGATCTAGGACTGCAGTAATCTGGAAATGTTTATTGAAATTCATAAGACCGGTAGGAGTTGGATGGAAGCAGATATTCTTTAGGGAGGGTGGTTTGTACTGATATTGCTGCCTTTTAAAAGAAGTATAGACGACAAAGACCAGGAGGAGCTCCAAGGCAATGTGAAGCTCTCACTTCACTGAGTCTTTCCAGTTAGTATCTGCTAACTAGAGGGTGCTGCAGAATGCATTTGAGATACCACTATTTCTATCTCATACCTTGCCTTTATCCATCTACTGTCAGTATCAACCACCACTGACCCATAAGTGCCTTAGAGTAACTGGCAGAACTGTGACACTTTACCAGTCCCAGTGGTTGCTTCACTACTCTGCTGGGCACAGCATATGCTCGTAATTTTGGATTGCAAATGTTATTAGAGTCCAAAGTGCATTACGTTCCTTTGTTCACAACACTGAAAGCTACACTGATGTGCATCATCTACAGTAATCTGTAGGAAACATCTGTAAACTGTGGTGGCTGAGTTCAAAAGGTCGGATTTGGTACTGGGAAACAACTTTTTTGTCAAAATTTGTCAGATTATTTTTAATTTTTTGGAAAGAATTACAGAGCGATAGAATCATAGAATGGTTGGAAGGGAACTTCAAAGATCATCAAGTCAAACTCTCCTGCCATGGGCTGGGACATCTTTCACTAGATCAGATTGCCCAAACTCCTGTCCAGCCTGACCATAAACACTTCTAGGGATGGGGCTTCCACAGCTTCTCTGGGCAACTTGTTCCAGTGTCTCACAACATCCATCATAAAAGATTTCTTTCTTATGTCCAGTCTTATTCACTACATAATCTTGTAGGTTCTTCTCAGAAATTTTTGTTATACCTTTCCAATTTCTATCAAGAGTTCCTTTTTGTTATTCCTTCAAATTACATTTTTTCATAGTTTTTCATAGATGTCCGTTTTGAGTTTCTATTCTCCTTTCCCATACATCTGAAAGCATGCCTAGTTTCTAGATATAAGCTGATTGAAAATTATGAAACGTTTTTCTTTTTTTTTTTTTTGATATCACACTTTTGTCACCCATTTATATTTATCCATTTCTAGACACTTTAAATGTGGCAACTACCTTTAGCATCTTAAAGAGCTGTACACTAATATTAATATATTTTATATTTCTGGGGTTTTTTTCTGATTGCTTTAATATGGCAAACAGAATTCTGTACTCCTGGTAGATTTCACCCTTTGGAATACAAACATCACGTTCTCCAAATACAGCTGGACCCAGTTTTTTTGTTTGTTTTTTTTGTTGTTTGTTTTCTTTTTTTTAATTTACATTTAAAAAGAACAACTATAATGATATTCTTCCAGCTGAATTAAATTTTGTAGTAAATTTAAAGAAATCATGGGAGGAAATGTTGCTTTAAGTAATTTCTTCTTTTCTTTTCATGATTTGATATGTAAAACTTAGAAAGGCACAATATGTACTTTTGCATTTGTGGAATTATCTTTTGTTAATCTTTTATTAATTTTTTATCTTTTTATCTTTTTTATTAATTAGTATTTATTGTGAGGAGGGAAACAGTGCGATGCAAATACCCAAATACCACTAGATGCAGAACACATCTTTAATAATATAATTCTTAATGTGTGTAGAGGATCCTAACCTGCTCATGGAACTGAATTAAGACAGATCTTAACCAACCTTAGATACTTGTGGGGAGGGACATGCAACCTGAAAAAATCCTAAAAGGCTAAAAGAAAATTGGGAAGAGGTTGTAAAATGTGCCACAGTTTCCCTTATTTCTGCTGCCTGAGCGCAGAAGAGTTTAAACCAAAGAAAACATACACCGGAATGACATGTTCCCGGACAATAAGCTGTTTCTGGAACGTTGTTAGAGTTCTGAGACTGAATCTTTCTTCCCGATCCACCAAACCCATGAAACTGAATCTGCATGAGAGTGCACGCCTGCCACAAAGACTTCTTCTGAACAAGTTCCTTCACCTGCAACAGGATGAGAATCAGTCCAGATTTGCCTCTATCATTAGATTTAACTAGATATAAGGCTTATTTTCCCATTTCTGAACCAATTAATGTCACCAAATTAACAAAATGTAAATAGTGTGACAAATATAGTGCATGGTATTTCTGTAGAACAGATGTCACGCCCATTGTAAGGCAAAAGACCACTGTCCTCCACATTCTAACTCTAAGCATATGCTTTCCCTTTGTTTCTGTTATGGCAACTTTCTCTTCTCCTCCTCTGGGGCAGGTAAAGCAGTAGTCCATTTGCTAATCTTCGCAAAACAAAAGCAAAGCCCAAGAAATGCTTTGTGTAAAATTATGTGTGTAAAAATATATCAAACCGTGATGATGTTATGTCATGCCATCTCTATGTTCCTTTCCAACCAAAGCAATCTGCCTATGCATAGAGAAAATAGAGTAGACACTGATGTCAAATAACTTTGAGTTGCATTCTTGCTTCAGTAGCTCAGCCTGTTATGATCTATTATCATTGCTCTCAGGCAGGTCTCTATCCTTGTGAAGGAATTGACACATTGCTGCTGTAGTGATGGGCCTTAAGAAGTACCTTGCTAGCCAGAGTAGAAACTACACTCTCACTTTGTTTCAGCCTAGCAAGCCAATCTGAACAGAAAATAAATTTCCAAAATACAATATATGGATGCAGGAGTGACACTTCAGCTTTACAGGGAAATACTAGTTGCTGTATGAAGTGCAGATCTGGGAGGTAATTCACTGGTGAGGCAACACAGTAAACTACGTCTTATTAAGTATAGCTTTTGAGCATTAGTATCTGATTCTGTCTTGTGCTACAAGGCTGCAGTTATTGATCAGGGAAGAATGACAGCACAGGATTTGGCATGGTGCCTTGTGCACAAAGCATGTTTAGTGCAATTGACCATGCAGCATGAAAAATGATAAACCAGCCACTTTAGTTCAGTAGCAGGTGATGCATGGCATTCTCCTTGTTGCAGATCACAAGGACTTTGCTGTGATGGGTGAACCATCACACAGTATTTAGCACGCCTACATCAAAATATACATATTTGTTCACAAAGGCACATGGTTGTTTTTACTACCCACTTTTAAGGAACAATGCTAACCCTTTTTCACTTCTCTACCTTTCTTCAGTTCTTTAAGCATATGTGGCAGAACTGTAATAAATGCAGTAGTGCGTTTCTTTCACTCTCTCTTCCTTATGTGTGTAAACTGTTTCATCCTTAAAATATACTAATGTCACTGACATAACAAACTAAAAAGGAATGTTGTTGTGGGAAACAATTGAAAATGAAACAAAGAGCACCATTTAGCCATGAATGGGGAATCAGTGTTTAGGCAGGTTTTGGCCATGTTTATAGTTCTAAAACATTATTGTGTACAGTGAATGTCAGGTAATTTTTGTACATTTAAATTTTAAACTTGGCTGCAAGTTACTTCTGTGGAGGAGAGACGGAAGACTGGTTTATCAGATTCTTTTATTTCAATTTTCAGATTTTTGTGTGTTGTAGTGTTGTTTGCTTCTAAATTTTAGGAATATCTATCAAGAACTGAAGTATGACTTAGAAAGGATGCCATGCACCTTGCATAGAAAAAGAAGGTGCTGATCCAAAATAATTTGAAAACATTTCAGAGAACTGAAGAGATCTTCTTTTCCAAACACAGATGGCTTACAAAATTATAAATATATATTACTAAATTGCAGTGAGGGTAATACTGAAATTGCCATGAATTAGTGAGCTGGTGTTTCTCTTGCATAGCCCTCAGTAATCCTGGCTCATACAGTAGTCTGTTGGTTTCTAGATATACAATCCTGAATCATAAACATTTCTCAAGTGGAATTCTAATTCCCTGTATTCTTGATTTATTTGTTCTAAGTATGTACTAAAATAGATGAATTACAAAAAGAAATATGTGCCTCAGTTTTTTATGCATTTCAGGTCCTGTACATGAGTGCCCTGACTGATGGTGCCACATAGGTACTTCCATACATGTGTCCAATTCAAAGGAACTTCGTTGAATGAAGAGAAAATACACACAGCAGTTAGGCTGCATTATTTTTATGTCAGTGTTCTGTCATCTTGCTTCCTGCCTTATGTTTTTGAGTGGCTTTTCTCTTGCTTTCTATATAGTTGAATGTGTTACTTTCTGCAGGCATCGTTTCATGAACAGTTCTTTCTCTTCACAGCAGCCTTTTTTTCAGATTATTTCTCTGTTTTCTCTGCCATAAACATGGCAGATTATTTCTCTGCCAGGTACATAGTGGAGAAAATTATTAAGCAAAACTCTGGTTAGATTCAGTTTTAAGCCTTTAAACTGCTTCTTTGACTTCTAATCAAGATGGATTTTTTTTTCTTAACAATATTGTTTTTCTAGCTTCTTTAGAGATCAGACTTGAAAAGGATGTTATTAAGAAGAAGAACTTAAAAAATAGAGCAATTTCATAGAATAAATGGCTAGCCTGGAAGCCGTCACTCACTCTTAATTAGGTTGATTCATCTGGAGAGCTCACAGTTCTAGTTGGAGTTGGCAGAAATTCTCTTGTGTCTTGGCTCAACCTTGGTGTACTAACATGTGCTAGCAGCTCGCCATACTTTCTTCAATATAAAGTAAAAACCTTTGATATTTTAATTATTGTTCAATAATCTAGGAAGCAGACATCTTAAAAGAGGGTTATAAAAAATATTTAGCCCAAAAATTAATTTGGTCTTCAAGGCTTTTAAAATGGCACAGATACATCAAGATTACAGCATCCTAGTCCTTTGCACTGTTACAATATTCAGGTATATCATAGAATCATACAATCATAGAATACTCAGGGTTGGAAAGGACCTTAAGATCATCAAGTTCCAACCCCCCTGCCATGGGCAGGGACACCCCACACTAAACCATGCCACCCAAGGCCTCATCCAGCCTGGCCTTGAACACCACCAAGGATGGAGCATTCACAACCTCCCTGGGCAACCCATTCCAGTGCCTCACCACCCTCTCAGTAAAGAATTTCTTCCTTATATCCAATCTAAACTTTCCCTGTTTAAGTTTGAACCCATTACCCCTTGTCCTGTCACTACAGTCCCTGATGAATAGTCCCCCCCCAGCATCCATGTAGGCCCCCTTCAGATACTGGAAGGCTGCTATGAGGTCTCCACACAGCCTTTTCCTCTCCAGGATGAACAGCCCCAACTTTCTCAGCCTCTCTTCATACGGGAGGTGCTTCACTCCCCTGATCATCCTTGTGGCCCTCCTCTGGACTTGTTCCAACAGTTCCATGTCCCTTTTTTGTTGAGGACACCAGAACTGCACACAATACTCCAAGTGAGGTCTCACGAGAGCAGAGTAGAGGGGCAGGATCACCTCCTTCAACCTCCTGGTTACGGTCCTCTTGATGCAGCCCAGGATACAGTTGGCTTTCTGAGCTGCGAGCGCACACTGCTGGCTCATGTTCATTTTTTCATCGACCAACACCCCCAAGTCCTTCTCCGCAGGGCTGCTCTGAATCTCTTCTCTGCCCAACCTGTAGCTGTGCCTGGGATTGCTCCGACCCAGGTGTAGGACCTTGCACTTGGCATGGTTAAATTTCATAAGGTTGGCATCAGCCCACCTCACAAGCATGTCAAAGTCCCTCTGGATGGCATCCCTTCCCTCTGGCGTATCAACTGAACCACACAGCTTGGTGTCATTGGCAAACTTGCTGAGGGTGCACTCAATCCCACTGTCCATGTCACCAACAAAGATGTTGAACAAGACGAGTCCCAACACCGATCCCTGAGGGACACCACTCGTTACCGGTCTCCAGCCAAACATTGAGCCATTGACCACAACTCTTTGCGTGCCGCCATCCAGCCAGTTCTTTATCCACCGAGTGGTCCACCCATCAAATTGGTGTCTCTCCAATTTAGAGACAAGGACGTCGTGTGGGACAGTGTCGAAGGCTTTGCACAAGTCCAGGTAGATGACATCAACTGCTCTGCCCCTGTCCATCAGTTCCGTAGCCCCATCATAGAAGGCCACCCAATTGGTCAGGCAGGATTTCCCCTTAGTGAAGCCATGCTGGTTGTCACCAACCACCTTGTTGTTTTTCATGTGCCTTAGCATGCCTTCCAGGAGAATCTGCTCCAAGATTTTGCCAGGCACAGAAGTGAGACTGACTGGTCTGTAATTCCTCGGGTCATCCATTTTTGCCTTCTTGAAAATGGGGGTTATATTTCCCTTTTTCCAGTCACCAGGAACTTCACCTGACTGCCATAATTTTTCAAATATGATGGCCAGTGGCTTACCAACTTCATTCTCCAGCTCCTTCAGGACCCGCAGATGGATGTTGTCAGGTCCCATGGACTTGTGTATGTTTAGGTTTTTAAGATGGTCTCAAACCAGATCCTCTCCTACAGTGGACTTAGGATCTTCATTCTCACAGTCCCTGCGTCTGCCTTTCAAGACTTGAGTGGTGTGGTCAGAGCCTTTGCCAGTGAAGACTGAGGCAAAGAAGTCATTAAGAACCTCAGCCTTCACCAAATCCAGGGTAGCCAGTTCTCCCGATGTCTTGCGGAGGGGGCCTACGTTGTCCCTAGTATTTCTTTTATTTGCTATGTACCTATAGAATCTCTTCCTGTTATCCTTCACATCCCTAGCCATTGTAACTGGGCCTTAGCCTTCCTCACCTGGTCCCTAGCTTCCCAGACATCACCCCTGTATTCTTCCCAGGCCGCCTGTCCCTGCTTCCACCTTCTATAAGCCTCTTTTTTCCTTTGAATTTTCCTGAGCAGCTCCTTATCCATCCAAGGAGGTCTCCTGGCCCTCCTGCTGCACTTCCTTCTAGTAGTAAAAGTGAATTATTTACTTGTAGTTAAATCTCATTCATCTGTTCTTGCTTATGATTTTTTTGCTCCTGTGTTTACACATGACCTAGTTTTCTTTGCACTTGCAGCTACTAGAAGCATTTATAACAAAATCAGTTGAACACAAACAGATAAAATATTTAAAGATTCCAATGGTACTCTTCTGCCTTATTATGCTGGTAAAAATAACAAAAAAATATTCTAATCAATCACTGAACCTGCTATATTTAATGACTGATATTTCACTTTTCAAACCCTTTTATCAGATATATGTTCAGTGTTGCAAATTTAATGGCTTTTATAAAAATTACTTTAAAAGCACATCTTAAATACTTACTGCACTTCACAAATAGAGATTAAGTAGACATTATTTATAAGCTCAAAAAAACCTGGTGGGTTTTTTTTTTTTTTTTTTTGGTTTTATAGCCAATCATGCTCTTGCAGAAATTTATGTAAGGCTACAGGTTCATTTAGTCTCTTAATCTTTATTCTCCTCAGTCAGGTGACTGCTAGTCTACATGCAATATTGATCCAATTTTTCAACTGCAAAAGAACAGGTGGCTAGGTCTGGAGCAGAAAAGCTAGTGCTTTGGAGTTCTGGCCATTGTGAGGGCTATAGAAGAGTGCCAAAACTGGCTGGAATCTGAGACTAACTCCTGTAGATAGATGAAAGCCTCACTACGTGACTTCGCTTCACAGAGCTGGAGAAAGGATAAGACAAGAGAGAGGTGCATAATGTAGGCAAACGTGCTGAAACCCTGTTAATCCTGAAACGTGCTGAAACCCTGTTAAGTATGGCACTACCCACAGAGGGCAGTGCCATAGAAATTCCATAGCAGCAGAGTGAACAAGAGATGGCAGCAGCTCAAGAGATCGTGCCTGGAGAAGATGGAAGGTGGGGAAGGCAGGCATACTGTGGTACTTAGAACCTCTTGCTATGATTTGAACTCTAACAGGGGCTGTGTATGGCAGTGGTGGGACATATTTATGTCTCTGGTTGATTTCTGAAATACAAGCAAACAAAATAAAAGCATTTATAGACTCCTGATAGGAAGCAGGAAAACTCTCAAAGCTCAACAATGGACCGGATAGATGCTTTTGGGTTAGTTCCAGTAGTCATCCAAAGATTTTGTCCTCTCCCAGCCCTCTCTGGCTGTTGCAGCGTTGCCACATCACTAATTTCATCCTAATATAATTTCCAAAATCTACTCATTTGTGGATGGTAGTTCTGCACCTGGAGAAGATTAGTTCTATTTAAAAAAAGAATGGTGAAATGCATATCATGTCACAAATGTTACTATTTGGTTATGCTTTTGATATTGATTTCTTTCAGTGTAGTCTGACATTTAATTTTCTTCTTCTGAAATAAGACAACAGGTGCCCCAGGGAATTTGGGTCCTATCATTTTAGTGGCTGTTCTGATGAGAGATACATTCAGCCTTCGTAAAAATGTATAATTCAGAAAACTACCTACTATATGGTGTACATTCTGTGTTTTTAGTCTTGCAAAGTACCACTGGGCACTACATGAGCATAAATAAATATCCTTATCTAGTGGTACTTTACTGAATAGTTCTTACTGCGTTTTTTGTTTTGTTGTTTTTTCTGGCTTTTATAAGATTTTACAGGTGATGTGTTAATGAATTATTCGTGTGCTAATATGAACACTGCGCTGTAATACTATTTTTCCCTTAATTTGTTAAATGATAATAGCCCATTTGAAATCTGATCAAATTTTCCAGATGTTCTTACATGAAAACTATGGTTTCTCTGTGATCAATGTCAGAAATGCATCTGTCAACACTAAAGCACACCTGCCACTAGTTTGCTGTCAGCAAATTATTTTTCAGTTTTATTAGGAAGTGCAGTAAATTGCCGGAACAAAGCTTTGGTCTCATATTAAACCTTATGTCATATCCCAAATTCACAACCTGTAAATCAACAGGTTTAAGGAAGCTTATATGGAAATAACCTTGAGTCTGAGAAGTCACATACTAAAAAATTTTGCTTCAAATTAATATTGTGAATAGATTCAGAATGTTGTTCAGTAGAACAACACAAACTGCTAAGAATTGTGTGTGGTCACCTCTGGGATGTTGAGGCTGTACATGTAGATGTGTGACTGAGAAAGCAGTGTTCATCTTACTGCTTCCAAAAAAACAATTTTTCACTTTACCAGTAGTTCTGTAAGCTGAAAAGAGAAATCCCTGGGTCACTATAATTCAAATTAGGATGGATATGTGTATTGGACTTGGAATTGGTAGGTAGTCTGACATTCTGAAAGGATCTACATTTATGTGTGCCAAAATGCATCCAACAACTAAAGAGATGACGCTCTAGATATTCCTTCACTCTCTGTCTCATATAACCTATGGCTTCTGAGATAATACCCTCTGTAGAGAATATGGTCTCTAAACCACATAACATAGTTTTTTGTTACTTAAAATTCTGGGAAGGAGCTGAGGTATAGCACATTTTATATGGGATCACAAATTATAAGACTTGAACTGTATTCTCACAAATGAATGATTAGACCTTTATCGGCTGTACCACCTTGCTGGAGGCTTTATGGTTTTAAACTGCATTTGTCAGTTATAAAATATTGCGAAATCAACCAGCCACATGCTTTTACCTCCTAAAATAAAAAACTTTTTGCAGGGTGGGTTTCTTTTTCCCTTTTCCTTTTTGGAACATTTTTTTTCTTTTTTTTTCTTTTTTTTTTTTAGTTTAGAAAATAGTTTTTAAAACTATGCAATAAGTGTGTATTTGAGATGCTATTTCTAAAGCTCTATATTGTAATTGAATGCTGTCATGAGAGCTCAAAAGGCCTTAGCTCCTTTCTATGCCTCTTGTGTTTAGTTGCTTATCACTTCACTCATCATATTTTCCCGTTCCTGCTTTCTACTGACTTACCACAGAGATTTTGAATTATGTGAATGAAATTGTGCTTGTATGTGAACAGAACTGTACACTGAAAAAGGACTAACTGGCATAACTTCTGATGGAATATCTAAACGCCTGATTTGTAGAGCTTACTGACTTTCTTATTGAGATACTACCTCCATGCTTTACATATTTGTGAATATCTGAAGCTACTTTTTTAGAAGCAGCGTTAATACTTGTAATAGAAACAGCAGAGTACTGTAGATGCAGGCACTTTAACTTTGCTAAGTTATACCTGATTACTGAAAACTCAGTTGCTAGCCTAGGCAAACTATGCTTTTAGCAGACTTGTGTCTTACTAAATACAGAAAAGATTCAGTTTTCGGTCATCTAGAAAGTTGCCATTTAACACTGAACAGCCAAGAGTAAATTCAGGCTCCCTTTCAAGGAAGATGATCCTCCAACTGAACATTAGAATTTTTCACAGAATTTTTCCCCTCCTGGATTAGGAAAGCTATAATGGATCATGAAATCTAGGCAGCTTCTGAGATACAATTCACAAACGTGGCCTTTTATAGCTAAAACCAAGTGAGATGACCCTCTGCCTGTCTAAAAACATTCAGATTAACATCACATTGGAAAGACAAAAGATTATGTACAGGTTAGACTTTTAACATCATGGCTTCTTCCTGTTCTAAATTCAGTGTGATCTAGCCACATTGGCAGTTTAACTGTCTCATAGAAAAACAGCTTAAGTACAGTTTTCCATTAGTACAAAGTTGTTACAGGTACTGTTACAGTATTGTAGTCCTCATTACTGTGCAATGTATATTTTAAAAAATAGTGTGAATGGGATACATGTGGTGATGCCACGAATGAGCTATCTGTGCTATCAGATCTTTATACATCTGAACAAACTCATTTTGTTTTAGAATACTTAAGGACTTTTTCTTCATATTGCAAAGAGTTTCCTCTCCTGAGAGCATGCCAGATCTGTGAAATCTCGTCTCATTTCAAGTGTCATTTGTACATTCTCTCCTTCCCCAGACATACTGTGAAGTTTGTGCAGGTTAGGGTATTTTCTTACATCCCTTGTCATCCCTATAAAATGATCACATAGACATTAGTGATGTAGATAATGTTAACCCACTGGTTTTAAAATAAATTTCCTTGATTTATACTAAGTTATGTATGCATGCCTACTTGTTTATACACATAAACTAATATTTATTGTTAATAAATAAATAGTAAACACCTTGGCCACTTCCAAGTACTGCTAAATAAACTTGTACTAATTTTCTATGAAAATTAAGTAATATTAAATCAGTTTAGGAAGAAAGGAAAGATAAACACTTAGTAGATTCCAGGAGCAAGTACTGTATGAAAGAGTGTCTATGAAGATTTTCATATATGTCCACAGTTTCCTTTCTGATATAATTCTAAGCAAAGGATATTATATTATGTCATGTAGGTAGGACAATAGCTAAAATAAATTTCCTTCCAGAAAACAGATTAAAATTGATTTAACAATTTTGGAACAGCTTCTTGTGCTGAGCACAGAATTTGACACTTGCTTGATAAAATTTGCCTCAAGACCACAGATGATGTCAATGAAAATGCTAAAGAAGTGGCAGCCTCTACTCAATTCTATACAACTTCTCTCTTAAAAGGTGGAGTAAAGTAATTCATTAATGAAATTTTATTGTATCTTGTTGCTAAGAGTGATGAATTTACATATTCAAACAGAATTTTAAGGAAAAGAAAATATAATATTGGGATTAGCATAGAATATTAGAAAAAGTCCTAAATAATTCATGTATTACTAACTGCATAAATTTTACTTCTGTATTTTAAAATTAGATGTAAGTAAGAATGTTTTCAGAGGAAAAAATGTACACTGTGCTACATATGTTATTATAGCTACTCAGCTGCTTTAAGAGCTCAAGATATTTTTTGCATTAGGTTAGCAATTTAACACAAATTTGCATCTTCAGTTTCTTTTTATTTTACTTTGGTTTGTACATTGTAGGAAATATTTAGCTCTATAGGAACAAATGCTATATACATAACAATGTATTTTATATGAACTTAAAAATACTTGCATTTTTGTCTTCATTAGAGTCACCTAAATTAAAAACAATCAAACAAACAAAAGCAAACAAACAAACAAACAAGCAAATGCAAACCAAACTTCTGTTCCTAGGCACTTTTAATTTTAAGTTTTTATTTATGCACATAGTTCTGTTGGGATATAGGGCATATGGTTTTGGGGTTTTTTAGAAGTCCAATTCTTAATCAATCAAGTAATGGCAAGCTGACTTATTTGACTACATACAAGATGGTATTTTGATATATACTTCTGAAGAAAAAATGTGTTGATGAGAGCCAAGGAAAGTAGGAGCTCCTTTGAAAAAAAGAAGAAAAAGATAATCACTCTTGGTACTTAAAGTTGTCCAGGAGACAAATTGCCAGAAAATATGCTGTCTGCCCAAAGGGAAATGTTACTTCCAAAATTTTTAACAGCTTCATGTGGATATTGCTTCAAATGTTCCCTGAAACAGCAATACCAGCTTTTGTCCTCTGAAGTACAATTCTCTCCTGTTTTGCAAATAACAATCTAAAAATCTAGTGCTGTAGGTTAGTTTGTCAAGACATCAGTGAAAGCAAAAGAAAGTACTTAGAAGCAGAGACTGATTACTTGCCAGTATGGCCTTAAAAATCTACTGAAACTGTTGCTTTTGTTGCTTAAAGTGCCAAATGCAGTAGAATTTGGACTAACCCTTTTGCATTCTGCTGTTAATAATTGTAGATACAAGCTTTAAATTAACACTGAGTAATGGATTTTTTGCCAATATAAGCTTGTTAATGATTGTGTACCTTACTTTAGAGGAGAATTCCCATTTTTATGCAAATCATTCATCAGTCTCCTACGAAACAGCTTCCAGAAATTGCTTCCTGTGTAATTTCTATTTGACAAACAAATATCTGACATTTAGCAGTATCAAAAATACTCCACTCTGTTTCCTATTCTTTCAGTTCCTTCCTGACTTGATTGTTACTCAGGAAGGCAAAGGTATGCACCAAAATTTTGTCTAGCTATGAGAAAGTTTTAATTGAAAACAAGAGCACCAGGTTTGAACATGGCTTCAGCAGATTAGCAGTTAAATTACAAGGGGCTGTTTTTTTAAGTTCCAGTGTTAATATGTCACTGTGCTCTGTCACTTTGAAAAGCGATAGTGCTTTGTTATCAGTGATGAGTGCAGACAGCCTCTTGATGTAGAGGCAAAGTAAAATACGCTGCCAGGGTGATGAAGGCACCAAGCACGTTGCATCCTCCTGTACAAGGAGATGAGGAGGGGTGGTACTGACACACTGCTCTGCTTAGACAAACAGGCTGTTCATGGCAGGGTGGTTGGAACCAGATGATCTTAAGGTCCTTTCCAACCCTAACTATTCTATGATTCTATGCTTCTATGATTCTATGTCCCAGGGCCTTTGTCCTGGTTTAGCAGTAGCAGTCATTTTTTCTACTGGTGCAGTGCTGTGTTTTGACTTTCGACCTGGGAATAATACTGATAAAGCCGATGTTTTCAGTTGTGGGTCAGAATGTTTACCCTGACCAAGGACTTTGTGAGTCTCATGCTCTGCCAGGGAGGAGGAGAAGCCGGGAGGAAGCAGAGACAGGACACCTGACCCAAACTAGCCAAAGAGGTATTCCATACCATAGCACGTTATGCCCAGGATGTAGAATGGAGAGGGCCCTAAGGGCTGGATCACTGTGGGGTGGGGGCGAGATACCGGTTGGTGAGCGGTTGTATTCTCTTCCTTGTTATTTCCTTTATCATTATTATCATGGTGGTAGCAGTAGTGATTTGTGTTATACCTTAGTTATTAAACTGTTCTTATCTCAACCCGTGGGAGCTGCATTCTTTTGATTCTCCTCCCCATCCTTCCAGAAGCGGAGGGAAGAAAGGTGGGGGGGGAAGTGGACTGCGTGGTTCTGATTTACGGCCTGGGCTTAAACCATGACAGCCTTGTTTCCTGACATTTATAAAACAACAACAACAACAACCAAACCAAAACAAAAACCCCAAGAAACCAACCAAAAAAAGCCAACCAAAAAAATAGTTCATCCTAGTTCAGCTCAAGAAGTATAAAGGGATTCCAAAACTATAGTAGCATTTCTCATTAATAAATGAGGCCTTGTGTGTTTGCTTATCATCGCTTTTGGCAGGAAAAAGCTGAATTTATGGGATTAGTCATTGTTGAGAGTTCTGCATGTGCAGAAGTTACAAGATTTGAGTAATATTCATATCTTATGGAGAGGTTTCAGATGCAGAGGGGATTGATGAATGTTATTGTCAGCTTTCATGAGTAAGAATCAGTATAATAAATATTTGAAGTCACTTTTTATATAGTTCCAGCCCATACTGTTCTGATAGAAAATAGATTTGATTGCTTTTTCCTTCCCTACCATGAGTGTCTTCTTGGGCTGCCATGCAAATCTAAATATCACCCATATGATGTAGTATTTTTCAGTCTAATTTTCTCACACACCTATCTTAATTCTTACAATGAAAACTCTCATGTGTTTTTTACTTGGCATGATAGAAGAAAGACACTGTGTCATTTTCTACCTTCCTTGTCAACCAAAACTGAGGCACATTGGAAGTACATATTTTATATCTGCATAGAAATTTAATGGCATGGGTTGTCTCTCCCTGGTTATTTGCTTAGCTGCCTTTTTTTTGCATAAAATAAAGTTTTCATTCGGGGCTTCAAATATATGCATATTTGGAACAGAGGAGGCAAAGAGGACCTATTTTTTTTTTAATTTTTCACTTTTGCATTTGTAGATATTTTTAAAATCAAGAAAAACATAAACTAAAATGGGGTTTAAGTGAGTAAAATTTTTATTTTAAGCAATTCATTTTGTCTTACAAGCTTTGTTGCTGCAAACTAGTGTTAACAGAAAAACCATTTAATCCAGCAAGTCTGGGATAAAAGATGAGAAATATAAATTATTTTATCCTAGACAGCACATGTACAATTATTATTAATATACAACAACCAAAAGTCTTAAACCAATGAAGAATATCTTAAAGAAAGTAAAAGATTTTTTTATTATTATTATTTTCATTTGCAAACACTTCACTTCCATGGATTCCAGATTTATAAAAAGTAATTTGAAACTACAATTTATTCAAGTTAAAGCATGGGAAATTAATTTATTTTTTTTTTAGTAGCTTAATCTAGCTAAGGTTGAGAGAAAGAAAATACTCAGTATCATTGTATGGACATGATTAATTTACTGTCTTAACTAAATTGACTGATTTCAGTATTTGTTTCAGAGACATAAACTCTAGAAGATTTACACACACGTTTTCTTTCTCCTTTTTTCACTTTGTCCTAAATATACTTCATTCATCTCACCTGGACTTTCTCAAAGCAGATCCACACAGCATACATCAGCTCCTATTGTCAATGAATGCACTAAGACAGATAATGTCATTAATACTGCAAGGGATTTGCAAGTATATATGAGCTAAATGAAATTGAGTCAGCCATGACAAATTGCATTGAATTAAATCTTGTTTAAAAAAATATTTTTTCTATCTGAAGGTCAATGCATGCAGTCAGTTACTCAGAACATTCAAAGTATTAGATCAAAAGGAGGAAGTAATAGTGCAATTCAACAATGCACTGAAAACCAGAATAGAGCACTTTGGGAAGAGTAGCAGGAAATATACATCTGCAGCCAAACAGAAACAATTTGAATACTTGTTTGTTTCCATTCTTACTAATTGAAAAAGAGACTATAAAAGAATCCAGAGGCTATAATTGAAATGTATTTGCTCTCTTGGAACTGGTAGAAGATGAAATATACAAAGAAGAACAACTGCTTGTTTTTATTGGAGGGGGAGGGTGGAGAAGAAGTTGAGGGTTGCAATTTCCTTTACATTTTAAATGACTTTTGTCTATACTTAGAATTTCTATGTAATCAATTTTGCAACATTTTGAAAGTGGAATTACAGTTGAAATACTATCCAGCTTTGACATGAACAAAATGTAAAATATTTAATGTCTATCCTACTGAATTTCTGAGTTATCTCTCTAATTCTAGGAAATGTAATCCTTAAATCAGGGTATATTTGTTTATTTTACTGCAGTTTTCTGGGCACATAAGGTCATTATGCAGTTTAGTAAAAGGGAATTGAGTGTCTGGGAGGATGGCTGTGGATATGTCTTCTTCTGGTTATTTATTCAGGGCTGGATGGAGACACCTAGAAAAAGAACCACAGACTGTCTGAGGCTGATTGGCAGCTGAAGACTATGTAGTCCAACCCTGCGCTCACACAGGTCAGCTATAGCATCATGGCTGTATCTTGGCAAGTTTGAATATTTCCAAGGTTGGAGACTCCCCAGTCTTTCTGGGAAACCTGTGCTAGTGCTTGGTCACCCTCTCTATGAAAAGTGTTTCCTAATGTTCAGAAGTATCTAGGTCTATCTTCTTGACTCCCCCCCTCAGGTGTTTACACACATGGATAAGTTGCTTAGCATAGAACACCAGCACCCATATGTGCCTCACCTGTACTAAGCTGAGATGAATGATCACCTCCCTTGAACTGCCTTATGCAGCCCAGGAAGCTGATGGGTTTCTTTGCTGCATGGGTTCATTGCTGTGTCATGGTCAACTTACTGTCCACCTGGACCACCAGATCCTTTTCTGTTGTGCTGGTTTCTAGACAGCTGGCCTCCATCTGGCTGCTGCTGCATGCAGTTATTCCTCCCTAAAACATGGATTTGGTATTTCGCTTTGTCGAACATCAAGACATCTCTGTTGGTAATTGCTCCAACCTGTCCACATACTTCTAAATGGCAGCACATCTATTTGGTGTTTCAGCCTATTATTCCACTTTGGCATCCTTTGCAAACTCACTGAAGATGCATTCTGTTCATTGTCCAGGTCATTGATGAATAATGTTTTATGGTGTTGGATCCAGTTACAGAGTGTCGACACATAGGATACAGCAGGAACAAGTGGCCTTCAGTTAGGCTTTGTGCAGCTGATCACAGTCCTTGTAACCCAATAGTTCAACCAGTTTTCAGTCTATTTCATTGTCCATTTACCTAGTCCATACTTCACCTGTTTGCATGTGAGGATGTTAGGGGAGACAGTGATGAAAGCATTTCTACATTCAGGATAAGCAATATTTACTGCTCTCTGCTTGTTCACCATTCCAGTCACTTCATCACAGAAGCCTATGAAGTTGGTTAAGCATTTCTACTTCATATATCATACTGAGTACTCCTAAATAATTTCAAGTCCTTAATGTTCAGAAGTGGCTTCCAGAAGGATTTCCTCCATCACCTTCCCAGGGATCAAGGAAAGGTTGACTGGCCTGTAGTTCCCCAGATGCTCCTCCTTTCTGTTCCTGAACAGAGGGGTGATCTTTACACTATTCCATCTATAGTCTTCAGAGAACTATTCCATGCATCTTCAAAGACCTCCCCCATTCAACACAGACTTTCAAGATGAATTTAGAGAGGTCAAGCAGTGATATGAGCCAGCTCCTCAGCACTGGTGGGTGCAACCCATGGGGTCTTGTGAACCTGGATATGTCCATTTCTTTTAAATGATCCCTAACCTGGTTCTTCCTATTCCACTGAGTGTAGATCTTTCTTTCTTCAGACTTTCCTGCTGGTCTTTCCTGAGTTTTACCCTCATAGATAAAGGCAAAGAAAATATTGAGTGTTTCAGTCTTTTCAGCGCTCTTTGTCATCAAGTCCCTTGTTCTTTTCAGCAGCGAGGCCACACTTTGCTTTTTTTCTTCTGCTTCTAGTGTACCAAAGCAAACCATTTTCCCTTCACATGTCCTAGCAGATGTCACTCTAGGTGGACTTCAGCTTTACTAACCCCATCCCTGCAGGCTTTGACAGTATTTCTGTGTTCTTCTTGGGTCACCAGACCCTGCTTCCACTGCTTTGTTGCATTTTCTAGTGTTGAGTTTTCTCAAGAGCTCCATATGCATCTATGGAAAATTGTGCTTTCCATAGAGGGATGTGTATTTAGTGGGAGGGAGAGAAGAAAGGCCCTGGAAAATAGCATCGGAGGTGCAAAATATGTTATGATCCAGTAAAGGGGGAATACATAATAGCAATAGCAGTGTCCTTTGAGAGGAACAGTGAGTGAACTGTCATGCTGTTGAGCTGACAAAAAATACAGTTTTCCACACTCAACAAACTGGATTTTTTTATGTTTGTTAAGTCCAGGAAGGTAGTGTAAACCAAATAAGCTGAAAACAGAGGCTAAAGCAGAAGACTGATTCAGAAAGTACAAAGTAGAGCAGATTTGTTTACAAATCTTTGTTTACAAATTCTGCCTATTAATGAAAAGAATCATTTTAATCTGAATTTATTTTTTAGAATTCCACTTCTGGTTTATTAATTTTCTATCCTAATGAATGAGAATGTTAGAAACTGCCCAGTTTGGAATCTGAGAATTTTATGAAGTTGTCTTTGTTTGGTCACATCTTGACACTTCATTAGGTTTACTAAGCCTCAGCAGAAGGGTAAATTTTCAAAAGCGCAAGATTAATTAGTACATTTACTTCATAAAAAATAGAAAGTCTAGGAGGGCATCTTTCCTATCTGGCTCACTGAGTTCTTGTGAAAAGAAGTTATCTCCCACAAATATTGAGAATGCTCCATGCCTATTAAGTATTTAAGAGGCAGTTGGTCAATGACCTTAGTAACATTCTTTAACTTTTGATCATCCCTGAATCGGTCAATCAAACCCCCTGATTGTTGTAGGTCTCTTCAAATGGAGCTATTCTGATCTTGTCCATTTTCTGTTTTCTATTTTCTATTTTCATATTTTCTAATTTCTAATTTGTATTTTATATTTTATATTTTGTATTTTCTATTTTATTCCATTCCAAATAAAAGATACCTGACCTTCATCTGAAAAATACCAGCTTCTTAAAGAAGCCTTCCTCCTCCCAAAAATTAATGACACCAAAGCCACCAGAGGCTATAAAGTCATTGTTTACTCCAAATGTGTTGTGTATAACAAATTACACTGCACCAGCTCTACATGTTTTGACTTATTTTGCAAACTTTACAAGATGGACAATAAAGGAGGACTTATTAACTCATGTGGCACCATTTAGATGCCATCTTGCTGATTTCAAGACCCAAGTTAGTGTTTCTGAATGGTAGCGAAAAGTGTAAAATAGATGTCAATGGTTGCTTTCTGACTTAATTCCACACAGAACATATGTCGCTATATCAGTTATGCAATAATGAATAAAAAAAGAAAATCTCTGTAAAGCAATAAGATATATTACTTCATCAGCATTCGAGATCAGAGAAATGCCCAGTCCCTTTCCTACTCTCTTTTCTGAACTTTATTCTGAACAACAGCAGACTACTTAACGTTGCAAATCTTTATATCATTTTGTGTGGGAAAATGCCTGATACAATAAAAAGAGCAATAACTGTACTTTGAACACTATGTAAGTCACAAGATAAAGTTCTCAATTACAAAGCTAAACAAATTTTTATAATAGACCTGATCAGTTTAACAGCGTGACAAAAATAACATTTAAGATTAAGTAGGAAATAAGTTGGCCATACAATTTTCTGTTAGAATTGAAGTAATTTTTGACTATGACAGAACTTCTTCAAAAATTAGAAGATATCCAAATATAGGTAGTAAAACAAGATCAAAAAAAGTCATACCTCTGCTACACAGACTGGTTTTAATTTCCTTCAGCCTCCTTTGCCTCAGCACACTTTATGATTCAGATTATCTAAATATTTGGTGGGGTTTTATTGGTTTGGGTTGTTGGTTTTAATTTTTTTTGTAAAATTGCAGGATTTGGTTTTATGTGGTTTGTTATGAGATATTCTTTGTAACCATACAAATGGTCAGCACTGTTAGTACCAGAACAGATAATGAAAATAGTTTCATATCAGCTGGGGCAGCTGCAGAGAAGGAAACTATGAGCATAGGTGGCAAACCCAACTCACTAAATTCACATCTATGATTTTAATATTCACAAGAAGAAAGTTTCTAATGAAATTATAAAATCACAGAAAAGTCTTGATTGGAATAGTCATCTGGACACTATTGAATCAAACCTCCAGTTGAAATTAAAGTCTTAAGTTATTGAGGGCCTTCTCAAGCCACCTTGTGAAAATTTCCAAGGAACACATATTCCACCACTTTGCTGTGCAACCTATTCCAATGCTTAATTGCTCTCCTAATTAATATTTTGTGTGTGTGTGTGTCCATTAACCCCTGTCACCATGTATCTATGCAAAGAAAGTACCTTTATGTCTCCATAACTGCCTTCTAGGTACTGGATGACTGTCAAGGTTTAAAGCCCAGCCAGTAACTCAGAACCACGCAGACATTTGCTCACCACTCTCTTCCCCCTCTCCCAGCTGGGATGGGAAGAGAACTGAAAGAATGTAAACCTCATGGGTTGAGGTTTACACTGATTGAATAAGAACTAAATAACTAAAGTATAATACAAAACTACTACTAACAATAATAATGATAAGAGGGGAGATAACAAGGGGAGAGAATATAAAACTAAAAGGGGAAAGAGAAAAAGCCAATAAACAAAAGTGATGCACAATACAATTGCTCACCACCTGCCTTTCAGGTGACCTCCCTGCTGTTTATATACTGGGTATAATGTGCTGTGATATGGAACACCCTTCTGGCTAGTTTGGGTCGGGTGTTCTGCCTTTTCTTCTTCCCTGCTTCTTGTGTCCCTCCTCACTGGCAGAGCATGAGAGACTGAAAAGTCCTTGATCAGTGTAAGCATTACCTAGCAACAACTAAAACATTGGTATGTCATCAGCACTGTTCTCAGACTAAAGCCAAAACACAGCACTGCACCGGCTGCTAGGAAGGAGAAAAAATAACTGTTACAGTTGAACCCAGGATAGTGACAGAAGTTAAATTCCCATCTGTGCTGCCTCTTCAGACTGAAAAAACTGTATGTCTTCAGATGTCACATTCTCTAATCCCTGAAGTACCTCATTAGCTGCTGGACTGTCTTAGGTATTTCAAAGTCTCTAAAACTCTGGGACCAAAACTGCACAGGATATTCCACCTGTAGAAGGTGGAAGTCATTAAGTGATAGGAGCATTCATCATATGAAAAGAGGCTGAAAGGGCTGGGACTGTTCAGTATGGACAAGAGAAATCTCAAGGGAGATCTTATCCATGTGTCTAAATACCTGAGTGGGAGTGTATAAACAAGATGGAGCCAAACTCTTCATTGCCAAGAAGCAATGAGCAAACCCTGAAAGATTTGAAATTTCAGCTGATGTTGAAGGCCAGGACCACACCCTGAGTAACTTGTTTTAACTAACCCTGTTCTGGGCAGGGAGTTGAGCTAGATCATCTTCAGAGGTGTCAACCAGTCTCAGCCACTCTGCAGTTCTATGAAGGTCTTAATAAAGCATCATTATACCATCCCTTAATATGCTGCCTGCAGTCTTGCTGGTGCACTCTAAAGACACTTTCCCATCATAGCTGCAAGGGTGCACTGTGGATTCGTGTTCAGCTTACTTTCCACCAGGCCACCCAGAATGTGCATAATCAGCATATGGTAAAAATATTTATTATTACATGTAACATAAATTTTCACATTATGTGCCAAAAAACCTTTCGTGAATCCAGGATTATGCATCGCTAGCACTGGAAAACACAATTCCAAGTGTGATTTAGATTCTGTCAAAAAGCTTCTTTTTCTGCTTCTCTCACTTGGAAGTTGCTGTTTCACTCTTGTACCTCATCCATTCTACTTCTGGGCTGGATGCTGTACATAGTAATAGGATGTTAACTTGCATCTAGGAATAAGTTTCTTGGGGATTACATTCCATGTTCGTAATGCTAATCACCAAGAAAATAACTAAAGTAGCAGGAAAGAACACTATGAAATCGCTTTCCCTAGTGATTTATTCCTGCCTTGTACCAGTGATTTTAACTGTCTGGAAATGAAAAGGGCTATGTACATTTGCAAATAATAATCAGCTATATCTACAGTAAAGTAAAAATCAGGGCTATCTTTTATTGAAAATTTTGGGGCCCAGTTGTGGCTTGCATGATCATATGAAAATTAGTGTTATTGTAGATGTGTGGCATGCACTGAAAGTTAAGCTATTTGTCTCAGAACATAACACTATTTAAAAGAATGTTCATAACTTCAATAGGTCTTAGAATATCATTCTCTCTTTGTAGGCATATATGCAATATATTTTGTTACAGGATCCTAAGGCATAATGATTTACAATTTACATTACCACAAACTGAATAAGCAACTGAGTAAAATCTCTCAAATTATACCATTGTATTTAATACAAATGCCCTGTCTGTAAGAAATGAATTGTAATTTCATGCTGTAAGATTTTATACTACAGAGACCTACTCATTTCATTTCCATTTTTAAAAGCAATATAACAAAAATACTATAAGCTCTTGAGTAATTTATCATTTCATATGCGCTATACTGTGTCAGCAACCTTAAAGAACACATTTCTAAGGACAGGATAGCAGTTCTACAAAGGACTTAATAGAATTACTCTAAAAAAGTACAACACTGCTAAAGTGATAATCACATATTCAAATATTTGCATATCACTATCTTATGTGTTTTTCAAAACTCCAGGTTTTGTCCACCATCCTCTGAAACAAATTGTCCTCAGAATCCACTCATTTGAATTTTTAGGTAGGTAGACCTAAAATTTGCACTTGATTCTCTTCAATGAATTTTTAATACCGTTAAAGTAATGCCTAGAGCAATTAAGTTTCTTGAGCAATACTATTATGCATTGATCAGTTCTATATTTAGTAAAATAATTGTCTAGAGGAGTAGTTGTTGAAGATTTCCTCTTACTCTTAAGTCGTTCAGCCTGAAGAAAAGAAGCTGCATGGAGACCACGTAGCAGCCTTCCAGCATCTGAAGGGGGCCTATAAGAATGCTGGGGAGGGACTCTTCATTAGGAACGGTAGTGGTAGGACAAGGTGTGATGGGTTTAAACTTAAACAAGAGAAGTTCAGTTTAGATGTAAGGAAGATGTTCTTTACTGTGAGGATGGTGAAGCACTGGAACAGGTTGCCCAAGGAGGTTGTGAATGCTCCATCCCCATCAGTGCTCAAGGCCAGGTTGGACAGGGCCTTGGGTGACATGCTTTAGTGTGAGGTGTCCCTGCCCATGGCAGGGGGGTTGGAACTCTATGGTCTTAAGGTCTTTTCCAGCCTTAAACATTCTATGGTTCTATGATTCTTTCATTTCTACTTTAGTGAATTTTTTCTTATTTCCTCCAACTAATTTACATTAGAAAACATGCATTGGTTTACATTTCACTTCAAATTTCCCATTAAATTTCCCATACACTTCTACAGTGCCCACATAACAAAGAATTCTGAGTTAATGATTGAGTTAATGATCAACACAAAACAGCCAGTAAGAGCTGTATTTTTTTGTGCTGAAAGCATAGCATAAGATTATCCGTGCTTTAGCCAGAAACCAGTACTGATTTGTTGAATAGATTACCTAAAAACAAATGTATCTGAAACTATATCTGATACTGTAAACCTGTAACACATGTGTAAGCAGCTTTGTTAAAGGATTAAATCATTCCCACCATAAAAAGTGATATTACTGGTAGCATGTTAATAAAATCAAAGCACAAATAAAGAAAGATTGAGTATTAGTTTTTTTCTTGGTTTTTATTTTTTCATGTTTTTGTGTTGCAATTTAGATTTCATCAGTAAATAGTACTTTGGTCTATAGGTTGTTTTTTTTTTTGGTGGGTTTGGGTTTTTTTGTCTTTTTTTTTTTTTTTTTTAATATAAGTACTTCTTCCCATTCCCTAGAATAGAAAGTGGCCTGATCGAAAGTTGCAACTGGATATCATCTTTTTTTCACTTTCTGACATCTGAAATGTGATGGTTTAGGCTCACCTTAGTTCCTGACACCTCTACCTACTCCCCCCTGAGCAGTGTATATTGCAATCAGTTCATAACAGTTCCTCTCTGCTCCTACTTCCTCCTCAAACTTCCCCCTACTCTAAGATTGGTCCCTCCTGCTCTTGTGTGGGCTCCTCTCTTCTGCCTGCAGGGGAATCTCTTCTTCCATGGAGCTTCTCACTGCCAGCACCTGTGTACCTGCAGCCAACACAATGTACCAAGGTTTCTGTTTACTGACATGGGAAAATTGATGTATGAAATCTGATTACTGATTAATTTGACTTTTCATTACTGGTCAGCATCATCAGCAGAAAGATATTTATAGCACTGCTGCAGTTTCAAAACAAACAGGCATGCACTGTGCATAGCAGTCTGATAAAGCAGAGTTACACTGACCTACTTGTCTGAAAAGACTCTCCTTCTGACACTAAGAATGGCATATATATAATCTGAGAACAGCCCACATATAATCTAAGAACAACTATTTAGGCATGTTCATGACACAAAATTACACTATCATAAAGAGACTATGTAGCGTTCCTAAAGAGAGATCCTTTGGTAAGCCAGATTTCTCTGATAGAAGAGAAGGGACAGAAGTGTATGTACTATCTCATATTTGTCTAATAATTATACATTATCTCATGACAATTTTTAACCCCTGTGGTTACTTGTTATTTATTTGCCTCTTACTTTGCTTCTTTAATGTGTGATTCCTTAAATCTACACAGCAAAATCTCTTTTCTGATGCTGCATAAGTCTACAATATGTTTCTTTCCTTATACTCCATCAAAAATTCTTTAATTTCTTTATCAATTTTTTAAAGTGATGATGCTTGACAAAGGTTGGAATCAAAATTTTGGACCAAGTGAGCAAAAGTTGTGATTTATTATTATTTCCCATTCATTGAATATTAACTGAGGTAAAACAAAACTAAAAGAAATCTAAAAACCCCTATGAAGTTGTGTTATACTTATTTATATTGTGTTATACTTGTTTATATTATGTATGTATAATATGTTAGGTGTATATTATATATATGTGTATATGCATATTATCTTGCATTGTTATTTAAAAAAATCTTATTTTCCAAATCAAGGTATTTAAAGCTAACCAGCAAAATCTGAATACAGAATTTGTAGAATTTTTTAAAGTTTTGATGTACAGAAATAAGAGTTTGCCGATATATTTCTTGAGTTGTTAGAAATACCAAATTTCAAGGAAATCACATCTGCTTTCACAATGTACACTAAGAGTCTGTATGTGTCTTATATGAGGTAATGATGAAAACAATTGTGACATTCACATTTTACACTCTCTTTCATTTCTCTGTCTACTATCTTCTCTTGCTCTTTTTGATAAGTGAGGTCATCTGCAGGGTTTTATGTATATATATATATATACATAGTTGTGGTGAGTCAGAACAGATTAGGGGCCTTGGTATACACTTGCTCCTGACTGGACTGAGAAAACTTCTTGCTATACTTTATGGGTTTTTTTGTTGTTGGTTGGGAAGCAGGGTGGGTTGGGGGTGATTTGTTTCATATTTGTTTGGGGTTTTAATGAACACTTTTTTTTAATGTGCTTGAGTTTTCATTACATGAAATGCTTAAGGTAGCAAAGAATCAATCTCTAGCTATTAAATATGTTTTATAGACTGTCATTTATGCATATTCTTAAAGAAATTAAATACGAGTTATTTAAAAATGCTTATATTTTACGTTGACAGAAATCAGTGAGGGTTCTTGTTCACTCATAAATGAAAAAAATTTGCTAATTTACACCAAAAGTTTTTTCCTATGAGGTAAAAGAAAATCAAAATATGTTAGTAATGTTTATGCCCATGATGTCACATAGTGAAAGCTGTCCATTTACGTCAAATGATATACAGGGCTAAGCCCTCACATCAAGACTGTGGTTATGGATTTAGTCTGCTAAAAGTGTTTCCTTCTCTTTGTTCCCTCTGTCTCACAATTCTTGACTCAGTGTCACAGCTTGTCTCTTTCCTAAATCTGAGATTTGGTGTTCAGGAGCTACAAATATGTTGCCAGTTGCTGGGAGCACTGAAGTTGCTAACAGATGCCATGTTAGTGATGATAGCATATGGGTTGATTCTAGCATACATGCTATAGTTTTTACACTGCTGAACTATGTATGTATATGTTTACATTAGCTTAAGTTTTATATTGAATATATGTGCAGTATTTTGCTTATTTATTCTTGATCCATCAACATCATTTTCAGACATAATTAGTTTCTCTGCTGCACATACAGTATCTTCCCTAGATTAAAATTTGGTCTCAGTAAACACAAAAACAGTAGGAAGCAAATTGTAGCCTAGGAGGCTCATGTTTTCCCCTAAAGTCATTAGTGTCCCTGAGTGATAAGTCATCAAGGGAAGAATTTTGCCCCAATTGTTTATTTCATGAGCCACAATCTTTTCAAGCAGAAATCATTAGAGGAACCCATCCTGTTTTCTCTTGGAATCAGAATTTCCTGAGCTGTTTTAAAAATTTAGGATATATAAAGAGCATGCCATTGACATTTGAGGTAACTTCTGGAGAGCAGAGCTACTCTGTTGAAATTAAGGTTTACTATTTCCATGATCCCAATAATTTTGGGAGAGATAGTTAACTGGGCAAAGAACTATCTGTGTGTAACTTCATCTTGGAATTGAGATATGTGCAATAGTGAATAAGCCATATACTTAAAATAGTTTTCCTGTATTGCTGTTACACAAGAAGAGAAATCTGAGGAAACTTGAATTTGGAAAGGGTTGGAAACGAAGTGGAAGGTTGCTTGCTTTCCCTGCTGTTCATAAAGGATGACTACTGGCAAAGGTTCATTTCCATCATTGTTTTTCCTCTGTATCCTTCAATAGCCATCCTAGTGAAGGTCAGGATAAGAGAAGTAGTTAAAGAAAAAACTAATGACCATTAAGAAAATCGGTGAATTAAATAACACCAGTAACAACCTTGTAATTTCTGAGATACAGGAAACTAGAGATGTGGGTTATAAGCTGGTGGGACAGAATAAAATGAGGACCACTACAGAAGAAATGTGGTATTGTCTGGAGCAGGAAGGAGATAGAAGGCCACAGAAAGAAAAAAATCGGCAGTAAGATGGGAGACTGACTGAAGAAAAAGAAAAACGACAGTTTATTTACTCACCAAAATGATGAAATCAGGGTAGAGAACAGGATGCAGACAGGCAAACACTTGGCATCAGTTAGGAATAGTATTATATTTGAAATTTGAGGCTAGGTTGGATGGGACTTTGAACAAACTGGTCTAGTGGAAGGTGTCCCTGCCCATGGTGGGGTGGAGGGGGTGGTGTTGGAACTAGATGATCTTTAAGGTCCCTTCCAACCCAAGCCATTCTATGATTCTATGATCTTTTTTTCACACGATGATGGGTTTCTGTAGCAGAATACACTTTAATAATACCACAAGTCTACACTCCGTCACAGAAGTGAAAGATAAATGCTGGAAAAGGAAAGCAAAGGAAAGGTGACTTTGAGTAGGGGTAGGAGCATGCTTTAACTTTTTCAGCTAGTGCCTGGAAGCATAAATCTGAGAGGTGTATGGGGAGGAAAGATAGAAGAAGAACTATGAAAACCTACAGGGAATCAATACTGGGTGGAAAGATGACAAAAAGAAACAAGAAACTGGGATATTCTTATGGAGTGAGAAAAGCTCTTTCAAAACCAAAAATAAAGCAATAGAGTGAATATGGAAGTTGTGTATTAGAAAAAGAATTTTGAAAAGTTGCAAAGAAGCATACTCTGGGACATGATGTGGTGATATGGTGATTATATGGTAGCATGGAATATAAAAGACTTCTGAGTCTTCTGAGTGTTCTTTCTCTTTCAGAGACACTATCTGAAGCTCATGGTAGGTTTAGATCTATATTTGTTTCTATAAACAAAGTCAACAAGGGGAAAGGAATTGAGTTGCACACTTCAGAAAAACAGTGATGAGGAATAAAGAGAGGAAGACGTAGTTTGGTCTCATGTTTTGGTGGCTTCTTATGCTACAGTAAACTTCTGATGAACATTTCTTTTATAATTTTTTTAAATCCGCTATAATTTATTTCTACTCAGTAAGTTTTCTGATTTTTCTCTGTTTCTATCTTTTACTACAAATCTTAATGGAAGTTGCGATTAGGAGTCTGTTGCTTATTGATATGTGCATAGAAAGTTATTTATGCACTTAATTTTATTTGTAGGGTTGAAGCAGATTTGTTGTGGAGTTGTGATTTTCCACCAACTGTTCAAGGAAGTGTCAGTTACATGATTTTTTTTCTTTCCAGAATCTTTTCTTTGCCTGTAATTTTCTGATCAGGACTGCATGAGAAAATGACTTTATAACTAACACAAGTTATGGTTCATTCTCTTCCTGTTAGATATGTACAGTACTGTGTTGCTAAGCATATAGAAAATCTTTCTGGCTCTGACTCTATGCATACATTTTACTGCATTCAGTTACTGACTCTGAGCTCATGCAGTTGCCTTGGATGCCACATGGATGGGTATGTGTACACAAGTATATTATCTATCAGCTAATGATTTATAGGACTAAGGTATGAATATTTCTAAGATCATGCTAAAAGGCAACACTGAAGACAAGCATCGTCTATGCAGACCTCTAAAAGTCACCTATATGGAGTTTTTCTTTTCTAACTGTATAGTCAACACTGTTTTCTGTCTGGCGCTCTAAAGGAGAGAAATAATTCTGTAATTGAGAGCCAAAACAACACAACATGATCCATGGACAAAGGGCTTGTGAGGACTGTAGACATTTGCAGTTATTTGTGTCTGTGTTGCTGGTACTCTTTTGACTTGCCTCATATACAAAATGCCTTTTTATTGCCTAGGTGGACAATAAGAGGTTTAAATAACACAGTGGATATAGACTATAGGAAAGTCATCATTAACTCCACAAAACATGTTTTTATCTAGAATCCTGGCACTGTGACACCATTAAGGTCCTTATGTTCTCTCTGCTCTCTGGTCTTCTTGTTTAAAAGTGACCAATCTGGTAAATATGCTAATTGTATTCTTAAATTAAAATTGCCTGGGAATGGTACAATGGCTAGATTTTTTTCCTTTGCTATATAATGTTATTTCTTAAATATCAAACACTGGATTAACTGCTTTGCATTTTGCAATGAAGGTTATAGAGAACAGTTCTCTTTTCCATGGTATTTTTTTTTTTTCTTGTTGCATGTATGTGTGGCACCTGTAGTATATTCTGAAAATAACAATGTTTTAGGAGATGTTTCCATTGGTCTTGCACAGGAAATGGAAGTACAAATGTTGGATCACATATGTTGAACTTACTGTACTGAGACAGACCCTGACACTTATATCTTTTATCCATAGATGTCATATACTTTGTTCTAAGATAGTTACAGTTCCTTGCTGAATTTTATATTTCGTTGTATATCTTGAAAAGCCTTTAGCCATTCTCTGTATTGCTGCGTAATGGGAAATAAATTAGATACTGAGTATCTTGTTGTTTTAGATTATGATAATCAGTCTCCTGTATAGGAAATATGTGATCACTAATTTCAAGTCATGAGTCTTGATGTAGCCAACTCAATTTCCATCAGTAAAGAGAGGCTTTTATCTTGGGTGCTACTATCTCAGGCTCAGAAAAGTACTTTTTATTGGTTCTTAATGCATATGATGCCATAAAAATTAAAAAGTGGAAATTAAGTTCTATAGACCTCTTGAAGGGACTGATATGAATACAAAGTATTGAATATCCTGGAGCAGTTCAGCCTGGAGAAGGCTGCATGGAGACCTCATAGCAGCCTTCCAGTATCTGAAGGTGGCCTACAAGGATGCTGGAGAGGGACTCTTCATCAGGGACCGTAGTGGTAGGACAAGGGGTAATGGGTTTAAACTTAGACAGGGGAAGTTTCGATTAGATATAAGGAATTTCTTTACTGTGAGGATGGTGAGGCACTGGATCAGGTGCCTAAAGAAGTGGTAAATGCTCCGTCCCCGGTAGTGTTCAAGGCCAGGTTGGACAGGGCCTTGAGCAACATACTCTAGAGAGAGGAGACCCTGCTCACAGTAGGGGGGTTGGAACTAGGTGATCTTAAGGTCCTTTCCAACCCTAACTGTTCTATGACTCTATGATTCTGTGAACGTTATGTATAGAATTCTTACTATAATTATATTCACTTGAACTTTTTAAAGATTGATTTCTTACACATAGATTGAGCTCACACATGGTTTGACATGAAAAACAATTAAGTCGAGAAACATTAAAATAAACCCATTTTTATGAAAGTGGAACATGAGCTGTTTGGGATAGGAGAAGTAGCCTTTTCTGGTTTCTTAATATCTTCAACTATTTTTCCCTTCTGTGTTCATATGAGATGCTGTGCAGAGTGGGTTTCTTTTTTGTGATTAGGACTTCTCTAGGCCAGGAAAATATACAGTCTTCACAGACGTGGCACTTTGTTGTTACCCTTTTTGGAGGAGCAAGTACTTAAGACATTTAGATTACACAGTGATATTTTCAAATGTATTATGCAATGAAAACCAAAGCAGTTTGACTGCTAAAACATTCACCAGCTCTCAGAAAGGCACAACATCCACTGCCAGCCTAGGACTGAATCTGACAATATATGCTTAATGTTGGCTTGTTACCTACTATGCTTCATGCATATTTTTCAGGAAACGAAGAGGGAAATACTAACTATTCAGTTGCTTTTACACCAATGTTTACAACACCATAAAGCACAAATACTAGTTCTAAAAGAATATCGTTTGTATATATGTGTGTATGTATGAATCCAATGACTAATTGTGCAGACTTTTTTTTCTTACATTTCAGGTTCTGTTGGTCTGCAAGTAAGCCAGGGAATACAAGGTAATTTTTTGCTATGACATGTATTTTTTATAAATGCCAAATGAACCTTCATTCCTTTGCTGTGTTCTTGGTTGGAAGTGAATAAGGAGTTGCTTGTTATTGCAGTGTAACAGTCAAGATTTTGGAAAAGCATGTAGTCCTAATAGGCTTGATTGTGACAGGTCATACTAATATTTAGGCTAATGTATGCATGGAAAATTGCTAGCATTTAAACTGAATCATATGTATTCCTGGTAGTCTGTGGTTTAACCTTATTCATGCTGGCCATCCTAGAAGAGTAGACTCCAGGAAACACAGTAAGTTGCAAATATAAGTAGAACAGAACATGAGCCTCTGGAGATTTTGGCACCCATTGTAAACTGCACTGGACTGGTAGGTCCTGAAAAATTTAAACTGTTGGACTTGAGAAGGGGAAGATAATCAGGGATTTGTAAATTTTTTAAAATATAATAGAAAGATGGCAACCCTCTAGCTTTGAATTTCATCAGCTAGAATTCTTTTTTTCAAGCAGAGAAAAGGAAAAATTTTGTGCATATATTGTGTCGTATCTCTATCGACGCATCAAAGATATTGGTAGACACATAATTCCAGTCAGCCAGAAAATGTACAACTACTGTGTTTGGAATTCAAAAGGGAGTCTGAAAGCTGATCTTTTGCTATTTACATAGCTAGATCTTGAAGACTGTTTTAAAGGGCTTAGACAAAGCTGTGCACAGCAATTGTGCTTATCTTAGTACTGCCAGAGGATTCTTAGGTGATGTGCTGCCACTGCCATGTTCCCATTTATTCTAATGCTGTAATTACTGTAGAATTTGGATCAGCTGTAGTAATTATGTGTGTGCAAAACCTGCTTCAACAGCTTTGAAAATAGAATTTGCTGCAGAGGATCTATCCTTCATAACTGCCAGAAACTATACCATTCTATGGAACTTCTAACACCATTATCACTGGAACTACCTTGCTGAAATGGAGAAATAGCTTTCTGAAAGCAATGACTATGAAAGAAAAAGGCAGAGTTTCTCAGTGTTGATGTAAAACCTATTTTAAATTTTTATAACAATATGTTTAACTTTTAGTGTCTTGCATGTGTCAAGTAAAATGATTTATCGTGGAAAATTGGAAACATTTTTAACATAAAATATGGCAGAAAAGTGACTTCTTGACAGGTTGATTTGTTTCACCTGTTGAAGAAATAATTTCCCATTGGTTTCTAGGAAACAGCTATGCAAATAGAAATTAATATTCAAAGAAACAGCATAGCAATTATTATTAAGGTACAGTGCCCTCCTAGATATTTATTGCTGAAGTACAAATTTTGGTTTGTATGAATTAGTTTTCATTGTAGTTTATTAACAATCAGCAACAATCATTTGTCTCTAATATTTACAAACTATAATTCATCATCCTCTTATCTTTTATTTATGAGACAATGTCAAATGAAAGAAGCAAATTATACATTGGTTTTGGTTCAAAGAGCTCTGCACTCTACAGCGTATTAACTTTGCCATGAAGCTGCAGTGTTCTGCTCTGACTACCATGTACCTCCAATCTGCTTTCATCTCACACCAGAGAAAAAAAAGTCTCCTCAGCAGTGTCTCACACTCTGGCAACTGTGATTTTAAAAACAGTTTTAGAAAAACCCTGACCCGTTAAAGTCAATGGGAGAACTGCCATTTACTTCAGAGAAGCCAAGATTTTCTCCCTGCTGTTTGCTGTGTTGTTACTTTGGTTGACACCTGTGCCAAGCAAATAGGGAGCAGAAGAGAATAGATTCCTTCTGTTCATCGTTCTCTCATGGGAAGTAATTTTCAGCACATCAAAAATATTTTAATATTCTGAAATGCAACTGTTTAAATCCTGCTTCTCCCATTTTTATAACTGCCACCTTAAAGTAAAATATTTTAAGAAAAGAAAAATTATACGAGCATATTATCTCAGATGTCATAACATCTGTTACCAAAGGATAGTTGTAACTACTAAAAAAGCCAATCTTTTTTGGATTTCTTAAATTACTACACTGGCAGTTATATTTAATTATCAGATTCATACTATGTTAGCATGAAGATTACATGCATTTACAACAAAAAGCATTTACAAAGCAAATGAAACAAAACAATAAAGGGAATGAAGGAAAGCAGAGATGAGCTCTGCTGAAACATTCACATGCTGAAACAGTATTATAAAGTCATCAATAACTTTTAGTATGTCAGTCCTTTGTAAAAGTCAAATTCATTTCTGCATGTTAAGTCAAGTTCTTAACCTCTAAAGATTTGCAAAAAGGCAATAATTTCGGAAGGGAATATAATTTTGGTTGTGGTTTTTGTATCGTCATTTGTTGAAGAATTACTAGTTAACATAGACTGGATAAAGTTGGATAAATTCCCCAAATTAGTCCCTTACCTTCCCTTGCTTTCCATTTTTTTCTTATAAAATTGCTTTAAACCTTTTTCTTTCTATTTTTAGTTTTAAAAAAAATCTATTAATGCAAAAAACACTATATAGATGAATAGTGCAATATTATTCTTAATTATCATATTAGTGCTTATTCAGTCCTTTTGCAGTTAATTATGAAGGTCCAAAATCTAATATGAGAAATATCCCTTAACTGAGCAATTTAATACTCTATGAGGTCTGAATTTTAATATCTAAGTTGCAGTAGAATAGCTTGTTTGATAGATCTTATAATTCGACTCAAAACAAAATTCACACTTTAACTTTGCCCATAGTGTGTGTTTTCAAAAACTCCATATACATATTAATGCTCACATGAATTTTGGGGAAAAAAAAAAAATTATAACACTGTAACACTTTCATGCTACTTGTGTTTTGCAGAACTCATTCTAGAAGTCATCTAAGTTTACAGGGCAAAGAAAGGAGACATGAAGTTTCCAATTAAAAGCATTATGAGTACATATGGATTATTCATTATCTAAATATGATGTGAAACTGCTTTTGCAATTCCAGTGTTTTTTTGCTTGTGTTCTTACAATACTGGGTTTATTTACTGTTGTGACTACTTCTTCCTGAATCATACACACTTGGCACCAACCACACTTCAGACATTAGAGTGTTAGAGCTAAACTGTGACATGCAGTACAACAGATTTAATTAAGATTTTCTGAAACTTGAAGTACAACAATTCAGGAGGCCAGGAAGCCTTATGGAGTACGACTGTCCTGCTTTTCAGTTTAATGATATATCCCTAAATTATCTGAGCTCTTTGATCCTGTATCTTTCATACATAAGAATCCTGTCCTGCTTCTTTTCCATCTCATCTTCACCCAGAAGGCATTGTTTCTTTGGGAGTATACTGTCAAAACTTTTGCCTACCTTGATTACATCAGCCATACTTTGCAAAAAACCACAAATGCAATGGGCATCATGGAGAGGTTGAGTGACCTCTAGTTTACTAAACAAATAGACTTTATGGAGTTGTGCTCTTGACAATACAGTAGCTTGCCAGTCAGCAGGCATTGTAAGCAAATCTAGGTTGTATTTGTAATATCACAAGGCCACTGTGCTTGTCATATGAAATTATTAGTGACAGTTGATGAAAAATCTTAAGTGGTGAAATTATTACAAGCACACCTGTGATCATATTATCAATAAAAATTAAAATGACCTGTCTCAAACCGACTTTCTCTGTTGTCGTGTACTGTGGACCATTTCCATGGTAATGAAGCATTTACACCACTTATGCTGGCTTCAAGTAATGTATTCCCCTCAGGTGTATGTTTTTTGTCATCACCCACTTTACTGTATGAATGCTGACATTGTAGGTGATAGCAGATGTGCCGTAATCCCTGGTTTCTGCAAATAGTCTCTTCCTTCTCCCTCTCATTATGCAGATATTTATAGCTCTGTCACAAAGCCATTGATCAAATGTTGTAGCTGTCAGTATATTTGAAGTTTCTTTGAAAAGACTTGATAGATGAATTGATACAGGAAAGGGATTATATGAAAGTTTTATCTAATATAATACATTCATTCCTAAACCTCAACTCTATATAACTAATATCTTTTTAAAGACAGTGCAATTTAAATTTTCTTTTCCAGAAATATTTTTAGAAGTTAGCAAGAAAACTGAATAATTAAACTAATACTTTCTGATACATAGGGGGTTTTTTTATTATTATTTTTAAAAGATGTTGATAAAATTGTACTTCTCCCTAGCTTATTCAACACTTTCTTCCTTACCCTTGAGTCTTCAAACCAATTAAAATTGTTTCAGTGTTTGATGCTGAAAAGATAAGCAAAGAAAAAAATTTTTTCTATATGCAAACACGCATATTCTTGTGATTCAACTGAATAAGATATATTTAATGGTGTTCTTATATATAAAAGTGATATTTCTTTGAGGACAGTCTCAGTAGATGTGCTACAAGGTTTGGGCGAGAGACTCAAATCAACATATGAGAGTCTGAATTTTAACATTTCACTTCTTGGCACTGAGCCTGTCTGCTTAACTTGTGGTCTTTAATCTAGAGTCAATTCATCTCTTACCAGAAAAAGTTCTTAGTTTCTTTAATGTTTTACTTGGAGATTTTTTTTTTAATTTTGTTTTTTTCCCCAAAGAAAGACAAAACTGTAAAAGTGGTAATAATTTATAATAAGGATTCCTGGCAAAACTATGCTTCACTATCACTAGGCTGTATTTTAATTTTTTTTCCTTTAACCTTTCTTCGTCTTCTTATAAATGCCCAATATCACAGTTTTATGACTGTAAACTCTGTCTTACTGTAAAAAACAAAACCACCAACCCTTATTTAATTAGTATTTTTTCCAAGTCAAAGATAATTTATTTTAGATTAGTATTTAATACCTAATATACTGTAAAGTATAATGATAAATGGGACTTAACAGGACATTGACTTCAAAAATTTGGAATCCACCTAAAAGCAATGAATGATAGCACAGTTGCCAAAGAAAACACACCACTGATGAACAGTCATTTGTCCTCAGAAGTTATAAAACCACAAAGAGTAAATAATATACTTCATAAACCTCACACATCGTGGTTGCCATTCTTAAAACTTTTCAACATAATTAAATTATGATAACAGTATTATACTAACTTTTAATGGGACTATTTCAGAGAATGGCAAACTTTATCTTTGATGAGAATTTGTGCATCGCTCAAACTCACAACTTTTTATCAGGAACATGGTGTTGGATTTCTGGGACCAGATTATTAGATCGATTATATAAACGCCAGAGCTCAGTTTTGTTTGAACATGTTTGAGAAATTCAGTGAAGGTCAAAAGCTAAGACTGTAAAGAAGAATCTTAATCTATATGGAGAAAAATACAATAGGATAGTGAATAATAGCTATGAAACATCAGGACTTGGATTCACCTGACTCAACAGTGAACAAGTTTTTATTAAGTATACCCAAGTCATTTGGGTATACTTTATTAAGTATACCCAGAGCAAAGAATGGGCAGGTTATGATGGAAAGTCTTGTTGATGATTAATATAAATAGGTGAAAATGCCTTGGTGATTAATCTGTTGCATCTTTTTTTCTGACTCAGACGTTTGACATCCAGTGTAATTTGGATTTGTGATTTTGGTTTAAAGACATCTGAAGTTCCTGTTAATTATTTTACAGCACTATAAGAAAACAACATTCATAAAAACAATATGAACCTGAAAATTTTGACTTCATAGTATGTTACATGTACTAATTAATTCAGGGTTAACGTGATATAATTTCTTACAATAGATTTGAATTAGGTATCCTGGGGACTCTCTTACGGTTTTGTGGTCTACTATTATGGTATCAGGTATTAATGATAATATGATATTAATATAAGTACCCTTGTCATCCTTAACTTTGTATACAACATTAACTTGCCGTGTACAATACTAATATTACAGAAACTAAACCTTCTGTTGGAAGAGTTTCTTGATATTTCACATTAAATACAAATAAATAAAAATGGAAATTCCTTTACACAGGTCTGCTTTGTGCTTTCACAATCAAACTTTTCACATTGTTCGTTTAGTAAATGGGGTAATTAAGTTGCTCATGCAAACATTTAAGTCAGCAGGTTAATTTTTCTATGTTCTTTTTTACATGAATTGAAGAAATTAAGAGGTCTTCCAGGAAGGTACGCTACACACTGGAAGTTATGCTGTTTCTCCCCAGAAATGTCTCACTTTTTTCCTGTCTCAATGATTCTCTGATTAAATCCTCCTTTATTGACTATTGTCACCTCTTTCTTCTTTCCTTCTACTCTGCACTTGTCTTAGGCTCCAAAAATTTATCAATTTGTGTGTGCACCTCTTACAACAGTAAATATTCAATGAGCTTTTCCTTCTGGGAGATGCTGCTTTTTTTGCCATCTCTTTTCAATTTAATGGTGTAAGGTCCCACCTTGCTGTTTGTCTTCTCCCTCATGAGTCTCTTCCCTGGATCTTGAGTGATCATTTCTGTGGTAATCATTTCCGCCTCTGATATCTTATTTCCTGCTTTGCCTTCCATTCCAGAACCCGTTTGCAGTCTCTGCCAGAACATCCGATCTTTCCTCTAGGGAGTATATGCAAGCTCCTCTTTATGATAAGTAGTTTTGCCTTTTTTCTCTAATTCTTTTAACCATTCTGCCTTGTCTCCCAGAAATTATGAGCTGGTGACTTAACACAGTTTCTTATGCCTTTCTATTTAATTTATTTCAGAGTTCATAATAAGTTGTTTTGGTTTTGGTTTTTTGTATTTTTTTTTTTTTTGTCCTCAGTGCAAACTTCTGACTTATCTCAGCTGATTCTTCTCTTCAGTAATAAGGAATGCTCTCTGCATTCTTTCACTGTCCTGCCTACAAACCCTTGTGATTAACTCAAAATTAGAAATTTAAGCTAGACTTTTCTCTCCCACTGCCATGCACAGATTCCTCTAAGGGTCGTCTTCTACTTCATGACATTTAAAGTCACCAAAGTACAGTCCCATGGCTCAGCCTAATGGTTAAAAAAGTATTAGGTGCAATTTTGGGTTTCCATCATTAGGTGTGGTACACAAATTTTCTTCTGTCTCCATCATATGAACCATCTTTCCTTCTGCATATTGTGCCTTTCCAATTAATGACAATAATAAGAGAAATCACTGTTCTGTTTTCTTATAAGAAAATTCTGACTTCTTTGGAGCACTGTAGCTATAGAATCCATGTTCTCTTCAGCACTGTAACAATGTTTCTCAGTACACAGCTGATTTCCTTTCTGGGTCATAAGTTTCAGGAGCTGCAGCTTAGTGTTTTGGCTCATACCTAGGGCACATTTATGACATTAGATTAAATATAAGAATGTCCTTTAAAATTTTCATAGATTACATAAACCCAAGTTAAAATAACAGGCATAGTATTCATATTATGAATAATAGGGCAGACCTGTGAATAATTTGGTAAGAGAAATAGCAAATTTTCTCTTGAAGAAGAGAAAATGTTTAACAATTGCATTTACTATTCTCATTTGCTCTCTTGCTCACCATTGTTGCTGCAACAATGTTCTTGAAATTGAATCTGCTGTCTGTGATATTAAGTGCTCCTGTCCAGTAGCTGTGAGATATATCTAGCAGCAGGTGGAAAAGGATCAAAAGCAAAACTGTGAAGTGTCATGCTGCAGTGAAAATCTGCTTCAGTTCTGTCTCAGGTAGGGAGGAAATACAAAAAAGTTCAAATGCAGAAATCCTTTGTCTGCAGTTAGTCTCAATCATGGAAGAATGAGCACATGCTTCATTAACAGTCTCAAAAAGTATGCTGTGGTTAATTTTCGTAAAAATATTCTACACGTTTGCTTAAATTCACAGTAAGGTATGCATTTTGACTTAATAAGGTTCAGTTGAGCATGAAGCTCAATCAGTTGTGATAAGTAATTTCTAAACATCATAGATTAAGTCTGTCCTTTGGTCACTGTATGACCTACCATATAGCAAGCTTAGTTTATTGAATTTCCCATGATAGTAAGCTGTAGCATTATGCATTCTTTTCCATAGTGAGGACACAAACCTGACATGATGGGATGACCCTGGCTGGATACCAGGTGTTCACCAAAGATGCTTTATAGTGATATACCATCCCCCTCACCAACTTGACAGGGTAGATAAAGTATAATGCAAGGCTCCTGGACTGAGATAAGGAGATGAAGATCATTCATTAAGCACCGTCATGGGCAAAACAGACTCAAATTAGGAAAACTGGGTTATTACCAATCAAGTCAGAGTAGGGTAATGAGAAATAAAACCACATCTTAAACACACACCATCACACACAGGTGGAGGGGCAACAGGAGCTGTGGTCAGCTAATTACATGTTGTCACTGCCACTCCTTCTTCCTCATGGGGAGAACTCACACTGCTCCTCTGCCGCAGAGTGAGGTGTCTCCCACAGAAGGCAGCGCTCCACAAACTTCCAAAGTGAGTCCTTTACATGGACTACAGTTCTTCATAAACTGCTCCAGCTTGTGCCCCTTCCATGCGTGCAAGCCTTCAGGAACAGGCTGCTCCAACATGGGTCGCTTCCATGGATGCAGTCCTTCAGAAGCAGACTGCTCCAGTGTGGGTGCCCCGCAGGATCTGCAGTAAACCCGCTCCAGTGTGGGCTCCTCTCTCCACGCAGCCACAGGTCCTGCCAGGAGGCTGCTCCAGTGCGGGCTTCCCATGGCATCACAGCCTCATTTGGGCACCCACCTGCTCTGGCATTGGGTCCTCCATGGGCTGCAGGTGGAATCTGCTCCCCCATGGACCTCCATGGGCTGCAGAGACACAGCTGCCTTACCACGGGCTGCACCACGGACTGCAGGGGAATCTCTGCTCCTGTGCCTGGAGCACCTCCTGCCCTTCCTGCACAGACCTGGGTGTCTGCAAAGCTGTTTCTTTTCACACATTTTTCCCTCCTCTCTCCAGTTGCACTTGCACAGGCTTTTTCCCCTTCACGAGTATGTTATCACAAAGGTAGTACTATTATCCCTGATGGGCTCAGCCTTGGCCAGTGGCAAGCCTTCTCATAGGCGGCTGGCATTGGCTCTGTTGTACACGATGGAAGCTTCTAGCAGTTTCTCACTGAAGCCACCTCTGTAGCTCTCCCCAACACCAAAACTTTGCCATGCAAACGGAACAGACCTGATTGCCATTATCACTAGTTAAGAAACATTCAAACACTTAATTTCTATTTTAGAAAGTTAGCACATGTTTACCTACCAAACTTGGTAAGGAAAAGGGTTCTTGCATAAACCCCAGGGGTTTTTTTGCTTTACTGTTTATCTTGTAAGAACAGCACGGGAGTTACTGGCTTATATTTTCTTGCAACTGATTCAGGTGATGTTTTTGTGGCCTGCATTTTTATCAGGTTTCAACATCATCAGCCATCATTCTTTGTGCAACAGATCATTCATTTCGTGCGATGCAGAATTCATTTTCTAACTACCTATTTGGCATTTGCTAGCAGGAACTGCGGCTAGAAGGACTTGAACAACTTTATTTACAGTTATATAGTATGCAGTTTTATCTTGTAATTCATTTTGACTTTTTGACTAATTGTGAATACCCATAGCCAGAATAGGCTGTGGAACCACTTCTGACAAAAACATTGTCATCCAGTATCTGAACAGGGGCTATAGGGATGCTGAGGATGGACTATTCACTGGGGACTGTAGTGATAGGACAAGGGGTAACAGGTTCAGACTTAAACGGAAGAGGTTTAGGTTGGCTATAAGGAAGAAATTCTTTAGTGTTAGGGTGGTGAGGCAATGGAATGGGCTCCCCAGGGAGGTTGTGAATGCTCCACCCCTGGTGGTGTTCAAGGACAGGTTGGACAGAGCCTTAGGTGGCATGGTTTAATGGGAGGTGTCCCTGCCCATGGCAAGTGGGCTGGAACTAGATGATCTTAAGGTCCTTTCCAACCCTAACCATTCAATGATTCTATCTACCTATAAGCAAATAAATATGAATATCTGTATGATAAATCTCTTCCTTAAAAGATGGATCAACATAGTCACAAAATGGGTAGAAAACTTCAGGAACTGAGTCACTAACAGGATTAAATAAACACTGTTACAAACATATTTTTATTAGATTCAAGCAGGTTTTACAAATGCTAAATACAGAGGTATATGTATCTAAATTTTGTTTAAACTATGTTTTTTTAAAAAACTGGTTTTGTTAAAATGCAAATTTCAATACTTATCTGTTGATAACTAAATATAATTTTATTATACCTGAAATGTATTATAGATATGTAGGAAACTTGCAAAGTAGGCATACTTCTGACACTAAGCAGAAAGTACAGTGTGTCTTGTAAAACGTTCATCTTTGCAATGCAGATGTCAGAATTATTCAACCGTGAAGCAGTTAAGTTCTTAGACTTGGGGTTTTTTTTCAATCTGAGTATGTTTCCCACAGTGCAGCCATACTTACATAAAACAAAAATTAAAGAAACCTGAAATGCTGCCAGAATTAAAAGGTAAGATTTGCTACTGTAATTTTCTTCAAGCTGATCCTCTCCGAAGTGAGGATGTTTTCTTTGCTACTTAAATTTCAGGTTTAAAAACCAAGAAAATATCATCCATCTGTCCTGTTCAAAATTGGTGCATGAGGTAAGATTTTTGAGTTTAGAGTTTAGGATCTTTTTTTCTTTCTTTTGTTGAATAAATTTTTGCTTCCAAGTGCCAATGTTATTGTTAGAAAATTCACCACATTAATAAAAACTGCTTTTTCAGATCCCATATTATTGTTTTCTGTATTTGAAAAGCAGAACTAGTCAATAAGAAAATATTTTATGTATGAACATTACAACACATGTAACATATATGTGATTAATTGTGACATCTACAATGTGAGAAAGACTAAGTTCCACCATGCCTCTTTTTTTTTTTTTTTTTTTTTTTAATGTGGATATGCATTTCATCCTTATGAGTGTCGTTTTTTGTTTATTTTTTTGTTAGAAAACCCAGACACATGTTGAGGGAAGCCATGGTATACAGGAATACCTGAATATAGTTATGCATAGGCAAAGAAAATGAGAAATTCTATTGAATAGCTATGGTCAAATAACAGTAAGTACTAGCTACCTGTGTGTCTAAGGTTTAAGTTTTGCTTCTCCTTATCTCTTTATTTTCTGAATGAATTAGACTTCTTCACTGAAGCTTGTAGCAGGACATACCTAAGACAGTAGAAAGAAACAAGCACAGTGATAACTCAAATAACGTTTGTATCACATTTTTCAAAGCTCACAGTCTTGAGACCATGTGCAGTGACCCCCAAATCGTCATTACCAGCCTGCAAGCACAGATGGTGCTAAATACTATGATTTTGTTCTAAAAAATCAGGGCTTCTCAAATGTGTATAGAAATTAATATATGACATAGTTCTTTAAAAGTCATTTTTAGTCCCAGCTTTTCTGTAGGGAATTTTGTCTTCTGACTGTTCTGAAGAGTCATCTTAACAAAAGAAAAATAATTCTGTTTTGTTAACGCTGTACTTTTCTTCAATCTTATCCTAGCAATGCAGTCCTTATTAGGCACACTCCTATGGCCTCGAATGCACTTTGTTTCTTCCATGAAAGAAGTGTTGCTTCCAGCATATACAAGGGGTAATAGTTTTAAGCTTAAACAGAGGAAGTTCAGGTTAAATATTAGGAAGTAGTTCTTTACTGTGAGGGTGGTGAGGTACTGGAACAGGTTGCTAAAGAAGTGGTTAATGCTTCACCACGGCAACCTTCAAGGCCAGGTTGGACATAGCTTTGGGCAACATGGTCTAGTGTGAGGAGTCCCTGCCCATGGCAGGGGGGTTGGATCTAGCTGATCTTAAGGTCCTTTCCAACCTAAACTACTCTATGATTCTGTGATTCTATTAGCTAACAGCAATGCAGTTGAATCTTCCTTTGTCACAGAAGTCATTCAAGCCTGTTTCCACAAATACTGATTGCATTCTAAAACAACAGAAATCTCTAGATCTGGGATGTCCAAGAACATATAAAATTGATGGTTATGTAATAGTGGTTTGGGTCAGAAAGGACGTTAAAAAGATAAGCTTGTCCAACTGTCTTGCCGTAGGCAGGACATTTTCACTAGACCAGGTTTCTCAAAGCCCCATCCAACCTGATCTTGAACACTCCCAGAGATGGGGCATCTTCACGTTCACAGACAACCTGTTCCAGTGCCTCACTACCCCTATTATGAAAAATGTCTTCCTTATGTCCAATTAAACCTACCTTTTTACAGCTTAAAACCAATGCATCCTCTCCTGTCACTACAGGCCCTGGTAAGAAGTTGCCCTTTATCTTTCTTATAAGCCCGCTTTTTGTATTGAAAGGGCTTGGTAATATCTCCCTGAAACCTCCTTTTTCCCAGATTGAATAACTTGAACTTTATCAACCTTTCTCCACTGGAAAGGTGCTGCATCCCTCTTAGAATTTTTGTGGTCTTCCTCTGGACCCTGTCTAGCAGGTCCATGTCTTTGTTGTGTTGGGTGCTCCAGAACTGGATGCAGTACTCCAGGTGAGATATCAGGAGAACAGAGTAAGGAAGAAGAATGCCTTCCCTTGCCCTGCTGGCCATGCTTCTTTTGATGCAGTCAAAGGTATGACTGGATTTCTGGACTGTAAGCACACATTGCAGACTCAGGTCCAATTTTTCATCCACCATTATCACCACATCCATCTCTGGAGGGCTGTTCTCAATGCATTCATCTCCCAGTCCTTATTGATATTGGGGATTGTCTCACCTGGGTGCAAGGCCTTCTACTTGGCCTTGTTGAACTTCATGAAGTTCACACAGAGCCACACCTCAAGCACGTCAAGGTCCCTCGGGAAGAAATACCTTTCCTCTCATGAATCAACTGCACCATAGTTTGATGTCATCAGCAAACTTTCCGAGGGTGAACTCAATCTTACTGTCTACGTCACTGATGAAAATGATAAATAGTTCTGGTCCCAGTATGGACCCTTGAGCAGTACCACTCATTGCTAGTTTTTTCTTGGACACTGAGGCCTTGACTGTAAGTATTTGGATGTAGCCATACACCAAGTTCCTTATCCATGTAACAGTGTAAAACATATATCAAGTATATCATATTTCAAAACCATATATCTCCAATTTAGTGACAAGTATGTTGTGAGGGACAATGTTAAAGGACTTACAGAAGTCAAGGTAGTTGATATCTGTAGCTTTTGTCTTGCCCATTGACAGAGTCACTCCATCACAGGTTACTAGATTTGTCAAGCATGATTTTCACTTTATGAAACCACAATGACTGTCTCTAATCACCTTCCTGCCTTACCTATATCTCAACATAGTTTCCAGGAGGATCTGCTGCATGATCTTGCCAGATATGGAGGTGAGGCTGACTGGTCTTCAATTCTCAAGGTCCTTCTTTTTACTGTTTTAAAATATGAGTATGAAGTTTCCTTTTTTGGAGTCACTGGGGACTCATGCCTGACTGCCACAATTTTTCAAATATGATGGAGAGCAGCTTAGACTTTGCCTGTGAGTTCCCTCAGGACCCTGGGATACATCTCATGGAGTCCTGTGGCTTTATGTACATTCAGGTTCCTCAAGTGGTCTCACACCTGAACTTCTGTTATGTTGGGAGGGACTTCATTCCCCTTTGACCTTCATGGACTGGAGAATTGTGGGAAGAGAGATTAGCAGTGAAAATTGAGGTAAAAAAAAAAAAAAAGTTGAGACCAAAAAAAGTTGGCTCCATGTTGGTTATCACCAACTCTTCTGTCTTATGTAGCGCATTTTTTTTTGAGATTTCTTTTGAGGCCAGCATACCCACAACGTGGCCTTATTATTTTTCTTTGCATCCCTCACAACTTCAACTCCAACTGTATCTTAGCTTTCTTGATCACAGCCCTACACATCTGGACAGGCTCCTTGTACTCTTCTTGGGTTGTCCCTGATTTCACTGCCTGTGGATTTCCTTTTTACACTTTAGTTTTGCCAGGCAGTCCTTAACTGAGCAATGCTTTATTTTTAGCTGAAAGCAGGCTAGTTACAAGCTTAACATGGCTGGTGTTTTTGAAAGTGTAATGATTCCAATAAGGTCCAATATCTTCTGCATAAAGTAGTGCTCATTTCCTAATATGTCACTTTCAAGATAGTGAAAATGCTTCTTTCTCTATGGATCAATTTTATAAAATTGTATCTTGTGACAACAATCCCTCTACTAGTGATCAACAACTATTAAATATTGCATTAGGACTGGAAAAAGGGAAATATATCCCCCATTTTCAAGAAGAGAAAAATGGATGACCCACGGAACTACAGACCAGTCAGTCTCACCTCTGTGCCTGGCAAAATCTGGGAGCAGATTCTCCTGGAAGGCATGCTAAGGCACATAAAAAACAACAAGGTGGTTGGTGACAGCCAGCATGGCTTCACTAGGGGGAAAGCCTGCCTGACCAATTTGGTTGCATTCTATGATGGGGCTATGGAACTGACGGACAGGGGTAGAGCAGTTGATGTCATCTACCTGGACTTGTGCAAAGCGTTTGACACTGTCCCACATGACATCCTTGTCTCTAAATTGGAGAGACATCAATTTGATAGGTGGACCGCTCAGTAGATAAAGAATTAGCTGGATGGCTGCATGCAAAGAGTTGCGGTCAATGGCTTGATGTCCAGCTGGAGACCGGTAACGAGTGGTATCCCTCAAGGATCAGTGTTGGGACCGGTCTTGTTCAATATCTTTGTTGGTGACATGGACAGTGGTGGCAACTTCCTCATTTTTTGTAGCACAGTCCAACAAATTAACACCAATTTTGTCCCAAATCTCCAGGGTGTAAATATTAGATGAATTGACTTTTGATGCACAGAGAAGGATACTTTTCAATTCTTCCTTGTCAACTTTTTTCCCATACTGCTTCAGAATCATAGCAAAAACTTCTAGAACATTTCCCTGCTCCTTTGTTAAAGCAGACACCATAGTTCTCAGCTGCTTACACCCATCCTGCGAGAGGCAATCCGTGTGGTTTGACTCCGCTTCCTTTCAGCGTACATCTTTGCTTGCTTTCAGCAAGCAGTTCCACTGAGCCACGCCACCGGATGGACAATTAATCACTTTTCATGCTCCATGTGGTGGGTGCCATTTGTGGCATTTCTTGACATGGACTCAAGTTGACGCAGAGACTCAAATCCTCATTTGTTATCACCAAGCCCTTTTTATTCCCTTGTTCGGTACTTTCCCAACCTACACATACATATAACATTCAATCTCATTGGCCACTGTGAAACCTCCAAGTAAATAGTCCAATCATAATGCTGCAGAGCCTCTCACAGCCCCCACATCCTCTAGCCTACAACTGAGATATCCGCCACCTCTACATCTTGGCCCATCCTCCCAAGGCTTGCTTTGTTTACCTTTCCTGTCCTTCGAATCGCCCCAGGGCTTGTCAAAGCACTAAGGCTTCAGAGCTCATTCCCAAACTCTTTTTAATGCAAATCTTATCACGTTCACTCCCCACATGTCCCCCTGATATACTTGAACATACCAGATTTTCTGCCACTTCCTTATAGAAAGCAGACAGTATAATTTTTTCCAGTAATATGAGTTGTGTATAAAAACAGCTGAATCAGTAGGACTTTCTTATACTTAGGGAACTTAGACTTCCTCAGGTATAAAAAAAGGCTCTCCAAGCTTGTGTCCTTGAGCTTTTGAAAATAAGGTGATTAACAGGAAAGAAAACTATCAGATAGATGCCATTTCCTTCCTTTCTTTTGTTTCCTGCATTTCACTGGGTTTTATACCTCTAAGTCTATAAAAATTATGCACCAGAAGTGTTTCAGGAAGAGATTTTGTAGACATATAAGTAAGTTTTGAACAGTAATGATTTTACAAAAATAAAACGGAGTAGGACAATGATATTTAAAGTATGGAAGACAAAACAGTAAAAACTTTAAAGCAGTGCAAGACAAGGTAGGGTGAGGAAGTGAAGTAATGGATTCAAGTTCATTCTACAATGTTAAAGGCACACTCTTTGAAGATAAAGTGCGACTACAGGTAGGGCTGTACTGTCTGTTTTACCTCCTTTCTCTTTTTCTGTGTGATAGTATATTCAGAATTCACAAATTAGTTGTGTCTCTTAAATCAGGCAGAAAGCTTAGAAATAAAAAACCTGAAACCATCTCATAACTTCCCTTTTCCTTTTTGTCTTACACTAGGGAATTCTTGTTTATCCGAATGAAGTATATTTTATCTTCAGAATACCTAAGGTTTTATAAATACCTAGCAAATTAATAGAAGTGTTACAAAGTTTCAAAGTTGCCAACACAGCAATATTGTTCATAAATGCAATTAAACAAATGAAATATATACAACAACCCAAATCTGCAACAGTTAAATTGTACAATGAAAAGACCTGACAATATATAAAATTTATTCTTCTCCTACATAAAGTATTTTTTAATCTATTGACTAAAATATATATAGCGTTTAACACTGTCCCACACGATGTCCTTGTCTCAAAATTGGAGAAACATCAGCTAGATAGGTGGACCACTTGGTGGATAAAGAATTAGCTGGATGGCCGCACGCAAAGAGTTGTGGTCAATGGCTCAATGTCCAGCTGGAGACCAGTAACGAGTGGTGTCCCTCAGGGATCTGTTTTGGGACCGATCCTGTTCAACATCTTTGTCAGTGACATGGACAGTGGGATTGAGTGCGCCCTCAGCAAGTTTGCCGATGACACCAAGCTGTGTGGTTCTCTTGACACACTGGAGGGAAGGAATGCCATCTAGAGAGACCTTAACATGCATGTGAGGTGGGCTGATGCCAACCTTATGAAATTTAACCATGCCAAGTGCAAGGTCCTACACCTGGGTCGGAGCAATCCCAGGCACAGCTACAGGTTGGGCAGAGAAGAGATTCAGAGCAGCCCTGCAAAGAAGGACTTGGGGGTGTTGGTCAATGGGAAACTCAGCACGAACCGGCAGTGTGTGCTCGCAGCCCAGAAAGCCAACTGTATCCTGGGCTGCATCAAAAGGAGTGTGACCAGCAGGTTGAAGGAGGTGATCCTGCCCCTCTACTCTGCTCTCGTGAGACCTCACTTGGTGTATTGTGTGCAGTTCTGGTGTCCTCAACATAAAAAGGACATGGAACTGTTGAACTAGTCCAGAGGAGGGCCACAAGGATGATCAGGGGAGTGAAGCACCTCCCATATGAAGAGAGGCTGAGAAAGTTGGGGCTGTTCATCCTGGAGAGGAAAAGGCTGCGTGGAGACCTCATAGCAGCCTTTCAGTGTCTGAAGGGGGCCTACAAGGATGCTGGGGATGGACTATTCATCAGGGACTGTGATGACAGGGCAAGGGGTAATGGGTTCAAACTTAAACAGGGGAAGTTTAGATTGGATATAAGGAAGAAATTCTTTACTGTTAGGTTGGTGAGGCACTGGAATGGGTTGCCCAGGGAGGTTGTGAATGCTCCATCCTTGGCGGTGTTCAAGGCCATGTTGGACAGAGCCTTGGGTGGCATGATTTAGTGGGAGGTGTCCCTGCCCATGGCAGGGGGTTTGGAACTAGATGATCTTAAGGTCCTTTCCAACCCTAACTATTCTATGATTCTATGAATACATAATTTATATATAGTCTTCAAATAAAATAGAAATCTATAATTCAAATTTATGTTTTGCCTTAGTTATCAGGAAATCTTGCTTTCCTGAAAAATTCGTGTATCCAATTGCACAGTAATTTGAAGGCAGCATAAAAGCTTCAACTGTGTTTAAAAATAATTCAGTATGAACTATAATGAATAAAAAATTTATGATTTTTGCAGACATAGTATAATCTAAAAGCCTTGCAGGGACTTTAGAGGAGAAATGTTCTGTTTCTAGATTTTCTAGGGCAAAACAAAAGCATATATACCTATTGAAAATGTTGGGCTGAGTCTTGACCTTAACTGAAAGTAACTCTGGAGAAAATTACTCCTGTGTTGGAAAAAAAGGAAATGGCTTTTTATCACCAGATTGAATTTAACATATAACAGCTGTCTAAAACTTCTGAAAGTGTTTGAGGGTTAGAAAGCCTTGAGAGGAAAAACTTCCATGATTAAATGGCAAGCAAGGCAAGCACAGATGTTTTCTCCCAGATTTAGATATGTTTAATACATTTAAAACATATTACTGATATAATTTATGTAAAATCACGCCCCACCCCACCCTCCCCCCCCAAAAAAAAAAAAAAAAAAAAAAGAGTCAGTTAAGGTTTTCTCTAAACCCCAAATTTGGCTTTGGTACACCATGTGTATATGCATCTGTCCTGATTAGCACTCAGTTGCGTACACTTGACTTTTAATCGCACTTTTTACAAAGGGTCACTGATTCTGTGTTCCTTATCATTTGACTGACAATACAAGACACTTATAGGATAATTTGCAGAAAGCTGAGCCATCTCACGTACAACTGTGTTTAGTGAGATCTCTGCTCAGAGCCTATGAAGATCTATACACCTGTAATTATGATGAATTATAAACCCATGGGCATCAAAAATAGATCACACAAAATTAGCTGATATTTTATAATTTTGCCTGTAATCTCCCTGCCTCAGTTTTCCTCATGTAAAATGACATTAACATCTCATTTGAAGATGCCTCATCTATTCTGAAGTTCTATTAATTAATGTTAGTAAAGATTGAAATCTTGCGACGAAACCACCATAGAAAATACTATAGGATACTTAATAGTTCTGCCTTCAGAACAAAATTTAAATAATTTTCAGTAACAAGACCGTAACAAATAATACTTGAAAATTCTGAATGTAAACTCTCATAAGCTCAACTGATAACAGCTGGAAATAAACAGAAAACCTTTATAGCATGCAAGCTCTTTTTATGCTTGATACGCTTTTAGGAAAATGAATAAACTTCTGAATGTCCAGGTAAAAAGTATATCTTTATATTTTCTCCAGTTATATAATTTAAGACAGGTTACTCTCCCTCATGCAAAGCTTGCTTTGCAATAGAAACATACTGGCAATCTTAAATACTATTCCCTGGCTTTGCAGTTGTCGTATTCTATGTAGTGTATTTCTGCATGCAGTATTAGCATGAAATGTTCATATAAAGAAAGTAGCTTGCTATACAAGCCATGTAACTAATAATGTACCTAAATCTCCCTTCCACTATTCCAAGATGTCATGCACCTACCATTGTGAAAAACTTGACACTTTTAGAAAAGGAATTTGAACTAGTCACTTTTGAATTACTCTGATTTTTTTCTTTTTTTTTTTTAATTTCTGTGCACAAATTCCATTCTCCATTAATGCATGCTTAATATACACATGCATACATGTACTGAAAAAAGATAATCTTCGGTATTTGTTTTTAAACAAAAGTGAGGACAGCTATCAGCATCAGAAGTATCTCTGCTCATCAGTGAGATGAAAAGCAGCTGTACTTCATTTTGCAGCATTTTTCACTGATAACGCCTTATAAAGGCTTTTGGCTCATGCTTTACGTGGATTAAAATCACATAACACCATAAACCACCAGGATTTCTAAAACAGCGTTATCAGAATTGACGTAACAATACCTGTTTTGTTTACGTATTATGGAAGCTGTGCTATAAACAAACAAAATACTAACATGGTTGTTTATAAGTGGTTTTCTAGCATTACCTGTAGTAAAGGGAGCTTATATTGGAAGTGTTCAAAAAAGAGTTCCACAACTTGTGTTTCATAAAACGTAGCAGACAAGGACTTGTATTGAAACTCTTTACTTATCAACAGACCTGTTGGGAAATTGTACCCTATAACAGTGTATTACGGAATGTGGCATACTATATCAGAAACAAGCCGTTCAACCAAGACTGTGGACTTTCCAAAAAAAGAAATTTCTATACTTTAATTGGAAGACAATGGTTTGATACAGGAAACAATGAATTGAATTCTTTTGTGGTACATAGAAATTCAGACAAGATGGTTAGAAATGTTCCCTAGGGCTGAGAAGTCTTTGAACCATTGCTCTATTGCATAGAACTCTGGATTTGCTGTATCCTTGAGCAAGATATTTTCTAATCAGCTATAGGCTAAATTTTGCAAAAGTGCTTAAGTCTGCCTCAACACTGCTCCCATGAAGGCATTCTCATGCTCAGTGAAGCAGCATTAAGTTAGTACTAAGTGCTCCTGAGAGTTCTACCTGAAGCAGATTAATGCACATTTAAATAGTTAATTTAAGAAGGTAGTTGCCATTTTTATTTTCCTGATATAATGTAAAATAATTCTGGATTTGAGTGATTTAAATTAGATTTGTTTGATAGTATTATAAAAAATAACAAAATCTTTTCATGTTGGAGAAACCTTCCCTCATAAATACATCTTACTGATCTAACATGACCACAAGAGGCTGAAGATTAATAGAGGGATAAACTGGGATAGGGAGAGATCAGTAATCATGTAAGTTCACCAGCACTTAATTAAAATGCCAATTATTTTATTTTTTTTTCACTAAGAATGTATTACACAGTCTTCTAGAATAATCATTCACAAGAAAATCAAGGAAATACATCAACAAAATAACGTTACATGCATAAACAATTTACGTATCTCATGCTACATAATGAGTAAGCAGTTGTGAAATACTGGCTACATGCTATATACTTCTTTGCTAACATGTAGAATTTTCTATGTCTTTTTATTTCCTTTATTTTTTTTTTTTAATTTATTGTGAATTCATAATACAAAGTTTCGTATTCCCAGAAAGGTAAAAATTATTTCTGAGAAGTTAGAAGGCTCAACTGAATGCATTAATCTCCTAAACATTAACATGACTACATGGCAGATCCATACATAATGGGGTGTTTAAATTTTGCTGAAACTGTTCTTGTTTCAGTTTGAATTAAAGCTATTTGTTGATAATTGTATTATCTAGCCTTCAAGTAACCTTGTTTCAGTTCATTGGGCATTTTAGCAGTATTCAGAATACATACTCCATATATACTCATGAAAAATTAATAAAATTTAGCTGAAAATATCTTGAGTCTTTTTCTGTTGCTCTTCACATTCATTGCTAGGTCATAGTGGGAGGTTCATGACAGTGTGAATGGAAAAGCTTAGTGGTTTCATCTGCACAGCAACTACCAGATATCTATCTCGCTTGCTCTCTCTCTCTCTCTCTCTGTCTCTCTCTCTCTCTCTCTCTCTAGCTATTTATTAGATTGTAGCCAGTATTCAGGATTTTTTCATTGCTGATACTATCAAAATCACAGCTCGTGGAACCCGTGGAAGGCATAGCAACACATTGTGGAAAGAATTCTAATAATATCACTCTCAATGAACAGTATACATTGGACTTCAGAGTGTCTTGTTGCAGCTGGTCTGTGTCAGTTTTTGGGGAAAAATTGGTGCCTTTTATTTCTTTAAGCAGTCACAATGAAACTCAGAGTGGCAGACATGATTCGGGCCATAACAATAACAAGAGTTTAGAGTCTGCAAATGCTTTCTTTCCATGCTAGCAAAACACTTAACCTAACTTCCTAAAAATAAATTGGTCGTGAATTTATTCCAAAGTTACTTAGGCACCAGAGACAATGAAAAAAAAATAAAATAAAAGTCCATATACATGCTTACTCTTAACTTAACTTTTTTTTTTTTTTTTTTTTTTTTTTTTTTCTGACTGAAAGACTGACAAACTGTATGCATCTTGTTTCTTGCTTTAGGAGAGGTGGGCTGTTTCCTGCTTACTGGTTTTGCTTTTTCACTTGAGTGCCAGGCAGCAGCAATGACAGGCTTGGCTCTGCAAAGCAGGATCGATCAAAAGCCACAGGCAGATATGGGGCAGGCAGGGCAAAGCCCCCATACATCTGGCCCAAGCCAGTTGAGCTGGTCCAGGACTGTGGCCAGAGTCACCAGCAGCCCCATAGCCATGAGGCATGTACACAGTGACAAGGCATGTCTAAACCCCAGCTTGAAAGTTAAGACTGAATCAGCATCGGGTTCTGGATGAGCAGTGACAAAGCCAGGCATAGAAACAGCTGCAGTGGAGGACATCGCTCTAGCTGGTAGCAAGGACAGAAACCTCCCCTTTAAAGCAATTCCCAAAAAAAGAACCAGGAAAGCAAGGAGTCTGCATAGTTTCTTAACAGGGAATTTTTTGGTAAAGCTTTTTTCAAAGCCAGATACCTGCACTTTTATTTAAGCTGGCCCTGTGCCAGACATTCAGACACCTGGAGCTAGAAGAAATGCACTTGGAGCTGAGGTGCTGAGTTAGTATTTATCAGCACCTTTTCCTGGGGACAGCAACTGACAATTCTTTCCAGTTCCATCTGCTCCTTATGCCTCCATCTTTTTACACTCAAAATCTTGTCAGTGGCAGAAAAGAACTCATTACACATTATGAGACAAGAACTTATTGTGAGTTGAGATAACACTAACTGACAACAAATTTTAATAGTAAAATTAAAACCAAGTTATTATTGGTCCAGTTACAAAATACTAACATTATTTTCACAATAACATGTTGTTCAGATCTTGCTGTTGAAATTTTACTGTTCATATTAGCATAGAAAAATCTGATTAATAATATAATTTAAGTTGCTATATAACCAGCCATCCTAGTTTATTACCAGTGTTCTTCAGGACTTTTCCAGATACAGAAGTCACAGGTAGAGCTCTGACACCTTCAGCAATGGTCTAAATGGTATACATCAGTGTAAACCAGCCTGGGACTCTGAATGACTGGGACAACACTTACTGGTTTATAATGTCTTCAGAATTTACTTGTCTTTTATGTTGCCTCATGATGCAAGAAAATGATACACCTAGTTTAAATTGACATGAAATCTTTCTCTGAGAGCTCCTGACAATGCTTGCTTGAGGTGCTCCTTACTTAGAATCATAAAATGGTTTGGTTTGTGAAGGACCTAAAGATCATCGGTTCCAACTCCCATACCATTGGCAGGGATATCCTCCACTAGACCAGGTTGCTCGAAGCCCCATGCAACCTGGCCTTGAATACTTTCAGGGATGGGGCATCGACAACTTCCCTAGGCAACCTGTTCCAGTGCCTCACCACCCTCACTGTAAAAAGCTTCTTCCTTACATGTAATCTTAAGCTACCCTTTTTCAGTTTAAAGCCATTTCTCCTTGTCCCATCACTACAGGCCCTTGTAAAAAGTCCCTCTCCAGCTTCTTGTAGGCCTCCTATAGATACTGGAAGGCTGCTGGAAAGTGTCCTCAGACACTTCCATTCTCCAGGCTGGACAACCCCAGCTCTGAGAGTAGAGGGGGAGAATCACCTCCTTCAACCTGCTGGTCATGCTCCTTTTGACACAGCCCAGCACATGGTTGGTTTCTGGACTGCGAGCACAAACTGCCAGCTCCTGTTCAGTTTCTCATTGACCAATACCCACAAGTCCTTCTCCACAGGGCTTCTCTGAATCACAGCAGATATTGCTGGCTCACATTGAGCTTCTTGTCAACCCAACATCCCCAAGTTCTCAGGGATGCTCTCAGTCCATGGCTTTGTTGAATTTTATGAGGTTTGCACTGGCCCACGTCTCCAGCTTGTCAAGGTCCTCTGCATGCCATCCCTTCTCTCCAGTGTGTTGACTGCACCACACAGCTTTGTGTTGCCAATCTCAATGTCTGTGTCACTGACAAAGATGATAAACAGTGTCCAATGCCTTTCACAAGTCCAGGTAGATTATGTCAGTTTCTCTTTCCTTATCTGCCAATGCCATGGCCCCATCATAGAAGGCAATCAAATTTGTCAGACATGATTTGCCTTTAGTGAAGCAATGTTAGCAGTCACTGATCACCTCTTTATTGTCCATGTGCTTTGGCACAGTTTCCAGGAGGACCTGCTCCATGATCTGGCCGGACACAGATATGAAACTGACTGGCCTGTAATTGCTGCTACATATATCCTTACCAGAACTAAATTTTGTCGAAGCAGTGACAGCTGTAGTAATTTGTTTATAACTGTCAAGTTTCTAATAAATAAATAAATAAATAAATTCATGAACAACTAGTTTTTAGCTCCAGATTTGCAGCTGAGATTCTGAGGTGGGATTCATTGTAGCCAAACCAATCTTCATCTTGACAAGAGGAAAGGAAAATTTGCAGATATTATAGACACCTCTTTAACTATATTTTTCTGTAATGTAGTCTAGCCTTGACACAATTACTCTGTGCAGTTCTGCACCTTTTGGAAGGTGTGAGAGGTGTTCAGTAGAAGCAAACACTAGGTGGAGAAGAATTCTTGAGTATCTCCCTATGTCTTATGGGAAACTCCAGCCATTTTTGCCCACGGGACAATGGCCCCACCACCAAAGCTCATGGTATGAGGGCAAGTGAGTTCTGACTACTGTCCTAGCAGAAATAAAGAAAGTGTGAGCCAATGGAGAAGGAGATTCTGCAGGTCCCAGGCTGTGCTATCTTTCTTTGCTCAGCTGCTTAAAGTGGCTAGGAAGCATAGGCTATGTGGTTTCCACAAGAAATCTACTGGGCTCAACTGGGCTCCCTCTTAGGGGTCTCAGGAACACTTTTCTATAATGTTTCTGTGTTTTTTAGTGAATCTGTTGTCTATGGTAAAACAGAACAGTGTCACAGTATTTCCCTAAGAGCCTTGATTGATTCCTTTATTTTTGGTTATAGACCTCCCACAAAAGACAAACTTTCTCTATTTCTCTCACGTGGATCATGGAATGAGCTGCAGTTGGAAGTTTAACTTCCTGTCTGATATAGCAGTCATTAGCCTGGCCTCCTCTGCTGTCTAGTCAGGTCGTCACAGTTTGCACTGAGTGCTAGTTGCTTTGTCTTTGTCTTTATTTAATTAAGCTAAAAAGGGAGAGTTTGCTGTTGGATTTAACTGTCTCCCACCTTATTTTTTTCTGATTACTATAAACAATGTGAAAAATATTTTTTTGTAATCTCCAGACTTACTCAGAACTTGCATTTCTGTTTCTACTCTACACTGGAAATGTCCAGTCTCCTTTTGGCTTAGTATTCCAAACTGTACTTGTATTTGTATTTTCCACATATGCTGAAGAACTTCACTAATGGGAGCACTGTTTTTCCAGCACAGTTTTTTCAGGAAATTTCAGGTTTTACTGATAGCTTGTTTGTGATCAAATTTGTAAGTATAAAACATGTATGTATTTGTAAGGATCACTTATTTTTTTATTTTTTAAGATAAATTTATACATTTTCTTTTTTAGAGTAAGGGTAGTGGCCGGTGAGCAAAGCTGTATTCATAATAGCTAGAGAAGTTTCTTTTTTTCATGAAAAGTCTAACATTCTTAAAATCACACATTTCTTTTACTTCTATAAAGGAAAAAAATCCAAGCAGCAAAATTAAAGAGTTTCAAAGATGAACATCTCTGAAGTGCCTAGTTATCCATTTTTCCATTAACAATAGCACATTCTGTTATTGCAATTTTTGACTCACAGCCTCAAATAGGCTTTGAAAAATATAATACAACATCTTTAATTAAATCCCCAAAACTCACTTTCAGGGATAAATAATAATCCATCAGCTATTTCATTCTCTAACAGGACCCAGGAGAACTTCACAGTCTTAATCACTTCAGCCATTTATACCTTAATTTTCAGCTTTGTTTCAGTTGAGCCATTTAGTGGAGTTTATCTAAATTACAGTATCTCTTTTTTATCACACTTTGTAGCTGTAACACAAAAACTAATTCAGGTGCAAAATGAAATATCTCTGAAGCACAGACATCAGTGGCATAAGCATGTTAGATTGAAAAGTTACCTGTTGCTGACTGATATTTGTCTCTGTAATGAGCTGAGGCATTCAGGAACTGTGCCTGCAGTAAAATTAGAAGCCACCACCAGCAGCACAGCAGAATTCTAAGCATGTTATAGAACATTAATTTTCTTATTTCACAGGGTTGCTGTGTAGTATAGAAATAGTCTCTTTAATGTAAGCAAAGTTTTGAACTACAACTCAGTAATGCTACAGGTGTGTGGAATGTCAAAGTAAATACTCATACAACTCCTAAACACTCATATCAGTGCTGTTCTAGTTTATTTTACCTATCTTGAGGATTACATAATGTTCACATGTTTTTAGATTATACCTTTCATGGACCTTTCACAGCCTGATACTATACTTTGGTATAGTATCTGGTTCTACTACAATACATTCCACATGTGAAATAAAGAGATATGACCTTTCATTGTCAAATTCACAGAATCACAGAATGATTGGGATTTGAAGACACCTCTAGAGATATCTTATCCAACCCCCCTGCTAAAGCAGGTTCATCCAGCTCAGATTGCACATGAGCATGAGGCAGGTTTTGAGTATCTCCAGAGAAGGCGGCTCCAGAATCTCTCTGGGCAGCCTGTTCCAGTGCTCTGTCACCCTCAAAGTAAATATTTTTTTCCTCACATTCAGATGGAATATCCTGTGTTTCAGTTTATGCCTGTTTTCTCCTTATTGTGTCACTGAACACCACTGAAAAAAACTGCAAGTCCTGCCTGACCAATCTGGTGACCTTCTATAATGGAGTGACTGCATCAGTTGACAAGACAAGAGCTACAGATATCATCTATCTGGATTTCTGTAAGGCTTTTGTCACAGTCTCCCACAACATCCTTCACTCTGACCTGGGGAGAGATGCATTTGATGGGGGGACTGTTCAGTAGATGAACAATTGTTGCATCCAGTGGATAGTGGTCAATAGCTCAATGTCCAGATGCAGCTCAGTGATGAGGGGTTTCTCTCTGAGGTGCATATTGGGGCCAATACTGTTTAAAACCTTGGAATCATAGAATAGTTAGGTTGAAAAGGACCTTAAGATCATCTAGTTCCAACCCCCCTGCCATGGGCAGGGACACCTCCCACTAAATCATGCCACCCAAGGCTCTGTCCAACATGGCCTTGAACACCGCCAAGGATGGAGCATTCACAACCTCCCTGGGCAACCCATTCTAGTGCCTCACCAACCTAACAGTAAAGAACTTCTTCCTTATATCCAATCTAAACTTCCTCTGTTTAAGTTTGAATCCGTTATCCCTTGTCCTGTCACTACAGTCCCTGATGAAGAGTCCAGCCTCAGCATCCTTGTAGGCCCCCTTCAGATACTGGAAGGCTGCTAGGAGGTCTCCAGGCAGCCTTCTCTTCTGCAGGCTGAACAGCCCCAACTTTCTCAGCCTGTCTCCATACGGGAGGTGCTCCAGTCCCCTGATCATCCTTGTGGCCCTCCTCTGGACTAGTTCAACAGTTCCATGTCCTTTTTATGTTGAGGACACCAGAACTGCACACAGTACTCCAAGTGAGGTCTCACAAGGGCAGAGTAGAGGGGCAGGATCACCTCCTTCAACCTGCTGGTCACGCTCCTTTTGATGCAGCCCAGGATACAGTTGGCTTTCTGGGCTGCGAGCACACACTGCCGGTTCGTGCTGAGTTTCCCATTGACCAACACCCCCAAGTCCTTCTTTGCAGGGCTGCTCTGAATCTCTTCTCTGCCCAACCTGTAGCTGTGCCTGGGATTGCTCCGACCCAGGTGTAGGACCTTGTGCTTGGCATGGCCAGTTCTTTATCAACTGAGCGGTCCACCTATCAAATTGATATCTCTCCAATTTAGAGACAAGGATGTCATGTGGGACAGTGTCAAACGCTTTGCACAAGTCCAGGTAGATGACGTCAACTGCTCTACCCGTGTCCATCAGTTCCGTAGCCCCATCATAGAATGCCACCAAATTGGCCAAGCAGGATTTCCCCTTAGTGAAGCCATGCTGGCTGTCACCAACCACCTCGTCGTTTTTCATGTGCCTTAGCATGCCTTCTAGGAGAATCTGCTCCCAGATTTTGCCAGGCACAGAAGTGAGACTGACTGGTCTGTAGTTCCGTGGGTCATCCATTTTTCTCTTCTTGAAAATGGGGGTTATATTTCCCTTTTTCCAGTCATCAGGGACTTCACCTGACTGCCATGATTTTTCAAATATGATGGACAAATTGATCTTCCTCAATTACATAGTGGGATGAAGCGCAAGTTTTCAGACAACAAGAAGCTGAGTAGTGTGCTTTGCGTGCCTGAGGGGTTGGATGTCATCCAGAGGTATCAGACAAGCTCAACAAGTGGCCATTGTGAACCTCATTAGATTCCCTGAGGTCAAGTGCAGGGTCATGCACCTGAGTCACAGCATTGCCCGGTATTAATACACGCTGGGGCACGAGGGGATTCACAGCACCCTGCGAAGAAGGACTTGGTGGTGCTGGTGAATGAAAAACTGGCAATGTCTGCTTGCAGTCCAGAATTCAAAGCATATCCCGGGCTACATCAAAAGAAATGTGGCCAACAGGTCAAAGAAAGTGATTCTCCTCCTCTACTCTGGTCTTGTGAGACCCCACCTGGAGTGCTGCATACAGCTCTGCAGTCTTCAGCACAACAAAGACATGTCAAAGTGGGTCCACAGGAGGGCCACAAAAATTATCAGAGGGATTGAGCACCTCTCCTGTGAGGATAAGGTGAGACATTTGTGGTTTTTTAGTTTGGAGAAGAGGAGTCTCTGGGAAGAACTTTTAGCAACTGTACAGTTAATAAAAACGATTTATAAGAAAGCTGAAGAGGGTCTGTAGTGATGGCACAAGAGATTAATGGTTTTAAACTACAAGAGGGGAGATTTAGACTAGATATAAGGAAGAAATTTCATACAATAAGAATGTGAGTGCTAGAACAGGTCGCATCCCTGGAAATATTGCAGATCAGGTCGGATGGGGCTTTGAGCAACCTGACCTACTTGAAGATGTCAGGGCTTATTGTAAGGAGGGGTGGACTAGATGACCTTTCAAAGTTCCTTCCAACATAGACTGTTCTATGATTCTATGTCTCCATGATTCCATGATCCTAAACAAGCATTTTTTAAATGCTTTTCATGGCAAATTAAAGTTGCAAGATATGTAATGCATATTATAATAAATATTTTTCACCTTAGTTGTGTTGAATAAGAGCTGCAGATAATAGGACAGGCAAGCACTATATTTTAATCAAGCATCCTTGAAAGGACTTGTTTGGAAGGGCACGTGGTTCACAATCAATCACTGATTGCAACTTACACTGATACATTAACATATGCATTTAGTAATTCTTGTTTGAAGTGCTCTGTATTTTGTATGTATTTCATCTAATATAGAGCAAGTTACTTTATTGTGAGACACATGTAGCTCTAAGAAGAAAAGAGAAAATCATGAAGCATAATTGGTCTGCTGCTAGTGTCACACTGGCTTAAACCAAGAATGATTACATAAAGTCAATGACAGCAAAACGATGTCAACTACTTCAGATGCTTAAGTGATTATTGCTCAGTTTTATTTTATGATTAAAAAGTATTTATAAAAATGCCTTAGGGAATACAAAAATTGCAATATGTAAGCCATCAGGTCCTGTATGGAAGGAGGCAGGTGTTGGTGTATTTTGCTAACACTTAAATATTTAGCACAATCATTAGATTTTATGTTACACATATGCATACATTTTTTAGCCAAGTGAATGCATGCAATAGAAAATTCAGCACTTGTCCCATATATTCAGTTTTGGAGAATCTGTCCCTTGTTAGTAGTGAATGAACAAGTGAATGAGCAAAAGGCAGCATAATCATGGATGCTGCATCTAAATCAAGTGAGCTTTGGTAAAAAATAAACAAATGGAGATGCAAATGCTGCTGTTCACTGCTGTCTTTTTATATCACCACCTCCCTTCTTTGAAAATGTTTTGAAATCTTTCATTAATGAATTTTCAGATGGTTTATCTTTTCTTAAGATATTCCTTAAAACTTCAGAATTATTTTTAAAAAATTATTGGAAGATGTACTTAGATTTATGTATAAGACAGTTCAGCAGATCTGAATTGTCAATGTTTTCATGATTAATTCATCAACAAAGGATAATTTAAATCTATAGTAATTAAAAGCATATCTTTCATGAATGTAATTTCCATTCAGGAAGCTCACAGTCTGAGAATCTTTAGTTTCACAGCTCTCGGAAATACTGCAGGTTCAGTCCAACAAACATGTTAAAGCTTGTCCCCCCTGCATGTTCTCTTCAGTAGCCAAGTCCCCCAGTGCCTGCCAGAAAGAAGCAAAAGCGTATTTTCTTCTCAGCAGAAAGCTAAGCATCATTCTTTTTATACACCAGTCCACAAAACACACACTGAGGTTACATCTGTGCATAGCCCAGAAAGTTTCCTAACATCCTGAGACTGAGATAGGTGCTATGAAAACTAGTTGCATCTGCAGCTCCAGAGAGATTACAACTGGGTGAATAAGACATGCATTTTATACAAAGTCCTCTTACAATGAGTAGAGCAAAGTAGGAAATACTTAGTGGCACCCACTGAGTGCTGCTGACAATCTGTGGGAAATGGCCTTTTCAATGCCTTCTAGCACTGAAATCTGAGAAGGATCTTAAAAACAGCATTCTTGTACCAAGGGGACGGAGGTGTCTGGGTACTTGACTCAATATATGCATTTATTAGGTTCTTAAGTTGTACTGGTCTAAATATCATTGTAGGAAGTTACTTAATGTTTAACTGCTGTAAGTAATAAATTGGACTTGATATTCTCTTTATGCAGTGACTTTCACATTTGATTTAAGTTATATTTTATAAACAAATCTTCCATTAGCCATCCACTTAATTGTAAACTGCATGAAAAGAACTAAAATTCTTTTATTTATAAGAATTTTTTCATGCAGTTTACTTGATTGTCACTAAAATATGAGGATACTTGGAGAAATGTCAAAAGACAAAGTAGCCATAAAAATAACATACATAAAGATTTTCTATGTTCTGCTTGTGGTAGCTGTCGCTCCCATCAAATATGTATGTTACAGTTTTAGTACAAGAATACAGTTCATGAGGCTGAAAGGGCAAGACTTTGACTTTGATTTCAGGATGAGTAGTACCAATCAAGGTAAAAATTATGCTTATCGTATGTGATTTTTGTTGTACTCTTTTTTTTATGAGGTCACAGGAAATATGAAATATCAAGTTAATTTCACCTTCTGAAATTGATTTGATGTCAAACAGTCCTGCCTCACAAAATTTTTGATCTCTGGTCATTCAACAACATTGCATACTCTCAAGCTGGAAAAAAAGACCAAGCACTGCAAGATCACTCAGTAACTCAAGTGTTATTAAAGAAACAGGTTTCTTTAATTGACACAGCACAATGGTAGCACTTGGCAGTAATTCTCTTAGAGAATAGAGAATCATTCAGATAGCCATATGATCTGATGTCATCCTTTTGATACCAGCATAGACATGCTAGGACCCATCCAGCTCATGTTCTGCTGTATAGACTCTGAACTTCAACCCTGTCCACTGAAAACTAAACTTCATCCTGCACATAAGTGTCTTAATAATGCGTAGTTTTTTGAAATAGCTTATTTGGTCCATCATGAAAGAAAGGAGGAAATGGTAAGGACAAACTACCATTTGAAGCCTCATGGAAATCAGAAAAATTTTGAGTTACTTTCAGAAAAATCATGAGTTATTCTCAGAAAAATCACTAGAAGATGCACCAAAAGTGACATTTTTTAAATGGAATGACGTTATTGGGCAGTACTCAATGTTAGGTTTGTAAAATTTATGCTACAACAAAAGCTATGGTTGCCTGCACTGCCACACTTGCATACATCTATTAAAGACTTGGAGAAAGAAGAAACTAAAAAGTGCAGCATCCAGATATTTCTCATTTATGTATACAAACGACTCACTTCTGTTTAACAGAAAATGACAATGACTTTTAGAGAAAACAAAGAAAATATGAAGTGTAATTGTACTTACCTGAATATGCTGGTTCTAGCTGTTCAACTAAAGCTTTTCACAGAATTACGTCTTGCCTTTGTAAACTAATTTGAGCATTGTAGGAAACTGGAATGTAATTAAAAGCCAGAAAAAAAGCTTCATCTCTTTGTAAATGTAGCTTGCTTGTACTACTTTTTTTTTTTTTTTTTCTCAAAAAAATTAAGATTTTGTAGATGACTTTGAGGCTTGAAATTTATAGTTGCTTAGCTTTTTATTTCTTCCTCTGCCTCTCATTGTAGTTTGTTTAATCCAATAAAATGAAAGTTTTGATCGCTATAAGAAAGTCTCTAGCTTTTATACAAATTTGCTGTTGTCATGGAAAATTGAGATTGATTTTTACATAATGGAAACTTGCGGATTGATTCAGTAAACATCAATATCAATCTGAGTTCACAAAGTCAAACTTCAAGATTAAAACCAGTGATTTTACCAAGCAGTTAACACTGTGTTTATATCTCCTATGAAGACTTCTTAAAGCGGGAAATGCAGGCAGTTTCTTTCAGACCTATTGAAAGAAGAAACTGGTACAAAACAGTAGCCATTCTGAAAATTGCCAATATTTCAATTTCATCCTCATTCAAAAAATTCAGTATTGCAGCTTCCTTGATTTATTCCTCTCATATCACACCAAGCTATCAAAGTTGATGAGTATTTTAAAGAAAAACATATTTATGGATATCTGAAAGGTATTGGTTCAGTGCAGTTCATGGTAATCAAACATCAGTGGTGAAAAAAAAACTCGGAATGTCTGCAATTTTTCATATTTTAGCTGAAATTAGGATTGTATTTGAAAATAAGATACTCATAATCATAAGCATTTGCAGATTACGCGTCTCATGTTCCAGTTGTCTTTCTACTGGTCCCATTGTCTGGTTTCACTTTTTTCAAAATTATCAGTTTTCAATAGTCTATCCTGCACTTTGCTTGCAATTGGCCCATGATGAAGCTAATAAACATGATCCAACTATAATGAAAGTTGATTTACGTATATGATATCCAAATCGAGACAAATATATTTCCTTCTATAGAGTACCTAGCTGCTTTTGAAAGGGCACAGTCCTCAACTAGAGTTCTAACTTCATGGATAGTCGTTTTCTATGTGGTAATCTCTTTTTCAGAATTTTTCCTTCATTTGTAGTTCCCCTTAGCAAGACTACTGTGTGTGTTGTTAGACATGTTTAAGCTGGATTGATGAAATTGAAACAATAAGCTGAAGAAAAACAAGAAACAATTGAAAATCCCTGAAGATTCCTGAATCACTTTCTCTGAAATGCAAAATGTATAATAACCCAGGGATCAGGAAAGTAATAATGAAAACAGAGGACCATACCCTATTAAACTCATGCAGGTAGCTTTAAATATGCTGGCGATCATAGTATATGATATCAGTGTAATATAATATGAGTAAGTACACGATTATTTTCTCCATGTTGGGTTAGGACAAAAAAACCCTGAGATGTTTACTCCAATTCATGCAGGAAGTATATTATGGCTTCTTTTTAAAATCAAGCCCTAAATTGAAAGATGATATATAGTTTTAAACATCATGTATTTTAAACTCTTGCATATCAGGACTGAATCTACAATGAGAATTTTGAGGCATCAGGTTAGAATGCAACTGTAATATTGCATTGGTTCACACTTTTAAATATTTTGAGCTTGGATTTTTTTTTTAATTTTTTTTTTACTTTCAGTAACAATTTTTGGTCACAATAAAGATTAATTGCTAACAATCTCAAGAAGAAACAATGAACAGATTAAGCTTAGGCTATGAGGTCCCTGTATTGCAGTGATCTCTACAAGTCTGGTATTAAATAATAAAATAAAAATCTCCTTGCAGGCTTTGGTCATAACTTTACAAACTTTTAAAACTCAGCAACAGTACAAACTGAAATTAAAAATGGATGTTTGTCTTCTGGTGCTTATCATCATTGCCTTTTTTGTGAGCTGAAGTTTCACTTTTCTTTTGCTGTATATTGATGATGTGAAGGGGAAAGAAAGATGTGAAAGGAAAGAGACAAGTTAATTCTTGAAGTCAGGCCAATTTTGTTTCCTGTGTTTCTATAATTTCCTGGTAGTCCATTAAATATATATTTTATGGCACAATTGCAAAGAGCAGTATTTCATGTTTTCAAACAGCAGAATTAAAAACTTATGTGGAGGAAAATTATGATCCACTCCTCTTGTAGTTTAGACTTGTGTTCATCCCAGGTGTGGAATCTGGCATTTGTTCCTGTGAAGTTTCATTCCATTGATGATTGCCCAATGCTCCAATCTAACTAGGTCCCTCTGCAAGACCTCCAAGAGAGACAACCACACCTCCCAGGTTTGTATCGTAACGGTGCATTAAACTCCTGCATCCAGATCATTGATAAAAATATTGAACAGAACTGCCCCTTGAATTAAGCCCTGAGGAACACCACTGGTGACTGGCTGCCAGACAGATGTAGTCCTATTCACTACAACCCTTTGAGCCCTGCCCTTCAGCCAGTTCTTTACCCACCACTGTATCTGCTTATCTCACAGTTGGATGTAGCTGCTCATCTCACAGTTGGAAAACTTGTCCAGAAAGGGAATATTTAATTACTGATATGGGTAGTGGGAAAAAAGACCGACAAAAAAGAAACAAATATTTATACACAAGGAAAACACATCTACTCTTTACCCACAAGCCCAGCTTCACTCCAAGCACCTCTCTTCCCCACCTGATTACACTTATTTGGGCAGTGCAGGAGAACTTGCAGCCAGGACTTAAGAATTTCCCTCTGCCACTTCTTTCTTCTCACTGTTTTCCTACACTCTGGCTTGAGTCAGAGGCTGTAGTCCCTTTAGGGGAGCACCTTCTCTGCCAGGAACATCTTTCTCTTTTCTGGCCTCAGTGTTTCCTGTTATTTGTTTTTATTTTGTTCCCTTCTCTCTTTGTCCAGTGTTTTGATTTGAGGTTTTTTTTTTTTTCTCTTTCTTAAATGTATTTTCACAAAGGTGCCATGTGTGGCTAATGGGATCAGCTGTGCACTGTAGCACTTCCCTTGTGGATCTGGCTGGAAATGACTGGAACCAACTGTGTTTGGTGCAAATCTTTGTAGACACTTCAGGAGCACAGTACAATATTCAAGGAGAGAAAACACATAAAATTAAAGGAAATTATTACCACAAAACACATTGGAGCGTGGTGGTAAAAAAAAAAAAAATGTACAAGGATCACACTAAGACCAGAAATACTAGAAAATTCTAAAAGAAATAAAAAAATTAGCTTAAAAACAATATTAGACAAGCTGATGGAAAAGACAAGGTGATGTAACTGTCTGCCAAACCAGGGACTGTGCCTCATAGCACTACTGTTGCCTTTCAGACATAAGTGTGGAATATTTTGTTGTTGTTGTTTACATAAATGCTTAATCTTCTTTTCTTAATTTCTGGGAATATATATATATTTTAATAACAGGACTGATTATGGGATCTGTTTCTACAGTTGTTTTTGTTATTATTTTTATTATGATTTTAAAAATTCTTAACCTTTTTTTGATGTCTTTTGACAATATAAATGAACAGCTCAGCAGAGCTGTACTGTTGTTAGTGTACTATAACTATTTTTCAGAAATTCCCGAAGTACACATGACAGAGGAAGCAGTTTGTTGACTAATGTACTGATGACAGTTATAGAACTTGACTAATAACCTTTTCTATAAAATCATAAAATAGTTAGAATTGGTAAGGACCTTACGATCATCTAGTTCCAAATCCCCTTGCCATGGGCAGGACACCTGTTGCTCAAGGCCCTTTCCAGCCTGGTCTTGAACAATGCCAGGAATGGAGCATTCACAACTTCCTGGGGCAACCTGTTCCAGTGCCTCACCACCACTTTCACAGTAAAGAATTTCTAATATCTAATCTATATCTTCTCTGTTTAAGTTTAAACCCATTGCCCCTTTTCCTACTGCAGTCCCTGATGAAGATTCCTCAACTGCATCCTTCTAGGCCCCCTTCAGGTACTGGAAGACTGCTATGAGATCTCCACACAGCTTCTCTTCAGGACGAAGAGCCCCAATTTTCTCTGCCTGTCTTCATATGGGAGGTGCTCCTGCCCCCTTATCATCCTCATGGCCACCTCTGGACTTGTTCCAATAGCTCCATTTCCTTCTTATGTTGAGGACACCAGCACTGCACACAGTACTGCAAGTGAGGTCTCATGAGAGCAGAGTAGTAGTCTCTCTCCACAGGACTGCTCTGCATCACTTCTCTGCCCAACCCGTAGCTGTGCCTGGGATTGCCCTTACCGAGGTGCAGGACCTTGCACTTCGCTTTTTTGACTTTCATGAAGTTGGCATATGCCCAGCTCTCAAGCCTATCAAGGTCCCTCTGGATGACATTCCTTTCCTCCAATGTGTAGACTGCACTGCAGAGTTTGGTGTTGTCAGCAAACTCAATCCCACTGTCCATGTTGCTGATAAAGAGGTTAAACAGTGCCAGTTCAAGTACTGAGGACCACCACTCATCACTGGTCTTCACTTGCATATCGAACTGCTGACAACAACATTCTGCTTGCAGCCATCCGGCCAATTCTTTATCCAGTGAGTTGTCCATCAATGAAATCCGTGTCTCTCCAGTTTACAGACAAAGATGTCGTGTGGGATAGTGTCAAATGCTTTGCACAAGTCTAAGTAGATGGCATCACTTCTGTAGCCTCGTCATAGAAGGCTATCAAATTGGTCAGGCATGATTTGCCTTTAGTGAAGCCGTGTTGGCTGTCACCAATCACCTCGTTGCTTTTTGTTTGCTTATCTATAACTATTTATGACTATTTTCAAAGTAGAGTCTCCAGTTTTGTTCAGAAGTTAAAATAAGCCCATGTTTTGCTCGTCTGCTCACTGGGTCAGTAAGATGCGTCCATTTCTGTTGTCATGGTTCAAGCCCAGGCCATACATTAGAACCATGCAGTTTCTACTCCCCCCCACCACCCCACTCCCCAGAGGGATGGGCAGGAGAATCGAAAGAATGTAACTCCCACGGATTGAGATAAGAACAGTCCAGTAACTAAGGTATAACACAAATCAGTACTGCTACCACCAATAATAATAATGATAAGAGAAATAACAAGGGAAGAGAATACGATACCGCCCGCCAGAAAAGAGCCCGACAGAAAAGAGGACGTGCCCTTCCGGGTAACTTCCAGTTACATCCCCCGGCATGATGTGCTGTGGTATGGAATACCTCTTTGGCTAGTTTGGGTCAGGTGTCCTGTCCCTGCTTCTTCCCGGCTTCTCCTCCTCCCTGGCAGAGCATGAGACTCACAAAGTCCTTGGTCAGGGTAAACATTCTGACCAGCAACTGAAAACATCAGCTTTATCAGTATTATTCCCAGGCCGAAAGTCAAAACCACAGCGCTGCACCAGCTACTAAGAAGGAGAAAAAATGACCGCTGCTGCTGAACCCAGGACAGTACCCACCCCTTATTCCATACCATTCACGTCATGCTCAGATCCCACATTTTCCAAATACCCTCACTCTCATCTCAGTGCACTGTTATCTTAGTGCACGGACCAATCCCTAAAAAGCTGCTGAGTCCATTCAGTCCATGATGTTGGGCTCCATCTCTTGTAACAGTCTTTCAGGGCAAGAGAGGCTGTGTGAAGTGTTGGATCGTTGCCTGCTGATGCTGATCGTTCCTTTAGAGCAGAACTTGTCCAGTTCTATCAAAGTTCATTCTCTGTTGGGATGATGGTCAGAGGGAAGTCAGGGCCAGCCGCTGGTGCCCTGCAGACTTCTAGTTGATGGGCTATAGCAGGCAACAGCATACAATTGAGTTCATTGGCTGTTTTCCCCTAAAATCAAATCCCCTTGAGGTATACATCGGACTTCCCCATCTTCCCGCATTACCCACCAAGTATATCTGGGTCCCTGAGCAGAAGCAATCCCACGAGTGGGTTTGCCTTTACCTGAAGCAGGAATAACCCAGACTGTCTTCCCCAGCAAATTCTTCATGTGCACCACAGGAACTTTGTCCCCCTCCACAATGTGTAAAAGTTCTAACTGGGCTGGGCGAGCCCTGTTGGCAGATCCTCTGATGTTGACCAACCAGGTGGCCTTTGGTAAGTGTGTATCCCAATGCTTGAAAGCTCCCCCACCCATTGCTCTGAGTGTAGTTTTTAACAGCCCATTGTACCGTTCAATTTTCCCAGAGGCTGGTGCATGGTAGGGGATGTGATATACCCACTCAATGCCATGCTCTTTGGCCCAAGTGTCTATAAGGTTATTCCGGAAATGAGTCCCATTGTCTGATTCAATTCTTTCTGGGGTGCCATGTCGCCACAAAATCTGTTTCTCAAGGCCCAGGATAGTGTTCCGGGCAGTGGCATGGGGCACAGCTAATGTTTCCAGCCATCCGGTGGTTGCTTCCACCATGGTAAGCACATGGCGCTTGCCTTGGCAGGTTGGTGGGAGTGTGATATAATCAATCTGCCAGCCCTCCCCATATTTATACTTCAGCCATCATCCTCCATACCAAAGAGGCTTTAACCATTTGGCTTGTTTAATTGCAGCACATGTTTCACACTCATGAATAACCTGGGCAATAGTGTCCATTGTTAAGTCCACTCCTCGATCACGGGCCCATCTATATGTTGCATCTCTGCCCTGATGACCTGAAGTGTCATGGGCCCACCGGGCCAAAAATAATTCACCTTTATGTTGCCAATCTAAGTCCATCTGAGCCACTTCAATCTTAGCAGCTTTATCCACTTGTTGGTTGTTCTGGTGTTCCTCAGTGGCCCGACTCTTGGGTACATGGGCGTATACATGGTGTACCTTCACCACCAGGTTCTGCACCCGGGCAGCGATATCTGTATATGTATCATATATATATGCAGCAGCCCAGATGGGTTTACCTCTGTGTTGCCAGTTGCTCTGCTTCCATTGCTGCAACCACCCCCACAGGGCATTTGCCACAATCCATGAGTCAGTATAGAGATAAAGTACTGGGCACTTTTCTCGTTCAGCAATGTCCAGGGCCAGCTGGATGGCTTCCACCTCGGCAAACTGACTTGATTCACCTTCTTCTTCAGCAGTTTCTGCAACTTGTCGTTGAGGACTCCATATGGCTGCCTTCCATCTCCGATGCTTTCCCACAATACGGCAGGACCCATCAGTAAACAAGGCATACTGCCTTTCACTTTCTGACAGTTTATTATACGGTGGGGCCTCTTCAGCATGCATCACCTCCTCCTCTGGTGACATTCCAAAATCTTTGCCCTCTGGCCAGTCCATGATGACTTCTAGAATGCCTGGACGACTGGGATTTCCTGTTCGAGCTCGTTGTGTAATTATTGCAGCCCATTTACTCCATGTTGCATCAGTTGCATGATGTGTAGAGGAGACCCTGCCTTTGAACATCCAGCCCAGCATGGGCAACCGGGGTGCCAGGAGGAGCTCTGCTTCAGTGCCAATCACCTCCGAAGCAGCTCGAACCCATTCACAGGCTGCCAGTATCTCTTTCTCAGTTGGGGTATAACTGGCCTCAGATCCTTTGTATCCCCGACTCCAAAAGCCGAGGGGTCGACCTCGAGTCTCCCCTGGAGCTTTCTGCTAGAGGCTCCAGGTAGGACCATTCTCCCCAGCTGCAGTGTACAGTACAGTTTTTACATCTGGCCCAGTTCGAACTGGTCCAAGGGCTACTGCATGAACTATCTCACGTTTAATTTGCTCAAAGGCTTGTTGTTGCTCAGGGCCCCATTTAAAATCATTCTTCTTCTGGGTCACATGATAGAGAGGGCTTACAATCGAACTGTAATTTGGGATGTGCATTCTCCAGAACCCCACAGCACCCAAGAAAGCTTGTGTTTCTTTCTTATTAGTTGGTGGAGACATTGCTGTTATTTTGTTGATCACATCTGTAGGGATCTGGCGACGTCCATCTTGCCATTTTATTCCCAAAAATTGAATCTCCTGTGCAGGTCCCTTGACCTTACTCCGTTTTATGGCAAAACCGGCTTTCAGCAGGATTTGGATTATTTTCCTCCCTTTTTCAAAGACTTCTTCCGCTGTATCACCCCACACAATCATGTCATCAATGTATTGCAGGTGTTCTGGAGCTTGCCCTTGTTCCAGTGCATTCTGGATCAGTCCATGGCAGATGATAGGGCTGTGTTTCCACCCCTGGGGCAGTCGGTTCCAAGTGTACTGGATGCCCCTCCAAGTAAAAGCAAACTGTGGCCTGCATTCTGCTGCCAAAGGAATTGAGAAGAATGCATTGGCAATATCAATCGTGGCATACCACTTGGCTGCCTTTGACTCCAGTTCATACTGAAGTTCTAGCATGTCCGGTACGGCAGCACTCAATGGTGGTGTGACTTCATTCAGGCCACGATAGTCTACTGTTAGTCTCCCCTTTCCGTTAGACTTTTGCACTGGCCATATGGGGCTATTAAAGGGTGAGCGGGTCCTGCTGATCACTCCCTGACTCTCCAGTCTATGGATCAGCTCATGGATGGGAATCAGAGAGTCCCAGCTGGTGTGATATTGCCACCGGTGCACTGTTGTAGTTGCGATTGGCACTTGTTGTTCTTCAACCTTCAACAACCCCACAACAGAAGGATCCTCTGAGAGACCAGGCAAGGTGGACAGCTGCTCAATTTACTCAGTCTCTAAAGCAGCAATACCAAAAGCCCATTGGTACCCTTTTGGGTCTTTGAAGTACCCTCTCCTGAGGTAATCTATGCCGAGGATGCATGGAGCCCCTGGACCAGTCACAGTGGAGTGCTTTTGCCATTTCCTCCCAGTCAGGCTGCTCTCAGCCTCCAGTACAGTCAACTCTTGGGATCCTCCTGTCACTCCAGAAATATAGATGGGTTCCACCCCTTGACAGGTTGACGGCATCAGGGTACACTGTGCACCGGTATCTACTAGAGCTTTATACTTCTGTGTGACTGATGTGCCAGGCCATACGATCCACACAGTCCAGTAAATCTGATTGTCCCCTTCCTCTACCTGGCTGGAGGCAGGGCTCCTCTAACAGTCATCACAACGTTGGACACCTAAGTCGTGTTGAAAGGGATTATTCTTCGTTATCACAGAAGCTGGAGTAAAATCAACTCTTCCGCTCCATCTGGGAACCTGGTCACCAGAGACTGAAGCCGCAGCTCTCAAGGGATGATTAGTCTTGACCCTTGTTCCTATTTTCAATTCATGCACCCATTCCTCCAAAGCTGAAGTAGGTTTTCCATCCCACTTCGTCATGTCTTCTGCGTGATCCCGCAGGTAAAACCATAGGGTGGCCCGTGGTATTTGCCTTCTATATCTTCTCTCTCGAAAAATAGGACGTCTTTTGTTAACAGCAGAGACGTGTTGGTACACGTGAAGAGCTGGATAAATCAGATAGATCATCCCTCAATTGTTTGAGATCCTGGGACAGTTTTTCCACAGCTGAGATTATGGAAGGGGTGAGATTGTCTTTGAAATCTTGGAGTTTCATCCAATCATTTCATCCACTGTTAGTGGTATTACGTCATTCCAGGTTACTTTGCCAATCAGTGGGCATATGATGAAGGTGCGTTCCGTGTCAGTTTTCGCCGCATGGGTCGTGTACATTCGACTTCATCTGGGTCTATGGGTATATCTCCGTTATTCGGTTTGATGTGATAGATCATCTCTATGATGGCTGATTCCCTCAGAGACTGGATGCCTTTGTCTAAAGTAGTCCACTTGGCCGAACAACTCATAACATCGTCCTTGTATGGAAACCTGTCTTTCACAGCTGCCAAGAGCCGCCTCCAAAGACTGAGGGACCATTTCTCTCTTGCAATTGCTTTGTCAATTCCCCCTTCTCTAGCAAGTGATCCCAGCTGCTTGGCTTCCGTACCTCCTAGTTCATGACCATGGGCCCCATTGTCCCAGCATCGGAGCAGCCAGTGATGATTTGCTCCTCTGGTTGACGGTTAAAATCTTTTCGCATATTCCGTAGCTCAGTTGAGGTCCGAGGTCGAGAAGTCACCTCTTCTTCTTCTTCGTCATGTGATGATGACTCCTGATCAGATGGTGGCCCGGGTGGTGAATACATTGTTTCTTCATCTTGCTTCACCCTTCTTGTCTCTTTTTTGCTTTTTCTCTTGCGTACAGGGGCAACCGATATTGGTACGAATTGGTCCTCTGGTTTAGCTGCAGTGATTATCATTGTGGTTTGAGTAGCAACAGTACTTGTTGCTGGGGGTGGTGTAGCTACTGTGCTTGGAGCTGAGGTAGCTGCGCTGTCTGTTGTAGTCAAAGTTTGAGTAGCGGCTGTACTTGTCGCTGGGGTAGCTTCGCTGTCTGTTGCAGTCAAAGTTTGAGTAGTGGCTGTACTTGTCGCTGGGGGTGGTGTAGCTGCTGTGCTCGGAGCTGGAGTAGCTGCGCTGTCTGTTGCTTCGCCCTCAGATCCAGGGACATTTTTTCCCTTTTGAAGGTGCTGGATAGTGTTGAACAAGGCCCGGTAAGCATAGGCCAAGCCCCAGCATGTTGACATGATTTGTCCCTCTCTGGTATGACCAGGATGACAACACACCTCATTTAAGTGTTTTACTAATTCTTCTGGATTTTGCACTTGTTTGGTGGTGAAATTCCAAAGCACTGGAGGGGCCCACTGACCTAGATACTTGCCCATACTATCCCACACACCCTGCCACTCATGGCTGTCCAGCCTTGGGGAAAATCTCTCGGTCCCCCTATATTGTCGTCTAACCCCAGACAAGACCCAAACCCGACTCTGCTTAACTCTTGAGATCAGACGTAATGGTTGTGGACAAAACACACTCTGTACACATGCCAACATGGTAATCCCCATCACAATCAGCAAACAGGTCTCAACAATATTAAAAGGCCATTCAAAAACTTTTAAACTCTCAAACGATGCTGTAAACGGTCTGGGAGGGGCACTGGGAGGGTAAAAGAATGTCTCCTTCCTAGGTTGACCACCCAGAGAAGAAAGATGTATAATTGCTAAGCACTTGTATTATATACTTCCCAAAGTATAAAGGTGGTGACCACACTGGGAACATAAGCCAGACCAGTTTCATGATCAATGATCCTATTGTATTACAAGTCATTACCATAAAATACAATGAGACAATAACCTTAGCCCAAGCCCCACACTTGAAAAACACTAACACAGCAAATACCAGCTCTAAGTAAGCTATGGCATATTGAAACTGTGAGGTCAAAACCAACAACTTTGAGAGCCAATAAATCAGCATTGTGACGAGTGACTATTAATCCGAAACACTGAATGTTTATCACAAATATGATTAGACACACTCCGGTCAGATCTGTCGTTATCTCAACCCTTCGTGCCCCACGTTGGGCGCCAAAAAGAACTGTCGTGGTTCAAGCCCAGGCCATACATTAGAACCATGCAGTTTCTACTCCCCCCCACCACCCCACCCCCCAGAGGGATGGGCAGGAGAATCGAAAGAATGTAACTCCCACGGATTGAGATAAAAACAGTCCAGTAACTAAGGTATAACACAAATCACTGCTGCTACCACCAATAATAATAATGATAAGAGAAATAACAAGGGAAGAGAATACGATACCGCCCGCCAGAAAAGAGCCCGACAGAAAAGAGGACGTGCCCTTCCGGGTAACTCCCAGTTACATCCCCCGGCATGACGTGCTGTGGTATGGAATACTTCTTTGGCTAGTTTGGGTCAGGTGTCCTGTCCCTGCTTCCTCCCAGCTTCTCCTCCTCCCTGGCAGAGCATGAGACTCACAAAGTCCTTGGTCAGGGTAAACATTCTGACCAGCAACTGAAAACATCGGTTTTATCAGTAGTATTCCCAGGCCAAAAGTCAAAACCACAGCGCTGCACCAGCTACTAAGAAGGAGAAAAACTGACTGCTGCTGCTGAACCCAGGACATCTGTATATGCATTTCAATCATTTGTATATGCATATTTTATTTGTTCACAGAAGTGACTCAGATGTCTATGTACCTACCACTGTGATTTCTACAAAAGGTTTACTGATCAGTAGTATAAATTAAAATCTCAGTTGCACAGATTTTTTTTTTTCATAATTTTTCAGTTCCACCATCAGAATATAAAAATCTGAAACAAATTAGTAAGAAACTGAGAAGTGTTATATCCTGATAATTTGATAAAATAATGATAACTTTTTGCCAATTTAAATTTTGGATCACTACTCAAATGTCTGAAAAAATGGCCATATTTTCTTTAAAATTGGTGGGCCCTCAGCACTTTTCAAGATAAAAACATAGTAGTCTGACTGTTCCTTTCCTGAAAATTCCATGCTCAACATTTTCATGTGTTCAACTTTGCTTTTTTCTGTGGCTTTACTTTTCGTTTACAATCTGTAAGGTAAATACTCCCTAAATTCCAAATGCAGTATTACTGACATATAGATAGAAGACATATTGCAGTTTATTGATTTGTGTCACTAACCTCTGTTTTGGGAGAATGCTTCAGTTATTCAAACTGACTGTTTCTTCAACACTTCCAGTATTTATTGAATTTGAGTGAAGAAACTTACTGAACCTTGTTATTTTTTCCAGTGTGTTACCTAATCTTATAAAGTTATTTGCCATAAACCCATTAAAATAAAGAGCAGGTATAGATGCATGATAGGTGGGAAGAGTGTAAAGAAGGAGAAAGCACTAATTTATTTGTAGTTAACTGAAGTTTTGTTTTGTTTTAATGGAACTCTAGAAACTGTGAATTTTTCCTCCTCCCTAATAACATTCCCACAATACAAATTGTAAATTAAGTTTATTCCACAATGAGTATGCTGTCAGGGAATTGCCCTCAAGGCAGTGAAGCCTTGTGAAGACAGTTGCTATTTCAAAATCTGTCTAATCTTACAGTGATAGGCTGTCAGTCATGTTTCACTCTTTTTCCTACCCAGTATGGAAAGTCTGCATAAATATATAGAAGAGGTATAAACAACATGTTACCTTACCATTTATAAGTTAAAAGAAAGCAGTTTGCAATGCTGGTCATGAAAAACATAAGTCTTTTATATATCCACCACCTTATGCCGGTATCATTCTTACATAACTGTAATTTTTTATCTATAGAGATGAACTAGAACTATATTTTTCACTTGAAGTATATAAGCCACAGGCTTCTTAATGTATGATTTTTTTCATCTAATAAATGACATTATAATACCCTAAGTATCATGTAATCGACCATATTATTCTGTGCACCTGTTCAGACACTGTGAAATTGTGAGAAAATGATGATAATAATATTGCAGGTTACTTACAGGGCTATTTTTTTGCCTTTTTTTTTTTTTTTTTTTTTTTTTGGCACTTACAGAACCGATCTAATCAGCTGTTAATGTGCTTTGTATCTTTTGGATTAGACAATTTAATAACTTCATTATATTATGATGCTCTTGTTTTACATTTGGTGGAGAAAATTTTCAAGAAATTTTTAAAGCGTGATAACAAGAATCAGTGCAGAAGCACTGAAATATGGCTCCATATCATGTATAAAGTTTATACTTTCAATAAAAGTTATATAAAACCTAAGTTGTATTTATTAGTATATAATATAAAGATTATATTGTATAAATAATTTTCTTATGCAGAGTAGTATATTTTGTCATATTTATGTATTCCTTAACTAGAACACACAGAGCACTGTGTTCTATCACTTCCTTAAATACTGTCATCTTATCTGAAATTTAACTTGTTTTCCTAGCTATAAAATATATTGTTTCACTATCAAGCTGAGAGACAGTTACAGATCTTATATATTATCATAAATTACTAATTTGGCTAGACCCAGTTTCTGCTATCTGACACATACACAGCTATCTGGGCTTTGTCCTTACTGTCTTGGTTCGAAGCAAATCTTAAAAAAGTTGTCAGCACCAACATAGCAAAGTACAAAACCCAAGGGAGGGGGAAACTTGACAATGCTTCTGTTGCACTGGCAAATTATTAGTAAGCTCTTAGGAATAAGTAGCACATAGAACAAATGTCAGTCAGCATCAAAGAGTTTTGAGTTTTTAGAATGAAGTTTCCTCTACAAATATTTTGATAAACTAAGTTAATGATAAAAATAGAAGAGAATACAGACTAGCAAGCATACTCAAAAAAAACCCCTGTCCTTGTTTTGGCTGGGATAGAGTTCACTTTCTTCCTAGTAGCTGATGCAGTGCTGTGTTTTGGATTTAGTCTGAGAATAACATTGTTAACACATCAGTGTGTTAGATTTTGCCAAGTGGTGCTTACCCTCAATCTAGGACTCTTCAGTTTCTCATGCTCTGCCAGTGAGAAGGATCACAAGAAGCTGGGAGGGAAGCAGAAACAGGACAACTGACCCAAACTATCCAGAGGGATACTCCATAGAATGTCATGCTTGGTATATAAGGTGGGGGAAGTTACCCAGAAGCAACTGATCACTGCTTAGGGATGCCCTGAATATTGGTCAGTGAGTGGTGACCAGTTCTGTTGTGCATCGCTTGTTTTTCTTGGTGTTTATTCCTCTCTGTCTTTTTATTCCCTTTAGTAGTAGTAGTAATAGTAGTAGTATTTTACTTTATTTCAGTTACTAAAGTGTTCTTATCTCAACCCACGGGTTTTACCTTTTTACAGTTCTCCATCCTACCCCACTAAGGAGGGAAGGCAGTAAGTTGTCTGCTGAGGTTAAATCTCAACAAAACTGAACAACACAACTCTGCTCAGTAAAAAGCTAAAATACTGTCTTTATATGTTTGCACTAAAAAGTATTCCGTAGTATGAACGTCCGCATAGCATTTTCTGAAGCTATATATATATCATACATGCCACAAAAAGATGGAATTAATTTTAGAAAAAAAAAAATAAAAATCTCATGTTGTAAGTAAGATTATAATCATTATTTTAATGAACTAATTCTCGTGGTTTAAACCCAGGTGGCAACTAAGTACCATGCAGCTGCTCGCTGACCCCCATTCCACCTCTGCTCCAGGCTGGTTGGGGATGAAAATCAAAAGAATGTAAAACCCATGGGTTGAAATAAAAAGAGATTCATGATTAAAATAAAGTACAATATACTACTAATAATAGTAATGATAATGGAAATAACAGCCAAAACCAGGATACTTATAATGAGAAGTAACTTCATCATCTCTGCAACAATATAACATACATCCTAGCAGTAGAAATCATAGAATCCTAGAATTATTTAGGTTGCAAAAAACCCTTAAGACCATTGAGTCCAACTGTTAACCTATCACTGTTGCTAAGTCCACCACTGAACCAATGTCTTTAAGTGCCATGTCCGCATATTTTAAATGCTCCAGAGATAGTGATTCAACCATTTCGCTGAGCAGCTTGTTCCAGTCTTCGGTAACCCTTGCACTGATGAAATTTTTCCTGATATCCAATCTACTATCTCCAGGAACAACTTGAGACCATTTCTTCACATCTTATTTTTTAGCTGGGAGAAGAGATCAATATCCACCTTTCTAAAACCTCCTTTCAGGTAGTTGTAGAGAGTGGTAAGGTCTCACTTGAAACTCCTTTCATCCACGTTAAACAACCCGAGTTCCATCAGCCGTTCCTCATAAGATGCATGTTCTAGACCCTTCACCAGCTTTGGTGCCCTTCTTCGGACACACTCCAGCACCTCAATACCTTTCTTGTAGTGAGGAGCCCAAAACTCAGCAGAGCATTTGAGGTGCAGCCTCATCAATGTTGAGGACAATCACTTCCCTCATTCTGCTGGCCACACTATTTCTAATATAAGCCAGGATCCTGTTGGCCTTATGGCCTTATGCCCACCTGAACACACTGCTGGGTCATACTTATATGGGTGTCGACCAGCACCCCCAATTCCTTTTCTGCCAGGCAACTTTCCAACCAATCTTCCCCAGACATGTAGCTTTGCATGGGGTTGTTTTGACCCAAGTGCAGGTCCTGGCACTTTGCCTTGTTAAGCCTCATACAATTGGCCTCGATCCATCAATTCAGCCTGTCCATATCCCTCTGAAGAGCCTTCCCACCCTCAAGCTGATCAACAGTGCCACCAGCTTAGTGTCACCTGCAAACTTACTGAGGGTCCACTCAACCCACTTGTCCAGATCACGAATAAAGATAGTAAACAGAACAGGCCTCATGTCCTGGGTTCAGAAGTATCAGTCATTTTTCTCAGTCTTAGTAGCTGGTGCAGTTGTGTGGTTTTGACTTTCAGCCTGGGAACAGCGCTGATAACACCGATGTTTTTAGCTGTTGCTCAGTAATGTTTACTCTGACCAAGGACTTTCTGAGCCACATGCTCTGTCAGGGAGGGAGGGGAAGCCAAGAGGAAGCAGAGACATGACACCTGACCCAGACTAGCCAAAGAGGTATTCCATACCACAGCACATCATGCCCAGTATATAAACTGGGGGCAGTTACCCGGCAGGGCTAGATCACTGCTTGGATTGGGCTGGATATCGGTCAGCAGGTGGTGAGCGGTTGTATTCTCTTCCCTTGTTATTTCCCTTATCATTATTATTATTGGTGGTAGCAGCAGTGATTTGTGTTATACCTTAGTTACTGGACTGTTCTTATCTCAACCCGTGGGAGTTACATTCTTTTGATTCTCCTCACCATCCTGCCAGGAGTGTGAGGGAGGAAGGGGGGGAATGAACGAGCAACTGCTTGGTTCTGGGTTGCTGGCCGGGCTTAAACCATGACAGTTCTTTGTGGTGCCCAATGTGGGGCACGAGGGGTTGAGATAACGACAGATCTGACCAGAGTGTGTCTAATCGTATCTGTGATAAGCACTCATTGTTTTGGATTAATAGTCACTTGTCACAATGCTGATTTATTGGCTGTCAAGGTTGTTTCTCTTGATCTCACAGTTTAAACATGTCGTAACTTACTTAGAGCCGGTATTTGCTGTGTTAGTGTTTTTCAAGTGTGGGGCTTGGGCTAAGGTTCTTGTTTCACTGTACTTTATGGTAATGACTTGTAATACAATAGACTTATTGATCATGAAACTGATCTGGCTTGCATTCGCAGTGCGGTCACCACCTGTATACTTTGGGAGGCATATAGTAGAAGGGTTTAGCAATTACACATCTTTTTTCCCCTCCTTGAGTCGTCAACCTAAGAAGGAGACGTTCCCTTAACTTCCCAGCCCCCCCACCAGACTATTTACAGCATCATTTGAGAGTTCTGAAGGTTTTGAATGGCCTTTAGGTACCTCTGGCACCTTTCTGCTGATTGTGATGGGGATCACCATGTTGGCACACATACAGTGTGTTTTACCCATGACCATTTTGTCTGATCTCGAAATTTAAGGATAGTTGGATTTGGGTCTTGTCTAGGGTTAGATGACGATATAGGAGGACCAAGAGATTTTTCCTGAGGCTGGACATTCATGAGTGGCATCCTATGCTTACAGAGCTCTGTTCAGCACTATCCAGCAGCTTCAAAGGGAAAAAGATGTCTCTGGTTCTGATGGCAAAGCAACAGATAGTGCAGCTACTCAAACTCCAAATACAGCAGCTACACCAGCCCTAGTGACAAGTACAGCAGCTGCTGAAACTCTGTCTACAACGGATAACGCAGCTACTCAAACTCCAAGTACAGCAACTACACCAACCCCAGCAACAAGCACAGCAGCTACTCAAACTCCAATTGCAACAGACAACACAGCTACTCCAGCTCCAAGCACAGCAGCTACATCAGCCCCAGTGACAAGTACAGCAGCTACTCAAACTCTGAGTAAACAGACAACGCAGCTAATCCCATTCCAAGCACAGCAGCTACAGCAACCCCAGCGACAAATGCAGTAACTACCCAAACCCTAACAACAAATACTGCAGCCACTCCAACCACAATGATAATCACTGCAGTTAAACCAAAGGACCAATTTGTGCCAATATCAGTTACATCAGTACGCAAGGGGAAAAGCGAAAAAGAGGCAAGAAAGATGAAGAAACAATGCACTTTCTACCCGGGACAGCATCTGATCAGGAGTTATTATTATGTGAAAGAGAAGAAGAGGAAGAAGAGTAGTTGACTTCTCGACCCTGGACCTCAACCGAGCTATGGATATGCAAAAAGATTTTAACCGTCAACCAGGGGAGCACATCATCACCCAGTTGCTCTGATGTTGAGACAATGGGGCTGACGATCACAAACTAGCAGGTAGGGAAGCCAAGCAGCTGGGATCACTTGCTAGGGAAGGGGGAATTGACAAAGCAATTGCAAAAGAGAAATGGTCCCTCAGCCTTTAGAGGTGGCTTTTGGCAGCTGTGAAAGAAAGGTTTCCATACAAGGACGATGTTATGAGTAGTTCGGCCAAGTGGACTACTCTAGAGAAAGGCATCCAGTCTCTGAGGGAATTACCCATTGCAGAGATGATCTATTGCAGGCCCGATGCTGGGATCCAGATGAAGTCGAATCTACACGATCCATGGGGTGGAAATTTACACAGAATGCACCGTCATCATATGCCCTCTCATTGGCAGCAATAACCTGGAATGACGTATTACCACTAACAGTGGATGAAATGATTCATAAACTCCAAGATTTCAAAGACAATCCCACGCCTTCCATCATTTCAGCTGTAGAAAAACTGTTTCAGGATTTCAGACAATTGAGAGATCATCTATCCAATCTATCCAGTTCCCCACATGTACCAACCCACATCTCAGCTATTAACAAAAGGCATCCTACTGCTCGAGAGAGAAGATATAGGAGGTTCACGCCACAGGCCACCCTATGGTTTTACCTGCAGGATCACAGAGAAGACATGAGAAAGTGGCATGGAAAACCTACCTCAGCTGTGGAGGAATGGGTTCGTAAATTGAAGAGGAGAACAAAGGTCAAGGCTGATCATCCCATGAGAGCTGCGGCTTCAGTCTCTGGTGAGCAGGTTCCCAGACGAAGCAGAAGAGCTGATTTCATTCCAGCTTCTGTGATAAAGACTATTCCCTGTCAACAAGACGCAAGTGACCAATGTTGTGATGACCATTAGAGGGGCCCTGCCTCCAGCCAGGTGGAGGAAGGGGACAATCAGATTTACTGGACTGTGTGGATCAGATGGCCTGGCACATCAGTCCCACAGAAGTATAAAGCTCTAGTAGATACCGGTGCACAGTGTACCCTGATGCCGTCAACCTGTCAAGGGGTGGAACCCATCTATATTTCTGGAGTGACAGGAGGATCCCAAGAGTTGACTGTACTGGAGGCTGAGAGCAGCCTGACTGGGAGGAAATGACAAAAGCACTCCATTGTGACTGGTCCAGAGGCTCCATGCATCCTCGGCATAGATTACCTCAGGAGAGGGTGCTTCAAAGACCCAAAAGGGTACCAGTGGGCTTTTGGTATTGCTGCTTTAGAGACTGAGTAAATTGAGCAGCTGTCCACCTTGCCTGGTCTCTCAGAGGATCCTTCTGCTGTGGGGTTGCTGAAGGTCTAAGAACAGCAAGTGCCAATCACGACCACAACAGTGCACCGGTGGCAATATCACACCAGCTGGGACTCTCTGATTCCCATCCATGAGCTGATCCATAGACTGGAGAGTCAGGGAGTGATCAGCAGGACCCGCTCACCCTTTAATAGCCCCATATGGCCAGTGCAAAAGTCTAACGGAAAGGGGAGACTAACAGTAGACTATCGTGGCCTGAATGAAGTCATACCACCATTGAGTGCTGCCGTACCGGACATGCTAGAACTTCAGTATGAACTGGAGTCAAAGGCAGCCAAGTGGTATGCCACGATTGATATTGCCAATATATTTTTCTCAATTCCTTTGACAGCAGAGTGCAGGCCACAATTCACTTTTATTTGGAGGGGTGTCCAGTAGAACTTGGAACCGACTGCCCCAGGGGTGGACACATAGCCCTACCATCTGCCGTGGACTGATCCAGACTGCACTGGAACAGGGGAAAGCTCCAGAACACCTGCACTACGTTGATGACATTATCGTTTAGGGTGATACAGAGTAAGAAGTCTTTGAGAAAGGGAGGAAAATAATCCAAATCCTGCTGAAAGCCGGTTTTGCCATAAAACGGAGTAAGGTCAAGGGACCTGCATAGGAGATTCAATTTTTGGGAATAAAATGGCAAGATGGATGTAGCCAGATCCCTGGCGGGTGGATCGGTCGGTGGGTGGTGAGCGGTTGTATTCTCTTCCCTTGTTATTTCCCTTATCATTATTATCATTGGTGGTAGCAGTAGTGGTTTGTGTTATACCTTAGTTACTGGACTGTTCTTATCTCAACCCATGGGAGTTACATTCTTTCGATTCCCCTCCCCATCCTGACAGGAGTGGGGGGGTGGGGAGGAAGGAGGAAGTGAGCGAGTGGCTGCATGGTTCTGGTTTGCCAGCTGGGTGTAAACCATGACACCTCAGTACTGAGTCCCTGGGTTGACTGGCCACCAACTGGATTTAACTCCATTCAACACCACTCATGTGACTGGACAGCAGTGGGATTTCTTAGCATAGTTGTTCTTGAGTTGGTAATTCATTCTTCAATCATTAAATCTGTTCACCTTCGGGTTATACTGTACACCCATCCATGAACTCATCCACTTGGTAAAGCACAGGATATGTTGGCTTTCTGAGGAAATGGTTTCAATCTGTTCCCGGATAATGGCTGATCTGTGTTTGTTTTTCTGTAGGTGTATATCAGACTTCCAAAAATGAACAGGAAAAAATGATACTGTGCTTGAGTGCTTAGAGTAATTTTCATCACCTATGTAGGGCAAAATATGTTAAGCAACTCACACATATCTTGGGGAAATCTTCCTCCCTTATGGCTTCAGGAATTCTGTCTGCCATTTTTTTTTAAATTTAGTAGTTTACCAGCCACCAGATTTTGTTACCTGTATTCCCATGCAACGAAGATCTAGGATTTGCACTGCCTGTCAAAGGCTTTGCCTCTTTTCAGTGCTGCTGTGCAGAAACAAGACCAAATGATATGAACTGAGAGCTGCAAGTACCACAGTATGATGCAATGTGCATCAGTCACTTTCCCAGTCATATTTCAGATAAAATGCTGTGCTAAACTTTGGCCACTTTTAACTGGATTACTCACATACATGGAGAGTGGAATCCAGAAACATTTTTTCAAGCATTAAAATAAATGACAAATTTTTCAAGGCCAACGCCAAGTGAGGAATTATCATTAGCTAGTCAGATCCTGATGCCTTGAGCTGGAACACAGTATATTGGAACTAAGTGGGGAGTGAAGTCACAAATATTTTATAGTGTTATAACTATATGGAAAATAAGATTTTACTTTTCTTGTAGAAGTAACAAATGTTTCTTGCTCTGAAAGGTGGAACCCAGCATGCATGTATCTTCCACGAGAAAGGACAAGGTTTATCTGCTTCCTTCTTTTTAATTTCCTTCTGTAATAGATTTGCTTACAGAGCTAAACAAGGCTTTCATAGAATCATAGAATAGTCAGGGTTGGAAAGATCTTAAGATCATCTAGTTCCAACCTCCCTGCCATGGGCAGGGACACCTCACACTAAACCATGCCACCCAAGGCTTCATCCAACCTGGCCTTGAACACCGCCAAGGATGGAGCACTCACAGCCTCCCTGGGCAACCCATTCCAGTGCCTCACCACTCTCACAGTAAAGAATTTCTTCCTTATAGCCAATCTAAACTTTCCCTGTTTAAGTTTGAACCCGTTACCCCTTGTCCTGTCACTACAGTCCCTGATGAATAGTCCCTCGCCAGCATCCTTGTAGGCCCCCTTCAGATACTGGAAGGCTGCTAGGAGGTCTCCCCACAGCCTTCTCTTCTCAAGGCTGAACAGCCCCACCTTTTTCAGCTTATCTTCATATGAGAGGTGCTCCAGTTTGCTGATCATCCTTGTGGCCCTCCTCTGGACTTGTTCCAACAGTTCCATGTTCTTTTTATGTTGAGGACACCAGAACTGTACACAATTTTCCATCATCTTTACCAAGTCTTGGGAAACGGGAGAGGTGCCTCAGGACTGGAGGAAAGCAAATGTCACTCCAGTCTTCAAAAAGGGCAAGAAGGAGGACCCGGGTAACTATAGACCGGTCAGCCTCACCTCCATCCCTGGGAAAGTGATGGAGCACCTTACCCTTGATGCCATCTTAAGGCACGTCAAGGATAAGAGGGTTATGAGGGGCAGTCAACATGGCTTTACCAAGGGGAAGTCATGCTTGACCAACCTCATAGCCTTTTATGAGGAAATAACATTGTGGATGGATGATGGCAGAGCGGTGGATGTGGTCTACCTTGACTTCAGCAAAGCATTTGACACAGTCTCCTACAGCATCCTCATAGCTAAACTGAGGAAGTGTGGCCTGGATAATCAGGTAGTGAGGTGGACTGCAAACTGGCTGAAGGACAGAAGCCAGAGAGTTGTAGTCTATGGGGCGGAGTCTAGTTGGAGGACTGTATCTAGTGGAGTGCCTCAAGGGTCAGTATTGGGACCAGTATTATTTAATATATTCATCAATGATTTAGATGAGGGAATTGAGTGTACTATCAGCAAGTTTGGTGATGACACTAAGCTGGGAGGAGTAGCTGACACGCCAGAAGGCTGTGCTGCCATCCAGCGAGACCTGGACAGGCTGGAGAGTTGGGCAGGGAATAACTTGATGAACTATAACAAGGAAAAGTGTAGAGTCCTTCATCTGGGCAGGAACAACCCTAGGTTCCAATATAGGTTGGGGAACGACCTGTTAGAGAGTAGTGTAGGGGAGAGGGACCTGGGGGTCCTAGTGGACGGCAGGATGACCATGAGCCAACACTGTGCCCTTGTGGCCAAGAATGCCAATGGCATCCTGGGGTGTATTAGGAGGGGGGTGGTCAGTAGGTTGAGAGAGGTCCTCCTTCCCCTCTACTCTGCCCTGGTGAGACCGCATCTGGAATATTGTGTCCAGTTCTGGGCCCCTCAGTTCAAGAAGGACAGGGACCTGCTGGAGAGAGTCCAGCGCAGGGCAACTAAGATGATTAAGGGAGTGGAGTGTCTCCCTTATGAGGAAAGGCTGAGGGAGCTGGGTCTCTATAGTTTGGAGAAGAGGAGACTGAGGGGTGACCTTATTAGTGTATATAAATATATAAAGGGGGAGTGTCACGAGGATGGAGCCAGGCTCTTCTCAGCGGCAAACAATGATAGGACAAGGGGTAATGGGTATAAACTGGAACACAAGAGGTTCCACTTAAACTTGAGAAGAAACTTCTTCTCAGTGAGGGTGACAGAACATTGGACCAGGCTGCCCAGGGGGGTTGTGGAGTCTCCTTCTCTGGAGACATTCAAAACCCGCCTGGACACATTCCTATGTAACCTTATCTAGGTGTTCCTGCTCCGGCAGGGGGATTGGACTAGATGATCTTTTGAGGTCTCTTCCAATCTCTAACATACTGTGATACTGTGATACAATACTCCAAGTGAGGTCTCATGAGAGTAAAGTAGAGGGGCAGGATCACCTCCTTTGACCTGATGGTCATGCTGTTTTTGATGCAGCCCAGGATACGGTTGGCTTTCTGCGCTGCGAGTACATACTGCCGGCTCATGTTGAGTTTCTCATCGATCAGCACCCCCAAGTCCTTCTCTGCAGGGCTGCTCTGAATCTCTTCTCTGCCCAACCTGTAGCTGTGCCTGGGATTGCTCCGACCCAGGTGTAGGACCTTGCACTTGACATGGTTAAACTTCATAAGGTTGGCATCAGCCCACCTCACAAGCATGTCAAGGTCTCTTTGGATGGCATTTCTTCTCTCCAGCGTATCCACAGCTTGGTGTCATCGGCAAACTTGCTGAGGGTGCACTCAATCCCACTGTCCATGTCACCGACAAAGATGTTGAACAAGATCGGTCCCAACACTGGTCCCTGAGGGACACCACTCGTTACTGATCTCCAGCTGGACGTTGAGCATTGACTCTTTCCTGATCTTCCTGATCTTTCCTGATCTTTCCTGATCTTTCGTGATCTTTCTGATGGATTTTAATGAACTCATACTTTTTTTACATCCAGCAATTCTAAAAATTTGATTTTATTAAGCATTGTGTTACTCTGACAGCTAGCTTTAAATTCATCTCTTCGCTGACAGTATAAGAACTGTGTTAATCACAGTCCCCCTGTAGAGGTTTAGATAGTTACCTCTCTCCTTAAGCCTTAAAGGTTTCATTACTAATCAGTATTAAACTCCATGTTTTGGTATCTCAAGTGGCTAACAATAACTCTTTCTAAATACAAATAATACCTCAGTCTTTCTGGAGCCCTTTTACACATCACAGAGGTCTTTCTACTGATGTAAGAGAAAGAGAAAACTGCAGCTGTTCCTGATCCAAGCCTTGAAACCTAAATTTTGAATGGAGGCTTCAGAAGTCATTGGTCAAAATAGTAAGACAGCTTTTTCAGCCATCATGGCAGAGAAAATGACCTTGAAGTCAAAAATCACTATCTAAAGTCATCTAATCCTCTAGCAAATTGATTGCTAGTCAAGTTACTGTCAGAAATACTGGCATCATTCTTCTCCTTTAAGTAGATGAAACTTCATTAACCTATGCATAAATTCTGGTTCTTTTCAATAAAACTTATAATCTTCATGAGACTGCTTGAGAGAAAATAACAGAATTCTGAGCTGTGACTGTGTGCAAAGGGAATTTATTTATCTAAGATAGCAATATGCAAATTAGCAGAAACATATATTCATCTGTAAATACATGGGGTTATCTTATGGATATGTTTGTTCCATTATTTTAAAATAGTATTTTATCTCAATATTGAAGGAATTAGAAATACCCAGTTTTCTGTTCTAGGTACTATGACAGAAAATTTGATTAAATGCAGGGATTATAAAGCGTTAAATGATAAGGACCTTCTTTTCTGTGTATAGGTTTTGTTTTGTGGTTTTTGTTTTTTTTTTTTACTGTGGCCTTGTCATCTGGCAAATTCTTACATAGGTCCAAGTAAAAATACAGATAGACTATTTTCTAAGACTAAAGTATATATATTAGAACAGACAAAAGCATGCTCAAAAATCAAGTGATTTTTTATAAAGCAGCTGTAGGCTCCAGTGATATAAAAATCTATCTTTAAATCATATGTAATAGCTCTTAAATGATTTTCATTTATTGTAATGATTCCTAATATTGTTTTAATTGATATTTTTCATCCCTACAATAATATTAAATAATTAAAATTACACTTTTTATAAGCCAATATTTTTTCTTTTCGTTACTCATTATTATTATGTATTGTAGTTGGCAGAGGTTATAAAAGTTCTTTATATCAAATCATAACATTTAAAGTATTTCTGGAAAAAAAAAATCAGTTATATATAAAAAAAAAATCTGCAAAATTAACTGTCAGGAAAAGTTCTGCAAGTATAGAATATTTTCAGAATAGTTTGTCTTCATAATTGTGCAAGGAAAAATATGATGAATCTCATATAGATGATACACAGATACTCTTGAATTTTTCAGTATTGCATTGTTACTGTGCATTCTGGTTTTGCAGATTGTTCTAGCTTAATTTTCAGAGCAGAGTCAGCAGTAAAATGTATATGCATGCAAATATGCACTGAAGGATTCTGTCCTCATGGAGGACAAGCGCATACCCAGAAATTTTTGTGATAAATCCGTCAGAAAAAAAAAAAAATACAAACCCACTGTTAAAACTCTTTCATTTGCCCGTTCCTTCCCTCCACTCTGTATCTGCTGCAAAAGATGTTAGGATGATCTTCTCCTATTCTTCTCCTCTTTTTTTTTAGTTAGTACAAGACAAAATTCTTCCCATTAGTACAAGTCTTGTTTTTCTAGAAATAGGGTTCAACTCTAAAAAAAAAAAAAAAAAAAAAAAAAAAGACAGAAACATGATGTTTTCACTAATCAAATTAAATCAGTGCTCTTTTTATCCCTACAAGTCCTAGACAGATATACCTTCAGAGCACAAGCTATAGAGGTTTTTGTGGGGGTTTCACTTTTGCTTTTGTTGTGTCTTTAGTGGGTTTTGTTGTGGGTTTGGTTGGTTTTTTTGGGTTTTGTTCAAAACATACAGCTTCAGTATTTGAAGGTGATATGTTCAGGGAAATTTATGATGTATCCTAAAGTGAATTAAATCTTAAAGTGAAAGAATTAAAAAAAAAAAAAAAAGAAAAGAAAAATTGTTTTGAGGAAGGTACTTCTGTAGTTGACTTTCATAGAAACGTGTTACAACTTCCATTCTCTGATGAATGTTTTGGTAATCTTGTACTGATAATTCTTAATGGGAACACTGAAACAGGACAGGTTGCAGATTTTTTTTCTGTTGTGTTTATGCACATTATCACTTGTTCATGCACAGCTCATTTTGAAAACCTGGAAAAAAGCAATTGATTTTTATACAACAGCAGTATGAACAGCGATGACTGGTTTGTGTTAATAAAAACAGCTGATGCACAGTTATCACTTTATTAGCTACATATAAAATTATTTAGTTCCTTTTCAACCAGTTCTGTGATCTACTAGATTTTTCTTTTTTTTATCATAATTCAGAATGCTGGGTATTTTAACTGCCGGTAATCACCACAGATTTGGGAAATTTTTGTCTCTCTTGGCATCCGTTAGTCAATCACAGTTCTTTGGGCTATAACAGTATTCCTGGCAACAAAGTGACCAGTATTACAAGGGGCATCCCATGTCTATGAACATATGGTCTAACATCTTGAACTCCTTTAAGAGCACCATTGTGGTTTTCTCACATTAGCTATTTTATCTTGTGCTCTTACAGATTTGCTCATCACAATGACACTATTGTCAGCATTGTCCTGATTAATGAAGAATGTATTTTAGAGCAAACCAAGCCAAATTAAACCAGAACAAAAATAGTCTGATGCAATTAGTTTGGAATATAATACTAGTTAAGAAATTACCATGTGGAAGTGTTTGTTGTTATGATCATTAACATCTGCCATTACTGAAAGCCATATCTCATTTTCTCTGCACATATACTCCTTGAAGGGGGGAAAAAGTGCAAAGCAAGGACTACCTTTTTTTGTTCTAGACAAATAAAGGTTCCACCCCATTTGGAAATTTCAGGCAAGACAAATATTTTAAACATCTCTTCATAAATTTTGTGCTGTTGTAAAGAAAAAGGTCTTCCAAATTGAGATTTCTTCAGTACTAAAAATGTACATCATCAGCATTTGTCAGAAGGGCTGCTTGGATCTCCTCTTTATTCCTTATTACTATTTATTTTTCCATGTTTGTTACCATTTCCTTAATTAAAAACCTTTGTGTTTTATTAAAGCATATATGAATAGATTATATTGGGTATGTTTTGAATCTCTTTCATAATCCCTTCAAAATGTAAGTAACTGCTTTAAAAAAATTAGCTTCAATACTGAAAAAAATCTGTTTCAGGCTACCACTCCATAAGGTTTTATGGTAGCTTTCACATTCTCATATTGTCAATACACAGTTGAGAACATATCCTTTTCTCCACTTTGGGGCTTATATACTAAAAGAGACAAAATCAGACACTAATAAGGTTTGCTTTGGAATATGAACTTTTGCTGAGTTTAAAGTATTTTTTGTCAATGGTCCATTTTAAGAGGAAAGAGGCTTTACAATTTCATCATCTTCCATATTTGTATAAAGTACTTGTAGCGATCTCCAGACATGAAAGATGTCTGATTTGTTTGGGTTTACACTTTTCTTTCTTTCTTTTTTTCAAACAAAGCAAAACAAAACAATCAAAACAAAACAAAGCAAAGCAAAGCAAAGCAAAGCAAAGCAAAACAAAACAAAACAGAACACAAACACACAAACACAGAAGCAACAAAACCGCCTATCATTTAATTAAATAAACAAACCCCCAATCCCACAACACTAGACTTGTAGGTGCCAGGTGCTACCTTCACACATACCTTTGAATGAGTATCTCATGTCCCAAACTGCTGGGAAAATATAATGTGTGTTTGTATTCAGAAATCCATTTACTTAAACTTTAAAATAAAATGTAGGCAACATTAAATTTTATTAGTAATAAATATATTAATATTTTTATATTATTTGTGAATTCATATTCATATTAATATATAATATTTCAGTAGTTGAGTACATTTACATTACATTGAAGGTGGGCATATCTGTGAGGTTTACTACTAGTTCTGCACAACTGCACTGTAAGACTTTTATAAGACTATAAGACATTTTCATATTAGAGTCTCCCTCTACTTATTTTTAATGGGAATTTTTCTTAATTGGTATGAATATGTGGAATAGTTATCACTAGTAAATGTTGCTCTTATTAAAAACCCTAAATTAAAAATTAAAAATTAAAAAAAAAGAAAAAGTAGATTTCTGTTGCCTTTTACAAAATTTTCATTGACTATATTACATACGTTCTCAAACTATGTGGTGCCGTCCATTTCCACAGCTACAGTATTTTTTTTTTTTTTTTTGCTTTGTAAAGTAATGCACCAACCAGAGCTCTATCCATTTATTTGGTTGAGAAATATTTGTTCATTAGATATGCATTCACTGTTAAGAAATTTAATAGAGAATAGAAATAATAGAAGTACTCTCAGTAAAGTCTCAGAATTTCATGTGTAAAAACCCCTCCCCTACAATATTTTTTGCTCCAATATTTTTACTCAATTTCACAGAAAATAAGTACAATGCACAGGAATGATGATTACTTCAGAGGCTGTTTACAGAGAAAGTGTATCTCTGTACACTGTGTCCAATTGCTGTGCTGCTTATTTAAATTAATTTTGTTTCAGTTTATATTTTATATTTTAAATTTTACATTTTATATTTCATATATTCTATATTTTAAATTTTATACTTTATACATTTTTGGTTTATTTTATTTTATTATTTTACTTTACTTTTGAATATCTGGTATACCAAACCAGTTTTTAGGTAGAGATATTTTTTTATTGAAGGAACTCGAGCATATACTCATATTTCTAATTCTTGGAGAACACAGAATTTAATATTATACTGTCTTTTAAACTGAAATCTTTATTTCCCTGAATCATTTTTAATAACTACATTGGAACAGGTAGATAGTAATCCTAGAATTATAAGGCAACTGAGGAACTTCTTGGGAAAAACGATACAAGGTTGTTATATAATACATAATCACTGATCTGGATGTGAGTATGCAGCAGAGCTACTTAAAGATTTGTTTATTATCTTTAATATCTTTATTAAGATATTACTAGTGTCACTGGTAAAAGACATAAGATTGTTCTAAGAGCTGGGAGACACTACCAGAAGAAATTCAGAACATTGTCTAGAAGCACCTAACTGTTGTAGTCAGTAGGTAGTCCTGTACAGGGACAATTCAGGTGGTTTAATGAAACAAATATGGCTAGATCTGGGGAGGCTTATACTTACTATTTATTTAGACCTGGGGTGGTGGTGGTGATGGTGTAATTAGCTTTTTTTTTTTTTTAATGTTTTATTTTTAATTTTATTTTTAATTTATTTTTATCACAGAAATTGTATAAGCTATATTTTTAAAGTAATTACTTCAGAAAGTTTGGCTTTATTTCAAACAATTTCCACTTGATAAGATGTGAAGGATGAAACAATAAATTAAAGTACATGACCTTCATGTTGCTCTATGTTCAGACTGGCTTTCAGAAACACACTAAAAACCTCTTTGGAAGAAATCTGCTGTTAACAAACTGGTTCCTGCAGGCTTTAAAGCATGATGCTCTAGTTTTAATTTATTTTTTTTTTTAATTTAGAATTTACCAGTTATTGCTGAATCATTTGATGACACAGTGTGCCTACTGTGAGGAGAAACTGGGCAAAAGGAAACTACCTGCCTTTTGTATTTACCTGTCTGGTCATGAAAACTGAATGAATGTATTTATATATGTGCCAGGAACTTATGAGGCTGGCAGAATTTTAAAGTAGTGGTTTAAAAGCAAAAGCACATATCCTGAGACTTCCATATCTAGAACTAGTCCTGTAACAGAGGCTAAAAATATTTTGGTACTTAATAGGTTAGAACCATTTTAATGAAATTATGTCCATTTAAAGATGATTAGGCTTTCATTCTCTCCCAACAAAAAGAAAAGTTGCTTGGTTATTTTTTTTCAAATATGTTGATATTTCTGATAACTTGTGTCTTAATTTTTTTTACTTAAAATTCAAATTAGACCATTGGGTTCTAACTGATAATAGTTTTTCAAATATATTCCCCAGATTAATTTTTTCCATGATGTGTTGGTGGATAATTATTCTAGTTAGTAGAAAAGAGCATACAAGCTGCTCCCTGGTTTGTTTTTTTTTTTTTTTTATAAAGCTAATCACCTGTAATATTTTGTAATTATAGCCTACTTGTCTAGAAATCTTTAAATCACAAAATCCATGTTCATGCAAGTAATGCAGAGAACTTGTGTTTAAAAGTATACTTCCCCTTGAGATTATTTTCTTAGGACTGTTTCGCTTTCAACAGAGATAACAGATAGAATTGGCTGCTTAATATATAACAATGTCGAATTCCATTAACATCATGATTAATTACTAAAAATATAATAAACTCAACCAGTTTATATTTTTATTAACCTGACAAAAAAATCTTTTACCTCTGCATGAAGTGCACATTAATTTGTGCAAGTGGGAATATGTAAATTAAAAATAAAGGCTTAAAAATAGAGTATTCTATATGTAGAACTAGGAAATAATTGCTAGCCCAATTAAGCTCTTAACAGTCTGTCCTGTGTTCAGCAGTAGCAATCATTTTTCTACTTCTTAGTTGCTGGTGCAGTGCTGTGTTTTTGACTTTCATCCTGGGAACAGCACTGGTAACACCAATGTTTTTAGTTGCTGCTCAGTAATGTTTACTCTGACCAAGGACTTTCTGAGTCTCATGCTCTGCCAGGGAGGAGAGGAAGCTGGGAGGAAGCAGAGACATGACACCTGACACAAACTAGCCAAAGGGGTATTCCCTACTATGGCACATCATGCCCAGTAGATAAACTGAGGGCAGTTACTTGGAAGGGCTAGATCACTGCTTGGATTGGGCTGGGTATTGGTCAGCGGGTGGTGAGCAGTTGTATTCTCTTCCCTTGTTATTTCCCTTATCATAGAATCATAGAATCATAGAATCATAGAATCATAGAATCATAGAATCATAGAATCATAGAATCATAGAATCATAGAATAGTTAGGGTTGGAAAGGACCTTAAGATCATCTAGTTCCAGCGCTCCTGCCATGGGCAGGGACACCCCACACTAAACCATGTCACCCAAGGCCTCATCCAACCTGGCCTTGAACACCGCCAAGGATGGAGCATTCACAACCTCCCTGGGCAACCTATTATTATTGGTAGTAGCAATAGTGGTTTTGTGTTATACCTTAGTTACTAGACTGTTCTTATCTCAACCCATGGGAGTTACATTCTTTCGATCCTCCTTCCCATCCCTCCAGGAGGGGGGAAGGAAAGGGGAGGGAGTGAGTGAGCTGCTGCATGGTTCTGGGTTGCTGGCTGGGCTTAAACCATGACAGTTCTTTGTAGAGCCCAACGTTGGGCATGAGGGGTTGAGATAACGACAGATCTGACCAGAGTGTATCTAATCATCTAAACCACTACACAGTCTAATCAAAATAAACCAGGTATTTATTAGTCAAAGCTCACACTTTGCCGTCCATATTAATATAGTCCAGCTTCATAAATAATATAACAAAGCTTGTTATTTGAGAAAACTTGCTAGTATCTGGGGTTTTTTTTCCCATTATATTCACTCTGATTTTACCTCAGGTCCTAAGGCTGTGATTCCTTGAAAATGGAGAACTGGGTTGTTATTTTGGATAGCTGTTAAGTCTTCACTGGGAGGAGATAGAATCTGACAGGGCAGATCTGGTCTTATGCATTTCAATGTCACAGCATGCTTCCTTGTTGTTGCTTCCCAATGAATGATCACCTTCGCCACCCTTCATGGATGTATTGTGATGATTGCTGGTTGGACTGGGACCCTCTGAGAGCTTCTCACCTTGTTCAGATACAGCACTCATAGAGTTGCAGCTCCAGCACGTGCAACAAGTAGCCACACAAGTGACTACTGTTTAAGGCAAGTTGAAATGAGCTGGGGCCATGACCAGCTGAGCCAGGTCTTCTGTCTTCCTTCCCCCTTCCCCCTTCCCCTTCCCCCTTCCCACTTTCCTCCTTCCCCCTTTCCCCCTTCCCCCTTCCTTTCCCTTCCTTTTCCTTCCTTTCCCTTCCTTTCCCTTCCTTTCCCTTCCTTTCCCTTCCCTTCCCTTCCTTTCCCTTCCTTTCCCTTCCTTTCCCTTCCTTTCCCTTCCTTTCCCTTCCTTTCCCTTCCTTTCCCTTCCTTTCCCTTCCTTTCCCTTCCCTTCCCTTCCCTTCCCTTCCCTTCCCTTCCCTTCCCTTCCCTTCCCTTCCCTTCCCTTCCCTTCCCTTCCCTTCCCTTCCCTTCCCTTCCCTTCCCTTCCCTTCCCTTCCCTTCCCTTCCCTTCCCTTCCCTTCCCTTCCTCCTTCCTTTTCTCCTTCCCTTTTTAATTCCTTCTGCCATTCCTTTTTCCATTTCCTTTCCCTTTGTTTCTTACTTCATAAGTACTCTAACTTATATTCTTAGAAAAATATTTTCCTTACTGCAAACCTTGTTTTCCTATTGTTGGATTACTATATGTAGCAGTACTATATCATGTTTTTGGTTTAAGCCATTTTTGCCTTCAGAACAGGAATCAGGTGATTTCTGAACATTCTGGGAATTTGAAGCATCCACATATTGTAAACCTGCAAGTTGCTGCAAGATTGCAGAAAATGTTCTCAAAGAGGTGTTAGAGTTCTCTTTGCTATACCTGAAAATAGCTTTAAAGAGAACCACAGACCTCTGGACCTAATGCTGGGCAGCACACTTACATGTTTTTCTGCAAAAGCTGGGTATACAAGTTGAAGCCCACATGTGCTGCCTTCCAGATGTTTTCTGTTAGGTATAGGGAGATTGTCAGATAGCACCCTGTATCAAGACTCTTGCACAGTATACATCATAGTACTTGGGAACACAAATGCTCAGGATCTGTGTTTTGTTTTATGCTTTCAATTCCCATTCACTGTAACAAACCTTGAGGCAGTTGGCAGGTGGTATCAGACAGAACAGAACTCAAGCCGCTTCATCTTCCACTTGACAAGTAGACCATTTCACATCAATCTTGTGGTTCAGTACATTCAGGGGAAGTTTACTGCACTCTTCTGTCCTGAAACCTCTTGATCTACTGTTGCTATCTGGCCCTATATGTAAATGACTATGATGAAGATAGGCTTCCTGCTATTTCTAATTTTATTGTTATCTTAGTTCTAAAATAATGACAACTCTTGGGTTCAATTACCTGCATAAAACATTACTATTTCTGTCAATTAACATGGAATTGTCCTACTGAAAGGTGAAACCAAAAGATTCAAAGCCATTTCATTAAGTTGTGATTAAATGAAATTATAAATATTCTGTTGTTATTTTACACTATCAGTTATTTCAGCATAATATAGGATCATTTTGAGTATCACAAAAAACCATGAACATCAGGGAAATTTGTTTTGAAGATGCACCAAGTAAGAACATAAATGTTTTTAAAATACTGTTGGATTTACTGGTACTTTAAAGTAGCTTTGTTTTCAATTATTAAATTGTACATGAGACCATGATACTTCAACTAAAATAGTGCACTGTTAATGTACTTAACAGTGAATTGATTGTTTTAATTCAGAATAAAGATGGAAGTTTACTTGAACTTTCTCTAAGTGGTAGCTAATGAAAGCACTTTGCCTGCACAGTAACAGGAACCCAAATTTTATAGATTTTTGTGACTGTGATGGTGAGTGATACAGATATTAAATGTATTATATTGCAGTCAGTCATTTAATAAAGTTTAATATCCTGTCTCTTCAAATAGAATTGTCTATGAAATAGACCAATGGCCTTAGCTTACTACATTGCGCATAGAAAACATTCAGACAATTAATTTATCTGAAAGGTATCTCTTTTATGTTAAATATAAATGTCTGGAACAAACTAATTTGTTTTCAGGATTTATATATAAAATATGTAAGAGTATCTTACAGATTCATTCAATCGTTAAGTGACAGAATTTTATGTCTAACTAATTTGTCCTTTTTATAACACTTTAGCATATAATTATCTGACTGATATGTTTGAGATCACAATACTATGTTGTGCACATATTTTAGCTATGAGAATTAATTTAACTTTAACACAAGAACATTTCAGAAGCCAAAAAAAAAAAAAAAAAAAAAACACTGGCAATTTTGACATAAAATAAAAAACGTTTCTCCCCACTCCAACAAATTAACAAAGATAAATTTATAAAACCAAGGATGTACATTAGTTTCAAGGTTTAGTCACAAAATTTACCTAAAATTCATAGAATTGTGAATTCTTCCTAGATGGGAAAATGGCTTCCCAAAAACTCTGAGTTGTATATATATAATTCCGACAGTTTGATCTGTGCAGGAAGGGCAGAGAATCATAATCCACTATAATATTGAATGGTGTTCTTTAAGGCCATTCACAGGAGCCATCTGTCTTCCCATTTGTTTAAGCTACAGCAAGGTACTGACCTCTGAAGGTGTACTAGCCTCTTCCAAAGTTAGTTCCAACTTTACTGTGACTTCTGAGAAGCATGCTATGTTATGATGCTGTAGCTTTTTATGTTGGCAACATTGTAACAAACAGTCAAGTGGCTGAGCACACAGTGTTAACCTAAGCTGCAATTGCAGCCAGAGACACCTGGCATTTCATCTTCATTGTGAAAGTCATTAGATGCCAACCAGTCCTTTCTGACTTGCTTCTATTGAAAATGACCTTAGTCACCAAAAAAGAAAAAAAAAAAAAAAAAAGTGTCTGATTAGTTCTATGATTGGAAGGCTATATTACTGCGCATCAAACTGAGATCATCGCTTTCAAATAAGTAGTTGAATTTCAGTACTTTTCCAATGCATAGAAGATCTTATTTCTGGTGGAAAATTACTATCTAGAGCACTAATAAGAATGTAGTATCCATGAATGTTAATGTAAGGTTTGGGATTTTTTTTTAATTTCTCTCAACTGTCTTGATTATATAGTCAGTTTGGCTTTTAGTGCTTATTTATCTGGGTAATAACAGAAAAGGTCTGAATTTGTCTTTTAATTGCTATGAGAAATAGTCTGCAGAGATGAATGTATGTGAAAGATTGAAAATGCTCAACAGACAAAAATATTATCACTCTAACATTTAGCAGAAAAAATACCCAAAGTCAAAACTGCCTTGAACAGAGAGAGACTCTGGAAATTTTTTGTCAAAAGATTGTGAAAGGTGTGTTTAGAGTAACCTCCCAAGAGCCTCCATGTGAGAACTGTACAGAGATAATTGTTACTAATTTCAAAATACAATAGAGCTATCAGGTGATTATTTATTGCTATGGTAAAATCACAGTAGTGCATCATAGAATCATAGAACCAAGGAATCACAGAATGGTTTGGGTTGAAGGGGACCTTAAAGATCATCTTAGTTCCAATCCTGCTGCCATGGAGAGAGGCACCTTCCATTAGAACAGGCTGCTTAAAGCCCAATCCAACCTGGTCTTGAACACTTCCAATAACGGGGCATGCACCACTTCTCTGGCAATCAGTGCTGGTGTCTTACCACCCTCATTATAAAGAATTTCTTCATAACATCTGATCTAAGTCATATCATGTTTCCAAGATGGAAATTCAAAATCATAAGATCATTAAAGAATTTTGTTGGTTTGTGTTTTTGTGAGTTTTGTTTGTTTGTTTAGGGCTTTTTTATTATTTCCCCAGGTGGAAAATATCAATTTATTCACCATTATTTACTGTAACAACATTGGGTTACACAGGTGTATGTCTTTCCCTTTCCAAAAGTATTGAAAGATAACCACTGCCCTCTCGTTGGGAACCTTCTCCAGTTTACACAGTATTTTCTGCTAATTTAAGAATGATACTTGATGTTTTACTATACCTATTAAGTGTTTTATTCCTGAGTAGATGCAAATTGTTCTTCAGTACATTAATATGATTCAGATTGGAAGTAATGGGATATGATCCCATATTCTCCTACTGTTATGAAAAATTGAAAACAACATTTCTTATTTCTTCAGCTCTGTGCTCTTATATTCCTTTGCAAATTAGCTAGCATTATAGGCAGTGATCTGGATTTTTTAGTCAGTGTACCTGAGACATTATAGCAATTCTGTTTAAGCCCTTGGCAGTCTGGTGTTATCTGCAGTCTATCAAGTTGTTCAGGGTCTCAATGTTATTTTGTCCAGATCTTCATAGTAATATTAGGGTTTGATTTATTCTGCATGCTTTTCAATCTTGTGACTTCTTTCTTTCTGAAGTAGCTTTGTTATTACTATGGCTGGTAATGTTGGATAGAATTGTTAATATTTACTGTGAATAGTTTTATTCTTTTACATTTTCAGCTTGTGCAAACAGCATTTCAAGTTTGAGGCTGAATTGTATCTGCAGAGTTTTAATAATGGTAATAGTCCATTAAAAATTCAGGTTTGCTACTCTGGGCAAACCTGATCTAGAATGTTGTCAGTAAAACTTTCCTGGAACTTTGCAATGCCAATTTTATGCAATCATTCCTCAAACTATTTTATAAACATAGTGTGATTAATTCATAAATATTTAATACATATATGCATACACACAGCTGACTTACTCAGTTACCTGAAATATCCTTCACAGTACATTATGGGCGTGTTTTGTCACCTCATAAGGCCTGGAAGACCATGTAAATAAAAAGCGTCAAAAGGTCGGTTTCTTTTTACCCAGTGAGGCATACAAGCCTCCAAATATATACAAACTGCCTTTTCAAAATTGTCTTCAGAAAAGTCAGTGTTAGCTCTGTAGGTGAAAGAATCACAGTATTAATTTAAAACAATACTTCAGTTTCCGTCCAAACCATACCATGTTTCTTTTGTGTTCATGTCACTATCATATAGCTATGTTGCACTTATAACATGGAATTAATTTCTAACCGCTTGCTGGGAGCCTTCTTGTCCAAGAGTTCTCAAGCAAAAAAGAATAATGTCACAAATTGTGCAGAAGCTTGTATGAAACTGTTTCAGACGTATATTCATCTGTATATATCATATTAAGATGACCCTCAGTTCTTCCCAAACATAACCTCAAGTTCAGTGGTAAACTGATCATAGTTGTTTAATGACTCAAAAATAGAGTTTGCTATGAATTTATGAGGAGAGTAGTCATATTCTTTAGTCATAGTAATAACTCAAGACACAACCCGTTTGTAAAGAAATTGAGTCATTATCTTGACATCTGAGAAACATGCCGTGGTAGCCGCTAGACTAAAGGAAAGCTCTTACTTGAAAAGGCAAAAATGATACAATAGTACCTTAGAGAAAATGAAAAAAAGCTCTTCTTTTGTTCCCTACAGTTATTACCAAATGAAAGAAGGCTAACTTAGGTTTCTTCCCTGAACAGTTCTGTGGTTTATACCAGCTATTAACTGGTATAAATCTCAAAATATCTTCATTCTGTTGAAGAAAACAAAGGAAAGCACGTAATCCTTTTTTTTTCCACTCTTTTTCTTTTTTTCCCCACATCTTCCATAACTTCTACCACAACTTTCACTTTGAGCAGAAGGAATTGAGATGCAGTTAGGACATATTGTTTTATTTTTTTTTTTTTTCTATAGTTATCTAGGTTCTGCATGTGGAAAATTGGCCATTAAAAAGTTGAAATAACTTTTACTATTTTTTTTCTCTTCTGTTTCAAAGAAATAAAATTGTGCACAACAACTGAAAGAATTTATCAGTACAGGAACATAATGGACTTTTTTTTTCTCATTTTTAAAAGTACTTTTAGCATAGACTTTTTTCTATTTATGAAAACTTTTTTTTTCCTTCAATGTGCTGTGGTTTTCCTTGCTATTTTAAGAAAATTTTAATTACTATATTCAACTACTATTAGACCCTTAGAAGTGACTTCACTAAACCTTAAATCTATTTATTAGCAAGGAAAAGAAAATGTTGGCTGGTAGCTAGAAATAAAGAAGTGGATTTCATATGGAATCAAATTCCTGTTTTCTCCTCTATCTTCTTGCTCCTCTGTAAAATGCAGATACTTGTTCCCTGAACCAATCATATTGACTCTTTAACTTCTTCTCCCCAATTTCCTAATTCACATGGTAGGTTCACAAATAGAATCATAGAAGCACGGAATCATAGAATAATAGAATGGTTTGGTTGGAAAGGACCTTAAGATCTTCTAGTTCTGAACACCTGCCTGCCATTGACAGGAACATATCACAATAGACCATGTTGCCCAAGACGCTCTCCAAACTGGCCTTAAGCACTGCCAGGTATGGAGCATTAATCACTTCTTTGGGCAACCTATTCCAGTGCCTCACCACCCTCACAGTAAAGAACTTCCTCCTTATGTCTAACCTGGACTTTCCCTGTTTTAGTTTAAAGCCATTACCCCTTGTCCTGTCGCTGATGAAGAGTCCCTCTCCAGGCCTGCAAAGTTCATCTTTGTAGGCCTCCTTCAGATGCTGGAAGGTTGCTATGAGGTCTCCATGCAGCCTTCTCTTCTTCAGGCTAAACAGCCCAAGTTTTCTCATCCTGTCTTCATACGGGAGGTGCTCCAGTTCCCTGATCATCCTCATTTGCTCCTCTGGACTTGCTCCAACAGTTCCATGTCCTTATTATGAGGACATCAGAACTGTACACAGTACTCCAAGTGGAGTCTCATGAGAGCAGAGTAGAGGGGCAGGATCACCTCCTTCAACCTGCTGGTCATGCTCCTCTTGATGCAGCACAGCATACAGATACAGTTCACTTTCTGGACTCCGAGTGCATACTGAAGCCGGCTCATGTTCATTTTCTCATCAACCAACACCCCCAAGTCCTTCATAGGGCTGCTTTGCCTCACTTCTTTGCCCAGCCTGTAGCTGTACCTGGGATTGCCCTGACCCAGGTGTAGGACCTTGCACTTCACATTGTTGAACTTCAGGATTCACTGGCCTACCTCACAAACTTGTCGAAGTCCCTCTGGATGGCATCCCTTCCCTCCTCCATAACAACCAAACCACACAGCTTGGTGTCATTGGCAGACTTGCCAAAGGTGCACTCAATCCCAGTATCCATGACATGATGAGTTTTTGAAGTTAACCATAGAAGAGTTCTGGCTGGTTGCAGGTAGGATTTGCCAGTCTTTCCTTGCTGCAGTCTTCCTCCTCCCATAAAGTAAAAAGAAAAATAATATAATGAAGTCATAGCTGTAACAATATTTAGAAGTCCTTTTGAAAAAAGGATGATTCCAGTGGCAGTGAGTATCACAGAAGGGCATGCCACATAGATTCCAGGAAATACTGATGCATGATGTCAGGCGTTGGAGCAAAGGTATAAACACATTAGTCCTGTATGCCTGTTTCTCCTCTACAAGATCAAGCCTGAAATAGATCTTTTACAAATGCGTTTATAACTAATATCACTGTTCAGACAGTAATTCTGTGAAGCTGGATACCAATATTCAAAGGGATATGTAGTCTGAACCTTCAAATCATCAAGGACCACTTTTATAAAAATTGAATATGAGTTCATGCATACCATTGAATCAATTTCTTTTTAGTTTTAGGAATGTCCTTTGTACATCTTTATAAGAGAATTCATGAAAACTCTAGCTAATAGAAATAGCCCAAAGGCATATTTAAGCTAATATGTCCTAAATGAAATCTTAACCTTCAACCTTCATTTTCAAAAAGCATATTCTGTAATTAGATAGTGCTGTTCTCATGCAAGTGAAAGGTGTAATGCTGATTAAGTTATATATCACTGAGGGAAATTTTGCCACTACAAGGTCAACATCTGTTGACTTAGAAACTAGAAGGCATAATTCAGATTTGATATTATAGCTGCTTCCAGTAGGATTACTTAAAAACTAACTCATAATTTCCTGAAAGCTCATAAGAAATGTAAGCATAGCAAAGCTGGAGAAGATTTGATTTTTTACATTCTAATACGCATTGCATGTGTCCAGCCCACACAGCATGTAGGTTAACAGAGGTGCAACTGTAAATCTGGACGCAGTCAAGTTTGGTTGTGGTTTATTTTCTGGGTTAATTCAGTTTTTTGCTGAGTCTTCTGTACTAGGATGCAATTAAGGAACAAAAAGCATAAAGACATTAAAAATTGGTACTCCAGCATCAAAAGATGCTGGTTTTATCAGAAACTTTGAATATGATTTCAGATACATGTCCTTGTCAATATGTTCTCATTTCTCCTGCTCCACAGGCTGCATAATAACTCCTTAGCTGGAACACTGATTACATATAGAAAGAAAAACCGCACACACTTTTTTTTTGTCCAGAAACCAGAAACTAGGGGTTTTGTGAATGTCAGTGTAATAACATATGCATTTCAGAAGCTTAGAAGGTTAGATACTATGATGATGGGGTTTTTAAATTTTGCTTTACAACCTGCAAATAATGTCATCTTAAGCTAATAAAAGCTTGTAGAGAAATAAATATTAACTAAGAGAAGCTTTGTTGAGGGAAGTCACCTTCCCTTCTAAATGCAATATTAAAAGCCTTTAGAGGTCAATACCAAAATCACAGGTGTGATGACTAAGCACTCAAAGCAATATGCATTAACAGTATTGTAAGATACCTACAGAATTATTAGTGTAGAGAGCCAGTTACAAGAAAGCAAACAATGTCCAGTTCATTAGTAATATTAGTATGTTCTTCAGTATGTACATACATATTAGTATGTTTCTTCAGTACAAACATAAAAAACCCTATTATTTGCATGTAGTTTTAGACTCATTCAGTTACATGTATTTTTCCTTATGATTTCTGATATAGCAAACTTTTTTTTTCCTCTCACCACATTATTCTACAATTTAAAAAATCTGAAGTACACCATGGGGTGGGCCAATATTTCAGAATATATTTTCATTTTTAGATCACAAAAAAAAAAGGAGCTATTGCTCCACTAGTTGGGGGGAAAAAAAAAAAGAATCAGCTCATATCCACAGTATTACATATTTTCACTGTGCTTTTACAGTTTAGATATAAAGGTATAAATGCTGCCCACAGGATTTTGTGATAAAATCATCAGGGTTTTTTGCTGTTGAAGATGTATATTTGAGTCAAACGTAGGCAACAACTAAATCAGAAGTCATGGCATATTTCAGTCTTTTGAGTCTCACAATCACTATTGTAAAACTTTAGCTGATTTAAATTTTTTTAAATTCAAAGCAGAGAATAAATGAATAGAGTTGATGTATGTACAAAGCCAAGAACTATAAGAAAGTGTTAACTCATTTGTTGAAGCTTAACATGAAAATAAACTATTCTGTATTTGTACATATTATGTTTTTACAGACTATTATGTAACATATACTTAACCATATAAATTTTCACAGTGTTGTACGTTGGAAAATAGAATTTGTCTCATCCTCATTGTTAGCTAATGTGGCATGAGGAGAGCAACTATTTTCATTCTGAGGTAGATTATTTTAGCTATCCATTTTCTGACTAAAAAGTAGGAATTTGCCATAAACATGAGACTGATTTGGCTAGAGCTTCTGAAAATTCCATTAGCCAATGGAAACCCAAATAAAAGTTTAAAAGTCTGGTTCTTATCTTAGCTTTGAAATTAGGAGTAAAAGCGTACAAAAAGCTAAGCCTAGAAATTCTTAACCAATGAATCAATATTCACATGGGAGTTGCAAGAGGTTGCAAGCTGGCATGCTTGGTACTGAAATGGAAGAAATGCTGTAAGATTGAAACCATGCCTTAGGAGCATGATGAATGAGAGGCAGCAGCAGCTTTCTCTCTACGTTGAAGAAGTTAGGGTAATCTGTTTCTACTCTGTTCCAAGAAACTGCCTTAACCCATTGGACATTTCTCTGTCACCCACATACCCAAAATTCAGTTGTAAGGAACAACACAGCTCCTGAAGAAACATTCTCCAGAAGTTCTCCCTGCATGCACTCTGTTGATACCCCTTAGCTTCAAATGAATAAAAAAATGCGTTATATATGAAAGTATTCTCTAGCGCCTTCATATGCTTTTATATATAGCTTTCTCGCTCCATTTGAGCTCTTTTTTGCTACAGCATAAAGCAAGAGAAAGATCTTGTGTTATGAAGAGCATAAAGAGCAAATAAGCTGGACTTTCAAGAGACAGTTTAAAATGCTTAGTGAGCTAAAAGCTAATGAATATCTCAAAAGAACTCAAGAAATATTAGAAAAAGCATAACCATAACAGAATTTATGTTTGTTTAACATACAAGACAGGTGGCCTTTCTGAGACGATGAAATCTTAGAGTAGTTGGACTTTAAGGACTGGAGCACCTCCCATATAAAGATAGGCTGAAAAAGTTGGGGCTGTTCAGCCTGGAGAAGAGAAGGCTGCGTGGAGACCTCCTAGCAGCCTTCCAGTATCTGAAGGGGGCCTACAAGGATGTCAGAGAGGGACTCTTCATGAGGGACTGTAGTGATAGAACAAGGGATAACAGGTTAAAACTTAAACAGGGGAAGTTTAGATTGGATATAAGGAAGAAGTTCATTACTGTAAAGGTGGTGAGGCACCTGAATGGGTTGCCCAGGGAAGCTGTGGATGATCCATCCCTGGCGATATTCAAGTCCAGGTTGGACATGGTTTAGTGTGCGATGTCCCTTCCCATGGCAGGGGGATTGGAACTAGATGATCTTACGGTCCTTTCCAACCCTAACTGTTCTATGATTCTGTGATTCTAATTGGAGTTGCCTGGCTGGAACAGTAATAGCCACCTGAGCAAAGCTCCAAAGACTTTAAATAATATGTTGCAGTTTACTGAGTTGATATGAGGAAAAGGGAGCCCAAGCCCCTTGATAAACTAGATATAGTTTTCATTGAAATTGACAGCTGTGTGGCAAGGAGTAGCTTTCTTCACAGTCCTGTAAAAGCCTTACCCTCTAGCATCAGTTGGTTTCATGCAGCTCCTGTGGCATATCTACTTCATTCAGCTTCAGAGTACACAAAACCTGTGCTTCTTTTTATAAGGTTGTATTTTTGTTTCGTTGCTTAGTTTAGGTTCTTTTACTGTTGTTTTTCATTGTTAGGGGTTTTATCATCACTGAGAGAGGATAAAAAACTTCACCTTTTAAGTTCTACCCTCTAAGTGTATTGAGATAAAACCTTAGGTTTTGAGATGTTCATATTCACTGCACTTTTTCCCATGGGTACATACAGGAAACAGAAAATAGTAACAGGAAATAAAACCAGTCTTTTTGTGCACTTCTGAAACAATTAAAAATCATATTCCATAAACTAACTGAAAGTATTTGTGATATTGATAATACAAAAGAGCAAAGAAGTATAGAGATTTTGACTCTTCAGTTAGAGAAAACTAGCTTAATGTTATTGAATAATTCTGAGAATTCTTAAGAAGGGACTTCTAATTCTAAAAGCATGTAATTTAAAAAACTTGCAAGATTTTATAGTAAGCAAGCTCAAAAAAGCAATATCTAGTTAAGAAGTTAATTTATTTTCTTTTTATTCACTTGGGGATAATTTTTTTCTTTTTTCCAAAACCACATTACAAGATTTAGATTATTTGTGGGGTTTTTGTCTGAATTTTTAGCCAATTTTTAATTTTGTGTAATATTTTCACAACAAAAGATAAGAGAGAAAATTAATTCCAGCTCTTGTATTTATTAATTTATATAGAGCAGGAGACCACTTTTGCAATCTGCTACTCTTTTAGCCTCTAGTTATTATTTTACTTAGGAAATAATGTCAAAAGGAATTGAACATTGTCACTGGATAATGTTTACCTACTGCAAGGTGAATGTCAAGACATTTATGAAAAATAAAGGTTCAAGTGAAACAGAGACAACTATTTCAAAGCAGGAAAATATTTTTCAGTCAAAATATTCAGTGTTGGTCACAGAATTGCTATCCATCCAGACAGAAGTAAATTAGAAGTTTTCCCACTTGACGTTCAGAAAAGTTCCATTTCATAGTGCCATAGGAATGTGTTTAAAAAAAAGATTTTCTAGGTATGGGCAAGAATGTAAAAAAATAATGGAGCATTTTCCCTAAATATTTTCTGGTTTGTTCTCATCTTTACTGTACAACAGTTACATGGAAATGCATAATTTTAGAAGCATTAAAAATATACAAAAATCAATAGTTAGAAAGTATGAGCATTGTTTTATCTGAAACACACATACATATTTTTAAAATGCTGTGTAGTTTAACTTTGCCGATATATGGCAAGGTGAAACCTAAATATTCCAATTATTGCCATTGGCTCTACGTTCCCAGAAATCTTAAGCTTTTTTGTAACCAAGGAGAAAAAATCTGATCAACTTTCAGCAATATTAAGAAAATGAGAATAATTTTTTTTTAATAGAACATATGAAAAAATCAGGCAGTGTTAGGAAACCAATGTTTACTTTTACTATATTGCTGCTATAAGCATTCTGCTGAAAAGTGATAGCTATGAGTTTTGACACTAAGTAGCTGGTAGTTCAAAAAACATTGAAATATTCCAGGGCAAATATAGATTTTCCTATACATATTTGATCTTACTTTTACAGTATAAAGACACTTCTCAGGTTCTTATGGACACAGATTTCTACTTTGTTGAAACAAGTACTAAATTTAACTTATGTCTGAATTGTCTTTAATGAAAAATAACTAGAAAACACTGTTGAAAACAGAAGCTAACTAGCCATGGTTACAGCTCCCTCCCTGGTTTCCAGTTGCAGTGTTTTATAAATCAGTTTAGTTCCTGTATCTTTCACTTGGTTGTTTTGACACCAGCAGCACTCAGGTATCTGGTGTGGAAAGTGTCTTGAGGAGTATAGTCAACAGAAAGGCTTCTTGGAGAAATAGTTTCAGCAACTCAGCTTTAGGAAAACAAATGAAAATTGTAGGAAGTGTTTGCTATCCAATGTAAATTTAAAAAAAATTGCAAGGTTAAAAAAATAATTAAGATCCAATTAGATGTGACTAAAAAGATACCTTTGGAAATCAAAGCTGATTTCCTACTGCTGTTAAAAGAAAGAAAACTAATATCCATGCCTTTTCCATTGTGTTGTTTTTAAGTGTTGTCATATGAGGTTTCCTCTACCATATGAGAAGCAGACATCACTAATTCATACGAGCTGATAATCATGCTACAGGTTGGTTCAATGAGATTAGTGCTTTTTTGTAATTATTATGGTAATACACTGCCTATGACTCATGCAATTCTTTTCTATTAATTAGCATGTGATTGCTTTTGTATAATTTATTTCTTTTGAAGTCCCAAGTTTATTAGACTAAGTCATATAGTTATTGACTTCATTACATAGTTTACTTCGTTATGATTCTTTTTTTTAATTGGAATTTCATCTTCCTCTAAGTCCACAAATCCCACTTTACATTCATGGGATTTCTTTCACTGAAAGAATTACAGAAAGTATACGAAATAAGTCATTATTTACTCTCCAATAGAGAGAACCACCATTGCCTTTAAAATACTACTTCGGCAATGGTGGAATGACTCCGAGGAGCCATCATACCATAACATGAACCATGGAATCCTGAGACCATACTATCTCTATTTAGGCTGATACACTGCTTCCGAGGATGATGCCTCCTGGTTAAGGTAAACATAAAAGACAGCATGCTTTCTGCAGTTTATTGTTCAACACAGTATATCATTGATAGAGAAAATGCCACTCTACAGTTTGAAGGTTGTGCAGGATCAAAGGTTCAGGACAACACAAATACACCACCATTTCCCTCTACTCAAGAGGCAATACAATGCACTGCAAATACTCAGGAAAGCTGCTGTATGTTAGCCGTCTAAAGCCCCTGAGTTCTCAGAAAGAGCCTGTGTTAGGGATGAATGCATAGAAAACAGTGCAGGAAGGCTTGAAATCAACACTAGGACCCTTAAAGCAATAACTCCAACATATTTCATGTGAATTTATAATTTATGGTAAATTTACTTTCTATCCCATTCTTATGCTTATTTTGCTCTTGCAAATAATGTGGAGGATACTAAGGGATGTTCTGTTAAATTCCCTGTCTGTCAGGAAATTCCCTTTAATTGAGACCAAATGTTGTCATTCCAGAAGCAAACAAAAAAGGAGATTGGCGAACAAATTTTATGATTTTAGATAACAGAACAGCTGCATAGAGCAGTATGCTATTTTGCCAGACCCGTGTAAGGCAATTAGAATCATAGAATCATACAATAGTTAGGGTTGGAAAGGACCTTAAGATCATCTAGTTCCAAACCCCCTGCCATGGGCAGGGACACCTCACACTAAACCATGCCACCCAAGGCCTCATCCAACCTGGCCTTGAACACCGCCAAGGATGGAGCACTCACAGCCTCCCTGGGCAACCCATTCCAGGGCCTCACCACTCTCACAGTAAAGAATTTCTTCCTTATATCCAATCTAAACTTCCCCTGTTTAAGTTTTAACCCGTTGCTCCTTGTCCTGTCACTACAGTCCCTGATGAATAGTCCCTCCCCAGCATCTTTGTAGGCCCCCTTCAGATACTGGAAGGCTGCTCTGAGGTCTCCACGCAGCCTTCTCTTCTCCAGGAGGAACAGCCCCAACTTTCTCAGCCTGCCTTCATATGGGAGGTGCTCCAGTTTGCTGATCATCCTTGTGACCCTCCTCTGGACTTGTTCCAACAGTTCCATGTCCTTTTTATGTTGAGGACACCAGAACTGCACACAATACTCCAAGTGAGGTCCCACAAGAGCAGAGTAGAGGGACAGGATCACCTCCTTTGACCTGATGGTGATGCTGTTTTTGATGCAGCCCAGGATACGGTTGGCTTTCTGGGCTGTGAGGGCACATGAGTGAACATGCTGGCTCGTGTTCATTTTCTCATTGAACAACACCCCCAAGTCCTTCTCTGCAGGGCTGCTCTGAATCTCTTCTCTGCCCAACCTGTAGCTGTGCCTGGGATTGCTCCGACCCAGGTGTAGGACTTTGCACTTGGCATGGTTAAACTTCATAAGGTTGGCATCAGCCCACCTCACAAGTGTGTCGATGTCCCTCTGGCATCCCTTCCCTCCGGCGTATCAACTGAACCACACAGCTTGGTGTCATTGGCAAACTTGCTGAGGGTGCACTCAATCCCACTGTCCATGTCACTGACAAAGATGTTGAACAAGACCAGTCCCGACAGTGATCCCTGAGGGACACCACTCGTTACTGGCCTCCAGCTGGACATTAAGCCATTGACCACAACTCTTTGCGTGCCACCATCCAACCAGTTCTTTATCCACTGAGTGGTCCACCCATCAAATTGATGTCTCTCCAATTTAGAGACAAGGATGTCATGTGGGACAGTGTCAAATGTTTAGCGTAAGTCCAGGTAGATGACATCAACTGCTCTGCCCTTGTCCATCAGTTTCGTAGCCCCACCATAGAAGGCCACCCAATTGGTCAGGCAGGATTTCCCCTTAGTGAAGCCATGCTGGCTGTCACCAGCCACCTCCTTGTTTTTCATGTGCCTTAGCATGTCTTCCAGGAGAATCTGCTCCAAGAGTTTGCCAGGCACAGAGGTGAGACTGACTGGTCTGTAATTCCCCAGGTCATTATATATATGTCTTTCTTACAGAAATACATAATTAATTATGTAATTTTAAACTACAAAAAATATTGTTCATAGCTGGTAAGCACACCAGTTTATTACTGGTTATAGGAAGACTTTCAACGAAGATACAGTAAAGATTTTAATGTTCTTCTGTACTGCAAACCTACCAAATCAGATTTTCTATTATAAACTCAGACTCAAGCTTAATCTTATAATGTGATATGAAGGAAATGTTATACTTCACCGAAGGACTGAATTGTGACTCCCCAAATACAGAATAAATAAAGCAATTTTGTTAATTGTGTGTGAAGCCATTTATAATACCCTCTTTTAAGGGAAAAGAAACCAAAACAATAGAAACCATCCTACTTTAAGATTCTAGGGCAGATATGTAATGTCTTTTTCTATACAATTGATAGATACCAGCCTACCTTTTTGTTTTGTTAAATGCTTTAATTGTGAAAATTGTTAAATAAAATTAAATCCAGGTCTTTTCACATACAGCATACTCATGTTTTTTTAACACAGCAAATTTCATGTGTGCAAATTAATATTCCTCACAGCTTAAAAATGATGTGGAGGAGTGCTTTAATGCTCATTTCTTTGCAATGCAGTCTGAGTGTGTACATGACCTTTCATGGCTATACTAATTTTACCCTTCTAACAAAATACTTAAGTTTTTGGGAACAGAAAAAAGATGCTAAAAATTTATTTAAATTCCTGAAGAGCATGTAAGTATAAAAATATACAATATTTGATTGATTGCATATGACACAGTTTATCAAGCTTTCCACTTAGGAAAAAAGTTTTTTTCAATAAAAATAAAATATGTGTCAACAAAATTGTCTTCAAGATTACAGTTCGTAACATTGTTGCCTAGCTGCACATTGGAGTTTCTCACAATCTTAGTTACAACTGAAGTATCTAATTAATTCTTTGTCACCTGCATATTTTCATATCTTTTCAGTTATCTGCTACATACTATAAGGCCCACAACAGTGCAGTTTTAAAGCTCTGAGCTTTCCTCTTAATTGTAGTCCAGATTTGCCTTGTGTATCTTAAGTCCACAATCTTAAGCACCTGAAATTAGATGGGGTGAATTTAGGCCTGTTTAGTGATTTGATATCAATAAATAAGAACCATTTCAGGATCTGCACTCTCCCCCTGCTCCTCCCCAACCCCCCTCAGCTCTCTGGTAGTTTCTTTTTGTATTGAAAGATTCTTAGCAGACAAGAAAAGCAAGAGTTTTCCTTACACAAAAATTACTTGTAATTTCATAAGGAAAGATGAAACAGTCATACAGTCTTAGAGGGAATATTTTTGTCAAAATCAGAGAAAATAGAAAGCAGTACAACTTCAACATTAAAAGATTTGAAAGGTCTGTTTCAGTGTTGCTAGTGTCCCACTAGTTTAAGTGCACTTGCACCGTATTTTGTTTCTTTCAAACCATGGTGGGCTTCGTCTCCAGCATTCCTGGCAAGTACTTCACACGCTATACACTGCAATGGCTTCTTCTGTTTCTTCTATTGTAGTCATCCTACATAGCAGTTAAATGTTCATCAGGGTTGAAACTTTAATTTTTTATTTTCTGTCTGGCAATTATCATGACAAACAAGCCAATTAAAGGCCTACTTTACTATATTTCATTTAAGAATGAAAATGTAAGTGACATATTACTTGTGAAAATGCAGCAACCATGGGTACTTTTGCTGCAACGTCAGGGTTGAGATACTTTCTAGCATATATCACGTGACTGAAGCTATGGGTTTTATTTATTATTCTTTAAATAATTTCTTAATTATACATGTGGATATTCATATTCCAGAACTATTTGTTATTTCTCAAAAAAAATAATTGTTAACAAAATTTTACACAGCCTACTATCCTGATATGCAGCTTGCTCTTAATTCCATCCCATTAGTAATGTTATATTATGCAATTTTCTTGTTCACCATCTTGTCAACAAAAAATCAGAACAATCAGCCTGTAATTTTTTTTTAATGTATTTATCTGTTGTTTTCATAGGTTCAGCAAAAAACACAGTCAGGTGTCTTACGGTTTTGCTATTTATATATTTTTTATTTATTTGCTGTTTTTATATATCCTAACTATGACTTCTTCTTCAAGAAGAAATACTAGGAAGTAGGCACCAATCTTGCCATGTAAAAGATAGCAATACCTTACACAAAAGCATTCTATTATACAGATTTAAAAAGACCTTTATAATGTGAGTGGGTTTAGGAGTCTGTTGGATAACTGACATGAATGCAGTACCTATACATGAAATAAGGCTGTCTGAATGTTTCTGGTTTTAATAGTCCTCAAAGATTATTGGCATAACCCTCATGTAGATAAGACAACTAGCAGCCATCTCTGGACCTTACATATTGCCAATTCATTTTAGAAGCCAGACTTACCAGTCCTTGAACATTGTCCTTTGCCATATATCAGGGTTTTGTAGTTGTATGAAGTTCCTTTTGACCAGCTTATTGTTAGTAATGGAGTTGATTTTCTAATTGATCTCTTTTTGGATACCTCATTAAAAATAAGATCTTGTTTCTGAATTTATTAATCCCTACTTAATCCCCTACATAATCTACTACAGCTTTTACCTGATTAGAAAACTGTTGGGTTATTAATATATGGAGCTAAGGAGTTTTGATTTTAAAGCTTTGTACAGACACTTATAAGCATTTTTTTTAATGCACATACAACTGCTGGTCAGTCTGATTCTTTTCCTCAGTATGAAATGTACAAGATCTGAGTACACTTGAGAGCTGGTAGATGTGAAGATCAGTAACAGGTGAAAATTAATGTAGATGTTCTTAAAATTAATATTGTCTTACATTTTTGAATCTTTATTTCAACGGTTTTAGTGCAGAATGTGTTTTATCAGAAAAACAAAACCATAGCTACTTAGTTAAACAGTTCAGTGTAACTTTGTAAAGATTCCAATGTAATTTATACTGATAGACTACCATATAGAATCATAGAATCATAGAATAGTTAGGGCTGGAAAGGACCTTAAGATCATCTAGTTCCAACCCCCCTGCCATGGGCAGGGACACCTCACACTAAACCATGCACCCAAGGCCTCATCCAACCTGGCTTTGAACACCGCCAAGGATGGAGCATTCACAACCTCCCTGGGCAACCCATTCCAGTGCCTCATCACCCTCACAGTAAAGAATTTCTTCCTTATATCCAATCTAAACTTCCCCTGTTTCAGTTTGAACCCGCTACCCCTTGTCCTGTCACTACAGTCCCTGATGAAGAGTCCCTCGCCAGCATCCTTGTAGGCCCCCTTCAGATACAGGAAGACTGCTATAAGGTCTCCACGCAGCCTTTTCTTCTCCAGGCTGAACAGCCCCAACTGTGTATCTGTATTTGAAAAGATATATTTAGCACAAATATCTTAAACAGGACCAGAAGTTAGCTTTTACATCAGTGTGGTTATTATGACAAATAACTACAATAGAGTGATCTTAGCATGACGGAGCACCTCCCATATGAAGACAAGCTAAGAAATTCGGGGCGGTTCATCCTGCAGAAGAGAAGGCTGTGTGGAGACCTCGTAGGATCCTTCCAGTATCTGAAGGGGGCTTACAAGGATGCTGGAGAAGAACTCTTCATCAGGGACTGTAGCAATAGGACAAGGGGTAATGATTTAAACTCAACCAGGCAAGACTTAGACTAGATATAAAAAAGAAATTTTTTTACTATGAGAATGGTGGGGCACTGGAACAGGTTGCCCAAAGAAGTGGCAAATGCTCCATACCTGGTAGTGTTTAAGGCCAGGCTGGACAGAGCCTCGGGTGACATGGTCTAGTGTGAGGCATCCCTGCCCATGGCAGTGTGGTTGGAGCTAGGTCTTAAGGTCTTTTCCAACCCAAACCATTCTATGATTCTATTATTTTGACATAAGGCGAAACAAAATGCTAACAAAATGCTTCGAGAGATAACCTCATTGTAGCTTGCTGCAGAGCCTCTTATACACTAAGCCACTGACTGACACAATGCAATGTCTGGCATGCATTTTATATGTATATTTATGTATTTTACTGGGTGATATCAAAGATGGCCATTGCTGAACCATTCCGCTGACAGGACATTGGAGTCACAGTACTACAAGGACAAAACACCTCCCACAAACCAAACAATTACTAAGTTGGTGAAATGATTCAACAAATTCAACTAGCATCAACCAGAAAAAAAAAGCGTGCAAGATCTGAGTCAGTGAGTCATCAGGTTAAGTCCACCACATGGTTATGCCCAGTGCTGAGTCATCAGTTGCTCTAAATGAGATATAACAAGGACATGATCAGATAATAGAAAACCAGGTATACTTCCTATTCTACCTTTAAATAATATACTTCTGTCCTGTCCTATCAGTAATGGCTACGAATTCTTTCGTGTTTCGTTCGTCTTTCTCCTCCGCTTCCAACCTTTAATTTTTCCCCTTCAGTCTTGTAATTCTGAATTCTTCCTGATGTTGAATTAGTCCACAGTAATTTTCTCAAGTTCTCATTAAATCTTTCTTACAGTTAGCTTTTTTTCTTATGATCTTTTCATTTTATTACTTACACCTTTAGTCTGTTTGCCAGTTAATTTTCTTGTTCTTTTTCTCTGTTGATTCTAACCTTTCTTCAATCTACCTTTATTAACATTTGTCTTCGTCTCCTTCAAATTCTTTTGAATGTGAGAAATAGAAAGATGCCTATGCTTCTTGCCTCTCTTTCAAATGTCATTATATATATTTTTTTAATACCTTTAATCTGTTTTCTTAGTTGTTTGTGAAGTCCTATTTGGCCAGTCTAGTTTTGACATTCCTTCGGTAATTCCCTTCATGAACACACTGGCTTTGAAGTTGAACTCCTTCCTTCTCTACAGAAACATTGTATGAAACAAAGATTTTGAAGTAATTGAGGCATACAACTTTGCTAGATCATTCCTTTTTTTCTCTTCCAGGCTTGTACATGGTTCTTGGCTCTTTTTTGATCTGTGTTAGAAAAGCAAGCTCTTTGGAGAGATTATTTACATTTTGAGTGTCTAAAAAAACTTTAGCAGCCACTTACTTTTGATATGGTAATAATAGTCCCTTGCATTTTTAAGAACCTTGACATATACTAGAAAGAATACATCAAGGAACAGAAACAAAAGTTGTAAAGCTACATAGGTAGATTAAATAATTTTGAGCTTCTATGAATGGTGGAATTTTTCAGAGTTTAGGGATGAAGTCATTTTCTACTGAATGGGCCAAGAAAATATAATACCATGCAATCCTTGAAATACCAGAAAAATAGCATGTTGCTATCTAAGTCTTCATAATTAATTTTAATTCAAAGTTAAACAATTATATACAAGAATTGTATAATTTAAATTTACTAGCAAATAACTAAGAAGCATCATATATTTTAAAGATAAGTGAAATAAAGGAGTTTTTCAGCTCATAACTTCAAGTCCCACTGTCACCAATGTCCATTTAAGATCTCGTCAGTCGTCCACATCTTTTCAAAAATGTGGCTATATTAAGTCTTTATTATGAAAAAAATAAATTACATTTTGATTCCATACCTGTCTGAAGGCTTTCTATCAATAAATCAATTACCCAAATTAAAAATTAACAAATGTAGAATTATATATGCTGTATAGCCTACATACCTTTGCTGTTTGGGTGTCTAATGTGGTAATTTGTGAAAGAATGTATTTATATTTTTCGATTATGGTTTGATTATGGTTCTTGCATATTTTCACTGAAGCCTTGACCAGCAACCCAGGAAGAAAGGAGTATTTTTACTTTCTTCTTCATGTCTCCTCTGTAAATATATAAGGGTGTTAGTGCTTTATTTCACACCAACAGGGCTTTTGCAGCAAATCACAGCATCTCAAAACTCTACTTCCTTTCTTGGAAACAATCAGCCATTGTACAGCAATTTGCAGTGATGCTTAGAATGCTTCTGGTGAGATCTCATGACAGGAATGAAATTAACCTCAAGTAACTAGTGTGTGTTATAGTAGCTTCTCTTATGGCCTGCAGGCAGACTACCTTGGGTTCTGATCTTGTTAAATCTAAGAAGCTAAACAGCTTCAGACTAATTAGTTGATTGGTGACCTCGAAGGAACTTGGAGTGCCACAGTGAATGGAATTAGCAGTTTAGCAGGAACTGCTTTTCACTCTGACTCAATATGGAAATATAGGATAAGCAGGAGGCTAGAAGAGTTATGTGTTACTGGAGTTCTTCTGGAAATTACATTATCCAGTTTCTAGTTATCTTACAAATTCAAGTTTTCATGCCCCTACTTGTTTTCTGTTTTAATATCTAGAAAATATTTTTGAAATCAATAACTTATGCAAGTATATTTTTCCAACTAGATCATGTTTCTTCTCTGTTGCACAGTTTGGTGGTATTATACAGGCTGCTTCTGATCCTTTAAAAGTGGTTGCACAGTGGAAATAATTTTCTCATCCTGCATTTGATTTAGAATAACCAAAAATCTTACAGGAAATATAGACACATGAAAATGTCTTTTACTTCTCCTCTCACATTCAGACAGGCCATAGAATTACATGTTTTGATGTGAAGTTTCCCAAATTTTGGATTCTTATGTCAAATTTACAATGTCTGCTCAGCCTTACTTTCTTTATGCAATATATGTTGCTGGAAGATGTATTCTCTTATCCTCCAAAAAGTAAGATAGGACATTCTTTTTAGCCTAAAACTTTTCAAACTTCTGGTTCCAAATGATTCCAGAGGAGCAAATGATACCAGCAGCATACTTAGAGAACCTCTGTCTCTTGAGAATACAATGCATTCTTTATGTTTTGGTTTTTTTGATTATTATTATTATTTTACAAATTTGCTGTAATTCTTTCCAAAATGAATTCAAGAAAGAAAGAGCTACTTCCTCCACGATCTGGTAGGACTTATCAATGAAGAATTGACTGAACATAATGTCTACAGTCCCTTCTGGCACCATAGTTTTCTTAAAAGTTTGAGTTATGAAGTCATGAGGCAGAACTAAAGACATTCTCATTATTGATTTTCATGTGCCTTAAGAGCTAGATAGCAATCCCTTTCTTCTGCATCAGACACCTCGTTTCTCTTCACTGTCTTTTCATCAGCCATCTTTATCAGTCTTTATCTTATTCAGAGGACAACTCTGATAGCTAGCCCATTTCAGTTAAACAACTTTTCAACTACTGAAATTAGAGGAACTAGTGGAGAACATCATATGTAAAATGAAAATGAAATAAGAATCTGAATAGACTAAAATGAAGGCAGCTTTCAATGTCCTTTTTCTTCATAAAGAAAAAACCAGGCTAATTGCATTCTGGCTATAGAAGAAAAAGGCAGGGAAAAAAAGACAAACTATGGAACTACTTTATAAAAAAATAATGGATTTGGTGTGTCTGAGTTCTGTAGATGCACAGACCTTCCTACATCATCCTTTCCAGTTTGTTTGGGTATTTGGTTGATTGGGTTTGTTTTTATCATTTTTTTTCTTTCTCTCTAAGGACTTATTAATTATTTTTCCCTGTATTTTTTCACAATCTGAATACAATTGTAAATCATTGCAGTTATCTCAAAAATGTCCATATACAGTTGGAGAAAGGACCTAAGTGAAGTATGATGTGAGTAACAGATGACTTTCAAGACATACTGAGATAATACTAATGTTCTCTAAAAGAAATATGATAGCTATTTTATTTAACTGACATATTAATATGCATTTTAATTCAGAAGACAGGGTCATCAGTTTGTAATATAGATTTAATCAGGTTATGCTGGCCCAGTCATAATACCAAAAGAACTACTTTAGGCACTTGGATTACAAATCCTTCTTGCAAGACATAGAATCATAAAATAGTTAAGGTAGGAAAGGACCTTAACATCATCAAGTTCCAACCCCCCTGCCATGGGCAAGGACATTACACACTAGGCCTTAAGCACTGCCAGGGATAGAGCATTCACCACTTCTTTGAGCAACCTGTTCCAGTGTCTTACCACTTTCACAGTAAAGAATTTCTTCCTTACATCTAACTTCAATTTCCTCTGTTTAAGTTTGAAGCCATTTCCCCTTTTCCTACCACTACAGTCCCTGATAAAGAGCCCATCCCCAGCATCCTTGTAAGCCCCCTTCAGATACTGGAAGGCTGCTATGAGGTCTCTACACAGCTTCTCTTCTCCAGGATGAACAGCCCCAACTTTCTTGGTCTTTATATGGGATGTCAGCCCACATATCATCTTCCTGGCCCTCCTCTGGACTTGCTCCAACAGCTCCATGTCCTTATGATGTTGGAGACAACAGAATTGCGAGCTGTATGCCAAGTGGGGTCTCATGAGAGCAGAGCAGAGGGGGAGAATCACCTCCTGTGACCTGCTGGTCACGCTCTTTTTGATGCAGCCCGCAATATGGTTGGCTTTCTGGGCTGAGTGCACACATTGAAGCCAGCTCATGTTCAGTTTTTTGTTGACCAACACCCCAAAGTCCTTCTCCTCAGGGCTGCTCTGCATCACTTCTCTGCCCAACCTGTAGCTGTGCCTGGGTTTACCCCGATCCAGGTGTAGGACCTTGCACTTCACACTGTTGAACTTCATGAGGTTTGCCCACCTTTCAAGCATGTCAGGGTCCCCCTGGTTGGCATCCATTCCATCCAGAGTGTATCAACCAAATCACATTAGATACAGTCATCAGCACATTTGCTGAGGCCACACTCAATCCCACTGTCCATGCTGCCAGCAAATATGTTGAACAGGATTGGTCCCAACACCAGCCCTTGAGGGACACCACTCGTTACTGGTCTACAGTTGGACACTGAGCTGTTGACCACAACTGTTTCTGTGTGGCTGTCCAGCCAGTTCTTTATCCACTGAGTGGTCTATTTATCAAATCGATGTCTCTCCAGTTTAGAAACAAGGACGTTATGAGGGACAGTGTTGAATGCTTTGCACAAGTCCAGGTAGACGACATCAACTGCTTTGCCCCTATCCATCAGTTCTGCAGCCCCATAATAGAAGGCCACCAAATTGGTCAGGCATGATTTGCCCTTATCTGTCACCAACCACCTACTTGTTTCTCATGTGTCTTAGCACGTTTTCCAGGAGAATCTGCTCCAAGATTTTGCTAGGCACAGAGGTGAGACTGACTGGTCTGTAGTTCCCTGGGTTTTCCATTTTCCCCTTCTTGAAAATGGGGGTTATATTTCCATTTTTCCAGTCATCGGGAGCTTCACCTGATTGCCATGATTTTTCAAATGGCATTTGGAAATGAATGGATTAGCAACTTCATTCACCATCTTCTTCAGGAACCGCAGATGGATTTCGTCAGGTCCCATGGGCTTGTGCACATTCAGGTTCCTGAGGTGATCTCAAACCTGATCCTCTCCTACAGTGGCCCTAAAGTCTTCATTCTCACAAACCCTGCATTTGCCTTCCAAAGTCCCTGCATCTGCCTTCCAAATGTCCTATGAGGAGTTCATCAAACATTGTCAGGATTTGCTTTTCGAATATTGGCAATTTTTCATGAAACTAGGTTTTCTGGAGGAAGGTTGTCACCTCAAAATCTTTCTTTTAACTTTAAAAGCTAACGTTATCTGGAAATATGTTTCAATGTTAAAAGAGAATGAATAAACCCCTCAAATATCTGTCTAAGTGTGACATTACTTTTCAGCAAATTTTATCTGTATGTGATTTTGTACCAATTATGAAATTTGATAACATGATCATCATATTTGCACATCATATTTCTTACCCAACTTGTCTCTGTTAAACAGGCATGATTACAGTAGTTTCCATATCTTTTAGCAGCCAGGGTCTGACAAGATTTGGATGATTCATTCAGTAACTGCTAACACAATCTGAAAAGAGAACAGCTACGAATTTCAAATTGCTTGTGATTTAATTTCTAGCTTTGTGCTCTGCTTCAGAGTATCTGGAACAGGTAATTCTGAAGAAATTGTTTTCTCAAATAATTCTTTGCGCAAGTATCACAGATTAAAAAGCAATGAAAACCTGGTATAAAATTACATGACAACTATATAGCTAAGTGTTCTCTAAAACAAATACAAATGTGTTTGTATTCCTAGTAAAGATATCCCTGTACATAAGAATGATTCAAAGGTCACTGGTTCAAGTAGTGCCTGCCTGTCCATGGACTTAAGAAGATGTAACCTCAAGCCTACTCTTTCTTAGACTACTCTGTAGCTTTTTTTGTAAAACGTTCAATATTTTTCCTTCTGTGTTGTTTTTCTTTCTCCTTTACAGATTCCTCATTTCTTCATTATGTTACTTTGTCCTCATTTAGATACCTAACTTCTTTATTTTGAAGGTTTTCCTACTAAACTAACTGTTAGCTATTAGTTTTGCCAGATTTTCTTCTCCCAAGAGTATAGAAGGCTTATCAATTTCAATTTTATCTGTTGGGTAGTAGCTCTTTCCTGAGGCAAAGTTAAGGGTTATCTTGGAAAAAGAACTTCAGAGCAATGATAAGATATCTCACTATTCACCATATTGGGAAATTTTCTGCTTCGTTGTGTATAATTATGACTATATGTCAACTTCAGAATGTTGTCAGATGGTATCCAGATGTAGACCCAGTCAGGCCAAAAAAGGAACGAAAACCAAGGGACTATTTGTAGATGAGCCACCAAGCAAAGAATCTCAACCTGGGAGTTGGTATGTTTTCTATGTCTGTATTTCTTTTGAAACTGGACACTTCAGGAGCTCAAGCAGCAACTACCGATGCTCTCCTTAATAAGCTGATTGACAAGTCTGAAGTTTTTCCATAAAATAACATACTTAAGTTCATCAGTATAAATTAAGGAGATCTTTACGGTGAAAACAAATCTGTTTTAGAAAAAAGAGTCCTTAAAGGTAAGAATCTTCTTAGCACCAGCAGAACAAAGTCACAACTGAAGAACTAAATACATAAATTTTCATGACTTAGTTGTACCTAAGGAACAACCTTTATCTGAGAAATATACAAAGGTCATTCTTGTGAGATAAAAGATATGGAACAAGCCAGTGCCTTCAGAGCTGTAGCTTATTGAATGTGAAAGCAATTAAACCTGGGAAATAGTTTAGGAGATTTTGTGGTTTAGAAGAAATGAACGAGGACTTTGGTTCCCATGAGGTAAGAACAACCAAAGCCTCAAATATTTTTGGTATTCTCAGACTGAGGAATATAAATGGGATGTAAATATATATTCCCAGTGTTAGCCTCTCATGTATGTAATTTTTAGGCCAAGAAAACCTATGTGAAAACTAATTCAAAGTTAACTTGATGCTTCAGTTCTGGCTTCAAGTACTTTCAAGGCCAGGTTGGATGGAGCCTTGGGTGACATGCTTCAGTGCAAGGTATCCCTGCCCATAGCAAGCATGCTGGCACTAGATGATCTCAAGGTTCTTTCCAACCCTAACTGTTCTATGATTCTGTGATTCTCCACAGAACATGACTCTTGCATTTCTTTTTTGCTTTTACTTTACCCAGTTGCTTACCTGTTTCTAGTTATTGAAGAAAGTCATCATGTAACAATTTGTTCTTCTAAGGACTAGGTTACAAAGGCAAGAGTCGTGCAATCTGTTATGGCATTTATTTAAAGAAGACTCACTTTTCCCTACATACAAATAAGAGTAGTGTTTGTAGTAACTTTTGCTTTAGCACTTTGGATATCCTATCCATTGCTGATATTGTTGCAGAGGGAGTGGTGCACATCATGTATAAGAGACAAATAGCAATATGTTTATTGATAAAAAGCAGCCATTTAATGAATTTTGATAGTAAATCCAATAGTGGTTTAACAAGATTTGATGTCAAAGTACACTTGATTATTTACTGTGTAGAGGACAGGGTCAGAAAAAACTGTCAGGGAGACCCCCTTGTTGAGTAATAAGATTCAGAAAAAAATTGCTTTCTAATCTCCTTCTCAGGGAGGAGTCTAGATGTGGCAAGATCCATGCTTAGGCTTGGTCAACAGCTTATGTTTAAAGGATTATATATGTGTAATTAAGCCTTTATATAATTTAGCTAAGATTTCCAAGTTTAGCGTGCTATTAATCACTTACTGAGAATCTGTTGTGAAAAGGTATCTCTCAACCTTGAGGAGTAACCTTGAGAGGTCTCCCTACTCTAAGGTTGATCCTGGTGTGCAGCCCACTGCTGTGCAGGAGAGCTCCATGGGCCCTGGGTTTTCCACTATTTTACGGAGTAAGATAATGGACTTCTAAGCATATTTGCATACTCACTACAGAACTCAGTTTCTTCCAAACTTGGCTTGAGTCAGACCTTAACCAGCACTGTGGTTAGGTGTAGCATGCTCAGAGTAACCCTTCGCTATTGTATTGTTGTCTCCCCCAAATCCACTTTGTGTTGGATGCATCCATCCTGAGCAGATACATCCATTACGATCACCACTGGTGGTTACCACTTCAGCAAAGTTACAGGAAATAAAGGTCTGTTTGGGAGAAGAGAAGCGGGGAGGATACACTGCTACAAGCATCTGTACACTAAACCTGTCGCTGAGCACTAGATAAATAAGACATTGAACACTTCTCTTGAACGCATCATTTTTAACACTAATAGCAGTATAATCCTACCTTGTAATAAAAAATGCTTCAATTTCATTGGACAGTGCTTATCTTGGTCTAAATCATTTTTAGTATAAACACAGTATAAGACACTGCAATTTGGTTCTAAAGAGAAATAGCTATTAACTTATTCTACGATATATACCTGCAGCTTTTGATATATGAAAAGTTATACTGTGAGCAAGAATTTTAAAACTAGACTAAACTGGACAGTTCCAAGTTAAAAGTCTCAAATGATAAGGCAATACTAAACTTAGAAAAGGTTTATTTGATTAAACTTTAACAGTAAATAATTTTATGACATAATGACATTCAGAAATTACTGTGTAATTTCAATGTGTACTATCAGAAAATCATAGAATTATGTATTCTGGGAAAGATGTCTGGAGATCATCTAATCAGCTCCTTATTCTAAGCTGGTCTGGATATTTCAGGATCTGTCACACACAGCTCAGGGCATGATCTTGTTCAAAAAATGCTGCCCAACAATAATATAATATGACGGACAAGCCACAGGGAAGAAAACTGCAGGAATTTCCTTTTTAGAGTCTCATCAACTAGAAGTGGTAAAAGAAAAAAGGCATCCTTATTGGTTGAACATCACAACATAACTGTTGCAGCTAAAGAACAGGCAAGTGCAAATTACACTGGAAGGAGTAGGGAAATTCTGTTGGTGCTGATAGGAAGTTCAGGTAGTACTCTGTGCAGAGTTGTAGACTTACAGGTGTTGAGAGATTAATTTGAAAGGTGCAGGTAAACTGTTTATTGAAGGAAAGAACTCAAAAAAACTTAAGTCCTTTAACTTTGAGAGAAAAAAAATGAAGGCTTGATGTTTTCTGTAGAAATGTTTTGTTTAGAGGAAAGCAGAAGTGGCTAGTACACAAGGACGTAAACATGAGTCTTCCATGGTGAATGTATAAGCTGGAAAATGTGAAGGTTCCTAACCACCAGTGACCTAAAACCAGAATTCTGTAGAAATAGTAATTTAATGGATTGTGAAACTGGCTGTAATGTTTTTATGAGAAGTTTTACATAGCATAGTTGACTGTAATAGCAGGACCCTGCTATGCCTGAGACAGGTATGCTATACCTGAGATGTTCCTCTCAATCGTGTGCAGTACCTGTATGGAACAGAAAAAGCCTTAGGAGTTTTATTCAGGTAGAGAAAAGGAAGAGAACAACAGCCTGGATGAGAGTGAGGCTGGTGTAGGTAAAAAAAGGATGAACACTGAGAAAGTTTCCCATCAAAGTTTTCTCATCACAAATAGGAGAAGAAGATGAAAAAAAGGAACCAAGGGAAACAAAGAATGATGCCTGATCAGATTGAAAGTCTAGCAGATTATTTGGGGAGATATCTTTATCTTTTTCAGGTTTTGTATTAAAAGTACACCTTCTTCTGTCATATTGGCTAGCTATTGAGAATACCAAGTCAAATCTACAAGTCTCGGTTTAATTCATCCCCTCTATGTATGTGTATTATAGTAAGTTTTCTGATCACCAATCTTCCTTCTTTCCTTTCCTGCCTTCCTGCATGCCTCTCTTTCATCCTCTCTTCAGTTCTTGTCTCTTTTATCTCTTCCTTTCTTAATATGAGCAAATAGCACCTGCACTTCCTCAGCACAAAGAAATACAATGCTGCGTTCTTTTATTTGTGAAAGCTTCTACCACTTCTATAACAAATAAATTAGTTCACAGGAGGTGGCTAGCCATGCCCATAATTTTTGTTAATGCTTTGGTTGTTTCTGGAGAGGGAAATACACTTTCAAACAATAGTCTCTAAAACTAAGGCTCACCATTGTCCAAAATACTTCAGCACCATGGCTAGATACATTTGTAAATCTGCAACAGAATGAGACTCATGCCAGATATGTACCAAAACATTATCATAAGTGTTCTGCTGGTAAGAGACATTTTCTTTAATTGGGTTCTCTGTGAGATGTTAGAGAGAGGTTCTCTATTGCCCCAAAGGCATACTTCATAGACTATGCAGTCTTTTGCCATGGTTAGGTGTAGGTGTAGCATTTGCTATTCAGCAAATAATTGTCTCACACACTCAGATTTGTGGCATTCCCTTGCCTGCTGCTTCTTGATATTCAGAAAAATACACAACTGTAAAAAAGAGGTAGTGGTAGTTGCAGTAGTAAATAACACTTTAGTACTTAGAACTTCAACAGGCAATTTCTAAAAAAAAATATGTTTTCTTAAATACTTTTTAAATTAAATCAAAGACATATACTTAAATTCTTTGCAAGAATAATCCATATATGATGAAATTAACAAAGAACTGGCAAGTCATCTGGTTGGCTGAGAACTCCCATTTTTAGTGTAACAGAAAAGGCATTCTACTGCTTTGTGTACCAGTAACCTGCCATGATTCTAGAGCAGAAAAAAAGACTAAAATATAATACTGTCAACTGCCTTTGAATAGTAATCCTAGACCATCTCTGGTCTCTCTTGACTTATCTGCAAGGAAAAATCAATGGGTTTTAATTTCTAATTTGTGAAAATTACGAGTTACAACTAGCTACATAATTATTCAGTTCTAAAAAATCCTAGGAAATAGTGGTCATTTGGCAAGTAGGTATAGTATCTGAAATACTATTCTTGAGGTTCAGAATAAATGATTGAAATAATGATGATGTGCAATGTCTGCATTTTGTTGTTTCTTTGTTTTAAAGTGGATCTTTTTCTTTTTTTTTTTCCCTAAAGTACTGAGAATACTAGATTCACATAGAATTAAGCATTAGATCCACAACAAAAATTATTACCATTTAAGGGTTTAAGATGAAATGTTTAAAAATAGAATTAAAATTGACACAATGACGGTACCTAAAGTGATAAATTGCCATTCAAAAGTTATGAGTGCGACTTGGAAGCTAAACCCAAAGCCCTTTTGTTTTATTTGCTTTATGGCATCATTTTTAGAAGTGTTTTGCAGTTTTCTTCTTCTTTAGTATCACAGAGAAGACACCTGTTTCTTGTACTCTATGTTCATTTTACATAAAAAAAGAAGACGTGCAATATTGTCCTCTTTTCCAGAATTAATTGTCTGCTTGCATGACACTCCTTCAAACATTTACTAAGAGAATAAGACTGAAGATTATGTTAGTGAAGGCATGTTAAGTAATCAGTAACAAAGCATAGTACTTCCTGTAGTAGCTTCTCGTATGCAGTCAATGGAAGAGTTTTGATAGATTGTGTAAATAATTCTGCTTCATGGAAACTCTCTTTAAATGATTTGTGCATTATTTCATCTTTGGTTTCTGTATGTACTTTTTGTATTTGATGTATAAGAAGGTGCTGTCAAAGGAACAACAGCAACTTTACTGATGAATATATAATTTATGACTGTCTGCTCTGATTGAAGGAAATAAATCTTTAACCAAAATACCAAACATTTGTTTCCTGTTAGGCTACTGCACTAGCCTGAATTTTCAGCTGGTATTTGTTTATCTGCTTGATACAGAGCTTTGTCTGCATTTGTTGCTTTGGTATTTACCCTTAGTCTTGTTTGGGTAAGTCTTCTCTGAGAATGGATTTTGCATTTCAGAGAGGCTTAGCTCTGCTATGTTTACGCCATTATTAAAACCGGGGGGGCTACATGGAGGTCAACACCTTCTCAAATGAAACATAATGCTTAATATTTTGTTTTGCCAGATCAGAGGTAAGAGCATTGCTTTCTCAGCAGGGACTCGGGGAATCAGGAAAGGATTTTGGTTTTTTGCAAAGCAGGAGTGTTTTGCTTCTTTGAAACAGGTTTCTTAGTAGTGCCGTGCCTCTGTATAAGGTTCAATCCCTCTGAGTCAAACCATTCATTTAAACAGTGGTATTTTGCTGTAGAGGAAGCCTATTTTTTTTTTTTTGGTTTTTTTCCTATGGAATTCAGATTTAAATCTGGTAAAGGAAAATACTGCAGTGTGCGAGCAGGTTTTCCCATTAATTTTTTAAAAAACATCTTCACAAAAAATGTATGTATAAATGTGCTACTTCTTGTATGTTTATAGGACACACAGGACAAAATATGATTTCATTGATATGCTGGGGAGACATTCAGTGAAAACATAGCTCTTATCTCGAAATTCCATAGGAACGGCTGGTTTGCATTGCATTTGTGACCAGCTGTATTGAAGAGTAGTATCTTCATTTGTGGGTGGATGAAGCAATTAAGCAATCAGTTCAAAAGTGCTGTTTTCTAAATTTGAAAAAGAAGATATTTCCCCTGAATGTTAATGTGGTTTACAGACTCTGGGCTAGACCATAAACTCTATTTTTCTGTTGCAAATCTCAGAAAAGCACAACATGCAGAATCTGCAAATGCAATAGAATATTTTTAAGACAGGGTCTTCACATTTTATCTCAGTTGCTATAATTATTTCTCAATAGGGAGGCCTTACTCCGAATATCTGACAGTAAAATCAGTGAAAACAACTCCCAGATATCCTAAATCATATATATGCAAATAATACTTCAGTAGAATATTTATAAACATTCTGTATCACAACTGAATTCAATACATGCTGTCTTAAAAAGTTTGAAAATGCGTTATTTTGCAGTAAGGATACAATTCTAACAATTGTCTTACTAAAAACATGTGTTTTGTTCCTAGTTAATATGGATCAAGCCTAATGCAAATTAAGGTAAACAATGTATAACAGAAACTCAAAATGGCTATATTATGATGGTATTTTAGGATTTAAACAAAACTCAATGTATCAGATGTATCTTATTTCATCTTTAAACATGCCTTCAACAGAAGGCTGGAAGCTTTGTAGGCTGGAGTATTAGTATCTTTAATATATCAATACCACAATGCCCAAAACAGAAAAGTTATACACCCATGACTGAACTTTTAAAACAATTGGAAGACTGACTAATTTCCAAATTAATACCAGGATTTCAAGGGTTAGCTAGTGTCTCATAAATAATTGCATGTGATTATTAGTGTCAGACTCTCATACTTTATCTCAACGCTTAGGTTTAAATAGCTCCAGATGAACTTCGGGCAAAACAGATGAATGCTGGAATCTGGCTAAATAACTCATCTATACTTATGATTTAGGATACTAAATCTGAGACCCCAGAAATGCAAAGCCAATTACATCATCTGTTCTTCTAACACAATCTGGTCACATTCTGATTTACAGCTAATTGTTCTTGACAGTCTTTTTTCATAGCATTTTTCATAAAAACAGTCCAAAAGACCATATTTTTTATTCTAAAATGTCTTCCATTCTTTGCAGAATGTGAACTCCTTTCCCTCTTTTAATAATGGAAATGCAAATCAGGAAAAGTAGTCAAATTACTTCTGATAAATAAGCCTCTGTCTTTGGAGGTTTGTTGGGTTTTGATTTTTTCAATTATAAAGGGCAAATATGGAGCGTATTCCAAAGAAGTATCAGCATAAAGTAAGGCTGCTACAGGCAGATTTAATATGCCTTCTTGCTATTTGCATGTTGAGTTGTTTGAATCTATCTTTCATTCGTTGCAAATGAATATTTTTTTCCAAGAGCCAAGTAATTCCCCAAGTGTTCAACAAACTCTGTGTTTCCTCTTCTGAAGCCATACAGGCAAAATGCTACCAGCCAAATAATGGAAGCATCTTGACTCACTATGGATTCATGTGAGCTGCGATTTTTTTATTTTTTTATCTGGGACTGAATTTTTTTTCAACATTATTGATAAATCTTTATAGAAAAACAGGATTTTTAGACAACAGCAAGGGTGTGTTGGTGATGGCCGGTTATTATGAGGCACTGAGGACTAAACAGCAACTGTTGATGAATGTCCCTGACAGCATACACAGAACTGTCAGAGAATCTGCTGTTTGTTGCAAATATATTTATATTCATTCATAAAGAATATTTTAACTCCTTTCTTCAAAGCTTATAACCTTTTGGGAATGTATTTTTCAAAATTAATTTACTATTTGATTTTTTTCCCCCTCTGGTTTTATAGCTCTTTCAGCATTTATTTCAGTTCCTATCTTTATACACTTCCCTTCAGAAAATCTTACTAATCTGTTGACTGGCTAAAGTTTCATTTCAGAAACAGAACCCTGTGGGAAGGAACAGACTCCGTATTCATTGTAAGAATTTTGTTTTCTTGAGTACAGGAATCACTGTAGTGACTATCCTAAAACTTCATTTCTGTCTTCTGATTTTCCCCAGAACCACATATTCTGGACAGCCTTTGTTTCTGCTTTCTTCAATCACAAGTCTAAAGATTCAAATAAACTGTTTATTAGTACCTTTGATGCCCGTGTTATTCTGGAATTGAAACATATTGTTACATTTATTTCTCAATTTAATTTTATGTTTTCTAAAGCTACATGTTTTCAAAGTTTCCAGAAGGTCGAATAAAATGTGTTTTCTAACATAAAACTTGAATGCAGATAAATACAATGTTCTCTCTAAGATTGTCTTTCTGTGAATCAAGATAAAAATGAAGACCTATGCTTTGTCCAGTGATTTGTCCCTGAATACGAGTAACTTTCCAAACGCAAAATCAGAGTTTTGTAAGGCTAGATTCTGAGAGCTTTGGAGGGTCTTTAATCAACATCCTGTAGCTTCTAGTAATGAATTCTACTGTGGCTTACACTGTTTAATACTTCAGTTAACAGAGGCAGCCCCTAGAGACAGCATTTTGTGCAGAAGTGGAGACAGAAATTCTTCTGAGAACAGAGTATGTGTTCTCAGCAACAGTGGACGTACGACATGATGCAGGGTCCCTGAAGGTCCCCAGGGCAAATCAGAAGCCTTTACCCAGCATGAAGAAGGCTTTACCCAGCCTTTACCCACAGGAGGTACTGCAGGTCAGGGGCTGCACTGACCGCAGGGACCTCTTACTAGGACCACAGGCAATGGTCACAGCACTTGCAGGAGGTGTGCACTGGTAGAGGCGTCTGCAATATGAGTAATATAGCTGTGGCAGGTCAGCAGACTACACAGCAGGAGGGATAACAAAAAAGAGATGGATCTAATGTCTCTCAGGGCACAGCACTACAAAAGCTGAACCTCCAGCTGCACCAAGGAGGGGCAGGTAGCACCTGTGCTGTCAGATTGAGAAATGGAGGTAACTGGGCTAGTAACGGCTGGGAGCTTGTAAACTGCAGCACCAGGATGACTGTTCCTGTATGTATGACCTGCAGAGCATTTGGATAGTCCTTGAAAAATAATGGACTGATGTTAAGCTATTAGTTGTTTTCATTGATATTAACTTAAACTTGTGTCCTGGGTTCAGCAGCAGCAATCAGTTTTTCTCCTTCTTAGTAGCTGGTGCAGTGCTGTGTTTTGACTTTCGGCCTGGGGATAATACTGATAAAGCCGATGTTTTCAGTTGCTGGTCAGAATGTTTAGTCTGACCAAGGACTTTGTGAGTCTCATGCTCTGCCAGGGAGGAGAGGAAGCCAGGAGAAAGCAGGGACAGGGCACCTGACCCAAACTAGCCAAAGAGGTTTTCCATACCACGGCACGTCATGCTCGGGGATGTAACTGGGAGTTTCCCGGAAGGGCACGCTCTCTGCTCTGTGGGGCTTGTTTTTCAGCGGGTGGTATCGTATTCTCTTCCCTTGTTATTTCTCTTATCATTATTGGTGGTAGCAGCAGTGATTTGTGTTATACCTTAGTTACTGGACTGTTTTTATCTCAATCCGTGGGAGTTACGTTCTTTCTATTCTCCTCCCCATCCCTCTGGGGGGGTGGAGGGGGGGAAAAGTAGAAACTGCGTGGCTGACTTGCCAAGTGGTTTAAACCACGACAACTTAAAATATCAGGGATTGCTTAAGTAGTCAGATTAGTAAATGTAAGGCAACAGAAAATTGTAAAACTCTCTCAGGAAATCACAAAAAAATAGAGCACCTGTATTATTCCGTTGTATTCACAAAATTGGAGAATTTATCCTCTGCCACCACTGAGTGAAATTTTTGTATTGACTCACAGGTCAAGTACCTATTAAAACAGTGATAAATCAATCACCACTCTCACCCTCATCCACAGAAGTACAGGAACTCCGAAGAAATGACTGCTATTCAATGACAGCTTAGTGGGCTTTTCTATCTCACGTAATGAGACAGAAAACCTGGGTAGTTAATGAAGCCACTGTGTATTTGAGCACCTTGATGAAAAGTCAGTGAGTCAGTTGACACAAGACGTGAATCCAAGAAACTGTGAGTGGGATGAAGTGCACACAGTCTATCAAAGCTCATCATGTTTGAAAGTCAAAGACAAGAGTTCCTTGGTTAGAAAATTCAAAAGTATGTCTGATTCTCTTTTCCTCCATCTTTATTACATTTTTCTTTACAGTAAATAAGAGCTATTTAGACTGACTGAATTTTATATATTGAAGTGCAATCATATTCTTATCATTAGTTTACATGAACAGTGTCTAACAGTATCCCAACACTTTTCTATTGCAATAATTCTCTGTAATTCTTTTCTTTATATTTAATTAGAGGTATGTTTTTTGCCCAGGTTGGCAGATATTTCCAACCCTTTGGCATTTATTTGGCATGCACACAATGAACAATATACCACTTGTAAGGTTGGGGGAGCAGGAATCATTGTAATTATTCCATGTTTCAGACGAAAGGAAGTGTCCTCATACGATGATCACACTATTCAGTGAAGATAAAAGGCCCTGATGGCTTTATTTCTTCTATGTTTTCAGAGTGCAGCTTTTATTTTTTAGCTTTTAACACTTTTCAGAGTGGAGCTATATTACAGGCATTGCTTACAGTAGAATAAATGGGAATAAGCATTTGACCTCTGGTATCTCATTCTCGCTTTCCGAAAGTTATTCTGGCCATTTGAAACTACTTTTGAAGGAAAGAATTTTCCCATCTGTCTATGGGATAATAACAGAGTTTACTAGAACAGTATCTGGATTTGGGAATCCTAAATAATTTAGAGCTTTCACAAAATCCTCCTTTACAATTTGCTGTAAGAATCTGTGAAGGACCAGAGTAAGCACAAGCAGTTTGTCTTTTGAATACAGCCACTGAAATGAGTAGTCATCTCTTTTCTGTCTCGCGCAATGAAACATGACAATGAATTTTCACTCTCACAATGAGAGTCATCTGCTCATGATGTACAGTTTTGGAGGCAGTCCAGGAAAAAACAGTCACAATAGTGCTGTCAGCTGACTGTTTAATAAAGGGAATGAAGTTCCCCCTGGCAATTCAGTTTTCTAATTGCACTTATACAATGTAATTTCTCTGGTCTATAGTAAGCCTAAGGACTAGGAAGCTGCAGACAAGCACTAGTAGAATTTGACTTCCTTTGGATGAGGTATTTCTGGAATTACCAAATGTGGGAGAATTTTATAATTATGAATCAAATATTCTGAATTTCTGCATTTCCATGATTTTCAATTTACTCCTAAATGTAGTCCCGTTATCTTAATGATAGGGTGGTATTCCTTAGCACTTATGTACGACTGTCCTTCTTCAGTCACTGCTGTGATCACTACAGCCATGGTCTGCTGCCATGGGCCAGCTCACATAGCCTCTAAAGTACACACAGTAGTATTCAGAACCAACTTTATCTCACCCTAAATGGATTATGGAAATTTTAATGTCCTATATCTGGATGAACTTTTATTAAATACAATCAACTTTTTGTACCAAACTGGCTTCTTCATTTTTGTGCTGTAAAGATTTAATAATTTATTTTTTTTTTTTTTTTTTTTTTTTTATCTAATGTGGGACATGCACATGCTTTGGCAACAGGAGCTTTCTTGAATAATAAACATATTTTTGGCATTTGACAGCAATTAACATAGAATAAAGAAAAGCTGGAGATTTCTATACAGAAACAAGAAAAAAAAAAAAAAACCAACAAAAACAAAACCAAGGAGAAAAAAATATCCTTAAGAATCACAAACCACCAAACCTCTCTCTGCCACTTTCTCACACACACATATTGAGTGTATTAATACATAAGATAGGAAATTCATCATGCATATCATATAGTGGAGACGTGCATCAATGCAATGCAAATGCAAATTCTCACAAATTTCAACACGTTTTATAGTATAATGCCTTTTATTCACATCGGCTTGGTGTCATTGCAAGAAGGCTAAGATAAAATTAAAACAGGACAGTCTTTAATTTGCTACAGATGCTCAGGCTGATTGTTTCCTCTGCATTTCTGTTACATTAGCCTTTGACCTTGCTGATACCGTTTATTGAAAAGCAGGACTGAATTTACTCCTTCAAAATTTTAAGAAAACATTAAATCCAGAATGCAAATTCAATGTCATAAAAATAATAGTATCTCACTGTTTCATAGCAATTTAAATATACTGGAATTATGTAGTCCTGTTTTTATTTTGGTGGAAAGTATGATACAAATAAAATATTGTGTGCAGTTCTGGTGTCCTCAACATGAAAAGGACATGGAACTGTTGGAACAAATCCAGAGGAGGGCCACGAGGATGATCAGTGAACTGGAGCACCTCCCATATGAAGATAGGCTGAGAAAGGTGGGGCTCTTCAGCCTGGAGAAAAGAAGGCTGTGTAGAGACCTCCTAGCAGCCTTCCAGTATCTGAAGGGGGGCTATAGGGATGCTGGGGAGGGACTCTTCATTAGGGAGTGTAGTGATAGGACAAGCAGTAACGGGTTGAAACTTAAACAGGGGAAGTTTAGATTGGATATAAGGAAGAAATTCTTTACTGAGAGGGTGGTGAGGCACTGGAATGGGTTGCCCAGGGTAGTTGTGAATGCTCCATCCTTGGCGGTGTTCAAGGCCACTTGAGTGACATGGTTTAGTGGGAGGTGTTCTTGCCCATGGCAGGGGGTTTGAAACTAGATGATCTTAAGGTCCTTTCCAACCCTAAGTGTTCTATGATTCTATGAAAAATTACCAAATTTATTTTTAAATAATGCAGATGCCACTCTCTCTACAACCCTTCAAATAAACAAACAAAAAAATAGTATTAAAAATGGGTCTAGTCCTGGCAATAGCCAGGGAGTAAGACTAAGAACTATTTTCTATGCATCTCATAGAAGAGAATTTTTCTTATTTTTCTTACCATTGATTTTTTTTAAACAGATAAACCCAGTGCTTCCAGCATTTCAGCACAGTGACCTCCTGTTTCTCAAGGGCTGTACATTTTTTGTCCACATGGTATGGTCATATAGTCATAGCTTCTCCGTTAATCTAAATAATTTAGGCACATTTTTTGCAAATTCTGATCCTTAAAAATTATGTAAAGAGAAGCATGCTTCTACACTGCAGGGCAGAGGAGGTACGTAATAGCAAATACGGTGTCCTTTGACAGTACCCAGTGGAGAACTAAGCTGCTTCTCATTGTGGAAGTTACTTAGTCTGAAATACTCTATTTCCATGGTTTTCTCAAATGGTAGGGTTTTTTACTGTGTTTTACTATTTAGTAAATAAACATAGTTTATTTAACATAGTTTATTTAACTCTTTAACTATAAACATAGTTTATTTAACCATGAATTCTTAACTACAGTATACACCATAGGCTACTTTGATATGATTAGAATGTTGATTTTATATACTACTGGTTGTTGTTTGGTTTTTTAAGAGGACAGAATGTAAGAATTTTCTTTTTAGTTCTTCTTTTTTCCTGCCTCCACAACTTAAGATTTACCTTGGAGGCCTTCAGAGACCTCAATTGCACCTTCCACATTGCAAAAGATGTCTTCGTTTTAGATTTGCAGTGCTGTGTCCTTAAGCACAGATTTCCAGCCAAAAGCCAAGTGTACATTGGAAGATCCAAATTTATGTAACTTTCTATGTATGTTTTCATATACCAAATTTATCATAAACTTCCAATATATGTTTTTATGTAACAAATTTAATAAACTTCCTAACATGAGTTTTGGTAATCTATACAAAGGCATTCAACTACATATCCAAGTGAGAGGTGTGCGTCTCTGCACTGTAACTTAAGAAAACATGGGTGTTCATGAAAAATTGTATGTATTCCAGCAAGTTCCAAGAATTGAACAACAGGACTTTAAGAATCTATGGGCAGCTTAAAGTAAGATTGCCAATTCGTATGCAGTCTATATTAAATGTGTTGCTCATATCCTCAGTAAAAAAAATACTGAGGTTTTTCTGTCCCTATTTAGGCAAGACCAGAAACAAGCAGCTTAGAAGCAGTCTCTACCCTTAGTGATTTGTTAATTCAATCTTCTCAAGAATCTTCAACTAGAGAAAAGGAATCATCATAAGGCAGAGAGAACATGATCCACAAGGAAGGACCAAAATAATATGAGGCTGGATCAAAATTCTCAGTATTTAAATTTGCCATTATAAAATAGGAGAAATAAAACTATCCAAGATTACATTATGTTTAAAAGAAAAAGTAGTGCTTCTGAAAGTGGCAGTCAGTTTTACTGAAGAGTGTTTTAAGAAGATTTGAAGATGAGGAAAAACATATTTCTTGCTTACAACTCAGTGCTATTAAGCTTGGGGATTTTTAACATACAATATAAAAAGATAATCCCTTTATACAATGATAGTATTATTATAGAATTATTTTAACACAGAAAACTTGAATTATTTATTGCAAAAAAAATTCCCAACATACATGCTATCAAATATTTATAAACATCTTATGAAAAAATGAATATGAAGAAAAATGGTATCTAGTTATTTTCTGCCTCACTTTCCTGCATGCTGAAATTTAATTATCACCAAAAAAAAAAGAAGAAGAAGAAGAAGAAAAAAGAAAATGTATTGTGTAATGTGAATGAAATAAAGCTTCAGTTCAACTAGAACATGTCAGTTCAAGGCAGTTTACTTATGAGAAGCTTAAGGAACATTTGAAATTGTTGCTGCTGTGAAGGATATTTATGAATTAGCATGCCAGCTCATTCTGAACCATGAGGTGCAGGACCGCCAGAACATGTCTCAACTTTATGATAAAACCTTTTCACTTGAACCTGTCCCAGCTTTGTGATAAATGTTTTTTCACTTAGTTACTTTTTTCTGGAGAAGTTTTGTGACAGTTAATAACTCTTATTCGTTTGGCTGGACATTTTAAAACCCAGAATAATTAACCTCAGTAATCTGGCCAAATTCTGGCTGGAATAATTACAGCCTAGATAAATTACTTTTCTGGTTTTGATAAGGCAATATTGTCTTTAATTCCTTGTCCTAAATTTTGTGTTAATGCAAATATAAACTATCTTTTTATTATCATCATTTGTCACAGCACTGCCCATGTTTCTGTGTGGAATAAATTGTTCCTAGTAAGCATCATTTGCAATATGAAGGTAATAATAATTAGCAGAATATAAAATGCATTATTACTAATATGAATAATAATACAGTGATAGAAAACTTTCTTTTGTCACTCTGCCCAAAAAGAAGCAGACAGAAGTTGCTATCATTTCCTATCATGTCCTATCATTTCTGTATGACAGCATTTATCAGTATTGTCATTCTGACACTTGTAAACCCTTCATCAGGCCACAGACATTGTTTTTTCTTTTACAGTATTGTAATGGCCCTGGGACAGAGCCAGCCTTTTCAGTTTTTATGTTTGCAGATCACCCAGTACAATAGCTTACACATGCATGAATTATACAAATTCCCCTTGAGAACAGAAAACAGTCTGAATATACCAGTCATTAAACTGAACTACATAATAAACTTTCACCCTTCTGGATAAAAAGCACTGTATATCCCAAGGTGTGTTTTCTGTCCTTGTTTATAGACAGGCAGAAACACTAGCTAAAGAAAAGAAAAGAAAAAGGAACAGTCCCTCCAAAGGTGAAGTTGTGCCATATGATTGTTCCTTTAGACTTGCTGCTTTAGTTAATATGCGTGGGAGTATCTTGTAAGGTTTTCTAAAAAAAAACCAAAACAAAGCAAAAAAAAGAACCAAGAAGAAGAGAAAAAAACCTTACTTTTTAACTCTTGAAATGTGGCATGATCAATTATGAAAAATCCTCCTCAGATGTTCTATTCCATGATTCTATGTTCAAATGTTGTACTGAACTTTTCTGAAAGGATAATGGCCACGAAGACGGGTAAACAATAACAGCAGGAAATTGCTGCTCCACCAGAATTTTATAAAACTAGTTTTTCATTAGTATGCAAAATGACAGTATCTTTTCTGAAATTCAGCAACTAGGTGATTAGTTTTATGTGCTCCAAGTATATTTTTACTTCATAATAAAAAAAAAGATAAGGGGAACAAGGGGAGGAAATAACCAGAAGCACATGCAGACTTCACCATTAGCAACAAGATTTCCATATCACATAAAGTATCTCTATAATCTCAGAGACACATCATGTCTCTAAGATATTCTTTATTTTATCAGACGCTTTCCTAACATTGTAATTCTTAGTCTAAAGTGTTACGTACTATATAGCCTTGTAGTGAAAACATGACTTCAGCAAATTCAATGGTAAAACTGCTATATGGCAGTCAGCATAAATGCCAAGGTGAAGTATCCTGGAAGGGCAAATGGATTTGCCTGCAATATTCTGATTTACCTCATACTTTTTAAAATAATCCCAAATATTTTAACATCAAAGTCTTCACTCTACCAAATCTTCTGGATTATGTGTTTATTTCAAAACTTCAATGCTCTAAAGCTCTTTCCTGGACTACAAGAAGCCATAAAACATCTGTAGCCATGCAGCATGCTTTTAAGTATCCATAATTCATCTAGGCTTGGATGAAGTATTCTTCTTCTGAAATCCTCACCCTGCTTGCTATGGATGATCAAAAATAAGAAAGTGTCCACCCTAGTGTTATGACTCTAAGAAAATTAGTAACAAATCACAAATATGGAAAAGTGGGGTTTTGTTTTTTTTTCCCCTTAGGACACTATCCAACCTTTTTTAAAGTGAATTAAAAACTTTAGAGAGACACATATTTTCTGTTCTATTTACTCGTAATACTGTCAAACATAGGACACCTTAAGTTCACAGTTTCTTATTTGATCTGCAGACAGAATGTCTAGGAAGAATGATTTGGCTGTGCTTGCTAGAGTCTATGCTATCACTTCAGCCTGTAAGCTAATTTAGTAATATTTAGTAATATCAATTGAAACTAAGTCTCACAGTGTCAAAAGTGAGGGATGCAGGAACACTTGGTCAAAATTATAAAATATAAGCAGCTTGTGAATGTTTGTGTACCTAATCAAATGGACATTGAAGTCACTGAAGAAACTTCCTGTTTCTTTTAATGGACATTGGATCAAGTGTTTTTCATTGGGTAATATTTTTACTATTGATGTGTGACATTATGTCATGCCAACAGAAATGAGGTAAAAACTAGAAAATATTTCTACGTGTTTGGTTGGGTTTTTTCATTTCCGGACTATACCGTAAAAACCTATCTGCATTTACAAAGAGAGACAAGTCTTGTTGAGCGTAGCTTTTGACAATTTTTTCTCCAGTTATGCATATCTATGATCCATTTGAAGCCCATTTGTAATCAAAATGTGCAAAACTAAATGTATTTTTCTTATACTATTTCTGTCCTTGATATCTATTACCAGTCTACACCAAATATTTTTTAAAAATTGTGTGTATTTGCAGGGTAAAACCAGAGCATTACCTACTACTTATGCAAGTCTTAAGAAATACAAGCTTCCAATTCTCAATTTCTTTCTTTATAATTTTATTTCATTCCCACACAAAGAATATATTCCTATATGCTTTGACTACACTTCTATGCTTCTTCTCCTCTTCTGATTAATTCTATATTTTTTGGAGTAGAGGGCATTGAGTTCATAAATTATAAAAATATAGAAAGGGAATTATTAGTAAGTACTAGACAGTGTCTTAGTTCTTACTATTTTTTGAAAGATGTGTTCTTTACACTTCTACAGTATTAAAAGAAAGAAATACACTAATACATAGCCCTCAGTAAAATGGTATTGCTATCTGTAAAATAGTTAAAGGACTTCTAAAAGCTTTATTTTATAGTACAAAACTGAAAACTATTACCACAAATGAAATTTTTAAAGAGAGTCCTTTATGTTCTATTTGCTGAAAAATTATGCTTTTTTTTGTTTGTTTTGTTTTGTTTTGTTTTGGTGGCCCCTTGCCAAGTAATTCTTTAGCAGGAATACTTAAAATGCCTTACCAAGTGTACGACACTATATTACTACAAAATAAGCAGAGCTACTGCCAAAGTTGATCATAATTTATATTCTGTCCTGAGCTTCCAAAGAACAGTTATATACAAATTTTGTATAAGATCTCAAACCAAAAACTTTCATAGTCTTCGGAAAAATTAATAAACTAGATATTTCAAAATTATAAGCTAAATAGATTGCACATCTTTCGAATTAAATGGTCACATTTTTTAGAAATCTTGTGGTAAAATAGTATCTGTTTATGTACATCAGAGCCAAGATATGTTCTGCTGAAGAAAATGCATCTGTGATATTTCTAGATTGAATTTTGATGACACGAAATTCAACCAGAGAGAGTAAATTACTCCTGAAATTCTGAAAAAAGTAAGAGAAAGTGAAAGTTGTCCTATGACAGATATCTTCATTGTATTTCTCACAGTAAAGTAACTTCCATTATGAAGGAAGAAGCATTGCTTTTTCTTAAAATGAATTTTTCATACAAGTATGGAAAAAAGTAAAGAATATAAAATTGTAAATACTTATTACTAATAGATACTGGTATCAGCATCCAGCATGAGCAGAGTTATCTTGTCATCTTAGCAATACTTCTCAGGATGGCAAGTGGCTTTGAGTACTATTGATGAAACACACACCAGCTCAAATAGAGGAGCCATGCCATCCAGTGTATTGAGCAATGAGCTTCTTCTTGTTGCTGTTGTTTGTCTATGTAGTAACTTCTTCATTGCTCATTTAAACTTCTAAAACCATGTATACTCATGTAAGCAAGAAATTCTTCATAAATGAATACCATATTATATATAATGATATGTTACATTACGTTATATATTACATTACTTAACATATATTTTATTACTTAAAATTAAGTTGAGCCTTTGCAATTATATTTTATGCAAAGTGCTTATTATGTCTTTACTTAAACATTAGCATTATATTGACTTTACATTTTAATCTATGTTTATGTAATAAGGCAATATAAAATGTTTATAAAAACAGGGCAAAAAATTCCACCAGAAACTGTTTTTAAAATGCATAGTACATTAATATATTAAATAAAGTGAAATTATTCTTCTGCTCCATAGTTAACCCTAAATACTACAGCTTGCTTCATAAACCAAAATTTTAGGTGCAAGTAAATTAATGTGGTAATGAAATCAACTTAATCCTGTATTATATTTAAATTGAAATGTATGTCTATTTATTAATTTTATTACATAGAATTAAGCTTCTCATTTAATTATAATTTTCCTCACTTTTAGGTAAATAAAAGTTCATATTATCAGAATTTATTATACCATTTCTAAGGGAAGAAGCCAAAATACCAAAAGCAGTGTTGTTCTATATGTAAGTTACAGTGCAATTTCTCTTTCTATGAACAAGCTACACATCATTCTGTTTAGTATCTTGCCAAAAAAAGTTAATGTAATTGTACTTCTGTTCTAGAAGGCAACTATTTTTTTTAACATCCATATTTGGTAGACTTTCTTCCTACTTATTTATAAAATTAATATTTTTTACCTTAATATTTAAAATCAAAATTAATATTTCAGTGGAACTCCTATATATTCTTTACCAAGCACCAAAGGGCCAGATCATGCAATCGAAAGTAATGAAACTTGACTGAAGTCTAGAAGTCCTCCTCTTCACAGAAAGCTGCTATCTCTGCCATTCCTCCAGAGAGATTGAAGAAATCCTATCGTTTTTAGGAGGCTTGTGCCATAAGACAGCATTGATCTCTACAACATCCAGCAAAGAATGTAACTCCGAGTTGTTCATCTACTGCACAATCACTCATATATCTGAATACCCTGTGGTACTGGCTTTTTAGGTAGATCAAAGAACTTTCTAAGTGAGCCTTTTGATATCTCTTAAATATGATATCACATGCAAATTGATCCATTCACACGTTGCACTTCAGTCACTTATGATGATGGGGAACAATAAAGATTTTTCAGCAAAAACTATGCTCAAAATTTCAGCTATGAGCAACATCCATCCATAATTTTATCCAGAATTTATACATGGATAGAAAGTTTTAAATGACAAAGTATATGTTGGACAGTACTGGGGAAAGACAATGTGTTCATTCTACTTTTTCTGAGTTGTGTATGCAATGCATACATATTTCAAGCTGTCTTTAGAGTTCATTCATTGACATTTTTTGCTTTTCTGTGTGATAGCCAGTCTTACAGTCTTTACAACTAAAAAATAATATATGACGTTTTGTTATTTTATGTTTAATATATGTATTTGTAACTGGGCAAGGTAAAAATGGATGCGTGCTATAGCCTCAGAACTTACTACAATGCATAAGGAAGTTTCCAGGTTTTTTTTAGAAACTAGGTTTCTGTCATTCTGTGGAATATATTGGCTTTTCTAAATTACAATTTCACCCTCCTTTAAGCAAGGCTATCTTATTAAGCAACTGTTTTGTATTAACCTTTTCTTTCCATCATGAACACACAATAGGTGATAATTACTTTCACAAACCACAGAACATTTTTCTTAGTTAGATTTTTATTAAATATCTGAGCTGTATGAATTCCAGTAAGGGATACCAACAACATTATACTGTTAAAAAAGTGAAATAAAGATAAAATAGTAATATTTTCTTTTTCCAATGATACACATTTCAGATGTCTTTGCAGATATGCAAAAATATTTTCAACTTACTGTCACACTGTGACAGCAAGGCCATTTTTCTCTTTTTGATATTTCACCTTCTCATTTTTATTTATTTTTTCTGGTTTTGGTATCTTGCCATTATCTCATTCTTTGATTTTTGCCAATATCTCATTCTGTTGTTTCATCTATGGCTGGTATCTGGCCATATGTGCACTACATGCTTGTACTGTGAGAAATAAACCATATCATTAAAGGTAAGTTCTGCTTACTATTGCAAAGCCATATACAGTTACATTATCATATTATGAAAACATATTACACTGTGGTAGTATACAGTAAAGGTGACTGCAAAGGAAATATTTAATGGGAAGGGCAACAGCCATCAGTAACAACAAAGTCAGGCTAACTTGACCACCTGTCATTATTTATTCTAATCCTAAGTAAATGTAAATAAAACATGAAGTCTGATCATTAAAATATTAACTCCAGCTGATAAGCAGGATTTTTTTTTGAGAGAGAGAGAATGAGAGGGTCTTTAATCATATCATGTGACATCAGCATCATTTTACTCTTTTTAAGGAGTATCAAACTGTAATATTTTCCTCTGTACTTCCTCTTTATTTTCCCATCAAAAGCTTTTTTTATAGGCTTTTTAAAGGCTTTTCTTCATAAATTTGTGTTGATTTTAGATGACTGATCTGTACAAATGTAACTGACAACATCCTGTCTTATTTATGGCAGTATGTGTATGTAGTTATAATTCTGCATTTTTTTATAAATAAATCCATATGTAGTTAAGACAAGCAGTTTTAGTAAAAAAAAAAAAAAAAAAAACAAACTTTTTTAAAATGAAACTTTATTCTTGTTTTTGCAAAGAATTGATGCAAAAAAACCATCCAAGTCTCTGGAAAGATTTGTGTTTTCTAAAAAAAATTAGATATCATCTCTGTTCTTTATTGGTTCATTTCATGATGAGGACAGTGAATAGCATAAAAAGTAAATGTTTTCTAATAGTTATTTTAACTTTATTTAAACTTGCTTCAAATTATGTTAACTTCTACTTGAATACAATATATAGTTAGGTGTTTATATATTTGCACAGGAAAAGTAATAGGTAGTTTAACTCCGTGATAAGATTGCAAATTTAAAAAAGCCTATACGTACTGGTTTGTTACAGCTAAATTCCAGACATCTGTTTTGGCTATTCTAGATAGTCCATTCTCAGAGGGTTGCACTTACCAGAAGGAATTTAGTCCTGGGTAGTTTGTATCCATTCTTTCATATGAAGCCCATGATTTTCAATGATATCTCTGCCTTCTAATGTTTACTCTCTTGATGAATCTGTATGGAGCTATGCTATTTCCTAGTAGCTTTTCTTTCCCACATTAAACATGCTGGGTATTATCTCCTTCTAAGGCAGGCTGTGAGCTCCTCTGACCAGCTTAGTAACCCTTTTCACCACATAGCTGTTTCTTATTTAGCTTTAGCATGTTTTTAATACAGGTGACCACAGTTATCCACTGCAGAGAGGTAAAGGTGTGAATTTTAGAAAGACATGGTGAATACATCTTTATCATTATTTTTTTCTTTTCTGCTCTTTTCTACTTTGACATAGCTTGAAAAAAAGTGGAAGGCATCAGTTAGAATTTTACAGAGGTGAAGTTTGCTACAAAAACCAAGAAGGAAAACAGGACCATTTTAGTTCCTGAGAGTCTTCAATTTCACTAACTGAACTGAGTAAATTTTTAACTCCAAATATTTATGTTGTGCCAGTTTTTATGAAGATTTAAAACACTGCTTTTAGAAGCACAACTGTTAAATTGTCATGCCATTTTCAGAGTATAAAAAAAAGCCCCACAACTGTGTAAGTAAAACTCAGATAAAATGAATAGTTTTACTAAATTTAGTAAAGGTACATAAATATCTGGAAAAAAAAATCACATTTTAATGGCTTCTTGATAGATAAACATTATACTTTTTTAATGCAAGCGTTCCTTAAATTTTTTTTTTCCTGTTGTTTTTCTGCAGCCAAACATACATACATATGGTATTCCAAAAACGTCTCAGCGTAGTTTCTCTGGTATCTAAAAGGTCTGCTTAAGGCTTTACACTAGTTAGAAGATAATAATCTTTTAAACACGCAGTGACCTAGATATTATAATTCATATACTGGCAGTTCTCCAAATGTAGAAGTTATTTATATCTAATATTTTAAATATTAAAACAGCAGGTTAATACTACTGAAACCATTGGGATTATAGCTCACTTTTTTTAGTCACTGATTATAAAAGTCTCCTTTATTATAAAGAGGTCAGACCACTGTCGTGGTTTAAGTCCAGTCAGTAATTCAGAACCACATAGTCACTCTCTAACTCCCCTCCTTCCTCCCCCCTGCTCCTGGAGGGATGGGGAGGAGAATCAAAAGAATGTAACTCCCACGGGTTGAGATAAGAACAGTCCAGTAACTAAGGTATAACACAAACCACTACTGCTACCACCAATAATGATAATGATAAGGGAAATAACAAGGGAAGAGAATGTAACCACTCACCACCCGCCGACCGATACCCAGCCCAACCAAGTAGTGATCTAACCCTTCCGAGTAACTGCTCCCAGTTTATATAGCGGGCATGACGTGCTGTGGTATGGAATACCTCTTTGACTAGTTTGAGTCAGGTGTCCTGTCTCTGCTTCCTCCCAGCTTCTCCTCCTCCTTGGCAAGCATGAGACTCAGAAAGTCCTTGGTCAGAGTAAACATTACTGAGCAGCAACTAAAAACATTGGTGTTATCAGCACTGTTCCCAGGCTGAAAGTCAAAAACACAGCACTGCACCGGCTACTAAGAAGGAGAAAAATGACTGCTACTTCTGAACCCAGGACAACTACACAAGAAATTCTTTTAGTTAGCCAAAGTTACCAAATTGAACTTTCCTAGTAATTCTTTAAGTTGATTAGAAAACACAAAGGAAAAACAACCAGGAATTATTAATTTTAAATTAATTAACCATATGGTGATTGTTTATTCCTTCTAAGTTCTCAACAATATTGCAGATTTCGAACCTTATTTATTTATGTTAATGATGTTTACATATATATTTGTAAACAAGAGTTAAAAATTAGATAGACAATGTAAAGTGATAATTTTTTTCAGTGTGAGGTTTGTTGGGTTTTCTTGTTGGTTTTTTTTTTTACCAAAAATTGCTATTTTATTCTAAATGAGCATTACTTTCTTTCGAATCCCTAGTAGGAAGAAATATTATTGTTGTCTGTGATGCAATGAATAGCCACCCAAGCTCAGAAAATAACCATGCTAGTCCAACAAAGTCAGTAAGGCTAGACAAGACAACCAATAATAGTGTTTTCTGTAGGGAAAAGTAGATTTGTAAGTGATAGGCTGAGCCAAGCATGACTACCAGTCACTTGAATGAAATAATACAGTTCAGCTGGCATACTACCATAAGTACGAAACTGACATTATACTAATATTTATTGTATGGTATTTCATCTGTCCATTAGGATCTGTGATTGAAGGGGTCTGATGCAAGAAATACTAAGTAAAAACATGTAAAATGCAACATACAGCATCTAGCACTTATATTTTTAGCACTATATTTTAAAATCTCCCTATGTATTCCGTGTCTTGTATTGCATTACCTCTTTAACAACTCCCATCTAGATAAAAAAAAGCACAACATGAAACTTGATTTAAATTCACTGCATTGTTATATTGATTTGTCTCCACGGCTGGCCATATGATTTGGGTAATACAAAAATGTCTAGATTGTTTAACTCCTCAAAAAAACCCAGAATAAAATGTTAAAACCTGCAGTCCAAACTATCCCCAACTCAATATTCAGAAATACTGAAATGTATTTCCGAATAAATATGAAAAAGACAGAAAAATAATTAAAAATATATTTAGTAATGAAAGAATGGCACCAGCCAAGAAGAAATTGTAACAAAAGGTAGCTGCAATTACTTGAAAAACCTAATTACCATTACATGAAGAGAAATAATGATGGAGTAATTATCCCAGTGAATTTATTTCTTGTGTAGAGAGGAAATGGCTAAAGACATCAATTTTTTAGGTTTCACTGGAACTGTGATAATTAAGGGTCAAGAAGAGCACATATACTATGAACGCATAAAGTCAGGAAAGAAAACTGAAACTACAGAACTGGAGTCAAATATGCGTTCAAGATAATGGTGCAGAACCAGTAGCTTAAAGGTTTTTATAGCTCCTTAGTTAATCACAAGATTTACATTATTTCATAACTTCAAACTCCGATAAGCAAAGCAGAGTTTTGTGATCCAAGTGTTGAACTGAAGGCAGGCAGCATGCAAGGTGAGATTATCTAAAAAATTTAAAGCCCCATATAATTTCAACATTTTTATTTAAAAAAAAATCCAGAATCTTAATCCAATCTTGTAGGTAATGAAGCTCTGACAGTCAATATTCCAATAACAGGGCAAGTATGGTATTAAAATTGTGCCTGGAAAGGTTTGGAAAAGCACATTTGCTTCTTAAGTTATTTCACTAACTTACTGAAACAGAACAAAAGTTCTGTGAATAGCTAGGATGACACAACACTGGAGAACAGATAGATACTATGTGTAAGAAAAATTCAAAGAAACAAGCGTTCATCTGAAATTAAGCCTTATTCTGTGCTGTTCTGTCTGATTTTTCTCTCTGTAGTTTTCTGACTGACTGATCAGACTAAGCACGAAGTAGGGCTCAACACACAAAAAAAACAAAACCAGGTGTAAGGCTCGGCATGCAGGAAACTAAGTCAAGACTAAATAAGTGCTGAACAAAGAAGGGAGGGGGGAAAGAACACTGACTTGTGAAGAGTTTCTCTCATTCAGGGTAGCATGGTGTTTATGCAACAGAAAAAAGCTTTTGAATGTGGTACTTGACTCTTTACTTGAAAGTTCAGTGACTGTAATTCTCACTGTGTAACAACACACAGATAATTATCCTGCCTTTCTACAGTATCTAGCATAACATCTTTTAAGCATCACCGTGAAGAGCTACCCACTAGTAACTTCTTCATTATAAGCCACCCTACCAAGGTGTAGTATTGTCTTTAGTTTGTGTCGGGGTGGTGTTACTGTTTTTCCCTTTATCAGCAATGTTTTTGCAACCCTTTAATCCTTTTTTTACACAGGGATTAATGGGGTCAGGACACAGGACACATCTATCAAAGAAGATGATCTCTTTCCTTCTTTGGTGGCAATTTCTCCTAAATTGTTTCTACCTCTGTTGTATTATGATCCAGACTCCTCGCTGAATGATAATCTGCGCAACGTTCCTACTATGTTCCATCAACATGGAATGTTGATGTATGAGATAACATAATACATGTATGAGATGTATTTCCAGAAAAATTAAGTAAATGCATAAGTATCCTAAAGAATCAGTAAAATAATCTGGAGAGCTATTATTAAGGATGAAGCATATCATGTCTAAACAATAATTTAAATAAAAGCGTCAAGATTCAGTTTTGAATATTACAAGATTCGTCCAGATTTCATCAAAAATGGAAACGTGCTCCTTTTCTTAGGCTTTCGAGAAGTGCTAGAGAAAAATCTCTGCCTAGGTTTCCCACAGTATAGTCTCAGGAATCCAGTTCTTAGATAAATAATATAATAATTGAGTGGTACAGAAATAGGAGCAGTTCAAGCTGGGTGCCTCCAGGGAGGGCCCCAGAACAAAAAAAAATTGATGGGGTTTTATACCCTTTGCATTCTATGCCCCCAGCCATCACACACTCTTCATGTGCCTTGTAAGATGCTCTTGGTCCAATGAGAAATTTTGGTCTGGGGTCTCCTCATCCATCATTTGGTACTTTGTTTTCTGGAGGCAGGCCATAAATTTCTTATCTCTCTAGTTGTTGCCTCTTGATAAGAGATGCAGCTCCTTTATCTTTTAATTTGCACTGGTCTCAAGGCCTTGATTTACATAACAAAGTACAGGTTGTAAATTATGTTCAGCTTTACGTAGGTGGGATTTAGCTGTGCCTAAAGCCCCAGCAAGTTCAGCTTCCCATTCTAAGCCACTACTTATGCTAAACAAAACCACTCAGTCAAAAGAACTCAGTTAAGGGAATTCAACTATCTAACTTGAATTCACAAAAATTTTTCTGACATGACTGCACCTCTAGTTATAGTGAGTCAGTGAGAGGATAAAAAGGAAGGTTTGTTTGGTTTGGGGTTTTTTTGTTGGTGTCCTGCAGAAGTGTTAATAGAAAAGAAGATTATCTTTAATCTTCTAGATAATAGAAAATACATCTAGTTTATTTAAATGCAAATATGAAGTAGCTTTCTGCGGAACTCTGAAACTTCTGAAGACTATTTCTGCAGGGCAATGTCTTAAAGGAAGTAAAATGATGACCATGTGTTCCAGATCACAGTCCAAAGCATATCTTTGAAAAGGTTGTTAAGTATCAGCTGCCAAATGATAACAAATTTAAAATAAATAAATATATAAATTATAAATAAGCAACTGAAATACAGATGACACATATTTTTGTCCTCTGTAGATATTTTATCTGGTCATTTACTAACAGCTACACCTACCTATTAGTCATTCCCTTCTCTTTATTTTCCAAATTCCACTAAAAATATGTCAGATCAAGTGTTCCAGTTGCTGAAGTTTTATAATGATTTTAAAGATGCAATTGGATGGGGATATTCTGTTATTGGTAGTGTCTGAGACCATCAAAAAGGAGAAAAGAGTTTAAATCCTACTTTCCATGTTTTTTTATTTTTGGGTCCAAAACTTGCCCTTGCAAGTTTTTCTCATTCCTCTTCCAAGGAAGTACCTAAAGATGAGAGAATAAGTTTCTTATTGAAAAAGTCAAGATTGTTGTTCGTATACTGTATAGCTCAGAAAATCTACAAGGGCTAACCAAATTTAAATCCTTTTGGAAATATCTTGAAATTGTTTGCAGTTTCTAGCAAATAAACTTCACCTTTATGTGTATTTCATTAAAAATTATATTTTATAATTTCTCTTTCCTGATCTTTGATCCCTACTTTTGCAGACTTCTGACAGTGCTTGGAAAATGTCTAATGTACAGTGATTGTAACAGCAATAATAAGGTGCAAAAGAATACCAGAACTCATAGCAACTCAGGCTGAGTTGGAGATCAGATTGACAAACAAAAAGCCTGTGAAGAAAACTTAGAGAACTATATATTGATTGAAAAAAGTTAATTAGTTTTATTATATCCTTGTGTTTTAAGCACAGTGATAAAACTTCAGGCAAGTGACTTTTTAGACATATGTTTGAACTGAAATTTTACTGTGTTTTTTAAAATTTCTTCATCTGCAAATTGGAACACACTCATTCCCACCTATGGGAATACCTCACTTCTTTACATTGTTAAGTGTCAATTGGAAAGACTCCTTACAGCTAGAGAATGCATACAGAAAAAATCCCAAACTACCTGTTTATAAAAGGCAAACTTTCTAGTTGATGTAATTTGTTGTCTTATCAGTGTTGTTGACCTGTTTTCTGTGAAATATTTGGAAAGAAAAGTCAATGTCTTCCTCTCTGCTTCTTTCTCTGAATATTCTCCTTTCTTTTCTAACAGGAGTTGGAATTCACAAAGTTGAGGTAAGAAACTAATTTCAATTCAACTAGATTACTCAAAGCCAATAGAATTAAAGCTTGATAATGTTCTTATGATTTGTATTTAGCAGTTATTCACTATGATAGTTCATGGTAAAGGTTTACAGTTAGCAAAAAAATCGCTCTCCCACTGCACAGAGAACTACTGTGGATTCTTCCTGTCAGTGGTGTGTTGGATAAAATGTTCATGTAAGATAATGAACTACATTTATAAGTTTGCAAATAATTCCAAAGAATAATTCCATATTCTAAGCATTATCTTTCCGTTAATACTGACATTTTTCTGTAACTTATATCTTGAGTCTGACCTTGGACCCAAGAAAACAAAGTTCTTAGGAGTTGTAACCTCCGTGGGCAATGGAACACACGCTTTTGTCTTTCCAGAGTTCTGTAATTTTTTTAAGCCAAAGGAAAGACAAGAAGGTATTTCTGATAGTTCTGAACCTGCTTTATTTACACATATTTGTGATAATGCTGAGTTTATCAGGGCACATAAATAAAAATAGATATATTTTATTGCATATATTTTTCATTTTCAGAATTGGAAACACCCATTAACTGCCTTATTTTAATGTCAAGAAGTTTGGTTGTTGCAGTGAAATTGTCTGGTGAAAATTAAATAGCTTTTTTAAGACATGCTTTCAAAAGTAAATTCTTCAGTATTTTGGCAATAATTTGCAGTTCTCGGTACAGTAGAATCATAAAATCATGGAATAGTTCAAGTTGGAAAGGACCTTAAGATCATCTAGTTCCAATCCCCCTGCCATGGGCAGGGATGCCTCACACTAGACCATGTTGCCCAAGGCTCTGTCCAACCTGGCCTTCAGCAATGCCAGGGATGAAGCATTTGCCGTGTTTTTGCTCAACCTGTTCCAGTGCCTCACAGTAAAGAACTTCTTCCTTATATCTAACCTGAATTTCCCCTGTTGAGTTTGAACCTGTTATCCCTTGCCCTATAGCTACAGTCCGTAATGAAGAGTCCCTCCCCAGCATCCTTGTAGGCCCACTTCAGATACTAGAAGGCTGCTATGAGGTCTCCATGCAGCCTTCTCTTCTCAAGGATGAACTGTCCCAAGTTTCTTAGCCTGTGGCAGGTGCTCCAGCCCCCTGATCATCCTCATAGCCCTCCTCTGGACTTGCTCCACAAGTTCCATGTCCTTATCTTGAGGACACCATAAGTGCCCACAGTACTCCAAGTGAGATCTCATGAGAGAAGAGTAGAAGGGCAGGATCACCTCCTTTGACCTGCTGGTCACGCTCCTCTGGATGCAGCCCAGGATACAGTTGGTTTCTGGGCTGCGAGCGCACACTGAAGCGTGCTCATGTTCATTTTCTCATTGACCAACAACCCCAAGTCCTTCTCTGCAGGGCTGCTCTGAATCTCTTCTTTGCCCAACCTGTAACTGTGCCTGGGATTGCTCTGACCCAGGTGTAGGAACTTGCACTTGGCATGGTTCAACTTCATAAGCTTGGCATCAGCCCACCTCACAAGCGTGTCAAGGTCTCTCTGGATGGCATCCCTTCCCTCTGGTGTATCAACCAAACCACACAGCTTGGTGTCATTGGCAAATTTGCTGAGGGCACACTCAATCCCACTGTCCATGTCACCGTCAAAGATGTTGAACAAGACCGGTCCCAACACCGATCCCTGAGGGACACCACTCGTTACTGGTCTCCAACTGGACATTGAGCCATTGACCACAGCTCTTTGTGTGCAGCCATCCAACCAGTTCTTTATCCACTGAGTGGTCCATCTGTCAAATTGATGTTTCTCAAATTTAGAGACAAGGGTGTCATGTGGGACAGTGTCGCACACTTTGCATAAGTCCAGGTAGATGACATCAACTGCTCTACCCCTGTCCATCAGTTTCGTAGCCCCATCATAGAAGGCCACCAAATTGATGAGGCAGGATTTCCCCTTCGTGAAGCCATGCTGGCTGTCACCAAGCACCTTGTTGTTTTTCATGTGCCTTAGCATGCCTTCCAGGAGAATCTGCTCCCAGATTTTGCTAGGTGCAGAGGTAAACTGACTGGTCTGTAATTCCCTGCAACATCCATTTCCCCATCTTGATAATGGGGGTTATATTACCCTTTTTCCAGTCGTCGGGAACTTCACCTGACTGCCATGATTTTTCAAATATGAGTCCCTTCATTTGTCTTTTGTGACGTGAGCGTCGTGGCCAAAGCACGTGACAGTGAAGACTGAGGCAAAGAAGCCAGTGAGAACCTCAGCTTTCTCCAAATCCAGGGTAGCTAGGTCTCCTGTTTCCTTCTGGTGATGGCCCACATTATCCCTGGTCTGTCTTTTGGTGACAAAGTGAATCTTACTTTGTTAAGTTATTAATCAATAACTTGATTAAAAGGTAAATTATTTGTCATATTTTAGTTATGCAACTTGAGGTCTTATGGTTATATATATGACTTTGTAAAAAAATTAAATCCATATAACCTTTGTTATATTTCAAATGTTTGGGACAGAATTAGTATACTGAACAAAACTTCATTTTAAATGTAAATAATCAACGTAAGATAGCCAGAGACACTTAAATAAGGGATAATTTCATATTCTTGTGGACTAAAATTATTTTTTTAATTATTCTGTAAATTTTTGTACACAGTGTAATTTTGGTCTTATTTTTACCTTCAATCCACATTTATTATTTTTTCCTTATTGAAATAAGAGACGTGCATTTTGCAATTTTGCTACTTCATAGCCCATGGATTTCTTTTTTCACTACCGTAACTTCTTTTTGAAAAACACGATACATATTGCTGGGGTTTTGACACCAACAGATACAATTTCCCCTGGCATGGGACTGATCGTCTAAAACACTTTCTGCATTTATTTTAACAGAGTTGTATGCTTAACAGCATTTAATATGTAGAGAGAATCTACAATAATTTTTTAGAGCATAGTTCTGGATTTCAGATGATCATCTTCTATCCAGGAAATTATTTCTATATTATCTAGTGAACATGAATTCTTAATTTCATTCAAAAGTTTCCAAGCAAAAGTGGTATTAAATCAAATGTGATATCTTTGCAAGTTTAATACTAAAGAATTAAATCCTTATAACAGTGTTTATCTCTGGAAAGAAAAAAAAAATAAAAGAAGAGTAGCACTTCCACCTAGATTCCTTCCGTACAAGTGCATAGATGCTTACATGCATTTCTGTTCACACTTCGTTGCAAAGTGAATGACAGCTGAAGCTCTCCACCTTATTGATAGACTTTGGCATCAGACCTAGTAGCTCCTCTGCTGGAGCAGTTGAAAAAAGGCCTTAGGGTCTATACTGAATAGTTGTCTTAAAAGCAGATATCTGGAAATCATAAATTACATAAATCACATCTGGAAATTAAATAAATCATAAGAAATAAATCATCAGAAAAGGGCAAATTAAATGTCTGTAGGACCTCCTATCTGAAAAAAAAGAGCCCATTCTGGTTAACATGCACTATTGTTCCCTCTCTTTATGAAAATTAGAAGTAAGAATAAGAAGCAAGCAGCAGTGCAAATAGCAGTATTTAACAGATATAAAGCCCTTTGCTTTTGGATGTGGGCTGGTGGTGGTGATCCAGCATTGTTCAGAGGCCAATTGGTTAAATCCAGCTTGGGTTTCTTTTCCTTTACCTGTCATGGTATCAGTGGAAATGAATTTCTACTGACAAAAAAAAGTATTTAATTTTTTGAGACTTAAATGGAGGACTAATGGGAATTAATGGAGTTCAAGTTGCTCATACAGCTAGAAACCAACATCTAGAAATAAAAGACATTACCTCTGGTCAAAGACCGTCAGATCCAGCAAATGAGATCTCCCCCTCAATTTGCACAGCAGAGTGCAAAGCTGACCAAGAGATTTTAATATTGTTTGACTGTGGGGAACATGTGGGATCACTGTATGGGCACAGTTTATGCCTCTTCAAAGAAATGTTTATGTGTCCTAACAAAATGCATTTTGTGTCATAGTTTACCTGCTTAATGGTGTCCTCTGTCCCATATATCTGTTTCAGATGACCACATCACATATAACAATGGAAACTATAGGAAAAAACCAAAGTGCATATTTGCCTAGGTATTCCAGGATAAGCAAAAGTTCCCTTCATGTATTTCAGAATAAGTATAAGTTGCCCCTAGTTATTATGAATAACAGCTGTTTAGGTTTCTAATACAAGGAGCTGATTTAATTGTTATTTAAGACCTTCCAGACAAGGCAGGGTTGGGTTATACGCTACGTTATGAAAATAATGTTCCCATGTCTTATAGGATCAGGACCTATGTTTGGGATAGGAATCAATCCATTGGAACATCAGCATATGAATTATATCCATAATTATGTACATAAATTCATTTTTATGTAATGAATACCTTACGCTTACCCTTTTAAACATAATAAAAGTCATTAACTGATTCAAGTAGGATTTTTTGGTTTTTTTCTTAATCCTGCAGGTATCTTTAATGTTATCATTCTCAAAAACACATTTACAGACATTCTGGGCATGTGTGTGACTAAAAAAGGTCAAAGCAAAATACCAGCATACTTAACAAACACATTTCTGCACTCTGTCACAAAAAATCCTTTCGGTTGCATAGCAACTGTCTTTTTAATTGCTACTTGTAATCTAGATTTTAATAATTTAATTAGTATTTTTCTTCATTAAATTGTTTCACCCAATAAATTTAATGAATTCAACTCATTGCTTGTTTTTAAATAGACCCTTTTACATTCCTTCTTTGCCCTTTCAGCATCTTTGTCTATGCAGTAGAGACTAAAAAGCTCATTAATTTTATATCAAAAAACACAGTCAAAAGGACGCAGCCTTATCCAATAAGTAAAGGCACACATTTTTAGGTAGCTGAAATCATCAGAGTTCAGGTAAGCATTAAGTGAATTTGGCTTCATAAAACTGCCACTTTACAAAGAGTCATTTGCAAAAGTGGAACTAAAGCTAGGTTTTCAGAGGCAAAATTCAAAGTGAAGTGGGATGTTTAGAATAACTTGATTTTAGAGGTAGTGATTTGAAAAAAATGTTTATCAACTACTGTTTAATATTACGCAACCAGATTTGTAGGCCCTTACAAAAAATCCTCAGCTATTCCTCTGTATTAAGCTGCTATTGAGAAGCTGAAGCCTAACAAGAATGAAATTATGCAAGAACAATTATGCAAGGGAGGAAGAAAATGGGACCTAAACAGCTGCAGAACCACAATCACATTTGTCATTAAGAGCTGTAGCTGCTTCACAGTGCAGGTCAAAACTAACAACTGATCTAAGGAGATATCAGTACTAGTAGCCAAGGTTTGCATACTAAGCTGGTGAAAATACGTGGTGGTAGACACCAAAAGAATCAGCTTGTGTCTTCTAGATATGAGCGAAGGAGATAAAGCATTCTCTCTTAAATAGTTTGCTTAGAAGTACTGGCATCTGTATGGGCAGGAAGCAAGAAATTTTCATTCATCAGAAGCACCTATGTGTCATCTGTTGGAAACTCTGTCTGTCTTTCTTCTGAGATACCATCTGTTAAAACCTTTAATTTTGAAAACTCTTAAAAATTTTATGAGATATTATATTTCCAGTACCTACTTATAATTTCTCCCAGATTAATATGGAATAGAAATTCAAGTCTGTATTTGATAGACTAAAATATCTGAGTATATGAAAGAGAAAAACTTATAAGTGGTTTATAAAAATGTTCCTATATATTTAGCATTTAAAATATTATTTAATGAAACTTAAATATTTTGTGAGATTGGTAGGTTTGAAAGCTGTTCCCATGTCTGAAAGTAAATAATTGTTCTTTAATGAATTCTGAGAGGCTAAATTCATACTGCAGTGCTTTCTGCCACTGTTTGAGGTATTACTCTAACATACTTTTAACTATTTTTACATATAAAATCTTTATAATATTCATGTCTTCCCTTCCACCCATACAGTCTTACACTGCACTTCCTACTTTCCCACTTACACCAAATTTTCATGGAAGTTTTGAGATTATCAAGCATTATTTTATGACAATATACAAGCAGTTTGTTAAAACAAAACCACCAAACAAGACGACCTTAGCTTTGTGGGTAAAAACTTTCATGCCTCACCTAAAAAAATTAAACTCCTTGGTTCATTATCTCTCTCATTATAGCATGTTTGTCTAAATAGAATTAATAGAGTACCTACCACAGGTTTTCTGCACTGATTGCACATGAATTTGTGGATGTTAATATTCAAGGACATTAAAACAAAAATAAAAGAAATTAGATCCTTTCAAATAAGTGATACTTTAATGTTTGGTTCCATAAAATAAAATAAACATAAAAAATTAAGCCTATAAACATCAGGAAGATGGATAAGTTGACACACCATTCTGCATATCTCTGTTTAATAATATTATATTTCATTTCCCATGCTAACAAAACAGCCATTACCCAAAGCAGCCATTCGTAAGCAGCCATTCGTAAACAACCATTGTGAACAGATTGCATCCTTGTTGGTGGTATGATAATTGAAATAAGTTTACCAGCCTTTTATGAGAAAATATCAGATGTATAAAATACCTATTAATCAACTCACTCACTTTGGCAAACATCAGTTTCAAAAACAATGGCTATCAAAGAATAGATGGAATACAGGCAAAAACATCAGTTAACAAAATGACTCAGCTGTGTGTTGTATCACTTGCAGTAAGGGAGGTAGAAGAGGAAAGGGTATAGAGTAAAAGAATTGTACCTTTTGGGCTTTGTTTATGGCCATTGGCTTCACTGCTTATGGCTGTTCGCTTTAGGATCTCTGTAATGCCTCTCTTATAAGCCTGCTTGAAAGCAATCTTAAGACAATAGCAAGAAAAGTTAGATGCCTATCAGTGTCTCATACATGTGTTTGTTTCTGTCCTTCTAAACACATTTTTCAATGACTGGTCCTATGTTTATGCAATAGGCTATAAAGTCATTACCTGTCCTACAGTATGCTGAGCTAATGTTACTATTTTTTCTCCTTGGACAGATTTAGAATTTTTCCTATTATTATTTTGGGGATAGTTTTTGTATTTGTTTATTTATTTATTTATTTATGTATTATTGTATGCTTTAGGAACTAGAACGTTAGTACTATCACAGAATTGCAAAAGAGCCAGTGACAAAGGTGCGACAGTGGTGGATTTTAGATTCTTCACTGCCTTTGTCTGTTATTTCTGTTTAACTTTGTTTTTTATTCAGATGAGAGTTAAAAATCTCATGCAAAGTTTTCTTGTTGTGATTGCAACAGACTCATCTCTTTAGAGTCATGCACTGTTTCTATCTACAAACATTTCTGTCTAAGCAGAAACTGTACTTAGCTGGTGAAAGAAATCACAGAACAAGAGTGGATGCATCAGCTGCAGTTACTTAGATAAAGGTGGCAGCTGCAAGAGCTGTAAGATATCGTGCTACTTACAAGCTTTGGGAAACATTCACATAGAGCCCCTTTGCATTGCTGGAACAGCTCAGAGCAGTTTGTAATAGGCAGTTTGATGGAGTGACCAAATTACCTTTCTGAATCTAGTAGACCCTGTAAGCATTGAAGTGGGACTGACTTCAGACCACCTCTCCTCCGTTCTTGCATTAGGTGAATTTTTAGAGTGTATCTTCCTGTTATTTCTAATGAAAGGACTCTAATTCTACCACTTCACTGAGTCTGACATGCAAAAGCATTGCTAAGATATAGCAAAAATTATAGCTGAGAACTTACTTTTACTCATGACTTTCATTAGAAGCCAATGGATTAATATCATATAGTTGCAGACATGCAAGGATGTGAAAACATCTGTTTGCATCTCAATTACTGTTACTTAGAAAAATATTTTATGTCACAGAAAACTGAGAAGAGCACACAGAGACACAGGTTATGAATTGCCATCAATCTATGATTGAATCTGAATGTTTCTTCTTTTTCACAATACTAAGTGTGCAAAAGGCACAGACAGAGTGTCTGATACCTTTGATTCAGTGATGAAAGACAAGGCACATTTCAGTGAAATACTTCTCTGGCAAGTGAACACTAAGAAGGAAAAAGATATCCAAATTTAGCTAAGTAATTAATTGAGGCACTGGGATTGGCCAAGGACATGGAAGGTCAAGGGAGTAACTTTTGATAAACTCTTTTAGTGGCAATAAAGACCAGGTCTGTGGACTCCTGGCATTAAAATCAATGCTGATTTTAATATTACTTCTTGTAACATCAGTGTTACTAAGGCACAGTTCAGCAAGTCAGAAAGTACATGGAAGTCTGGTCGTCTATCTAAGCCATATCCAGAAAGCTTGTTTTTCCCTCTGTCACTATACTTAGGTTGTTATATAGAAAAAACTTCAGATCCCAAATAGTCAAGTTAGTTGGAATAAGCAGTGATTCAGGGTAATATTCAGGAGACAAAACAGATAACATAGACTCTATTAATATCAATGAAAAATCAAAATCTATGTATTCTTAAATTGCTGATCTATGTCTAGTCTCTAGGTTAATGCTGCTATTTAGTCACAATCTTGAGATCTGTCAAGAGCCACTGGGAAATACCATTTGCATTCAATAAGAACAGAGAAAGTCTCTGCCTCTTTTGAATAGTAACAGAGCTGCATGCCTTTCTTTCATTTCCATGACATGTGAGCAACACTCACATGTCTAACAGATGTTGAGTATTCACCTGGTATTTTCAATAAATTTTTGCTGATTATGACAAAAGACATACACTATAAACCTAGACAGTTTATTAGTGAAGTGTGAATCTTTAAAGAACAGGTCTTGCTAAAATGCCTAGGTTTTGATAGAAATTAAAGAGAACAGTCCTCCTTAATGTAGCTGCCAGTGAAGAAATTTTTCCTGTTCTTCTATCATGTCTATCCATCTACCGGTGGATAGACTTCACAACAAAAACCAGCAGTCTCCTCAGAAGATCATTGTGGCAGCTGGTGTGTGTAAGTGCTGCTGAAATCAACTGGCAAAAATTATCAAATGTAGAAAGCTTGGCCTTTATCTTATCAAAGGACAGCATTGCTTGTAACTGCTGTTTTGTTCCTGCTGAGCCACACCACATGCTTGCAACTTACTGTTCTCTAAAGCGGCAATATCTCCTTTTATCACACAAAATTAGGAATACAGAAGATAAATTATTGTTTTAATTTTTGGTTCTGACACATGGAGGACAACTGTTCAAATTAAAAAAAAAATAATTTTACTGTAATGTGATATTTCAAAGGTAGTAATATTTGGCTTACTAATTTTTCTGTCTCCCCCCAGAAAAACACAAACAACACAGGAAATCCCTTAATTGTTGTTTCTGATAGAAATTTGTTAAATTATTAACTTTCTTATTTCTCTAAGGCATGTATCAGAAGTCTTAACATACTCACTTTTTGCTATTCTGCTTTAATAGAATAAGCATAAAACTGCTGGTTTTAAAGTCCCAGCACTCAAGGTTTCATATTTACTAGTGTATTATAGCAGTGAGTACTCATTTATAAATCAGTTCAATGTTTAATTTAAAATTTTAAACATATAGTCATTTTTATCAATTCTATGTAAATCACATAAAACAAAGTATAAATTACAATATATATATATGTATAATCACATAGACATATGATACAATTGTTTGTAGAGGTAGAGAGTTGTATAACTCTGAAACATTGTGGTACTTATAAATTTTCTTTGGTGTGCAAGTTTTGTAGTTTATGGAAAGAAAACTAGTGGATGGGGCTGCCAAATCCAATGAGTTACATGCTACTGATTTTTAGATATTTCTGAATATTGTCCTTATTATAAAAAAAAATAATAATCAAATTTCTCAGAATTCTATGTACATACTTGTCCTGGTTTTAGCTGGGAGAGAGTTTTCTTGCTAGTACCTAGTACAGTGCTGTGGTTTGGATTTAGGATGAGAATAATGCTCATAACACACCAATGTTTTAGTTGTTGCTAGGAGGTGCTTACATTGATCAAGGACTTTTCAGTCTCTCATGCTCTTCCAGAGAGGAAGCACAGGAAGCTGGGAGGAAGGAGAGACAGGACACCTGACCCAAACTAGTCAAAAGGGTATTCCATACAACAGCACATCATGCCCAACATATAAACTGGGGAGAGTTATCTGGAAGGGACCAATCACTGCTCAGGCTTGGCTGGGTATCAATCAGCGGGTGGTGAGCAATTGTATTGTACATCACTTGTATTTATTAAGAGGCAGTTTTCGTTGGTTGGGGGTTTTTTTGTTGTTGTTTTGTTTGTTTTTTTATTTTGTAAGGTGTTTATTCCTTTCTCTCACTTTATTTCCTATTAACAATTATTATTACTATTCCTTATCATAATAATTGTATTTTACTTTATTTAAATTACCAAACTGTTCTTATCTCAACTCGTGGGGTTTAGCGTTTTTCTGATTCTTCTCCACATCCCACTGGAGGGAGGTGGGTGAGAGAAGCTGCATGGTACTTAGTTGCCAGCTGGGCTTATACCACAGTACTCAAAATTACTCCCTGTGTAAGCATATATATAAATGTTTGCACAGACATAATGATTATTCTTGCCACTGCAAGACTTCATATTGTTTATAGTGGTTTGCCCCACCCATCTTGATATCATTCATGTTCTGGAACTCATTTTGGGAAATCACCAGAGAAGCAGAGCCCAGGCCAATGAGGTGCTGAGCCAATCAGTAGTGGTACCCCAATCACAGAAGAGCCTCCTAGGTGAGACTGTGGTCCTGCTGTCAAGAAGGAAAACCCATGCTTTCATTTCCATCTAGCATGCTCACCTGCTTCTTGGTGCATATGAACTCCGTGTTTAATTTGTATCTTAATCTCTTAGCTCCTTCCTACTAATTCCAGTAGGAACTAATAAGCAGTTTTATGCCAGTAGGAATTTAAAAGCATGGGCATTTCAGAAGCATGTATTGAAAAAATGTGTAAGATATGAAATAAAAGATACCTTAGCAGAGAAAAATTAGGAGAAGGATTATAACCTGTATAACAAGTACAGCTTGAGTGCTATCAAGTAGTTTACTGACCTCTTTGTGCTTTCCCCATACAATAACACCACTTGTGTTCCTTAAGTTGTGTTCCTTAAGTTACATTGACTCCCAGACATTCTAGAGCCATTCTGCTGGATGTCATGTGCAACCATTGAAAAATATAATCCTTGCAATGAATTAAATGAAAAACTAAACAGAAAAGCAGTACATTTTACAAGCATAATAGCTGGCTTGAAAGTGTATCCTGGGGTTTCAGATGATTTCATAATCTGCTAAAGCAAATTTAATAGTATTGTTGCCTGGAAGCTAAGCCATTATACCACGTTTAATTTCACTAAGATGTAAATTACATGGTTCAGTGTCGTATAGTACTGGCTACTGCCATTGCAGATTCTTGTTCTTGCAGCTGTCAGGAAATCTAATGTTTATGGGGATTTTGTTTAGCTGGAAGTCTTAAGCTTTTAAAGACTATTTTAAAAACAATAATTTTTTTCCATGCCTTATTTGCTATTACTCCATCTCATCTCTGCACTCACCTCTTTTCTAGCAATATTAACAGCCTAACAGGCTAATTCTCTGAATTACACCAGTAAATATTCAGTCATTGAAGAAAAGAAGAACAATATGACTTGAAAGTGACTTATTGACTGTTATCATATTTGGTTTTTAGTAAGACTTTAAGCCAAAAAGCAAATGCTCTTCTTTCAGAAAAATAGACAGCTTGAGTGCTTATATTCCATCTTTTATGGTAACTGCCAACATGAAATGTGAGGAGACATTTTGTATTACCATATAACTTTTACCAGAAAAATATAGATAAAATTTGGTCACAATAAGTACATCAATACTTCTGTTATCATCTGAAACTTCCAGATGAACTGCATAGGAAAATAGCCTAGCTGACCATCCATAAGACATAATAGATGTATCTTTAAAGTAGTAGATCATATTTTTTTATCATTAAAATCTAATACAGTAATTGACTGTTAACATCAAGTCATAAGCTGTAATATCAGTGATGTCTTGACTACATTTTACGAGTACTGTGATACGTGGCAATTAAAATGCTATGGGAGCTTATTGGTTTTTGTTTCAAATGTCTGTTACTTAAAAATATCTTACTCTTGCACATCTGTATATTTTTATCTCTGCACTTGACTGTGGGTGGATCTTTTGCATATCTTCACTGCTTGCCAATTCCATGCCTGTGACAACTTAGTTGATTCTCTGCATGCATATATGAGAAACAGTAGAGACATTAGATTAACCTTTAACAGTAATTACTACTAATAAACAGATGATTTGCAATAGAGGTTATTCTTCAGATGACATAATATAAATAAAAAATTACTGAAGTCAGTTGTAAACACACAAAATCTAAAAAAAAAGTCTTTATCTTGAAAATTTAAGAGAAAAGATAAGTGTTCCAGTTACTCACATTTGCAGAAATTTACAGAAATTGAGATTTTTTTACAGAAATTAACCTTCTGCAATGAGATGACCTGCCTGTTTGATGAGGGAAAGGCTGTAGAAGTTGTCTTTTTGGATCTGAGTAAAGCATTTGACACTGTCTCCCCCAGCATTCTCCTGGAGAAACTGGATGGGTGTATTCTTAGCTAGTGAAGAATTTTACCTGAATGGCCAAGCCCAAAGAATGGTGGTAAATAGTATCACATCTAATTGGCAACCACCCACTAGTGGTGTGCCTCAGGACTCAGTATTACAGCTAGCATTGTTTAATATTTTCATTGATGATCTGGATGAGGGGATTGAGTGCACCCTCAGCAAATTTGCAGATGACACCAAGTCTGGTGGGAGTCATGACCAGCTGAGGGATAGGAAGGCTCTGCAAAGGGATCTGGACAGTCTGGAGTGATGGACTGTGGCCAATGGTATGAGGTTCAACAAGGCAAAGTGCCAGGTTTTGCATTTGGGCCACAACAACCCCATGCAACACTTCAAGCCTGGGGAAGAGTGGCTGGAAAGCTGCTCTGAGGAAAAGAACCTGGAGATGCTGATTGACAGAGCTGAACATGAGCCAGCTTGTGCCCAGGCAGCCAAGAAGGGCAACAGCATCCTGACCTGTATCAGCAATAGTGTCCCAGCAGGGCTAGGGCAGCGATCATCCTCCTGTACTCAGCACTGGAGAGGCTGCACCTCAAATCCTGTGTTCGTTTCTGGGCCCTTCACTGCAAGAGAGACATTGAGGTGCTGGAGCGGGTCCAGAGAAGGGCAAAGAAGCTGGTGAAGGGTTTGGAGCACAAGTCTGATGAGGAACAGCTGAGGGAACTGGGGTTGTTTAGTCTGGAGAAGATTTGGCTCAGGGGGTGCCTTATCATTCTCTACAACTACCTGAAAGGAGGTTGTAGTGAAGTGGGGGTCAATCTTTTCTCCCAAGTAACAAGTGATAGAACAAGAGTTAATGGCTTCAAGCTGCACCAGGGGAAGTTTAGATTGGATATAGGGAAAATTTCTTCACTGAGAAGGTAATCAAGCATTGAAACAAGCTTCCCAGGGAAGTGGTGGAATCACCATCCCTGGAAGCGTTCAAAAACCTGTAGATGAGGCCCTAAGTGACATGGTTTAGTGAAGAGGTAAAGGTTGGACTTAAAGGTCATTTCCAACCTAATTGATTCTATGATTCTATGGAATGCTTTAATGTTTGCTGCTGTCAGTTGGCTTCTTTCAGTTAGTAAAGCCATTGCCTACGTTTTGATTCTGGCTGTATTTGTTTGCTTCTTTTAGCTTTTATTATATACTGGCACAAATTCTCATCTGTATATGACAGCTGTGGTATGGCAGCCATTCAGTGGCTGTGTGAGAGAAGACATGATTCTGTCAGTGCTCTGTAACATTGCCATGAGTAGCAATCATCTAAAAGCAGCAATAAAATTGCTGTATATCAGAAAAATATTCTAGAACCAGCCATAATAGCTCTTGAAAATTGTCTAAATTTGTTTTTGAAATTGTCTATAGACAACTTAAGATCATGTAATGGAAGATATCAGCTGGGGTTCTATCACATATTTGAGCTGAGAGGCTGGTTCTGTGCTTTGGGACCAGTGTATGGGATATTTACAGGTATTTGTCTCTAGAAGAAATTTTAGGTAGTACAAAAACTAAGGGTCTTATGATATTAACAGTCTTCTCCAAAAAACTGTAACCAACCATAGCCAAACCTCTCACCTTCACATCTGTCATTTGTGAGTTTTAATTAGCCTACAGAGAAAAGAGTTCTAAATGCCATCTTACCCTAGGTTTCAGTTGCTGAAGGTTTCAGTTCCTTCACTGCAAAGTAGGCTACATGTGCTTCCTCAGGGTACAGTAAAGTTCTGTGGAATGAGAAGCCTGGAAGGTGTTTGCCATTGTCTGCAAAGAAGCTACAGAAGGGAGCACAAAACACTTTTAAATGAGATTTAATGAACATACGTAGTCATTAATGAAGACAGCAATAAGGATTATGAAATTAACTGTAAGATTCTCTGTGATAGACACCAATTGCAAAAGAGTAATGGTCAAATGCTTGGCACAAGTAACTCACCTATAAAATAGTGATCTTCACCAGGGTGGGTGGAAGCACGAGCTTGTGGATTCAGAGCATTATAAATATAGCTTCTGTATTCCTCTCTTGGTGGGGGACAGGAAAGATGGGAACTAATATGTATATGGCAAATGATTATCTACAACTCTTATAATGGATTTAACCTTAATATTGTAGTAACATCACAAGACTACAGTTCACTTTAGAGTGCTCTGGCTGAAACTGAAAAAAACTACCAGTCCCAGAAACACAGGGGACATGAAATTTATCATGTCAGAGGAAGCATTCCTACGTCACAAATGGATGACAAATACTAGCTCAAAATCTTTCTGCACTTGCTGTTCCTTTAGACCTTTTACTTGGACAAAAAAAACCTTAAAAATTACAAAGTAAAGAAAAGTTCTGCTGTCACGGAAGTAGTAGATTTTTTTTTCTTTATTACAGGGTTTTTTTGATACATGCTTTATATGTAAATGAGGTATCTTTGATATTCAGTTTATCGGAATTGTGGGACATGTGAGAACTTCGTGCTTCATGCTCAGAGATTATGGTATTCTAAAAATAAAATGGCAGTAGAAAGCAAGGAAGTGTCAGGCTAGCTGGAAACTGACAAAAACCTTCAAATCTCTTTTCTGTTCTGTCCTAGAAAAACATTTGTTAAATTAGGCCTTTTAACAGAAGAAAAAAAAAACAAAACACAACCCCCAAACAAACAAATGAACTAAAACAAACAAACAAACAAACCAAACAAACAAACTCCCAAAAAAAACATATGTATGGTGCAGGTAATATTTTGTTTAGTTCCTATTTGAAAAAAAAATTAAAATCACTGATATTTCTGTTATATGTAATAAAATACTGAAACTTGAGAAATCCTTTAAAAGGCAGGTCACTTATAGTGCTTATATGCTCAGTTGCAGTTAGTTTTTTTTTCTTTTAAGAATAAATTTACAAAAAAAAGTCATTACATGGTGAACATATTTTTTTCCACTTCAGTGATAATTATATGGTGCTATTCTCAATACTCATCTGTATCCTGTCTTCTGAAATCTGATCTTAGAACACAAAATTTTAAAGGAATAAAAAGTGAGCAACCATGGCAGCATAAATCAGCAACCCACATCCATGTGCTGCAACATTATGCTCTGAAATGGGCATCATTTGAATTCCAAACACTCTGGTTTTTGTTTCTCTGAGTTTCATGGTCGATATGCAAATTCCACAAAAAAATTGTATGATACGTAACCCTACATTATTCCCCAGCTCAAAGTTGGGTAAGTGGGTTTTATATGAGAGATTTTTGCCTTGTTTTTCACTAAAAGCAAAACCTCCAAAGTGTAACCTGATCCTGTATCAATATTACATTCCTACATGTTGAAAATGCTTAAACTCTTGATGTCACAATTATATTTAAATAGTAGATTATAATAGTAAAACACTATGAATTAAATGAGTTGTTTACTTCAGAGTTCCATATTTCAGTGGTACATGCAGAAATGCTGTTCAACTTTTTTATTTTCAACAAAGTTACATTTAGCTACCATTAATATATATATGGAAATCTGTGCTTTCATTTACCTTTTGGTTCTTAATCCTAAAATGTCTTATTTCACATTCAAGATACTTTGCCTGTCTGAAGTATTGAAGAATATTCTTAAATTTGTTATTATTTGGAAAATGAAATTCAAAGTGACTTCTATATAAAGTCCTTTCTATAAAGGATTTAAAACCCCTCCAACCTTTGCAAGTATAAGCTAAGTCACAAGCCCTATGTTTTGTGTTTGCATTGCTAATTTATCCTCATCTTATTGAAAATTCTGGAATTTTGCACATTCTTTTTAGGCTATTTCAGTATCAAATTGCATTCTTTCAATGTCTCATTTGAGCCTAATGTTTTATTCAATATCACATGTATAGCACTATATAAATATAATGATTCTAAAAGATGAGTGAAGCTAAAGCTCTTTAGAAATTTATTAAAGATGTTATTTTATCTTTATTTCACAGCTTTCATAATACGAATTAGTAGTCTAATTCTATTTTTACTCAGACCAATTTTCTTTCTTTATTTAAGACAACTTTTGTTCTGGAGAGTTTTTGTGAAAGTATGCTTTTCAGTCAGAAAAATGTTTAACTTTGCTATGCAGAACAGCATCTCCAAAAATGTTGTTCTTCCTATGGAAACTATTCATAAGTTTTCCACAGGAAATTATTAAAGAATTGCAAAATTAATAGGGCTTTTATATTAAGGAAATTAATATAAATAACAGTTTTTAAAAATATAACTTCTTTTTCTTTTGTAGTTGATGTAAATCGAGAGAACAAAAGTGTTAAAGAAGGTTTTAATTAGGCTTATGGAAAATTAAATAATTTATACTGTATGCTAAAAAATTTCAGGTTTCCTTCACTTTTTCTTATTTGTCAAAAATACAGAATGATGAAATTATGTGTTAGAAACAGTTCAGATTGCTTCTCTGCTTCTTATACCAATTCTCCCCTTTTTTTCTCTTCATTATGATGTGATTTTTCCACTACACCACAAAAATGTCTGTTATTGGACGTGCTTTTTATCTCAGCCTGTTATTAATTCGCAGTTTGCATAAGAACATCAGAAATGCTCTACTCACAGAGAGCTATACTCTGTCCAGCACAATACTTTTTCACTGATAGTGACAACAGAAGATGCTTCTACCCATTCATAGAATTATAGAATCATGGAACCAAGGAATAATAGAATCATAGATTGGTTGGGTTGGAAGGGACCTGAAAGATCACCCTGTTCCAACCCCCCTGCAATGGGCAGGGACACCTTCCACTAGACCAGGCTGCTCAAAGCCCCATCCAACCTGGCCTTGAACACTTCCTCAGGGATGGGGCTTCCACAACTACTCTAGGTAACCTGTGTCAGTGCCTCACCACCCTCACAGTAAAGAATTTCTTCCTAAGATCTAATCTAAATCTATCCTTTTTTAGTTTAAAGCTGTTGCCCCTTGTGCTATAACTACAGACCTTGGTAAAAATCTCTCTGTCTTTCTGAAAAGCCCCCTTTATGTGTTGAAAGGCCACTTTAAAGTTTCCCCAGATCCTTCTCCTCTCCAAGCTGAACAATCCAAGCTGTAACATCCTTTCTTCATAGGAGCAGTGTTCCAGCCCTCTGACCATTTTTGTGGCCCTCCTCTAGACCCACTCTGAACTAGGTGCAGCACTTTACACTTTGCATGTCAAACTCCATAAAGTTTTCATGGGCCCACTATTAACCCTGTCAAGGTCCCTCTAGATGGCATCCCTTCCCTCTAGCAAATCAACTCCACCCTATCTTGGTGTCATCCTCAAAATTGCACTCAATCCCACTATGTCATTTATGAAGACAGCACTGGTCCTTGTATGGAGCCCTGAGGGACAGCACTCATTTCTGATTCCCACTTGGACACTGAGGCATTGACTACAACTCTTCTGACATGTCGTTCCAAGCAGGCCCTTATTTGTATAAAAGTTAATTTGTCAGACCCATATATCTCCAATGTAGCTGCCAGAATGTTGTGTGGGACTGTGTCATAGGCCTTACGGAAGTCTAAATAGATGGCAGCGGTTGCTGTTCCCTTGTCCATTAATGCTGTCACTCCGTTGTAGAAGGCCATCGGATTTGTCAGGCATGATTTGCCCTTTCTGAAGCTGTGTTGGCTGTCTCTACTCATCCTTCTATTCCATACGTTTTGATATGTCTTCCAAGAGGATCTCCTCCATGATCATACTGGGCATGGAGGTGAGGCTGACTGGTCAGTAATTTCCAGGGTCCTACTTTTTACCCTTTTTAAAAATGTATGTGATGATTTCCCTTTTCCAGTCACTGGGGACTTCACCTAACTGCCACCACCTTTTAAATATGGTGGAGAGTAGCCTAGCAGCTTCGTCAGCTAGTTCCCTCAGGACCCGGAGATGCATCTCATCCTGGGATGCATTCCTCACAAACTTCCTCAACATCTACACTGACAAGATTAGGGGCGTTAGAGAACATGTCCCAGCCTATTCTCTTCAGTATCCACTTACCAATTTGTCTTAAATTTATCTTAACCCTTAGTGGACCTACTGATGTTATTTGCCCCAATAACTTTCTGTGGCAACAAATTCCTGAAGTTCATTACTGATTTTGTAAAAAGGTAAATAATCTGTTTAAAATTTATCTCGTCCTCTTTCAAACTGATATCGCTTCCTCTTGCCCCTAATTTTAGTATTTAGTAAATGTAGTGCTGTCTTTACCTTAAGCTTCACCCTCTTGACTCAGTCATACCCAGACCTTTGCCTAGCCTTTGCCTCTTCAGTGGAAGAGTTGTAGCCTTTTACTCTTTCCTCATTAAGCTCTGTTGTCTCTCTCATTTTAATGCTTTACACCTTTTTTAACTCCACTTTAGCTTCATGGAGATGCAGAGAAGATAGTTGCATGAAGTATTCACAAAAAAGAGCATACTGAGATTTTAAATAATATCAAACTGACACTGTCTATCCTTTTCTTGCTACACCTTGTTATTGTGATGAGCATTTTCTCAGCTTTTGTGAATGCTACTATGCAGTAAAATTTTTACTTCAGAGAGCTGTCAATGATAATTCCAAGAGATCCCTACTGATTCACAATAGCCATTCCAAAGTAAAATTTTGATTCTTTTTCCCTAGAAACTTTACATGTATCTACATTGATGTTTATCACCTTTTTAGTTTCTCACTCAATGTTGAAAGGTCCTTGAGGACTTTCTCACTCAAAAGATCACTGAGGACTTTCTCACGAGCAATATGGCATTTGGCTACCCAAGAGAGCTGAGTTCTCATGACCTCCAAAATTTACAGGTCACTGAAAGACATTGAGCAAAACTGTTCCCACTACAAACTCTGACATTCACCAGAATGCCACATGCAGCTTTTCTCCATTCTGAGCAGTGAATACTAAATTGACCCCTCTGCAAATTTCTCCAGTCTTGCAACAATTCAGTTTCTCTAAAACCATTTGGCTGGCAGCAAAAATACAAGGCATGAAGTCAGAGTCATTTATCTCTCATTCCCAAAGTGCTCTCTAGAGCACTTTAGGCAGATGCAAGTGAATTCAACAGTCTAGCATCTTCTGACAATGTGGCTTTTACCATATGTGGGCTGCACACCTTAAGCAGGAACTTGACAATTTCATGTTTGAGTTCCTTCTAGTTTCTTAATATCATCTGATCCCAGCATACAACTTGTCTCTTTGGTCTAATACATCTATAATTTTCCCTCATAGTGGGGGAAAGTGGAGCAATGATAGAAATCGTTCCAAAGGTTACAGAAGACTGGTAGAAAGAACTCCCTGAACTTCTTTTCTATAATATCATCATTCTTGAGTACCCCTTTTACACAGTTTTCAAGTTGTGATACTGCTTCCCAAGATGGCCTTCTTCTCATGTATTTAATAACACTTTACTGTTACCTTAAGCATTATTTTAACAGCATTGTGATGTTCATGGTTTATTAGCATAAATCTATCACCACATTTCTACTGAAAGAGCCTAGTTTCTGCTGGAAAAAAAAAAAATAAAAGGAAGAAAAAAGTGAGCTAAATAAGCTGTAAATAAAACAAAAGGATTGAAAGAGTCCAAAGTAACTTTAATTTCAAGCAATAGAAAAACTCTGACTAATGTTTGTGTGAGATCAGTGAAGTACTAAGCCTCTTGAGTAATTACCGTATTATAACTGAAAGAACGATATGCATTGATTGATAGCTATACTACTCAATTGAAAAAAGGTGGAGTGCAAGGAATAACAAACCTTTCAAAGAGCCAAATATTGTGCTAATTTTAGGAAGAAGTACTACATTAACATTTTTATTTTGACATAGTAAAACATGGCTTCATTTCCTGAACAAATGCTCTTCTTATAAAATTTTTTATTAATTTTCAAATATTTTAGAATTTGGGGTAGAATACTGTATAGGATAATCCCTCTCAAGAACTTTCCACAACATTTTCTTGCATAGCTCATGCTTATTAATGTCCTGTAAGTCACGAAAAACAGCAGAATCACTAAACTAAAAATTAAGGAAAGAGGGGTGCAACAAGGAATGACAGCAGTTTATAAAATAAATGTAAAAAAACCCCACAAGATAAAGAAAAGGATAATTTAGAAGTGCATAAGCTTAAAAAAGACATAAGTTTCATTTTTGCTTTATTGCATCACTTTGATCAACATCACTACTGTATACTGCTGTGACCCTATATGGTGTCTGAATGCAATAAAAAATACTATGATCATAATTATGTATAATCTTTTTTGAGATCTTTCATTTTGTATGGCTGTTGCTTAAAGGATGATTTTTTTCCCAATTAAAGAAAAAATTAAAAGAAATCCAAATATGAGTATATCAATGTAATTTTATAAAGTCGTGACATATATACGTCACTAGCCTCTATCCATGTGGCTGATAAATCTGCTACAGATTATAGAAGTTTTAGAATAGGAACTTCCATCTTCCTTTTTCTCTGAATCATGTTTTGAGTAAAAGGCAAGTAATAACTAGAATCTTAATGTTAAAGATTTCAAATTTCTGGCAGGGTATTCCTACACATGACAGCATCCTATCTGTGTATTTCAGATCTCTGTTATCTATGTCATGCTACAGAAATAGTGTTCAGAAATAGTCACCATCATTCAGGTCAAGATTTTCAAAAATAGGGACTAAAAATGCATCATCAATAGAAAGGTTCTAAATATGTAAATTACAGAAACCACTGTGATGTGTCTATATAGCCGTAGGATTTTTATGAGGGTTATTTTTTTTTTTTTTTTTTCAAATAATAGTAGTTCTGGCAACCCTCCTTTGTCATAAACTATTTTATTGTTTTCTATAACAGGAAAAATAAGAGTCTCAAATTCTGTCTCTTTTATACCTCTTGCCTTGTGCAGTGCTCTGCAAAGACAGCAACAGAACTGCAGAAAGCATTCAATACTATGCTGTGAAACAAGGTTGTTAAGCACCTGAGCCAAAAGCTGTTGTGGTAGAATAGACAATTCTAATTGACTTCAATGGGATTTGGGTCAAGAGAAATCAGTTACCATATACGATAAAAAGACTAGGTCTCTCAAAATTTGCTGTGATGGGTTGACCTGGGCTGGATGCCAGATGCCCACCAAAGCTGCCCTATCACTCCCTTCCTCAGCCATACATGGGAAAGAAAATCTAAAGAAAGGTACAAGGGTTGAGATAAGGGCAGGAAGAGATCATTCACCGCTTACTTACCACCACAAGCAAAACAGACTCAACTTGAGAAAATGAATTCAATTTATTACCAATCAAATCAGGTAGGATAACGACAAAAAAACCCTAAAACACTTTCCCTTCACTCCTTCCTTCTTAACAGGCTTAACTTTACTCCAAAATTCTCTGTTTACTTCCCCACAGTGGCACAGGAGGGAGGATGGGGCTTGTGGTCAGTTCATTACACACTGTCTCTGCTGCTCCTTCCTTCTCAGCGGAAGACTCCTCACACTCTTCCTCTGCTCCATCATGGGATCCCTCTCACAGGAGACAGCTCTTCACAAACTTCTCCATTGTGAGTCCTTCCCATGGGCTGCAGTTCTTCACAAACTACTCCAGAGTAGGTCACAGCCTGCTTCCGACATCCCTTGCTCTGGTGCTGCGTCATCCCCAGACTGCAGGTTGATATATGCCTCAATGTGGATCCTCATTGGCTGCAGTGACACAGCCTGCCTCACCATGATCTGCACTATGGGCTACAGGAGAATGTCTGCTCCAGCACCTGGAGCATCTCACCCTCTCCTTCTTCACTGGCTTTGGTGTCTGCAGGGCTGTTGCTCTCACATATTCTCTCTCCTCTGTCTGACTGCAGTGCACAGGATTTTTCTCCCCTTCTTAATATCTCAGAGGTGCTCTCATCATCTCTAATGGGCTCAGTCTTGGTCAGTGCTGGGTCCGTCTTGGAGTCAGATGGCATTTTCTCTGTTGGACACATGAGAAACTTCTAACAGCTTCTCACAGAAGCCACCCGGGTAGTTCCCTCCCTACTAAAACCTTGCAACACAAACTCAATGCATTTATATAATACAAACCTTGCTTAACTGTTCAGTCGTTACATGAGACCATTTGACTAGATAATGATCATGTATTTTTCAGATGTTTATATCTAGATTACCAGCATCTTTTAGTGTAGCTGTTCTCCTGAAAATAAGATGGTTTCTATTTTGAGAATAATACAAAATTTTCTGTCAATATATATAAAAATATATCCTTATATTTTTCAAATTTCCATTTCTCTTCAGCCTGTATTTCCATTCTTGTAGTAGCCACTTGAGTCAATGATCAGTATTTGTGTTACTGACATATTTTTTAAATCTATTACTTTGTTTAAGGGGCTGGACTTCCTTGACTGTCCTGAGGCCTTGCAAAATGCAGAACAAATATTATCTTAAAGTTTGTATTTCAAAAAGGGGAGGGAGAAAGAGGAGAGGGAAAACAGCTGTATTTTTTAAAGAATTCTATGTTCCTTCCATCCCATTAATTCCTTAAATTATTTTTCCATTCATTTTTCCCATGACACAGTCATCACTTTCAAAAAGCCAAGTCCAAATGAACCAGATGTGCTGAACATGCAAATAACTGGAAAATGGGTTTCCCTGGAAACCAGATGAAAGCCTTCAGAGGAGCTCCACCTCCTGCTCAGCTTGCCTTTCCCTTTTAGCAGTTCAGTAATAGCAAATCAAGACACTTATACACAGATTGTCCCCTCCACTTACATGAGCAGGGGGTAACCACTTCAGGCAGGATTCAGAAAGGAGAGACATTTCAGTGTTTTCACTGTTTTATTCTCTGTAAATCTGTAACTCATCTGTAATAGCAGAACATGGGTTGGGTAGGATGAGAATTTTTGCAGATGGTATCAGAGAACAACTGCCTTTCACGTTGTTCCTTGGCAATGTCATAGTTAACTGTGTGGAATATCTGCTAGAATGCCACTGCAATTAGCACTCATTTATCTGGAATCCCTTCCCCGGAACTTTATGTTGCTGTTCCAGAGTATTTTGAAATTCAGATGGGATCTAAATGCCTACGGAGAAAACTCACCTACCATAATCTGCTAGCTTTTTTCCCACATATTTTATACTGTTCTGCAGATACCAGAGGTGTAGCAATGAAGGCAAGCCTTCTTTCCCCTTGACTGCATCCTGCCTTTTCCCATGGTTCATAGCAGTTCATTTGAGTTGCCTTGGTTGCTGGCAAACAAAACTTCTAGGACAGTACCACTGATATGATTAAACTGCTGGAACACTTTAGTACAGCTTTAGCCCTTTGTGCTCCTTCATGTAGTACCAATATGAAAGAAATAATACAGCCCCAGAGGATGTTCAACATTAAGTGGCTCTGTAATCAAGATCCCTTACCCTTAATATGATCTTTTCTGACCTTGCAAATTTTTCCTTTTACAGACCAAGAGCTAAGCAGTGTAACTACAGAAATATTGCTGTAAGAATAAAGTTCAGTAGAAAATTTCATCACATTGTTAAGCAATCATGCTTCACCCTGAGAATGAGGAGACCCTTTGATGCATTGCCCTTGTTTTCATTCCTCATCTGGTCAGGGAGAGGTGGAATAAATCACAGTGCTTCCACCTAGGCTAGAATAAATTTCTGAAGGGATAGCTGAGTGAAGTACGCTTATAAAAAATTGTCAACTGAAATGAACACAGGACAACAAACAACAGAAATATCTTGCCCTGTTAATGAGATGCCTCTATCTGGATTAGCGTGTGTTTCCTGTATTTCTAATTAGTTTTCATTCTATCAACATGCTAATGTTAATATGGTATATTACTTTCAGCCATGCAGGCATAAAGCCAATTTTTAGGAAACTGGACTTCTAGAGAACAAAAGTAGGGAATCAATGAATAAGTAATTTACAAAACTACTCAACCTAACTCTACACCAGAGATAAAGATTATAATCCTTCTTTTTTCAGTATGCCACTATAATTAACAATGCACATATGATTAGCATTACCACTGATCTCCTCTAGAAGCTGGCATCTAGTTTTTATTCTGATTTTCTTTCCAGTAGAAACAAATATTTCTGACTTTTTTTCAGTAGGATTGCATCCTTTGAATAGTAACACAACACAGAGTATCTAATACAGCATAGTATGAATGAAACATGGAGACCGCACTCCTCCCTCCTTCAAACAAAACAAAACAAAACAAAAACAACTGCAAAAAAGTAATTCCTGAGGAGTAAGTTCCAGTTCATCAGAATGTAGAGCACCTTGTTTAATTGACAGCAGTAATATTGGTTGGACTTAGGGAATATTCTTATTGATTCATGAATATTCTGAGGGGATAGATTAATCTTTTGTGAACCATACAGCTCTGATGAAATTGCTGTTTAACATGCTAAAGTGCCAAATTCATCTTCTCCTTGTACAAAAGAACTTCTTATAATAAAGACTCTTTGTAATAGCAATAAGGCATCTCTGTGGGGAATGTTTATCAAATACTAGATATTTGGTCTTGTATTACATAGCTCCCTAAGGATATGAGTGTATGGAATTATCCAATACCTTCCATTCAACTATATAGCTTAATTATTACTTGGGACATTTTGTCTATACATAGGTCTAAGGTTAGGTAAGCCATGTGTTTATTAAACTTAACAGTCTGTGACATGACCTTTATTGTGTTTCACATCATCTGTCAGAAAATGGAAAAATCAGACAGATGACCCACCAAACATGTTCAGGTAAGTAGGTAGGTAAATAGGTGTGTAGACAGATTTCAGTACAGGTAGAATTTCTACAGAGAAATCTGTGCCTCATGTGACAGAATACAGCCAGATCTCTTCCTGAAAGCTCAGTGCTCTAAGGACTCATTAAGGTTCTTATTAAGATGCTTTCAGTGCTCAGCTAATACACTGTACTAAGTACACACCAGATATGAGCCTCCATGTCCCCAGAGAACTACCATGTTCAAATGACCCTCTTCTTGGCTGAATGTTACTGATATGAAACATCACCTTTGCTCTTGTCCTGTGGCCTGATTGCAGCAACTCTGTAATCACAGCTGTGCTTTTGGAAACGCTCCTCCTTGTGTTGTACCAGTTCATCCAACCTTCTTCCACAAGGGAAAAAAGAAGTCCCGGTATAAATTACTCCTGAAGTAGTACAGAGGCTTTACAGCACTGTCATACAAGACAAAACATAAGAGTTTATTCAGAAAACTATGAGACTTCATGGCTATGCAGAAACTCCTGTTTCATTGGACAGTTTTGTACAATCTGCAAAGAATGCTTTGAGATCTGATGCAGTTATGTGTTTTTCATAGCTGTTAGGAAAAGGAGAACTTTAATCATGTTCATCATACCTTTAATGAGGGAACCAAGTCTAGACTGGGAGGACAGATTGCAATTAAGTTATAAATCTGCAGAATATAAAAATCTGTGTCTGCAATTCTCCATGGAAATAGTGTCCTTAACATGTTGAAGTAGGTAATAGAAAAATGCACATCTTAAAAAAAAAAAAAAAAAAAAGAAGATCTGGGGAACTGTAAGTCAGCCTCACATCAACCCACAGGAAGATCATAGAGCAAAACCTCTGGGATTTGTTCAGCAATAAGAGAAGGATCAGTCAGAGGAGACTGTTGCTGTTGTTTTAGAGAAAGACAGAAGAAGAGAGGGGAGAGAAGAGGAGGGGAAGGGAAGGGAGTGGAAGGGAAGGGAGGGCAGGGAAGGGGAGGGGAGCGGAGGAGGGGAGCAGAGAAGGGGGGAGGAGAGGAGAGGAGAGGAGAGGGAGAGGAGAGGAGAGGGAGAGGAGAGGAGAGGAGAGGAGAGGAGAGGAGAGGAGAGGAGAGGAGAGGAGAGGAGAGGAGAGGAGAGGAGAGGAGAGGAGAGGAGATTCTGTAAACCTATGATTTCTGTAAGGTAGTGGAAAACTCAGGCCTAGAAGGTTATCTGCATCTTTCTTTTCTAGAATGCAAAGTAAAGCTTCTGTTATATGATTTCCAATATTTAAAAAACAAAACAAACCAAACACAAAATCTTTGTTTGCCTTGATGGTACTATTAAACCTATAGAGATAATAGAGTTAGTCTAATAAGAAATATTATTTCTTATACTAATCATATTAATGACTAGAAAGTGATTTACGAACATGGAAAAACACCTAGCTAGTATTAATGTGACTAAATGTCTTATAAGTTTCTGAAAAAGAGAATGAAAAATTGTTGAAGAGTCAGTGGGATGAGATGGAATTGCAGGCAACTGTACTGAGCAAGGTAGTGCAATGAAGTGCTTTCCACATTTATCACTTCTGTGTTCCCAGCTTCCCACACCAAGTCACTTTGGCTCAATAGTTTGCTATATTGCTAGAGATTTTATTGATCGTATTTCACACTGTAGTAACTTAGCACTCAGTGTCTTGTACTGCGTTCATGTGTTGACTTATTGGATAGATTCAGAACTACTAAAGGGCACACTGCAAAACTGTGCAGAGATTGTCATGATCTCTGCATGACTGACTTCCCAAAGAGGCAGTCTCTGGCACTGTTGGTACTTGCTGGGGATTGCAGCAGCTTCTGTCACCACTCATTATACATTACTGTCCTACTAGCCCAGCACCATGCATTTCATAAGGCTGTGTCTGCAGGAGAAGAAAGAATGGGGAGGCATTGACAGGGAGGAGGATATATCAGAGACTATGCTATTTGCTCACATATGATTCCGTTATGTGCAATTGCACCTTATCTGAGAAAACTGTATTAGAGGCCAGAGATAACATGTCTTCATGTGCTAGGGCAGAGGCTTCTTAAGGCCTATCGGCAGAAAGTGTTAAAAAGCACTATATTCCCTTCTAGAAGATATACCACATTATCTATCTTAGTGTTCTGTTTTCTAAACTTTTTTCTTCTCTTTACAGTTGCTCTATATTCTACATTGCTGCTTTTTTTGGGGCTCCTCGCCTCATAGCACTTTGCAGTTGTGTGTGTGGGTGATACTAGAGTCTTAAAAAATAAAATAAAATTAAATTAAAAAAAGAAAAGAAAAGAAAGGTCTTTAGACTGTGACATTGTGTCTCAGTTCCTGAACCTCAGGTTCATTCTTGAACCAGACTTCTTCACAAAGTATCTACAGTGCTCCACTTTTGGCTATTTCTTGCATCTAAACATCAACCATTAATTTCTTTGGACTGCAGTTTCCAGGTCTGATACTAAAAAAAAACCCAGAAGTCTTCAATATTATAGTCAGAAGCCAAGTTAAATCCAGATTGTTTTGAAAACTAAGTCTAAGTTCATAATCACAAAATCACGGGATGATAATTATGCCCCATGAACTGAAATAGTATTAAAATAAAAAAAACACCAAAAAAAATACCAAACTTCTGAAAGCCTCGAACACCCTTTTATCAAATGAATGTTACCCTTATCTGAAAAGGGTGTTTGAAACCTCTAAAGACATTTCTCTAATCAGCTGATAAAATGGCTGACTCAAAGAAATCATTTTTCCATTTTTTTTTAGGTGGTTAAATGAGTGTTAAATGAGAATCTTTTAGAAGAAAAAATATATTCAATGAGTGATGTGTAATCAGATTTGTAAACCAACAGTGAGCATTTTTAAAATACATTAAAAAAATTAAGCAAAAACAGAGGGAAGGATGCTCTTTGAGGTAGGATGTAACTTATCTTCATTAGAGAGCTTATTTTAAGGTAAAGAATTTTCCTGCAGATAACTTGGGATACTTTAGGAATGAGAAAATAATTTCTTTCTGCCTTATAGATGATTTCAGAGCTCATCAATTTTATTACTGAAAAATAAATATGATGAATATTGAAAATATTTCTTACTACTGAGAGAGTAAGATTCTGAATTTCTTGACACAAATGTGAATTAGACATACTTCCAGAGATTTCGGCGCATCACATATTCAGCCAGACATTGTCACACAGATACGCTGCTTGCAAATGAATGGACTGGCAGTGGTTCATGAAATGTGACTTTCAGACCTACATAATATTGCAAAACTTAAGCATTGGGTAGAAGACATTTGAAGAAATATTAAGCCTAATGTTTATAGGATATATGCAGGTGGACTACTAGGACAGCCTTTGTTTCCCTCCTCAGATTGTGTCTACCTTCACAGTAAGCACCCTACGCTCTTCTCAGATATGACATATTTTGCCACTGTCTTACTTGTTTACATAGCTCCTAAATATCCACTACAAACCTAGATAACTGCTTCCCTGACATCAAGATTTCTTAATGACCTCCACCCAATTAGAACTTCAGAAATTGCTCTGAACATCACATACTTACATCTACGTGACTGTTGTGTTTTAACCCCAGATGGCAACTAAATGGCCTGCAGTTGCTCACTCAGATAACTAAGCATATATTTCTGAAGCAGTAGGAAAATAAACAAAAATTCCATATAACTAAAGAGTAAAATAAAGGGATCATTTAAATGATTTGTTATCAATATTTTCCTTACTACTGATGTAATCAGATCCAGATATTTCAAAATTAAGTTACAAAATGTGGCCCTTTGTGTCTAATTCTTTTATTTAAGGTGGCTTTAATAAGTTACACAGAATATTATGACACCACCTTCTTTAATAGACAGCAACCTTTTCCTGAAATTACTTTAACAATCATAAGAAAAAAACTGTTCCATTGTGGTTCTTTCCAAGCCACTGTACTAGAACAAATTCAGCCCATTCTAATTGGGTGACATCAAGCAGCAGTGAAAATGCAATTTGTTGTGAAATTTGTTTTTTCATTTTGCTGTTAGAAGCCCAGTATTCAGCTCTTTCACAGCTCTCCATTGGACCTTAGCAAAGAACATGCTAGCTGGAGGGCATCAGCAGCACTGATCACTCAAAGGGAAACAGAACAGCTGTGCTCCTGACAGCTGGAGCAAGCGTGACGTCCATCAGCAAATAACGGGGATATCTAAAACTGTTCTCCTTAGCAGGGTGCCCCCAAATCCTGTTACATTGTAAATGAGAGTTCTCAGTGACTGCCAATTCCAACTACTATTTTTTCAGTACATGATAAACATTTCTTTTTACATCTGTGTATAAGTTTGTCATGCTGTCATTCATCATCCATAAAGTAGCTTTAGGTGAGAATTAGAAGAGAATAAGCTGTTTTAGAGAAGCTCGAGTGCTAAGAATCCTCCTATGCAGATACACAACAAATGCTCACGCTACAAGCAAACCCAGAAATGCATTTTTAGTTCATACTACTAAGCCTAAAAGGAGCTGCTAATGAGGTCAATATCCTCTTCCTGAATTTTCTCTGCTTCATTCTTTTTAAATCCTGATACTGGTATCTACACTCCGAAAATTTTATCTTCATTGTCATCAATTCCCTGATATCAAGATAGACAGATATGAATTTTACGTGTCCAGAATCTATTAACCCAGCACTGCTATCCTATGAAGTTATGCATACCATAGATCTTATTTTAGACTCTTCACTAAATTCTCCCTGCAGAGGAATAATACAAAATAAAAAAAAAAAAAAAAAATACAAAACAAACCAGGAAAAAAAGGAGTAGTACATAGTAGCACATGTTTGATGTTCTGGATTCTGATCAATATCGCTGAGACACTTCCTTTTGGCATCTTTTGAGTTCTAATTAGAATTCTTTAAATGGCGTTTCATAATGTTTGCTCCTTTAATGAACGTGGTTTGTTGATTAGTTAACCTGTTCTGTTAAAGCAGATATGATTCATTAAATAAAAGAATTTGATACCTTATTTAGCTTTACTTCTATCTTTAGTTTTATATATTGCAGGTCTCAAAAATCTCTAACCCATTTTTTAAGCCATTAGCATCACCTGAGGTGAATTATACCATTACAGATGTAGCTTCAACAAAATCAGTCCAAACTGTGAAGCTCAAAACAGCTTTAGAACTGTTTTGAGTTGGCCTTGTAGAATGGCCTTACAGTCAAAAAAGTTACAAGCATGCTGTCCACTGCTTACTCTTTCAGGCCAAATGTTGCTTGGGAATACACATACATTATATTTGGTATATGAAGTTTTAAACTGGACTGTGTATCTCTATACAAATAGGAGTAGCAACACAGATCTGAAGAGTTGCCTTTAGGCTCCCAGCCTTCCAGCACACACTTCATGTGTTCATGCTTTCCATGGTTTAGACTCCCTGTTGTCAGTCTCCCAGAGTAGAGTTGTATACAGTTCTTCAAAAAATGCTCCCCAAAAGAAAAAAAAAAACACTTTGATAATAACTGCATCATACCAATTTCTCAACCATGTACTTCTATGTATATTTTGTCTGATTGTATTTTTACAAAAAAAAAAAAAAAAATAAATGCTGAAATGCTGTGACTAAAATTTTTGCCCAGAGAAAATAATAATACATTAATGAATATGCCTCTTCCTTCAGATTTTCATTTGCAATCAAGACACTAAAGAAGCAACAGTTAAAATATTAGTATTGAAAAATCTAAAGGATGCAAAAAAATTTTGAATCAAAGGCTGTTATTCTGCAAATACCTTAGCCTACTGTGTTTATGTATTACAGTGATAATCAGAAAGATCATGATAACATCATCCAGGCTGCTGACTTACTACACAGAGCAATAAATTAAGGTCTAACTATCACTAACTATCATCTATACCAACCTGTATGAGCTTCCATTTTTCATAAAGTTACAGATTTGTCATTTAAAGAAAAAAATATGATGCCTGCATGTGGAATCTAAACATCAGTTCTTTACCATACAGATAACTTTTATTTATGCAGGTGTCATGTATGCCTTTTTGGATGTTGTTCAAATGATCTCTTTTGCTTATCTAGACAACAGACTGCAGCTTTTCCAAACAAGTTAGCCAGGTGGGCAGGAGCAGTTCCCCTGGTCTCTCAGTGGATTGCCACCTGCTGACAGCAGTGTGATTTAAGGCTCTTACACAGGTCTTTTTTAGTAGCATAAAAAGTGGAGGGTAAAGAGGAAGGGAATCAAAAGTGTATAGGACTTGACAGTGCCCAAGGGTAGACTGTTTTTCCCGGTTCCAAGAGATAGAGCATGCTGTCTTGTATAGATGCCTCCCAAAAATTGTCTAAATTGCCTCCTGAAGCAGTGATGCACTGTGCTGGCCCGAGCTCTGGGCTATGACTAAATGCAGTAATCTAGCTTTTACAGCTGCAGTATGACAGACAGTGAGGCAAGATGACTTAATTAACTGTGCTTACTTATGTACAGAGCATGAAAACTAAAATTGATTGAAACTCATTTGAAAACAAAAAGACTTCTTCCTACCTGTTGTTTGTCAGCAAAGAGAGGTTTTCAGTGGAATTCAAGATTTCTTTTCCTTTTAAATAAGTTATTTATAATCACAGTAGTTCTAATTTACTATGAGCAAAACATCAAATCAGTAATGTGTTTAATAGGACTTATTAAATTCCCATTAGATTAAATTACCACCCTTGGAGATATAGAAAACTACTCCAAATTAATTTGTGTCTTTTAATAACTCTGTATTTCACCTATTTCTAAAACTCATTTATAATTTTGAGGTCTGTGCTACAGCAGTTTATTTGGTCTTTATGCTAGGACCAAGACTCTTAGGTCAGATTATATATAGCCTATTCTCTTTGCTGAATCTTTATTTCAGAAGAAAATAATAACATAAAATCCTCTTTCAAGAGTTCTTTCCTTGCAGGAACAAGATTCAATTTATTTTGAGGGTTCTTTGGCTGAGGTCTAGTATGAAATAACCTTTACACTTCACCCATATCTGTCTAGAACTTACTGGGCCAGACAACAATCTGGTATCCTCCAGGAATATTTTTCTAATGATGTCCCCATTATTTCTCAATTGCAAGTTGCCTAGAAAGGAATCAGTTTCTAGACATTTTTAAAAGCCTGTTTCCAAATCCTTAAAACAGTGAAGAAAAAATAAACCTTTTTTTTTCTTACCTATCTAAATCTCAGATGAGTAAGCTGAAAAGCTTATTGTAGAAAATACTGCCATTTTTGAGTGGATTTTACTCTCTTATACTGGATTAGAAAGCTACCTCCCTTGAAGTGCTTCTTAGAAACAAAAAAAACCTATAAGATGATGGCAGAATGTTTTCTTCTGTGAAATGAAACCCCAGGTCTGAAACCTGGGATATGACTTTACAAAGTCATAGTTGTCCTGCAATAACTGCTTTCCAACATTTTAAAAAATGTAGGGAGACACAATGTACTAAAGGTTGATATTCACAGGGAGCATTAAAACAAAACTGCCACACTGCAGCTAATGTGCAGAATTATACATTGACTTACGATTGGCTCTCTGCATACATATATATATGGTATGTGTATTTGTGCACAGGAAATTATATGCAGTTAGCTCACAAACACTGTATTTAGACAAGCCATTGTCAACTGAGTTGTAATAGTAAAATAGTAAAAAATTAAAATACTAAAAAAGTAAAATAGTAAAAAGCTATTGTTGTAAGTTATTGCTGACATCTATTGGGGCCTATTTTTGCATTTAAACCACACAAACTTTAAAATCCTTACATGCAATGTGTGACGTTACTTTTCCAGTACCTGACTTTAATATGTGTATATATATATATATCTTTACATCCCTTTGTTACATCTAAAACAAAACACCTAAGTTAAAAATTTGCTTCTATTTGTCAAAGTTAGCAACAATGTGCCAACAATCAAAATCTTACGAGTATTTTTTTGTATGAAGGAATAAAAGCTACGTTCATTTAGTTCTATCTGGTTCTTATTTCTCAACAAGTGCTGAAATGTAGTTAAGATGTCTCGGTGGACAAGAGAAAGACTAACATTAAAATATAGTCCAGTGTAGTTTCCATAATCCTATAGAATGTAATGCCAAGTTGCCTTAACTGTGTAATTGCACTGGGTAACTTGAAGAACGGAAGGACTACAACAGTATTAATCTCTTAAATTGTATGGTTTTCTATTAATTATCAACATAATTTTGTAGGACACAAATTAAATTTGGAGGCCTTCTTAAGAAAAGCTTTGCTGAATATAAATCATAAGCCAAAATAAGTGAAGAAAAAAAAGCACTGCAAATCCACCAGTTACCTAATGCCCTTAGTCTCTGTGCTCTACTTATCAGTGTACTAATCCTTAGTATATAGTTTGCTGCATTTTCATGTTTCTAAATGTATGTATACATCATAATTAATATGTTCTGCAGGTTGCACTTGCTCACTGAAGAAGCACTAGCTTAATTGTTTTGCTGAATCCGAATCTTTGTGTAGTTTACGTAGTAAAAGACACATATCTCCAAGGCAATTTTTCTCTTAACTTGTGCTATGGTTTTGCAAATAAAAAGTCATTCTGCCACTCTCCCATCTGTGCTTCCCTTTCTACACTTGGAACACATACTTTTGCTTCTTTTTATATAATTTTAATGGACATACAACATTGCTGATGTTGCTTTTTTATCTTGGTATAATCAAGAAGCCCTTAATTAACAAATGTATTTTCTTTCTGGGTCCAGTCTAAAGCATTTCAAAATAAAAACAATCTTCAGCACGGCCACCATACTCTTTATAAATTTCTATTTCCTCTCTTGGCCACATTTGGTCTGTGCTATTTGCTTGGTTTTGCAACAGGCAGAAAGGCTCCATCTTTTGTTTACTGCAGTTTGCCTGTGGTAGAAGATCTAGGATACCTGGCAATCCATATTGAAAATAGGGTGCTATTGAACTATAGCATTTTTTAATTACTGTAAAATCTATTTAGCTACCATGTAAGAATGACATAAATTGAGGGTTGAATTTCTTCCAGTCTGCAAAAGCATAACAATGTATCTGTTGCAGAAGTACAAGCACTAAAAATGAAATATGAGCAGATATACAAATCTTGATTCTCCACATTTATAGAACATGCCGGTGGCAGCCTGGAGGAATTTGCAGGAGGAATTTGCATTCTCTTTGAAGAGACCCCTTCTCTATTCTGCATGTCACCATTCCACAGAAAACTTCTTCACACAGTACATTCTGAAATGGCAACAACACAGAAGTAGATCATGAACTCCGAGGTGTCAGTGTTGTTTTGGAAAATGCTGGTTTCAGCATGTTTCTGCTGACACAGCCACAATGAGCAAGGGACACTCATATGTATCCTGTAAATTCAAATTTAAATAATTAATATGTTGTTATTTGGTTTCTTTTCAGCACTGGCAGCCACAATTAAAAAAAAAAAAACCAAACATAATTAGATACATTAATATATTCATTTAGATTTACATCTATTTAAAGCCTGAACAAAAGAGGATTTGAAAATTTAGGTCTAAATCTCTTTCTTAAAAACTCACGTTCAATTTTGTCAAGAAGTATGTATCTTTCACACGGCAATAGCCTCTGTGAAATTGGTGATGGGCCTGATATCCTCCTTAGCCACTATGTATGCAAATAATTATAAGCAGCTACCACAAAAACAGCAGACTTGGAAAGAATTAGGTTGGGAATTGCAAAGACATTAGAACAAAAAAATTGAAAGACATTGCAGAGAAGACTTGTGGTTAGTCATTACGCCAGCTGAAGCACTGGCTATCTGGGAAGTCACTGAAAGGCACCAGACTCTGGATTGCATGAGGACTGCACCTACCCACGGACACAAGTATTTCATCCTTGTGTTTAGGTATCTGTAATTTGTCAGCAGAAAGCACAGATCCCTCACAGATTAAACTCCTAAGTTATTTGAACATCTGCTAAGGTGCTTGATTTCTATGCTCTACTGTGCCTAACATGGTGCCATGTTGAAAATCACATTAAATATTTATCTGCTTGTTTAGGTACCTAAATACCTTTGGTAAATATGACCTTAGGAACTACTAAACTGTTAGGCTGTGGCTGTCTGCTAATACTATTCCCAAATGGGGAGAAAGAGAAGATATATTAATACCAATACTAGAAATTCCTGCAGGAATGGTAATAGCCTTAAGTCAGGTTGTTAAATGCATGTACAGTAACTACTCACTGCTCCTGGCTCTCATTTGGGAAAACCTTTGGTCATTATCTTCATCATCCAGCAGCTGGGAGTTCAAAGCCTTGAAAATGTCCTCAGAATTGGAAAAAAAAACCAACCATGTTGTACCTTAAAAGACTGAATATTGTCATTGCACATGTTTAATCAGATTTTATACACATCTGGGGCCTGCAATACAGCCTGTCTGAGGAAAGTAGGCATTCTGTCACTTCCTTATGATAAGAAGGTAAATAGAAACAGGACAAATCCACTAGATATCTGTGCTCAAGTATTAAGCTAAAGAGAAAATAAATCCCTGCAGTATTAATTTTCCAGATTTTTTCTATTGATACTAGAATTTCAACTAGAAAGCTCATAAACAAATATTGCTGTTTTCAGTTAGATGATTATTGGACATTTTCTCCTGCAAAAAACTCACATCTTTGAGGCTGTAGAAGTATTCTCCTGTTTCAACTACTGAAGTTACAATTTCAGTTAAAGAAATTTCAGCAATTGTCATAGCTTGATCGCTTCAGATCTTACTATAATTCAGGCTAGAACAGACACAGAAGTTCTGTAATATAACCAATTGCCCAAACAAAAGCCAATTCTGGATTCAGACCAGGATACTCAGGGCTTCCCCCCAAGTTGCAGCATGAAACCCCTCAAAGCCATAGACAGCCCAACCTCCTTGGGCCCATGCCATATTATTCATGCGAAGAACTTCTCCTTGTCTGCAGACTGAGCCTCTAGTGTTCCAGTTTGTGTGATTGCCGGTTGTGGTTTAAACCCTGTCGTCAAGTTAACCACACAGCCCACTCACCCCTCTGCCCTTTCTTCTTCCCAGAGGGATGGGGAGGAGAATCAAAAGAATGTAACTCCCATGGGCTGAAATAAGAACAGCCCAGTAACTAAGGTATAACACAAACCACTACTACTACCACCAATAATAATAATGATAAGGGAAATAACAAAGGAAGAGCATACAATAATCTTAATTAGCATAATTAATCTGGACATCCATAAATCCATGGGTCCAGATGGGATGCACCCACGGGTGCTGAGAGAACTGGCAGAAGTCATTGCTAGACCACTCTCCATCATCTTTACCAAGTCTTGGGAAACAGGAGAGGTGCCTCAGGACTGGAGGAAAGCAAATGTCACTCCAGTCTTCAAAAAGGGCAAGAAGGAGGACCCGGGTAACTATAGACCGGTCAGCCTCACCTCCATCCCTGCGAAAGTGATGGAGCACCTTATCCTTGATGCCATCTTAAGGCATGTCAAGGATAAGAGGGTTATGAGGGGCAGTCAACATGGCTTTACCAAGGGGAAGTCATGCTTGACCAACCTCATAGCCTTTTATGAGGAAATAACATTGTGGATGGATGATGGCAGAGCGGTGGATGTGGTCTACCTTGACTTCAGCAAAGCATTTGACACACTCTCCCACAGCATCCTCATAGCTAAACTGAGGAAGTGTGGTCTGAATGATCAGGTGGTGAGGTGGACCGCGAACTGGCTGAAGGAGAGAAGCCAGAGAGTTGTAGTCTATGGGGCGGAGTCTAGTTGGAGGCCGGTATCTAGTGGAGTGCTTCAAGGGTCAGTATTGGGACCAGTATTGTTTAATATATTCATCAATGATTTAGATGAGGGAATTGAGTGTACTATCAGCAAGTTTGCTGATGACACTAAGCTGGGAGGAGTGGCTGACACACCAGAAGGCTGTGCTGCCATCCAGCGTGACCTGGACATGCTGGAGAGTTGGGCAGGGAGTAACTTGATGAAATATAACAAGGGAAAGTGTAGAGTCCTGCATCTGGGCAGGAACAACCCCAGGTTCCAGTATAGGTTGGGGAACGACCTGTTAGAGAGTAGTGTAGGGGAGAGGGACCTGGGAGTCCTAGTGGACAGCAGGATGACCATGAGCCAACACTGTGCCCTTGTGTCCAAGAAGACCAATGGCATCCTGGGGTGTATTAGGAGGGGGGTGGTCAGTAGGTCGAGAGAGGTCCTCCTCCCCCTCTACTCTGCCCTGGTGAGACCGCATCTGGAATATTGTGTCCAGTTCTGGGCTCCTCAGTTCAAGAAGGACAGGGACCTGCTGGAGAGAGTCCAGCGCAGGGCAACTAAGATGATTAAGGGAGTGGAGCATCTCCCTTATGAGGAAAGGCTGAGGGAGCTGGGTCTCTATAGTTTGGAGAAGAGGAGACTGAGGGGTGACCTTATTAGTGTATATAAATATATAAAGGGGGAGTGTCACGAGGATGGAGCCAGGCTCTTCTCAGTGGCAAACAATGATAGGACAAGGGGTAATGGGTACAAACTGGAACACAAGAGGTTCCACTTAAACTTCAGAAGAAACTTCTTCTCAGTGAGGGTGACAGAACACTGGACCAGGCTGCCCAGGGGGGTTGTGGAGTCTCCTTCTCTGGTGACATTCAAAACCCGCCTGGACACATTCCTGTGTAACCTTATCTAGGTGTTCCTGCTCTGGCAGGGGGATTTGACTAGATGATCTTTTGAGGTCCCTTCCAATCTCTAACATACTGTGATACTGTGATACTGTGAATACCACCTGTCGAAAACCAGCCTGACCTAGAAGTGAGCCAGCCCTTCCGGGTAACTCCCAATTACATCCTGGGCAGGAGGTGCCGTGATACGGAATACATCTTTGGCTAGTTCGGGTCAGGTGCCCTGTTTCTGCTCCCTCCCAGGTTCCCTTCTCCCTGGCAGAGCATGAGACTCATAAAGTCCTTGCTCAGACTAAACATTTGAGCAGTAACTAAAAACATCTGTGTTATCAGCGCTGTTCCCATGCCGCTGTTCCCAAAAACACAGTGCTGCACCAGCTACTAAGAAGGAGAAAAAATGACTGCTACTGCTGAACCCAGGACAGTATCCACCCCTTATTCCATACCACTCACATCATGCTCAGATCCCACATTTTCAATATACCATCGCTCTTACATATATACATCCACATACACACACAGACAGGGAGAAAGAGATGATTCCTTAGTGCATGGACCAATCCCTATAAAGCTGCTGAGTCCATTCAGGCCATGATGTCAGGTTCCATCTCTTGTAACAGTCTTTCAGGGCAGGAGAGGCTGTGTGCAGTGCTGGATCGTTGCCTGCTGCTGCTGATCATTCCTTTAGAGCAGAACTCGTCCAGTTCTATCAAAGTTCATTCTCTGTTGGGATGATGGTTGGAGGGAAGTCAGGGCCAGTCGCTGATGCCCTGCAGACTTCTAATTGATGGGCTATAAAAGTATTACATAGCAGACAACAGCATACGATTGAGTTCATTGGTTGTTTTCCCCTAAAATCAAATCCCCTTGAGGTATACATCGGAATTCCCCATCTTCCCGCATTACCCACCAAGTATATCCGGGTCCCTGAGCAAAAGCAATCCCACGAGTGGATTTGCCTTTACCTGAAGCAGGAATAACCCAGACTGTCTTCCCCAGCAAATTCTTCATGTGCACCACAGGAACTTTGTCCCCCTCTACAATATGTAAATGTTCTGACTGGGCTGGGCCAGCCCTGTCGGCAGATCCTCTGGTGCTGACCAACCAGGTGGCCTTTGGTAAGTGTGTATCCCAATGCTTGAAAGCTCCCCCACCCATTGCTCTGAGTGTAGTTTTTAACAGCCCATTGTACCGTTCGATTTTCCCGGAGGCTGGTGCATGGTAGGGGATGTGATATACCCACTCAATGCCATGCTCTTTGGCCCAAATGTCTATAAGTTTTTTTTGGAAATGAGTCCCATTGTCTGACTCAGTTCTCTCTGGGCTTCCATGTCACCACAAAATCTGTTTCTCAAGGCCCAGGATAGTGTTCCAGGCAGTGGCGTGGGGCATAGCGTACGTTTCCAGCCATCCGGTGGTTGTTTCCACCATGGTAAGCACATGGCGCCTGCCTTGGCAGGTTGGTGGGAGTGTGATATAATCAATCTGCCAGCCCTCCCCATATTTATATTTCAGCCATCATCCTCCATTTCAAAGAGGCTTTAACCATTTCACTTGCTTAATTGCAGCACATGTTTCACACATGAATAACCTGGGCAATAGTGTCCATTGTTAAGTCCACCCCTCGATCACAGGCCTATCCATATGTTGCATGTCTACCTTGGTGGCCTGAAGTGTCATGGGCTCACCAGGCCAAAAATGATTCACCTTTATGTTGCCAGTCTAAGTCCATCTGAGCCACTTCAATCTTAGCAGCTTTATCCACTTATTGGTTGTTCTGGTGTTCCTCAGTGGCTCAACTCTTGTGTACATGGGTATCTACATGGCGTACCTTCACCACCAGGTTCTGCACCCGGGCAGCGATATCTTGCCATAGTGCATCAGCCCAGATGGGTTTACCTCTGCGTTGCCAGTTGCTCTGCTTCCATTGCTGCAACCACCCCCACAGGGCATTTGCCACCATCCATGAATCAGTATAAAGTACTTGCCCCTTTTCTCATTCAGCAATGTCCAGGGCCAGCTGGATGGCTTACATCTCAGCAAACTGACTCGATTCACCCTCTCCTTCAGCAGTTTCTGCAAGTTGTCATTGAGGACTCCATACAGCTGCCTTCCATCTCCAATGCTTCCAAAGCACTGGAGGGGCTCAGTGGATTAGATACTTGTCCATACTGTCCCACACACCCTGCCACTCATGACTGTCCAGACTTCGGGAAAATCTCTTGGTCCTTCTATATCATTGTCTAACCCACACAAGACCCAAACCTGACTCTGCTTAACTTTTGAGATCAGCCAAAATGGTCATGGGTAAAACACACTCTGTATGTGTGCCAACATGGTGATCCCCATCACAATCAGCAGGCAGGTCCCAAGGGTACGCAAAGGCCATTCAAAACCTTCAGAGCCCTCAAATGATGCTGCTGTACTTGTCACTGGGGCTGGTGTAGCTGCTGTGCTTGCTGGCTCTCTTACCACCAGTTTCTCTTTTTCTGAGTCCAGATCTTCCTCTTCTGCCTTGCTGGGAAATGCTGCGTGGTCTCCTGCATCCTGCAGTTGTCCTGGTTGCCCAAGGCTGGACCCAGCTGAGGTTCCAAAACATAGTATCTTGCTCTCTGCATCCTCCTGGGGCTTGGGCACGCAGGGCTCAGCAGGCAGCTGCCAGGGGATGCTCTCAGCTGCCACGGGGCTGGGCTTGGCCACAGGGCTCAGCTCCTCTGCCACCTCCTCCCACTGCTCGGCAGTCGCCTCCTTCCCGGCCTCCGGCCCCACTGCCCCCAGCACTTGGTCCCTGGGGCCGCTCTCCCGGGCTGCTTCAGCCTCTGCCATATCCCAGGGCTGTTCCCCTTCGGCTCCCCGCAGCCTCACAAGGACGGAGGTGAGGACGAGGGTCAGAATGGTGAAGAGCAGCGGGACGGCCTGGCAGAAGTCCACGGCCATGTCCATCCCACCCTGCTGCCGGAGCCCACCTGTATTATGAGTCATTACCATAAAATACAATGAAACAAGAACCTTAGCCCAAGGCCCCCACTTGATAAACACTAACACAGGAAATACTGGCTGTGAGTTACGACATGCTGAAACTGTGAGATAAAGAGAAACAACCTTGAGAGCTAATAAATCAGCTATGTGATGAGTGACTATTAATCCAAAACAATGAATGCTTATCACAAATACAGTTAGACACACTCTGGTCAGATCTGTTATCTCAACCCATTGTGCCCCACGTTGGGCTCCAAAAGAGCTGTCGTGCTTTAAACCCTGTCATCAAGTTAGCCACGCAGTCCACTCCCCCACCCTGCCCTTTCTTTCCCCCCTCACCCGCTCCAGCAGGGATGAGAAGGAGAATCAAAAGAATGTAACTCCCACAGGTTGAGATAAGAACAGTTTAATAACTAAGGTATAACACAAACCACTACTACTACCACCAATAATAATAATGATAAGGGAAATAACAAGGGAAGAGCATACAATACCACCTGTCGAAAACCAGTCCAACCAAGCAGTAAGCCAGCCCTTCCGGGGCTGAGGTGCTGTGGTATGGAATACATCTTTGGCTAGTTTGGGTCAGGTGTCCTGTCTCTGCTTCCTCTCGGTTTCCCCCTCCTCCCTGGTAGAGCATGAGATTCACAAAGTCCTTAGTCAGACTAAACATTTGAGCAGTAACTAAAAACATCACTGTTATCAGCACTGTTCCCATGCCAAAAGTCAAAAAAACAGTGCTGCACCAGCTACTAAGAAGGAGAAAAAATGACTGCTACTGCTGAAACCAGGACATTGCTTCTCACCTCACCGTCATGCACTGCTATGAGCAATCTGGCTGTTCCACCTCCATGCCCTCCCATCAATGCTGGAGATGCTGTTCAGTGCCCCCAAAGCCATCCCTACTCCAGTGGAAGCAGTCTTAGCACTGCAGTCTCCTCACAGAGCAAGGGCCTCATTGCCCTCTTGGTGGCTTCTGCTGCTTTCATTCCAGTTTATCTATATTTTTTTCTTGTATCAAAAGCCCAAAACTGGAAACTATCTAGATGTCATATAGCAAGCACTGAATAAAGCATGATCCCTCGCTGCTATACCCTAGCTCACACCACCTCCAGTTTGGCTGTCCCTGCTGCCTGCGGAACAGCTCTGTCTTCCTCATCTTGCTGACATCAAGGCCCAGGGCAATCTTCACAGAACTGTTCAAGAGACCCAAGGCTCCAGAGTGCCATTGCTGCAGGGGTCTGGTATTAGGGCTCAGTCTCTATCTTAGCTGAATTTCACAGTGTCACTTATAGGCCCTTCCTTTTGCCTACCCAGGTCCCCAGAAGGCAGCCTGGCCCTCAAGCGTGTTGACTGGTCCCCAGTTGCTGTCATCAGCAAATTTAATGAGCATGCCCTCCAGCCTCTTTTGCAGGTCACTGATAGACATGTTGAATAGGACAAGTCCCAGGACTGACCCTGCACTAAGCACTTGTAGCCAGCCTCCAGGCAGGGTGCAACTCAGTTAACTGTGGTCCCATGTGCCTGATCATCCAATTGTTTTTTTGCTTGTTGTCCACACATCCAGACTGTGATCTAACTCAGATACAAGACCATTGTGACAGTCAAGTTAAACATCATCTGTGTCCACAGGTCCAGTCATTTTATCATGAGGAGCAGTAAGATTAAAAGTCAGAAAAACCTCTGTTGGCTGCTTCCAATCACCTTCTCCTTCTTGATTCCAGAAATGTGCTCCCAGAGAAGTCACCTTGTGATTTTCAATGGCACCAAAGTGAAGCTGACCTCTGTCTAGTTTCTGCATTTATTCCTTTTGAACTTTGTTGAATATTCATGAAATATTTGCCTTCCTGATGTGGTTGGAGATCTAGTCTCCTTAACTTTTCAAAGACGACTGAGAATGGCCTTGCCAAAGGCACCACCTCACTTGCTCTCAACAGATCAAACACAGTTGTCAAATCCTTCATATCATGGGCAGCTCCCGCCCTTGCCTTCATTGCTTGTCTTTCCTGAAGAGCTTGTACTCTTCCATTGCTTTGGTTATGCATGCTGACCCACCACACTGTCACTGCAAATTTGCCATAATTTTGTGGCTATTCAGGCAGCTCTAGTCCCTCCTGCTTTGTTTCCCGGGCTGAGAGCATTTGTGCAAATGCAGTTGAGGCAGATGTCTCTTTGACCTGTTTCATCACTCCTGAGGTCTCCTTCTTGGTGGATAATTCATTCAATTGAACTCAGCACAAAATGTGAAACCAGTGAGGCCTGAAAATATTTAGGACATTGAAAATGAAGTGTCTAACTTCCATTATGTAAACCTTTCACTGTAATAGCGGAAACAAGCTCTTGAACTTTTGTCTCCTGTGCTTGCTAGTATTCCTTGGGTGTGTTGTCATCCTGGATGATCCTTATCTAGTGAAGGTCTTGATTGAGATCTCTCTGGTCTATGTGTTTTTTTACGGTGAAATCTGAGTACAGTGTGTAGATAGGCTATCTTCCAGTGGGAATGCACAGCACTTTACTTAGCTGTCTGTGTTTGTTATATTACAGCTGATTGTATTCTCTATGTATATTTGAGAAATGTGCCCAAAGGCAGAATTAAAACATTTCTGACCATGGAGGTAGGAATCCTTAATATGTTATGAATGGAATAATAATAAAACATCTTTATATTTCTGAAATTAAATTCACTTGAAAAATCCTTTAGTGATGGTGTCTTCTGGAATAATTATAATAATGACTTCCCTACTCAATTAACCTCTTTTAAAGTGTTGTATTAGTGATTGTGGGTCATCTCAATGGGGATAAAATTGTCACACACAGAGCAGAGTAAAAACATTAAGTCATAATGACACAAGTTAAAAATTCAATCAGAAAATCACCATTAAAAGTCCTTCAAAGACCCTGTGCCAGGAAAGAAAGCCTCCATTAGCATAATTATTAATTTTGTTTCAAGAAGTGAAATTTGCAGACTAATAATGATGGATATTAGGTAGGGACTGGTGATGGCTCAGAGTTTTGTGGAATTTAAAGAAAACATCAAGTAGCTGATTCTGCAGTTGCTCTGTTGACTGTTTCACAAAAATCTGCATAACTGTTGGTGATCACAACCAGATGCTGGCTAGAAAATTTTGAAATTCAGCATCTGCTCTTGCATAACACTTTTCATTGTCACAGTCCTCTATGGAACAGTTAAACATTTACTTTGAAAAATACTTAGCATTAGTCAAACTTACACACAGTATTTTTAAAAATTAAATGTCACATTTTTGTAGTTATGGTTAAATATTATTGAAATTCTCTGACATGCTAAATAGCCTTTGTATTTGTCACTCTCTGAAAAGCTTTTTTGGTTTAGGAAAAGACTTTTCGTTTTCCTGAAGACTGTCCTAGCAATCTACAGTGTCAGTGAATGAAAACTGCCAGCTATAAAAACTGGCACAAATCTGACTGTAAAAAGGTTACTGTTTCTTGGTTTAGGTAACTTTCTCTGTCAGGCTCTATTAGATGTTGTATAAGTGCTTAATAAATATGTTAGTCTTTTGCTCTGAGATTGTTATTATTCATTCTCATATTACTGCTCATGTCAAGACTAATATTTGTATTATCCAGAAAGTCACTTTTTTGCAAGTCTGGTTGGTCCAGCTGTCTAGCTTCACTACGCAAAAGAATTTAACCTCTGTGTTTCATTATTTCTTGTTAAAGGAATTCATCATATTTGAAAAAGCACCAGTGTTTTCAGACTCATTGTGTTACAGATTCATGAGACACTAGCTTCTTACTCTAATTTCTGTTGCCCAGTGTGGTTTTCTGTGCAGGCTGTGGTCTTCTGTTGGCTCCAACAAAAGGAAAATAACAGAATTCCACCCTTCTATCCCCCACAGCTTCTATCAGGTGTAAATTGTACTTTCTCCTGAGAGATCCCTAGAGTGAAATGCTGCCTATGTTTCTTAGGGTAGGAAGATCTTAGATAGAGTGAGAGGAGGGCAGAGTCTGGGTGCCATGAGCCCACAGAGGAGCCCTCCTGCAGCTGCCTGGGGCAGCATCAGGGGAAAAGGAAGGCGAAGGGCTGTGATTTCCAAGTAGGCAGGGCAGGGAGTAGGTCTTGCATTACAGCAGTTCTCTGCTCGGAGCTTCTTGGAGAAAGGCAGCACTGCTGATGCAGTACCCTTAAAACCACACCACTGATACAGGTAGAAGATTTCTCCTTTGAGAATTTCTTATGTATAGACTATCCACAGGCATCGAGAGTCTTTTGTGAGACTACTTTTTTTTGGATTTCTGGCTTTCTATTGGAAGTGTGTTATTATTTCTGATTTGTTGTTGAGGAAATGTAAATACTCTTGTCTTCCATTTACTGATTTAGAGAGACTTTCAGAAGAAAAAATCCAAACCCTTATTTATGTTTGTTATCTCTGTCTATTCCTAGTTGTCTTAAAATATGGCAAAAAGCAGGGGCATCAGGACATCATGAGTCCTGAAGGAAGATCACTGAAATATTGTCAAGATATAAACATTTCATAAACGTTTAAACCCCAATCAGACTCCAGTTCCAAGCTTTTCTACTGAATAAAATGATCTTCGAATGCTAATCTACTGATAATGAACTGAATGCCAAATTAATCCTTTACTGTCTATACTTGTTCTCACCTGCCTCCTATCAAAATCTGTGCATGCACAGCTACACCAAAGCTGCTTAGAAAACTGCAAACATACCTAGGATATTTATTTTCCTTTTAATTCTATACTTCAGATGACACCAGTATCATTTTCTTCCATTTTTACTTCCATCGTATTATTTTGGGGAGTTGTCTTGTCTGACCTTGATGAGAATACTGTACATAAGTGTTATCCATTACTGGAAAAAAATCACATTTAATAGACTTTTTGGTTTTTAATTTACAGTAATTTTAAGTAGGAGAAAGGTAAAACAATATTTGTGGCTATGAATTATTATTTATTTACATCTCACTAAAGTTTCCTCCCTAGCATGCTGCGGTTGGATCATATGCCTTTAAGTATGCAGGCGAAACATATGAATTGAAAATCCTGTTGACAGGTAAATGTGAATCATCTTTTTTCATTCAAAGGAAAATAATCAAGCTCTTTTCAAATAATATAAAATGTAAAATGATTGCCTTTTTGGGAGGAGGCAGGCTTATCAGCATCTCTTCTATAGAAAATGATTTCCATTTTGTAGCTGGAGGAACATATGCTGCAGCTTATCTTGTCACTTGACTGCAGTTTCTGATATTTATTAACAGTTGACTTCCTGTAGATGCTGTTCTTTCCTGTTTCTCTTCTCTTATCCACCAATCAATTATCTTCCCCAAAACGACATCTGCCCTTCTTTTTCATACTCATTTCCTCAAAGAAGATTATTTTATTACTGGTTTTCAAAAAGCATTTGTAATAAGTGGTACAGCACTGGCTCCGTATGTGATTTATAACAGTCTGTATTTGAGTCTCCATTTCCTCACCACCCAACATTCCCTTGGTCATTTTTATCAAAGTATATGAGACTGAGATTTTGTAGTCATTGCAGTAAAATTCAGAAATTATTAATTCTCCTCAAGAGAAAATTTGGTATTCATTAGAGATTCATACAGAGCAGGGGAAGAGCTGGCTATAAGGTACACGGTTGTATATAGCATCTTAGAATCATAGAATGGCTAGGATTGGAAAGGACCTTAAGATCATCTAGTTCCAATCCTCCTGCCATGGGTAGGGACATGTAGCACTAGACTGTGTCACCCAGGGCTCTGGCCAACCTGGCCTTGAACACCACCAGGGATGGAGCATTTGCCACTTTGGGCAACCTATTCCAGTGTCTCACCACCCTCACATTAAACTGCTTCTTCCTTATATCTTACCTGAACTTCCACTGTTTAAGTTTAAACCTGTTATCCCTTGTCCTATCACTACAGTCCCTAATGAAGAGTCCCTCTCCAGCATCCTTGTAGGCCCCCTTCAGATACTGGAAGGTGCTATGAGGTCTCCACACAGCCTGCTCTTCTCCAGGATGAACAGCCCCAACTTTCTCAGCCTATCTTCATACGGGAGGTGCTCCAGTCCCCTGATCATCCTTGTGGCCCTCCTCTGGACCTGCTCCAACAGCTTCATGTCCTTATTATGTTTAGGACACCATAAGTGCGCACAGTACTCCAAGGGGGGTCTCACAAGGGCAGAGTAGAGGGGCAGGATCACCTCCTTCAACCTGCTGGTCATGCTCCTTTTGATGCAGCCCAGGATACGGTTGTTTTTTGGGCTGTGAACACACACTGCCGGCTCATGTTCAGTTGCTCATTGACCAACACCCCCAAGTCGTTTTTCAAGACATCTAGAAGTCTACTACAAAACTAGAATTCGGCTTCACATTAGTTTGATATCCTAGGAACACCTATGCCCTACATTTATGACTGGCAAAATCAAGTGTCCTGTACCGAAAGCTATTGCTCCACAGCTAGGCTTTCAGTGATTATAAAAAAACATCTTTCCCCCTTCCTGCTTCAGATGTATCTGCTTACAATTTTCATAGTCTCATATCTTTCATTACTCTGCTTTAGCCTTTGATGTATGTCAGGTTTGCTGTTCTTTTTTTCTGTGACTCATCTTGCAGGAATTGGAAAGTGTGGTTCATAATGTACCCCCATTTTTAATTAAGATAATAAGATGTATTAGAAAATGTATCTTCTTTGATAATAAATTGATAAAGCATAGCAAAGCCTTAGCCAGCTACTTAAAATGTCATTGTCCACCCAGAAAAGACAAGAGCTGTATTATGAAAAAATCATTTGCTGCCAGGTGAACTGATTATATGAAATATTCTTGCTTTCCTGTTTTACTGTATTGCTTACCTCTTCAAGCTGATATTCTGAAGTGCCTGCTATGCAGTTGCATAAAACCATTCTTATCAAAATCCTGTTTGTATTAGTTTATCTATGAAAAAAAATCTGTGAGAAAAATGAGTGACCCACAGAAGAAAAATATTTATTCAGTTCTTGTAAGGTTATAGAAAGCCACTACTCACTTGTAAATTATATTGTCAGAAAACTATATGACAATGGTTAGAAAAAAATGCTATATGGCTGCTATTCATGTAGAAACAAACAGGTATGAAAAAAATTTATTGGGAAGGAAAGGGGAAAAAAAAATAAATCCTGACATTGCTATTTGTAAAACTAAAACCAAAGGTTGGACATTACTGAACTGTTTTGAGTCCTGGAAACATAAATGTTCCAGTTGAGCTAAGATGCAGGAGCTCTGTAACAGCAAACGTTAACAGAGTAAGAGAGAGAGCATGAGGAGACCATTCCTTCTTCTCTAACACAGGGCTGATGCAAGCAAATGAAGCACATGGTCAGGTTTCCAGCATTTTAACCCTACTCATTGCAAGTATTACAAACACATATTTATATGAATGTGCCTTCCACCCTTGTACCTATAAAAGACTCCTGCTGAAACCCTGATTTCCTTGTTAAAGAAACAGACATTTATCTGTGCCTTCCAGATGGTTAAGTAATAGTCTGTACTAGATTCTCTGGCCTGTCTGGGCCTGTCACTGAAAAGTGCAGGACAAAAGGGAAGGAAACAGGTAAAAGATGAAACAGGCTGAATGGCTGTAGTTAGAAGTTTTGATCATATTAGAATGAGAATTCTTGATAGTGCAAAGGTAAGAAACAGATGAAGTCAGATATTTATAATAATTTCAAATGCTTAAGTGTAATAAAGCAAAAAGAGCAATATTTTTCAGTGCATCATTCTAGCTGCTCACTAGTTATAATAGTAACCAGGCTGAAATGAACTATGTCATGAATCATATTAATTAAACATTCAATAATTCAGCTCTTTGGTCTTATGAACCTGCAAAAATTCGCAGTTCTGTAATTAAGATTTTAGTCTTCAATTATGCATCATTGCCGTGGTTTAAGCCAGTCAGCAAGTCAGCCACGCAGTTTCTACTCTCCCCCCTCCCCTGCCCCGGAGAGACGGGGAGGAGAATCGAAAGAACGTAACTCCCATGGATTGAGATAAAAACAGTCCAGTAACTAAGGTATAACACAAATCACTACTGCTACCACCAATAATAATAATGATAAGAGAAATAACAAGGGAAGAGAATACGATACCACCCGCCGACAAACAAGCCCCACAGAGCAGAGAGCGTGCCCTTCCGGGAAACTCCCAGTTACCTACCCCGGGCATCATATGCCGTGGTATGGAATACCCCTTTGGCTAGTTTGGGTCAGGTGCCTTGTCCCTGCTTCCTCCCAGCTTCCTCTCCTCCCTGGCAGAGCATGAGACTCACAAAGTCCTTGGTCACGATAAACATTCTGACCAGCAACTGAAAACATCGGTTTTATCAGTACTATCCCCAGGCTGAAAGGCAAAAACACAGCACTGCACCAGCTACTAAGAAGGAGAAAAAATGACTGCTGCTGCTGAACCCAGGACAGTACCCACCCCTTATTCCATACCACTCACATCATGCTCAGATCCCACATTTTCAATATGCCCTCACTCTCATCTCAGTGCACTGTTATCTTAGTGCATGGGCCAATCCCTATAAAGCTGCTGAGTCCATTCAGGCCATGATGTTGGGCTCCATCTCTTGTAACAGTCTTTCAGGGCAGGAGAGGCTGTGTGCAGTGCTGGATCGTTGCCTGCTGCTGCTGATCATTCCTTTAGAGCAGAACTCGCCCAGTTCTATCAAAGTTCATTCTCTGTTGGGATGATGGTTGGAGGGAAGTCAGGGCCAGTCACTGATGCCCTGCAGACTTCTAATTGATGAGCTATAAAAGTATTACATAGCAGGCAACAGCATACGATTGAGTTCATTGGTTGTTTTCCCCTAAAATCAAATCCCCTTGAGGTATACATCGGAATTCCCCATCTTCCCGCATTACCCACCAAGTATATCTGGGTCCCTGAGCAAAAGCAATCCCACGAGTGGGTTTGCCTTTACCTGAAGCAGGAATAACCCAGACTGTTATTTTTATATATTTATATATTTATATAGGATATATTCTATATCCTATAGAGGATCTGTTGGCAGATCCTCTGGTGCTGACCAACCAGGTGGCCTTTGGTAAGTGTGTATCCCAATGCTTGAAAGCTCCCCCACCCATTGCTCTGAGTGTAGTTTTTAACAGCCCATTGTACCGTTCGATTTTCCCAGAGGCTGGTGCATGGTAGGGGATGTGATATACCCACTCAATGCCATGCTCTTTGGCCCAAATGTCTATAAGTTTTTTTTGGAAATGAGTCCCATTGTCTGACTCAGTTCTCTCTGGGCTTCCATGTCACCACAAAATCTGTTTCTCAAGGCCCAGGATAGTGTTCCAGGCAGTGGCGTGGGGCATAGCGTACGTTTCCAGCCATCCGGTGGTTGTTTCCACCATGGTAAGCACATGGCGCCTGCCTTGGCAGGTTGGTGGGAGTGTGATATAATCAATCTGCCAGCCCTCCCCATATTTATATTTCAGCCATCATCCTCCATTTCAAGGAGGCTTTAACCATTTCACTTGCTTAATTGCAGCACATGTTTCACACATGAATAACCTGGGCAATAGTGTCCATTGTTAAGTCCACCCCTCGATCACAGGCCTATCCATATGTTGCATGTCTACCTTGGTGGCCTGAAGTGTCATGGGCTCACCAGGCCAAAAATGATTCACCTTTATGTTGCCAGTCTAAGTCCATCTGAGCCACTTCAATCTTAGCAGCTTTATCCACTTGTTGGTTGTTCTGGTGTTCCTCAGTGGCCTACTCTTGGGTTCATGGGTGTCTATTTAGTAGTTTATAAATGTTTTCTTAAATAAGTCATTTAATTATTAACCTATTATTGCAACAGAGTACACTGTCTTATTATAATTTGACTTCCTAAAGTAGCTCTTGCAAGAACTTTCAAAATAAATTAGTAATTGTGAGCATCTTCTTGCTCTGAGATATTTCAAGGAGGATATAAATGAAGAATAAGGTAGTCCAAATAAAGTCTAACCCAAACTGTTGCTGAAATTTTCTAAAAAATGTGTTATTTTCTGAAATGATTCCCTGTTTGGTACCATCAACTTTGTTATATTCTTATGCTTGCAAAATGTTTTCTGTATTTAATACATTTTCTATCAGTTAGCAAATGTTGTCATGCTTAGAAAACCAAGAAATCTGATCCTATTGCATAATCTACTTAAACAAACTAGAGAGCTAGCTGAACAAAAGCTTACTAATGCCTCAAGAAAATGGTGGAAAAGTGAAGTATTAATAATGCAAACTTCAATGTAAAAACCACCACCTGTTCTAGGCATGAGTTCTTATTGGAGACTCTGAAGTGCTTAATTTTGACTACAGTGATTTCATATATTTTAATTTTAATGTCTGTTGAAGTGTTTGCTGGTTTAGGGATTTAAAAAATCCTGCCTTAATAGAAAATTTCACAACAAGGAGCAAGTGAATAGTACTTTTTCAGTGGAAATATTAGAAAAGAGGTAGTCAAAGAAAATGGTCTTCAGTTGCACTAGTTGCAGAAAGAACAGGGAAAGAGGTTATCAAGTGTCTGAATATGCAGAGTGAAAAGATTTAACATGATAATTTTTTTATATGTTGCAGAGAACAGAACTAAATTTTATGAGCATTTCCTCTGTGAAGCAGAACAGTTACTATACTTAATAATTTTAACTTACTGCAACCAAAATCCATTGCATGAAGGATTAAACATTAAAAATGTTTTTGTTTGTTGTAAGTGACAACAAATGCTTTCTCAGGTTTTCATTCAGCCTCCATCATCTGACGCTCAAAAAAGTAGCGTATTTTGTGGTTTAGACTTCTAATAAATCAAAACTTTAACATTTCATGGACCTTTTCTCACTAGATGCATATAATTAATGACTGTACATGGTATGAAGAACAAATGAACTTTTTCTTTTGGCTTGTTATACACTGGAAAACTATCTATGCTCTGAGCATTTCAGTTTTCTCAAACTACAACTGTTGTGTAGATCCTGGCAGGAAATGAAGAACTGCAATAAACTACCCTGCAAAATCCTTTTCTCTCTTCTTTGTTTCATTCCATTACTCACATATATCCTGAACCATTTATTGGCATGGGACTCCTTGGCAATGAACATTTCCATGAACCTATCTTTCATCCTCTCTGGTTACAAGGATTCATGTTCCATTTTGTAAGATCATAAAAAAAATACATTTGTACAAATATTTCCTTTAAATAACCATCTAGTAACTGGATGCATTGGTCTTCTTTAGTATAACCTAACTATAGACAGATAGTCAAGAAAAGCCCTAGGAGATGTTTAATCCTCCTTAGCTGAGGACTGTTAAACACATTTCTTATCAAAGTGCTTGTGCCACTTTCCTCCTACATAGAGCTGGGCATTATCAGCTGCTTCATAAGAGTAAGACAAAAGATGCGCACAGGAAGACATTGTAAGTACATTAGTTAAGGAGGAAGCTTCTGACTGTGAACATATGTCTCTAGTGTGTGCCTTTGTCTAAGGAAGAAGTGGTATTTCAAATCTAGCATTCTTGTCAGTATCTTTATTTGGCTGGCTTGCATATTCTCCATCCCACCCAATCCATCTCAATTTCTTGAATGCCAAAAATATTATTCTTTTAAATGCTTTGCATTCTTTTAATAGAAATTAAAAATACTTGGACTGATCTCTTCCCTCTAGTGTGAACATGTATTTCGTTACTGTAAAAAAGGAATTAAAACCAGACATAAATCAGAGTTGAACAGACATCTCACAGATTTAGGAAAGCTGAAAGCAATGAGAACTAAACAGTTAAAGCTTTCCAGAGAAGCAGCAGATGCCTATAGATCTCAAGGTTGATTAAATTTAGTTGCTGCTTTTATGAAATTTATTAGCCCTGGGCAGTAGTCTCAACTGCATCCTTTATTTTGGTACTTTTAGAACACTGTTGTTAATGACTGAAATAAAGCAATAAAAGAAGTTACCACATATAAGAGTATGGAACTCTGTCTGGGAACGGCTGAGCAGTCTACAGAGAGTTTGTGGGTCAAGGTTAAAGGAAGAGCAGCGATGGGGGACATTACTGTGGGGATCTGTTACAGACCGCCTGATCAAGAGGAATCTGTGGATGAAGTGCTCTATAGGCAGATAGGAGCAGCCTCATGCTCACAGGCCCTTGTTCTCATGGGAGACTTCAACCACCCTGACATCTGTTGGAGTGAAGCTACGGCCCGGCACAAGCAATTCAGGAGGTTCCTTGATTGTGTGGAAGACAACTTCCTTCTGCAAGTAATAGAGGAGCCGACAAGGAGAGGTGCCGTGCTTGACCTTGTGCTCACCAACAAGGAAGGGCTGGTTGGAAATGTGTTGCTCCAGGGCAGCCTTAGTTGCAGTGACCATGAGATGGTCGAATACGAGATACTTGGGACAGTGAGAAGAGTGTGCAGCAAGCTCACTGCCCTGGACTTCAAGAGAGCAGAATTTGGCCTCTTCAGGAGCCTGCTTAGTAAGGTTCCATGGGATACAGCCCTAGAGGGCAGGGGGGCCAAAGACTCTTGGTTGTTATTCAAGGATCACCTGCTCCAAGCTCAGGAGTGTTGTATCTCAACTAGAAGGAAGTGCAGCAGGAGGGCCAGGGGACCTCCTTGGATGGATAAGGAGCTGCTCAGGAAAATTCAAAGGAAAAATGAGGCTTATAGAAGGTGGAAGCAGGGACAGGCGGCCTGGGAAGAATACAGGGATACCGTCCGGGAAGCTAGGGACCAGGTGAGGAAGGCTAAGGCCCAGTTAGAATTGAACTTAGCTAGGGATGTTAAGGATAATAGGAAGGGATTCTATAGGTACGTAGCGAGTAAAAGACATACTAGGAACAGCGTAGGCCCCCTTCGGAAGATATTGGGAGAACTGGCTACCCAGGATTTGGAGAAGGCTGAGGTTCTTAATGACTTCTTTGCCTCAGTCTTCACTGGCAAAGTCTGCGACCGCACCACCCTAGTCTTGGAAGGCGAATGCAGGGACTGTGAGAATGAAGACCCTAGACCCACTGTGGGAGAGGATCTGGTTCGAGACCATCTTAAAAACCTAAACGTACACAAGTCCGTGGGACCTGACGAAATCTATCCACGAGTCATGAAGGAGCTGGCGAATGAAGTTGGTAAGCCACTGCCCATCATATTTGAAAAATCATGGCAGTCAGGTGAAGTTCCTGACGATTGGAAAAAGGGAAATATAACCCCCATTTTCAAGAAGGGGAAAATGGATGACCCGAGGAATTACAGACCAGTCAGTCTCACCTCTGTGCCTGGCAAACTCTTGGAGCAGATTCTCCTGGAAGACATGCTAAGGCACATGAAAAACAAGGAGGTGGCTGGTGACAGCCAGCATGGCTTCACTAAGGGGAAATCCTGCCTGACCAATTGGGTGGCCTTCTATGGTGGGGCTACGAAACTGATGGACAAGGGCAGAGCAGTTGATGTCATCTACCTGGACTTACGCAAAGCATTTGACACTGTCCCACATGACATCCTTGTCTCTAAATTGGAGAGACATCAATTTGATGGGTGGACCACTCGGTGGATAAAGAACTGGTTGGATGGTGGCATGCAAAGAGTTGTGGTCAATGGCTCGATGTCCGGCTGGAGACCGATAACGAGTGGTGTCCCTCAGGGATCGGTGTTGGGACTGGTCTTGTTCAACATCTTTGTTGGTGACATGGACAGTGGGATTGAGTGCACCCTCAGCAAGTTTGCCGATGACACCAAGCTGTGTGGTTCGGTTGATATGCTGGACGGAAGGGATGACATCCAGAGGGACCTCGACACACTTGTGAGGTGGGCTGATGCCAACCTTATGAAGTTTAACCATGCCAAGTGCAAAGTCCTACACCTGGGTCGGAGCAATCCCAGGCACAGCTACAGGTTGGGCAGAGAAGAGATTCAGAGCAGCCCTGCAGAGAAGGACTTGGGGGTGTTGGTCGATTAGAAATTTAACATGAGCCGACAGTGTGCGCTCACAGCCCAGAAAGCCAACCATATCCTGGGCTGCATCCAGAGGAGCGTGACCAGCAGGTCAAAGGAGGTGATCCTGCCCCTCTACTCTGCTCTCGTGAGACCTCACTTGGAGTATTGTGTGCAGTTCTGGTGTCCTCAACATAAAAAGGACATGGAATTGTTGGAACAAGTCCAGAGGAGGGCCACGAGGGTGATCCAGAGACTGGAGCACCTCCCGTATGGAGACAGGCTGAGAAAGTTGGGGCTGTTCAGCCTGGAGAAGAGAAGGCTGCATGGAGACCTCATAGCAGCCTTCCAGTATCTAAGGGGGCCTACAAGGATGCTGGGGATGGACTATTCATCAGGGACTGTAGTGACAGGACAAGGGGTAACGGGTTCAAACTGAAACAGGGGAAGTTTAGATTGGATCTAAGGAAGAAATTCTTTAGTGAGAGGGTGGTGAGGCACTGGAATGGGTTGCCCAGGGAGGTTGTGAATGCTCCACCCCTGGCAGTGTTCAAGGCCAGATTGGATGAGGCCTTGGGTGACATGGTTTAGTGTGGGGTGTCCCTGCCCATGGCAGGGGGGTTGGAACTAGATGATCTTAAGGTCCTTTCCAGCCTTAACTATTCTATGATTCTATGATTCTATATATTAAAGGTATTTGAAAGTGTTCCAATTCTGTTAACCAATAGTAACTAAATTATGTATCGCATTAGTTGCATCTTTGCACCCTGACCTGAATTTTAAATTGTTGTATGTTCCTGGCTTAACACTTTCCTCCCCTCTCTCGATAAGCAAGGTACTTTCCAGGCTGATGTACCTGCATGGCACAACTTGTGCTACTAAGCCTCCTTTGTGATCTTTGGGTGTAAACTTTCTTCATTTCCTCAGTTTGTCTAGCAAGCTGCAGTTATATATTAGGCAGAGTTCTGTTTCCTAAGGTAGGTACCTAATGCCATTTCCAATGCAATGAAATACGTGAACATTCATGCATGACTGGCAGATATGACATAATTACTGCAGGGGACCATCCCTTTTCTGAGTGTTAGCTGGAGAGTAGGTCTGAAAGTCAAATAGACATCTATGTTTAGGCAAATGACTCCTGCCCATCTGTCTATCTGTCATAGAGAAACCCTGATTGTTCTGGTGGCCTGATATAATTGTTGAGACTCCCAGTACTGGTTGCTGTAATGTTCTGAGTATCCCATGGTGGCAGTTCCCTTCTCCTAGCACGTAATGCAGTGAATATAGGCAGATAGAAAGATATCATAATTCTAAAAATAACTAAGCTATTCTCAGTCCACACTATGATAGATTGTATCCATTCTGCCTATATCACTTCTGTTTCCTCAGGAGCAAAATGCCCCTATACAATGTCCTAACGCTATGGAGAAAGGGGACAAAGCAGAGGCATAGCCCAACAAAGCAGCAAAAATGTTTACTTTGATCTTAACCTCCAAGATTGGTGTTACAGGTGGTTTCAAGTAATGTTGATTTCATTAAAAATAAGTGTTCTTATTTTGCCTACTACTGTTTATTAAACCTTAGTACTAACTGTTAAGAATGAGGGTGATTTAAATCTAAACTCAGATAATTTACTAGCTCTGAATTAGATTTTAGTTGTTGTTTATACAACAGTTCTTGAGTGTTGAGTTTCTTGAGTTTCTCTAAATTTCAAGTCAAGCTTGTGTAGTATTCTGGACAATAAGGTAACTACAATTAATTTACTTTTCTAATTATTGCATAGAATCAAAGATTCAGAGAATGATTTGGGTTGGAAGGGACCTTATAGATCATCTATTTCCAGGAAAAGATACCATGATCTTTATCAGGCCCGAGTTAAGAACAATAAAATGTCAAAAAAAAAAAATCTTATTATTTACTCCTTCTATAATTTGTTTTTAATTGTGAAAGACATTATGCCCAGCTGTGTATCTACCCAAATTAGAATACATATATAAAATACCAGACAAATGTCTCCCTGTTAAGTGAAAGAGAAAGATAAACCTTTCTTCACATCCTTTCTCTTGTAAGTTATTAAAAAGGAATGGAGATGAAATGGTGAGCACCTCAATTACCTTGCATTCTTATTAAATCAAAAAGCTAAACAACATATCAACTGTTTTCTGTGTTAATCTGGAGAACATCTATTGCTCTTGAAAATTAGACATTTATAGGATAGACAGGTGTTGTGCAAATTTCTCCAGTCAGCAGTGCCTATAATAAGACTCAAGCCATGACCTGCATTTCCATTTCTAATTTTCATTTAAGTGTGATACTACAAAACTGATTGTATTAATTCCTTAAAGTGGTTTCAACTAATTCCCATTTTATTTCTTTTGCTGATCCTATCCCCCCATAATATACATTCAAAATTCAGCAGCTGTAGTATAGCTTCCAGACTGTACAATTCTGGGAACACAAAGAGCCTTTTTCTTGCTTCAGCAGTTGGAATTAGACTATTGCCAACTATGTAGTAATTATATATAAAATATTTTATCAAATAATAATTCAAAAAGTTTGTTTTCTCACTCACTCAACCATGACAGTGAAACTGTAAAGCTGTTTGTTGTCTTTCACAAGAGATTAAGCTTTGGCCCTCAGCCAGCCAGTCTGAGCCAACGCTAATATAATTCACAACTGGAAGAAGACAATCAATTAATCAATACTATAATTTGGAACTGACCACAGCACTAACACTCATAGCTATTGGACTTACTGACTGACACCTTTTAGGATTAATGAGGTAGCAACAGCAGGCAAAGTAAAGATTCATTTAAAGACTCTTTTTGTTCTTTCATCAAGCTGCCCACTCTATTTTGTCAGTTTCTAACTTAGATATGTCAGTGTGAAATACTAATATAAATACAGAGTATTGAAAAGTGCAAATTACTTTATCACTGATGGATTAGGAGCCAACTCCTTCATAGATCTGCTTGTTGGTTTAAACTAAGCTAATTCAATGTCAGAATTCATATTGTCTCACAACAAAATGTAAAATTGCATTCTAGAGAAAAATGGCATTTCATTTTGCCTTGCACATTGGTTTGGCCATTTTTTTCCAGAAGTTCGGGTCAAACCTCATGATTTCAGGACTTCGTTAACAAAAACATTACTAATAATTTATCACAGGGCTGTTAATATAGAGTATTTGGGGGGGAGAAACAAAAAAAAATGAAAACCAAAAAACCCACAAAACAAACCCAAACAAAACCAAAACAAAACTCAAGCAGAACTGCCTGTCAAGTTAACCTTTGAAACAGTATATTTTGGTTAGTTATTTCTCAGTAGACCAAATACTGCCCCACAAACAACACTGTCATTAGGTAAAACAAAGACAAGACAAGATGGAAATTTAACTCTCATGTCTCAGTCCTGAGAGTTCTATCACTATTACCAAGGCTTTTTTATGCTTCCATCCTTGGTCTATCTTCATGGGATTGACAAGATATATGCAGTATGTTCACAAGAAGTAACTTCAGGAATAGTTGCTAAATAGTTTTAATATTTCATTCCCTTTCATCTGTATGCTTTGAATTGAAATCTTCAAGGATATACTCTATGCATAGTATGATATATCTGCGATTCAGTGCTTCTTTAAAGTAAACAAAAGTGTTGGAATATAATGCATGCAGACTATGGAATGTTTTATAGTATTATTTGGGACTTTTTTGGTTAAGATACTCCTTCAGATAAGAAGTAAACAAATACATTTAAATTAGCAAGGTCTGGATCTAATCTTGAGCATTATTAAAGGTTTAATCTTTTCCTTGTAGTATAACAGGAATACAAGATTTGTAGTGTTTTGCATGTGGAAGTGGAGTAAAACCATCAATGAGAAAGTGAGATACTGCTGAACAGCCTGAACTTTCTCAGCATATCTTCATACAGGAGGTGCTCCAGTCCCCTGATCATTCTCTTGGCCCTCCTCTGGACTTGTTCCAACAGTTCCATGTCCTTTTTATGTTGAGGACACCAGAACTGCACACAATACTCCAAGTGAGGTCTCACAGGAGCAGAGGGGCAGGATCACCTCCTTCGACCTGCTGGTCACGCTCCTTTTGATGCAGCCCAGGATACGGTTGGCTTTCTGGGCTGTGAGCGCACACTGTCGGCTCATGTTAAATTTCTAATCGACCAACACCCCCAAGTCCTTCTCTGGAGGGCTGCTCTGAGTGTATTCTCTGCCCAGCCTGTACCTGTGCCTGTGATTGCTCTGACCCAGGTGTAGTATAGTGACCCAGGTGTAGGTATAGTGAGGTTACATATAGTTTAGATAGATTGATAGACATATTGGACAATCGATTAATCATACCATCAGTTCTATTGTGTGCATCTCTTGCCTTTCTCTCTTTGCTATATCTCTTTCTCTGTATGTATATATATAAATGTGTATGTTTATATTTACCTATGTATACACATGAATCACAGTCACCTACTAATTTCCAGTACCGTACCTATATTCTTTCCTACTATCTGTGATAGCTGATCTTAGAGAAACAGCAGAATATAAAGCATGGACATCTGGGGGCTGGTGGGTAAACCCTACCCTCCTTCAAATTGCAGTTGACCCAATCTACTTATTTTGTTTCTGGTCATCCTGACTCAGGCTGTACTTCTTTGTTGGTCTGCTATTGCTCTCTTCCAATACCAAAAACTGGCTTGCTCCCCAGGTTCTTCTCCTTTGATGGCCAGCCAATTGTTTCTAGCCCAGCGTCTGTGAGCATGCTGTTCCTGGCCTTTCAAGGTCTCACCCCATGCCTGAACTCCTCTAGGGTCCATTTTTATTCTAGGGTCATAGTTCATTCTACACAGAATAACTACATGCCACTACTGTATTTTAGTCTGTATGCATATATGTACTCTAGAAGTGTTTCAACAGTCTATATGACACTACACAGAAGCATAGAACTAAAACTCAGACCTCTATTTATCCTGTTACACTTAAGTATCATGAAAGTATAAAGCACAAGATTGTTTAGGTGTTAATATGGGAAAGCTATCAGAGCTATTTTTTCTTGAGCTTCAGCCTTGCAGTTTAAGCTTTTTGGCCATTGAAGAGAGCTGTTTTGACTTTGTAAAACCTAATGTGTATTTACAAAGAAAAATAGCATCTAATTTTAGTAAAGCTTATTGATGCAGTGGCTAAACTATTCAGTCTACAGATAGAAATATTTCATATGCATATCCTGTACTGCTACACATACTGAACAGATTTTTTTTTGTTGTTGAGATTTACAGTCTGATAAAAAAAAATGGTTAAAGGTTTATGTTTTAGTTTCTGCTTTAATGCAGCTGATGATTCACTTCAGCAGGGAGAAATTGGTGTTGTAATAAATAGCTGTAATCGCTCTGACTGCTATTAGTTGGTAGAACAGTGGTACAGTATTCTTTAATCTATCATTGTACTGTAAGCAGTCGGTATGAAGACCCTATTGTTACTGGTAAAAAGAAACTTCACAGTGCAAAAAGCTGCTGCTCTGTATGACGATAATTGACCAGTTCCCTGGATACACTTAAGTTCACCTGACTAAAGCTTTCATTAGAAAATGGATTGCTTCAAGTAACTCAGAAGACATTATTATGTAGTCGATCTCATTTATTTTTTCAAAGATAGTGGAACCAGTTATCCCAGCAAAGTGGCAACATTTTTCTCTCTATACGCAGGGAGATACAAAAGAAGACAGCTTCGTCTGCTGGTACTGAACTGAATATAATCAGCCTATTTTTGTTTTCTCCAGAAAGCAGAGTAGGGAAACCATGTGGCCCAGTTTAGTTTATCTATCCTGTTGTCCCAGCAACTTTTGGCTGTCTGAAAAATATATTGGCTCTCTGAAGAGGAAGATACACCTATTACTTTAAAGCTTGTGTTACATGAAAGAATAAAAGTGGGACAAATACCACAGAACAAGGCCTTTATACAATAATCAAGTTAGCATCCATTATAGCCATATGAATGCTAGGAATAGATTGAAAACATGCATTCTTGTCTAATTTTAAACTAGTAGTAGTATTTGTAGTAGTAACAATTATAATTGGTACAATTATAACAATTATTATTATTACTATTATTATTTTATCAAAAGGTCCTTTTCAGTTCTCATATTCTTCTCGAGCAAAAATTACAGGCACTCAGAAGACCTCGCTCTATTCCACAGTAACTGAACTCAGCTTTCACACCCTTATCTCCTCTTAGTGCAATTCCCTTTAAACACTGACTCAGAAAAAATGTGGATTTTTATTTACTATGTCTTAATGACTTATTAGATACATATAATGTGTGATTAGAGGGAATCTAACTGCTTTTGGTTATTTTTTCTGACTCCAAAAGTTATTTTGAATTCTTTCATTAGAACTGCAGTACTGTGCTGTGGAGGATTAGCAGGACATATATGCTACTAGTGTTGTAATTCTGTCTTCAGCTTAAGCTCTGATGACAGTTCTCATTTCCTCCAGGGGGGAGAAAAGCAGAAAGAATTACGCACCAGAACTGACTGACATTGTAATTGGAATTCAGTAAATAATTCTGTTGGCAATACAAAGGCAGGAATAGACCAGCTCACTCACTTTTAACTGTGCTGATGCTCTGTAGGGCTAATCAGAGTTACTTTTTAAAAAAAGAAGACCAGATCAAAGTATAAATCCAAGGATGCCATTCTGTCAAATATGATGCTACTGTTACCAAAGAGACTGTTCAATATACAAATTTGCTTTAAAATTACACTAAAAGGCTTTAGCTCCTGTTCAGTCCTGGGACTAGTTCCATCAAATTAGGGATTTTACTGTATACATATTTTTGAATATGTTTTGTTAAAATTATGACTGTATGGTTAAGCTTATGTGAAGAGCTTGGAGAAAATAGTGCTATGTTGCAGCTGGCGTAACAGCTGCTGTATATGCTTATCTCAAGTGCCTATATTTTCAAGTACATATTTTCAATGGTATTTTGTAATAAATCATTCTTTCACTAGTTTTAATACCTTATTAAAGGTATTAAAATACATTAGCACTCCCAAATCCATTATTATGCAGTACATTTTTCAAAAAAATATGGAGAATACTTCAAATGTAAAATAAATGGTGATCTTACTACAGATGTCCTTAGATATTCATCCTGTGATACACTCAGTACTACAAGGAAAATTATACCAGACAGATGGTTTCCATTGCTGGACTAGAATATGAATCTTCTGGGTACTTTTTAAAATTATTTTTTCATCTTAATGTCTTTCTACTACTGCTTTGCTTTTAAAAATCCTTCTGTTAAGAGTGGAAAGTATAAACTACACATTCTCATCTGCACACTGGAAAAAATTAAGAAAATAAATCTCAATGCAAGTAGATACTAAGAAATATAACAAGTTTTCCTCTCTCTCCTGTACAGAAAATCAACATTGTGGATTAAAGCTGTATCTACAACATCAAATGATTACTTATTTCTATAAAATATGTAATACTAACAAAGGTTTTCTATGTCTTATTTTAATTTTCATTAGTATTTTGAACATACACAAGAGTACTAACAGAGTATACCTTTCAGGATTTTTTTTCCTAATATTTTTTTTCTTGTTATTAATGGCATTCAGAAAACTAACACTGACTTAGTAATCAAACGATTAAACTAATTACTGAATGGAGAATTACAGCTCTCCTTTTCTGCTGATTATTCTGCTTTTCTGGGTTTTCATGTAGAAAACAAGATCTTGTATCTTAATCTCGTAGTGGGCAAAACTGAGCTATTGCTGCATAGCTAGGAGGTGTCACCAAAAGATTTAAGACAAGAAAAGATGACAGATTTTACATTGAGATACTTTTGTGAAATCAATTTCTTCATAGTACTCTAGGTTTTGGATGTCAAAAATTAATTTCCTAGGAAAAGGACCAGAAATGCCTGGCTTTGCAGTAGAAACATTGTATTTTTCTCATGCACTTTGGAAACACAGCTGAATTTCAGAGCTGTAACTTTTTTCTGGACTATTTACTGATTCAGCATCCTGGCTATAAACCAGAGTAAGGAACAGATCATCTAAGGTTGGTCTCCTGGTAGTCTTTATAATAGGGAACATAGAACATGTGCCTGAATAGTAGTTTTAAGGATGTCAGTAGTGATGCTTTTAAAGGCATTTAAAAAAAAAAAATAAAAAAAATCTTCGTTGTTTTTTCTCATTAAAAGCAAAAGTGATTAAATGGAATGACAGTACAGAGCAGATAACTTGACCAGAATAACAAAAGAAGAGAGAGAAATACTAATATTTAGCTACAATAAGCAGCAAAGGTAGGGGAAAAATCATAACGTGTGGTTTTATACTTATATATGCCCAATTAGAAAAACTGCAGGTGGCTTTTTCTTCTCTTTTATACACAAAAATGTCTTGCCAGGTGGATGGGCTTCCTGTAAAAATCAGAAATTTTCTCATTTAACATTTGACCATTATATAGAAATGGCTGCACCAATGCTCTTATATTCAATGTTATACAAAGTGAGCTTTTTCTACAGAACTGAAAGAAAAATATTAAAAGAATTGTATTGGAATTTGGTTGGTTTTTAAGAGGGAAGCTGAAGGGACTTTGTTTTTTCCTTTTTTTTTTTTTTTTTTTGGCAAAAACCGGAGGAAAATATAGTGAAATGCTATATATTAAATCTTATTTTTTTTCCTCGGTCTTTTCTTTTTTCCAACCTTAGAAGTATAGGAAATCTAGAAAAAGTATGTGTATCATATTTAATTTCAGTAAAGATTCTGAAGTTGATTTCTGTTTACACATACAATTATGTATATTACGAAAAGTATGCTTGTGTACCCTGACAGTACTTCCACTTTCAAATATATTGCTCTCAGTTCTTCCGAATTATAGAAAAAAAAGCAGTAAAGTGTAATCCTTGATACTTTTAGCAAGTTCTGAAGGTTAGATCCCGTAGATGTATATAGATGCTAAATGGTACACAGAACCATAGTATCATAGAATTGTAGAATGGTTTGGGTTGAAGGTAACTTAAAGATCATTTTGTTCCAGCCCCCCTGATACAGGCAGGGACACCTTCATGACACCTGTCATTAGATCATGGTGCTCAATGCCTCATCCAGCCTGGCCTTGAGCACTTCCAGAGATAGGGCATTTACAACTTCTCTGAGCAACCTGTGCCAGTGTCTCACCACCCTCACAGTGAGGAATATTTTTTTTAATATCTGATCTAAATCTGCCGTCTTTCATCTTGAAGCCATTATCCCTTGTCTAATCTGTACCTTATATATTCTTGTAAAAAGTGCTCTATATATTTCTTGAATCTTGAATCTTCAGGCACTGGAAGGCTGCTCTAAAGTCTCCCCTGAGCCTTGTCTTCTCCAGGCTAGCCAAGCCCAACTCTCTCAGCCTTTCTGCATAGCAGAGATGCTCCAGCCCCCAGATCATCTTCAGGGCCTACCTCTGGACTTACTCAGACAAGTCCACATTCTTCTTATGTTGGGGGCCCCAGAACTGTGCTCAGTACTCCAAGTGGAGTCTCAGGAGTGAGAATCACCTCCCTCAACCTGCTAGCCATGCTCCTTTTGCTGCAGCCCAGCGTATGTTTGGTTTCTGCAAGTGCACACTGCTGGCTCAAGTTGAGGTTTTCCTCAATCAACACCTCAAGTCCTCATCTTCGTCTCCTCAGGGCTTCTTTCAATCCATTCTCCACCCAGCTCCACCCAGCCTGTAATTGTGCTTGTGATTGTCCAGACTCTGGTGCAGGACCTTGCACTTCTCTTTGTTGAACCTCATGAGGTTTGCACTGCCCCACCTCTTCAGCTTGTCAAGGTCCCTTTGTATGGTATCTCTTCCCTCCAGCACATCAACTGCACCACACAACTTGGTGTCACTGGCAAACTTGCTGAGTGTGCTGTCCATGTCACCAACAAAGATGCATACATACACTCCAATGAATGATCATACAATAACCAAGGCATGTTGTGTTTACTGTAATTACTAAGGTTGCCAACATCTGAGCAAAGTTCTTCCTCCTTGACATGAAAGAGCTTATCAATGCACTGTCCGATAAGTTCCATGTGGCCCTTAAGTGTATTTGCTAGACTCCAATCACATAAGAACTTCAGTACCTTTTGCTTACAATATTCTGTTGCACTACTGGGGGAGGGGGAGGGAGGGAAGGTGGAGGGAGAGGCAGGGGTGGGAAATCGAGATAAAAAATAAAAAGGAAGCAAGTTGCAAGTTTTGGAGGGGAGGGGTGAGAGAATCACCTTGCGTCCACATGCTCCAGAAGGTGCCCTAGAAATTTTTTTTTACAGAACTGTTTACTGTTTACCTATTTGTAATATAGATTCTGCAGAGTGAAGAAATCAAAATCAATACCTGCTGGACCATACAAATATTAAAATATGTTAAATCATATAAAATAGGAAAAGCCATACTAATTTTCCATGGAAAGTTCAGTGGACACTGGTTTATAAAAAGAATCTTTAACATTAAAGGAAAAGTTTTGTTCTTTTGGTTTTTTCAAAAAAATTTTCATCTTTAATACAGAAAAAATGAATTTTTTTTTTTATAAACCCAACTTCTTCTTATCACAAGCTCATTCAGATATTTTTTGATTCACATAAGGCTTGAGAAAAGTGCAAAGCATGACAACAATGACCTTTGATCAAATCAACTGCAGTACATTTATTCCTGCAAAGACCAAATCTTGCATGGCTCCAAACCATTCTCATAGATACGATACTGAAAACTGAATAGTTCTCAGTTTTAAAGGAGTGACTTCATTTCATACCTTTAAAAAGTATCATTGTTTTAATAAGAATCCCATTATATTTATATTATCCTGCTGCTTCAGCAACAGGCTCTTTCAATGAAAAAAGTTTTCTAACATCACTTGCTAGTGAAAACAATAAAATATGCCATTATATGTATGTGCATCCGTCACCTGTTTCTAGGCTATACAGGAATTAACAAATGTGAGCACTTTTGTCAAAAAAGCCCTCTAACCTGATTAGCAGGATGCTGTTACTTGAGGAGATGTGAAAATATTATGTGTGTGCCTACGTAACATTTTTCTTCCATGAAAAATTCCTAGCTGTCTTTTCTTCTCATTACTGAAAAGACAGATCAGTACTTCCTTGTGTTTGCATATATATCCTAGCTGTTAAAATAGTGATTTTTCTTTTTTACCAAATGAAAAATGCCTATAAATAATATGCTTCCACTAATATTTTCTGCATTTTGGTTGGGGGAAGTATTTTTTCCACAGAAAAATTTTATCCAAAATTTCACTAACATAGATTATATTAAAAGACATAATGAATTATATTATTTTCATAATAAAATTTATTAGAATTGCTTATCAGCTCTAACACTGACTTGAAGACCTAATTCCTTCTCTTTACATTACAATGCATCTGTGAGTGATAAGTTCAAAATATTCAGTTTGTATGAGTATGTGATCTTATGTTCTGAAAGCATTCTTTTTTATGCTTTTAGAAACATGTTGGTTAGTGTAGTCTATTCCACTAGGTAACACTACGTTTATAAACAGCACAGATCCACAGGGCTTTCCCACACTGTTGGATGTGCAGCATTGTAAGCATAATTTTAAGGGCTTAAGTGTGTGGTAAGCATATGCACTTACACATATGTTTTCCCTGTACTTACAATATAAAGGCAATATATAACCCGAATATATAACATACTCATAAAAATGTTTAGAAGATGGAAAAATGTCCTCATCAGGTGGAAACATGCCTGTGGATTGACTACAAACTGTACATCACATGCAAAAAAGAAGAAGCACCAGTTTTTGTGATGAGTGTTCTGTCTTAGCTTCAAGATAGCATGTTGATGAGAGATACTATTTTTTTTGTGCAACAAGTAATTGTGTATATTACTAATGGATCAATAACATCACCACTATTCAAAGGCAAGATATTTGGCTTTAAAAGTAGTTACAGTCTTTTTTACAAGGGCTTTTAGAAAGCACTCATGAGTTACAATTTCTAAAATATAATTGCTTTGAACTACACATTTTCAGCATTATTAAATGTATATAGATGTAGTATCAGTCCTTTTCAATCTTTGGCTTACCAATTTTGAAGTCTTTTGCTCTACTGGGGTTGTATTTTTAAAGTGATAGATTTTACTAACAGTGCTATTACAACCACAGAATGATATGAATAATTTTAAGATGTGATGAAATTATTTTCTTATCTAGTTTAATGACAATGCTGCCTATGCAGTGTGCCAAATTACCATTAAGGGATATTTTAAATCACTTCAATAAATCTTAAAATTATTTTCAGATATCACTTAATGCCTTCCAGTTGACATAACAAATGAACCATTTGAGATTTCATTGAAAGCCCTTTAGTATATGTCACCAGCTTATTTTGGAATAGTTTCAAAATGTGACAAATTGCAGTAAATCATTCTGAGACATGCCAGCACCATTTCTACAATTATAAAGTATTATGAGATGCTTTGTAAATCATTGTAGATTGCATTTCAATTTGTGGTTTTGTCATATAACAGAAGCAACAGAAATAAAAATGTCTTAGTGAAACATCCCCTTTTCCATCATAGCACTTTAACAGTTTCTTGTGTTGACACATTATGAGTCTTCAATGAGAAGAGTTAGTGTCTAAATTAGTCAGAAATTTATATTGAATAATGTGATATCAGTTTGCTTATGGAAGAACTGACCACATTATTGTTGCCTACAGAAAAATGTTGACAGTCTTCAGACACTTCAGAACACAGAAGTTCAATGGCCAAGAAGTGGAAAATACTTTTCTAAATTACATAGCTAGTGAAAATCTATTTATAATCACTGACTGCAATATAAAAATTGCTGCAATTTATGTATTTTTCCACCTGGACAACTTATGCAATACAGACTTAGAAATATTTTTATCACCTTTGAAATTTTTTGAACTAAATAATATCACTTAACAGTTTCTGCTGGATTCTGAGATTGATTTGCCACTATCCAGTACAAAAGATACAAAGATTAAGTGCTAAGATGCACTAAAAATATGAAAAAGTGCAATCTTATTAATTGTATTATGCCTGAAAATATTAAAATACAATAGAGTAATAAATAACAATCCTGGGATTACCACTCAAATTATGATACATGACATTAACTGATTATACCCACTTAAAAAAAATGTTTCCTGGGTCTATTTTTATTTTGTCATCTGACCACAATTTAATATCCATGTTTGTCTTCTCTTGAACTAGAAGTCTGTTTCAAAGGTCAAAACTGACCAAATCTAATGCATGTCTTCACTGATGATAATGTTACTAAAGAACCAATTGTCAAAATTTCTTTTTGAAAACTTTCTGGCTATGTCAGACACAAATACTGCTTCTTTCAGGCTTTAAAGAATCTCTTCCAATGGAGAAACACTCATATGGAAGGCCATTAGCAGAGATATAATACTAGAACATAGAAAATACAAACAAATGCACATACACATATAACAATTTCCTGGACAGAGAAGCCTGAGGTGATAACAATACTACAGTCTCCAATCAATACTAAAATAATCACAGAACTGAAATGGCAGACACAATACTATGTCTTGCACAGCTCTAATAGTGTATTTCATCCTGACCTGTGAACTCGTGCTTTTTCAATCCTAAGACTCTCATGAGCACAGATTATCAGTCATGCAGAAATGTATTCTGATTTTGTGATATAGAAGAATATCCACTGAAGATTAAATTAAGAACCAAACTCACTGTGTATGTGACCTAGTGCAAATGTCAACAAAAATTTTAGTGGAGAAAGGCTGGAGCACTGAACCACCATGACATTCTATAATTTAATGTCCGGGGGTTTGTTTTTAACTACATTTTCTTCTCTGCTACTCTTTGTTAGCAAAACCAAGGAAGTCACATCTGCCTGTGTTTTTGGCAGGACTTATCAGAGGTAAAAATGAGCACAGGAAAGGAAAAAGGCTCACCACTCTTTTTCTATACCTAGAGGAATCACTCTTGCCACTTAGAGAGAAAAAAGGCCTTCCAGGTTTCTTTGTCATCGTAGACACCTCGATAGCCTGTATGAATGGACATTTTCTGGCATGTGTGACTTAGGAAAAGAGTAATATGTATGGAATTCAACTTCCGTCAGAAGTGTTTCATTAGTCTAGAAAAGGAGTAATGTATTTGTTCCCTACATGATACATCATATTCTTTCCTACAGAAATCATTTGTAATGCCAAAGACTATTACAAGAGAAGGATAGCCGTCAGACAAACAGCTGCTTTGAATATCTTCTGGTAGCATAATTGGGAGGGAGCAGGGAAAACAAAGCAAGTGATCTTGCATAAGCAGATCCATCAAATTTGGGTGAAAAAAAGAATAAGTGAAAGTATGGTAAGGAAGGTGTTTTTATTGTTCCATTAAGTTGTTTAATAGTGAAAAATCTGTGGTATGAGGTTAATTTCAATAAAATTTGTTTCAGCATAGAACATGTGCATCTATTTTACTTTAATTCACTAGAAACATGTGAAGTCTGGTTTTTGCTTACAATGATTAACGTATCTGTTGTCTCTGGAAATCACTTTTCCAGTCATTTTGTCCATGCTGTTTTTGTAATGACTTCTTCTGTGGTTTCCTTTTAGTTTTCTGGAGTTAGTTACAGTCAGGTAACTAAAAATTACCTTCAGGTAACTAGCCAATTGATTTAAAAAAATAATAATAATTTCATCCCTCTTATAAAGCCAAATCATCTGTCTTCTTCAAAGCTGTCCCAGTTTGTCAGCTTTTCTTCCTGTCCTGGAGATAAACTTTTCAAGTGCTTGTTCTGTTGGAAATGGGGCTTTCTGCCAGGATTCCCTATTTAAGCTTAACTGAATTCACAAACTATTCCATTCATTCCACAGCACAAAGACCAAGGGATATAATATTACAGTGACCACTGACTGAAGTAGTATAATATGTAAATTACTGGAAGAAACAGAAAGCGGTGTTTTCAAGATTAGCTCTGTTTAAGTTCTAAAATTATTTTTGTGTGGAAGTAAACAACACTGGTAAAATTCACAGATAGTATTAGTTTGAAATGAGTTGTGAGTGTGAGGCAGGAAAGAATACAGAAGTGACAGATTAGCAAAGAGGATGGAAATACAACAAAATGAAATTTTGTCCTGTGAAAATGAATTGGTGAATTGTTTAAAGGTACTCCCATTCTGGGCAGAAAATACTGGGAAATCACAAATGCTGAAAGAAAATACAGCATACAACCAAAAAAAAAAAAAATATGGAAAGCAAGGTAGGTTTAATTATTGCAGATACATTTCCTGAGACTTTTTTGTCTAAGGCAAAGGATAATATTTTTACAAGAAGTATGAAAGTTTTGCCTAGTTTGTGTTCTTCATGTACAGTTACAAATGTGACATTCCTACAAATGTAGTCCACTCGTTTTGTGTATTTTTGCTAAACACATGCCATTCATTGAGAAACTTCAGATGAAAAGTAGTCTTTCCTGACTGGTATCTTTGTTTTGCTCAGAAAATTTTACACAACCTACAAAGCATTATGAGTGAGAAGTTGAATCTATGTGCAATGCTATGGGCTTACGGAAGAGTGGCTGGAAAGCTGCTCAGTGGAAAAGGACCTGGGGGTGCTGATTGACAGAGCTGAACATGAGCCAGCTTGTGCTCAGGCAGCCAAGAAGGGCAACAGCATCCTAGCCTGTATCAGCGATAGTTTGTCCAGCAGGGCAAGGTAGTGATCATCTGCCTGTACTTGGCACTCATCAGGCAGCACCTCAAATCCTATGTTCAGTTATGAGCCACTCACTGCAAGACAGACTTTAAGGCGCTGGAGTGGGTCCATAGAAGGGCAAAGAAGCTGGTGAAGGGTCTGGAGCACAAAGTCTGATGAGGAACGGCTGAGGAAACTGGGGTTGTTTAGTTTGGAGAAGAGAAGGCTCAGTGGGGACCCTATCGCTCTCTACAGCTACCTGAAAGGAGGTTGTAGTGAGGCGGGGGCTGGTGTATTCTTCCAAGTACAAGTGATAGAACAAGAGTTAATGGCCTCAAGCTGCTCCAGGACAGGTTTAGATTGGATATTAGGAAAAATTTCTTCAAAGAGAGGGTGATTAGGCCCTGGAACAGGCTTCCCAGGGAAGTGGTGTTCCTAGGCTGTCCCTGGAAGTGGTCAAAAATCGTGTAGACGAGGACTTAAGTGACATGGTTTAGTGATGGACTTGGCAGTCCTAAGGTAAAGGTTGAACTTGATGATCTTACAGGTCTTCTCCAACCTAGCTGATTCTATGATTCTATAATTCTATAATAAATTGATGGAAAATGTTTTGGCATCTTATATGTAACTTTCTGGCTATGTCTATTACAATGAAGAAACTACTTTCCTTTTTTTTTTTTTTCTTATTAAAATGTTATTTTAATCAAATATTAAAAATTAATCTGGAAGGCAAAGCACTTGCAACAGTGGTGCCATTGTCTCTTTCTGCAACATGAGCATTGACTTCTTGCCACAGTTAATTACTTACAATACAACACTAGATGAAGTAGTGAAAGCTGAAAATATGCCTCCAGGCATCAAAACACCAGGGGATTAATACTAATGTTTCATTTACATGCAAGAAAGGAAATGTTATGTTGCTCAACTTCACAGAGGAGCAGAAAAGGAGGGGAAAAAAATTGATTTTTCTTGCATTTATTAAGAAGAAGGAAGAAAATAATTTTTCAGAAAATACTCTGAAATTATTACTCACAGCAATTAGCATTCATGCCAAAAATGCTCCCACATCAAACTCAGGTCTTAGGTTAAATACCAGGTTTCTTACTATGTATTTTCATGGGGGAATAGCCTCCCCCACACCTACCCCCTCAAAAACAACCACTGCATTCTTTCTGTTTGTGTAGTACTGTGTCCTTTTCTCCCTTCCCAGGCTTTGTAAAACACTGTAATGTCACCAATCACAATACATCTCTCTTAATCCCTCACATAAGAGAAGAAATGTGAGCAAGATAAGATGAATGCTTTGTTTTAGGGAGTTTTAAACAGATTTAAATACAGAAAGGTTCTTTCGTCCCATGCTTATAAAAACTCTTCACCAGCATATTCCTGAAGGGAATGGAAAGCAAACTGTATGGCTTTTCTTTTTCTTTTTTTTTTTTTTTTTCTAGCTAATGTTTTTTACTCTAGCAATGGCTTTTTCTGGTATGTCAGTCATATTATGGTCTCTAATACAACCTTACAATAAGTCTGAGTTTTCATTTTAGCCATTAGATCCAGAAAATGCATGGCTAATCATACTTTCCTGCCTTTATTAGGATCTGGGTTTGTGGGTTTGTTCTGCCCAAAGACCACCAACAGACAATGAGAATGTAGTGTTCCCTTTCTTTGGAAACTAGTAATAAGCTACACAGAGGATGTCCATCTTAATTTCTGGTTATACTTTTTTATGTTCCAGTTTACCGAAATAATACAAATTACTCATGGGGAATAAATACAATTACTGAAATCTCGGTTATCAGACAGAGCTTGTTCTACATCATGAGGTTTGTAAAAGCCTCTTGACTCAGAATGAGGCTGTCAGGCATTTTCTGAAATTTTAAATTCTTGTTTATTCACTGTTGCTTATGCTACCCTCTCAAAAGCTTGAAGAAAAGTGTCATCCACCTCATCCAAGCCTGCCAATTTTGCTTTTCTTTTTGGCAAGCATTGATCATTCTTTGCCTTTTTGAATAGTCCTAAAATTGACACTGCTGTTTCATTTGACAACAATGCACATTTCTATTTCCTGGTGCACAGAAAGACTTATTGTACAAAAACATCTCTGATGAACAGCTTGACAGTTAGTTACCGAATGGGCTACATGAACCAAAAGATATCTTTTGTTTACTTTTCAGCTGCAGCTCAGAAAAGCCAAAAGAGGGAGCACATCACATTGTTTTTGTGGTTCCATAAAAACCTAATAACTTTTCCAGATATTTTCATCTTGAATTATTTTTTAAAATACTATAACTAGAAAAGTAGTGGAGAAAACCAGCTTGCTATGGGAAATGCAACTAACTTGATACAGCTCTGACTTTAGTTCTGAAAATAATCACAAATTTTTGCAGACTTTTGCATGAATAAATTGATTGTTGTAGCCTTCACACACATAAAGGCAAAATATTTAGTAGGCATCTGTAAAATTAATCCTTCAAACAGAAAACTAACTAATAGTTTTCTACTTAAATATTTTTCCTAATGGTATTTTAAAGTGAAACAAATTTCTATGGGTGGCAGAAGCTATACTGATTTTAAAGTGTCAACTTTCTTCCTCAGAGAGGGTGAGGAGAAAGTAGAATTTAAATTCTGCAGTATATGAAGTGGTAATCTTACATTTAGTTAAGTACAAAGGAAAAGCACTGAGGCATTAAAGTCAAACATTTCAGTAATTAAAATAGAGAATCAGGGCTCTGTTTTCTTTCTGATATTGTTTGTTTTTATTAATACAAACAGGATTTAACACATCATGAAGATTAACTTTATATGAGAAACCAATGAAAAATCAATGGGTTTTTAAGGTTTAAATATATCTTACAGTCAGTCTGCAATAAAACATCAAACAGATTTTTAACTGTACATAATGAAAAAATGTATTCTTAAACAAAGCTGGGATTTTCAAAATTATCTAAATCAGTTAGGTCTGAAAAAGCCAATTTATTTATAGAATTATTTTCCTATTTTCACAGACATTTACCATACAGTTTCAGTCGAAAGGTCATCCTTTATTCCTGCCATAAGTTCTGCAAAGATATATGATGCATCAAAGTTTAAACCCTTCATTTTCAAAGATTTATGCACACAATTTCCAGTTATACAAGTGAGAAGGTTTTTTATTAAATATTCTAAGCATTTTGTAGAATATGCTAGACTTTAGAACCCCCCAAACTCACTGTAGATTAAATATATTAATTTTATAAAAGGTCATAGTAGTTTTCTGATTTTCAGGTCTTTTTTCATTTTACTGTTGCATTGCTTGACAAACAAATATTTTAGCAATCTATCCAAAGCAAATTATTTTGTGTTGCCTTGAAAAGCAGATGCACAAATCATTGAGAAATATCCAGTTAAATGACTTGCTTAGCAATCATGCAAGTGAAAACTAATGTTGACACTTTTTGAAAGTTATTAAGCATGCCAAAAGCAGAAAGGTCAAACGGCCAACAACATAATTCATAAATGGAAGATTAGGACGCCGAACCAGTTAGCCCAGGTTCCACATAATCAAAATATTCATTAGTATTCTGACTACTGTCCTGAATCTATTCACCGTCATCAGTCACTGATTATTTTCAAAGAGATTGTCCTGTGAAGTCAAGGGGTAAAGACTTCTTAAAAAGATGCTCTAGCCCTATGAGTTTTATCACGACTGAAAGAACTCACAAGTGAGCAGACTGAGGAATGATAATTCTGATTTAGTTTTGAATGTTAGCTTTCTGCTTTGGAATTAAATTAAATATTCTAGCAGTTTTTAATGAAAAAAGGAATGGGGCTCTGTGGCGGTTCTCTGCACTTTCTCTAGCCTAATGGTATTTGATACATGACAGCTACATCAAGTTCCTTTTCCAGGGAAATTCTTTTTTTTTTTCCAGGGCACTCCCACCTGGATGGCCATTAAATGAAGTACTTGTAGTATCATTAGGCCAAGCTTTTATGATAGGATCCTCTATGGCCAAATGATACAACTAGTAGTTATCACATCACACCTAAATATAGTCAGCAGTCTTCATCCTATGAAAGTATATTCATGTCCATATGCAGGCATTTTCCCAGTTGTACAGTTCCTCTGAAATTAACTGTATCTTTTATGTCTTTGATCTCCTTATAAAAAAATTTAATGCCAGGACTTGTTTTCATGGCATGAAAAAAATGTTTCCATTCAGAATTTAGACTAATGGAGGAACACAAAACCTTAGGCTTGTGAGTGAAAGCATGTGCTAAAAACTTCAGTTTGTTCCTGAAGTTCGTAAAGTTCTTGATGGGTCCATTCTCTGCCTAATGCAAAATGATGTCAGAATCACATACTAAGAATCAGAAAGTTTTACAAAATGCAGCAATATTTTTTTTTCCAATCTCCTTTGTCTTTCTCTTTTCTGCCATATTAAGCCAGTCAATTCCCATCTAAGGGCAGGTTCTAAGTCACAGGCCAGAAAAGTCATGGGCCACACTGAAATCTTGACAAGGCAATGTCAGTGACATCAGCTTCTACAGAATACAGCACATTTGTTAAAATAAGACTAATTAAGAAAGATGATTGCAAGGTCACATTTAAACATAGCGAAAAAATTAATAACCAGAAATAAAGCAGCTGCTGTGACTCCAACAGGCAAATAAAGAAAGCTGTATTCTAACTATCTCCATTCATCACTAGCAGGAAGTGAGGAATTTCAGCATTTTTCCTTTCTCTAGTCTTCCACCACAAGCAAGGCTTTCCCTAGTCTAATGTCACATGATAAAAGTTCTACCTGGTAATTTTGTTGCCACCCTGAGCTTTCAACAAAGGAAGTTAGTCCTGGAAATATTCTTAACCTACCTCTTGCCCCACAAGGTCAACAAAGACCTATATTCCTGATAGCCTCTTCTTCCCATGGAAAGGGCAAAAATTACACAATCTCACAAACACAGGAATAGTTAATCTTTTATTTTCTACTAAAATTGTGACTAGTGCATAGTGATTCATGAAATTTCCATCCTCTGCAGGAGACATGGGACAACTGAAAAGAATTTTGAAAATGACTGCAAATCTGCATAGGGTAAAAGGAACACATTTTACACAGAGAAAAAGAAATTAAAACATCAATAGCGATCTTTGATTTTATTTTTTTTCAAGGCAACATTAATTGATAGAAAATCTGTTAAAATGCTTTAAATAGTTCTCCTGGAATTTTTGCAGCCCCCACTTTAAAAAGTGTCTGAAAGAAGACTTGGATTTAAGTACAGTCAGCATCTCATGCTATGTACTTTGTTCCATTCAAAAACATACTTGGAACTTTCTTATATAATATTTAAATTCAAGTAGAGGTAGAAAGGAACTATGTTATAAGCTATCAAGAGCAAGATATGCTAGTTATAATTAAAGCTTCACACAGTGCTTTTCACTCTGTAACGTAGCTGCAGCTCTTTGGTATTTTGGACATCATGCCATGTAAAATTCCATGTAGATCTTTAATTTTTATTTGTACATTTTTATAGATTAATGTTTCCTAAGAAGTAAATAGAATTTAGCAAAATCCAACATTTATTCAACAAGGCAATTCTTAAAATACGTATAATATAGCCAATGTCCTTGAAATTTTTAAAATCTCCAATGGGAAAATTGATTTTATACTGCAAGTACCTGTCACAATAGCTTTCCTGTTGTACAGCAACCAACAGCACTCAAAGAAACAGAGCTTCTGCTCAGTCTGTTTTAGTTTAACTGTCTACTTAACTCTCAGCCTGAGCTAGTTTTTGTCTAATTATACCTGACTCTCACAATTCTTTTGAGTGTACAAAAAATTGCAATGGATGTACAAAATTTCACATTAAAGTCGTTGCAAAGTAGTATGTTGTATCTAGAATCAGCTTTGGCTCACAAAAAGTTGCTGATAGTATGAAAATATGAACATTAGTCCATATAAATCTTATGAATAGGTAATGATATATGCAATATTACTTAACAGCTATCTGTGTTTGCATTTATGAGTTTTAAATGGGATAATATTCTTTTGCATAGACTGTTATATATGTGCAGTAGCATGAGCACTGCACTGTCTTTTACAAAAGGAGACTTATTGCATGACATGAGCCTTGATAGTAAAATGGATTAATTACACAAGAAATGTTTAGGTAACCTTAACAGAGGAAAAGTTACCACAGTAAGTCACATAGACAAAGGGAAAGAAACTCAGAAGACAAAATTCTTTGGATCTGCTCTGATGCTTCATTGATGGGCTCTTTTAGTCAGAATTTATAAAACCTTTGTAGAGAAAGATTCCCCAGTTCTTTACGACATTTACTCCTCAGTACAGAAATTTAGGTAGCTGTTCCTTCAGCTTGAACACCTGGAAAAGTAAACACTACAAAAGCTCAAATTGTGTAGATCAGTGTTTCAAAATTTTTAGAGTTAAGTGAGAGATACCAAGAGGAATCTTACGCAAAAGAAATTGCAAAGAAATTGTAATGACCTTAAATGATCACCAACAGTATTTCCCAGATATATTTTTTTTTTTTTAATAACAACTATGGCAATGTAGTGTGGTATCAGTTCAGAGGGATTATTGCAACCCACAAAAACTTTTTAAAAAGTCAGGAAGCATTTAAAGCTTTAATCTAATATATGCCATGTTAGACTTTTGTATCTAATACTTTCACAATTTGAAATGCTGTATTTGTAGGCCAAAGATATCTTCCGCATTTCCTGTATGTATATGTTTTCCTATTTTTTGCATTAAACTATGACACCTGTAATTTTTTACAGCTGAAAGTAAAATCTTAATTATTACAAACTATTTTTCATATAGAAAAGAAGATCTTGCACAGTAGTTGGCTAAGAAGCACTGCATGGGCATTTGTGGAAGGTTAATTATTAAGTATTAACTAAGATAATGTTCCAGATAATGATCTACATTGGATGGAATTGACTATGCCTTCAAATGTGCAAACTCATGAAGAAACATAGCATCAAATCATCACCATCTTCGGAACATAAATTTAGACAGATTCAAAGCATGACTTAAAAGTACTTCCAGGATACTCATTTCTGCAATTTTTATTAAATTTACAAATCAATGTTTTCAAATATTATTTCCCTCAAGCCAGGATGCCATTGAGTTTATGTATATCAGCATTCAGGTTCCTGTTCCTTCATGAAGGATATGGCCCAGTAGCATGAAGATACATACCGAATTACATACAGAATTAAAAAAATAATGAGGTAATGGTGTTAGTCTTCTGACAAAGGCCACCCTCAACTGAAATACGTGATTGTATTATCAGTGGCGAGAAATCTATTACTTTAAGCTTTTTTAGGAAAGAAACCTATATTTAATTTGTAGGGAAAGTAACAAATATTGTTACTTGTATGAAAACTATTCTTGGCGTATGATCAAGCTCTGTTATGTCCAAGATAAGGAATAACAATTAGGAAGAACAGTAGAAAAAGAAAGCTTCTTTTTCCTTTTTTTTTCCTTTTTCTTTTTCTTTTTTTTTTTTTTTTTTTTTTTTTTTTTTTCAGTTTTCTTCTCCCTGTATACCTCACAACAACACAAACCATGTCTGGCAGCAACTCATAACATTTTTTAGTTTTGAAATTTGAAATTTGTTCTGCAGTCTAAATAAGCCTTAAATCCAGCTAAATCTCCTAATAGCTAACAGTTTGAAAGTAGAAAAAAAGAACAAACAAAATTACCTAATACTGTTTTTTTTATTGAAGCTATACATTCCTAGGAGCCCTATTATAAACAAACAGATAGGTCTTGTTTACACCAGAATTTTGAAAACTATTTCTAAATTTTTTCTTTTTTATTTTATAAAAATAATGTTATCAGTGATTTTTCTGATCTCGTTACATGCCTATGAAACTCACCAGTTTTATCAGTCAGCTTCTACTGTAATGATATTGGGAGAAAAGATAAAGCACTGTGTTAACTCAAGAGTACCTTATTATAGTCACATTGCCTATATAGTAGAAAAATCAACAAATCGACAAATATAAGCAAACTGGGAAATCTCATTAAGAATGATCATTAAATGTGTTGCAAGAATCTTTACATCATTGCTCAGTTGACGGTAAAACAACTATTCTTCTTCAATTTTTGTGCAGTTTTGTTTACTTTTTGTAATTATGGTTTTATATGTACTGTTTTGAAATTATAGAATCCAGACAAATACCATAGGAGGACAAAAATCTTTCAGAAAATGAAAGTTAAAAGCAAAAATACGTTTATGACAGCCATGGTGATCAGGCATATATGAGCTCTAATCTATATGAATTACTGGCAATGCTAGAAAAGAAACAGAAAAACTGATGACTTTTCATTTACATTGCCATAAAAAGAATTTAAATAACTCAATATTAAAACTGAGAAAATAAATATTCGAGATGATTCTGGGTCTTGAGAGCAAGTTCTTATGTGTTTATACTGCTAATGGCCACATACAGATTTCAGTGTTGCATAGGTTCCCTAGGCATTCTATGCTAAATTGGGGTGTTTGCATTTGAATATTTTCTCCATAGAATTACACAGATGAACTGTGACAGACTAATACATACAAAGGAGGTATTTAATAATACATTCTTCAGACTCCTAAGGACAGGTCTTCCAGGAATCCTTAGTCTAATGCTGTGTAAAATACTAATATCAATGTAACACTAATGTGTTAGATCTGAAGACTATCACTTGCATTTATTAAAGCATACACACACATACACACACACACACACTGTCCTGTTTTCAGCTGGGATGGAGTTACTTTTCTTCCTAGTACTTGGTGCAGTGCTGTGTTTTGGCTTTAGTCTGGGAACAATGCTGATAACACACCGATGTTTTAGTTGTTGCTCAGTAGCACTTACTCTGATCAAGGACTTTTCAGTCTCATGCTCTGCCAGTGAGACACAAGAAGCCCAAAAGGAGCAGAGACAGGACATCTGACCCAAATTAGCCAATAGGATATTCCAGACCACAGATCATCATGCTTTGTATATAAATGGGGGATGTTACCTGGAAGGGACCAGTTGTTACTTGAGTCAGACTGGGTATCAGTCAGCGGATGGTGAGCAACTGTATTGTGCATTACCGCTGTTATTTTTTTGCTTTCATTTTCTCCTTTAGTTTATATCTTTCTCCATGTTATACCCCTTATTAGCAGAGGTAGTACTACGTTGTACTTCAGTTATCAAGCTGCTCTTGTCTCAACCTGCGGGTTTTACATTCTTTTGATTCTCCTCCTCATCCCACTTGAGGAGGGGGAAAATGTCTGTGTGGTACCAGTTTCCAGCTGGGTTTAAACCACAACAGACAAACATGTATGCATAGTATTTAAATATTATGGTATTTAAAATAAATAATAAAAAAAATTTGCATTTCCAAACAATATTTTGTACACCTGTATCTTTCACACTTAAGCTAAGATGCACAAGAAATTCACAAGCAGAACTGTCCACCACAGCCCTGATAAAGTTTTATTCTTCATATTTACAGGAAAGCTATCCGCATTAAAAGACTAGGCTTATTAGACTTGCTAATTAAGCCTTGGCAGCAGCTAATAGTAAATCTCTTTAAATTAAAGTGCCATTTAAAAGACCTAAAATACTAAAAATATCGTGTCAGATGTGTAAAGGATTTAATTAGTTTTCTGTCTTTGTCTAAGAAAGTTGTCCGTACTCTAGCACAGTCAGCAGGATATGTTTATGTTAACAGAGCAAGACTCCATCTTTACACAGTTCAGGACTCCAATCAATAAAAATGGAATTGAGGATAAAAAAACTTGGGAGTCTCTTACCAAAAGTGCAGGCTTACAGGGTTAATTCTGATTAATGATAATGGGGAAACACCTGCATTTAGTTTCTTCACAATTACTATTGAAAGGCCCATGAAATATAAATACCCAGCCAAGAAAGGTCTGAGAGGTAGCAAAAGACAATTTCAGTGTGTATTTAGTGAGCAATTTTGTGCGTTGTCATCTTCCTTAACTTATGTGAGAAACAGTTAAATGGGAACTGAAAAAGCGTAATTCTTAGCATGTGTTTCAGATACAACATAATCTAGCATGTACAGAAATTAAATGTATGTGTATATATATTTGCAAAATAATAGCAGTAATAGTTCTAGGATTCTGTACTTTAATTCTAACTGACAAAGACTGCCTACATTTTTTAACTTAAGCAGTTTTTCAGCACCGAAGTTTTTTTTCCATCTGTCATGTTTAAGCCTAGCTGGCAACTCAGAACCACACAGCTGCTCACTCACTCCCTCTGCTTTGTCCCCCTCTCCCAGAGGGGTGGGGAGGAGAATCGCAAGAATGTAACTCCCACAGATTGAGATAAGAATAGTCCGGTAACTAAGGTATAACACAAAACCACTGCTGCTACCACCAATAATAATAATGATATGGGAAATAACAAGGGAAGAGAATACAACTGCTCACCACCTGCCAACCGATACCCAGCCCGACCCGAGCAACGATCTGGCCCTTCTGGGTAACTGCCTCCAGTTTATATACTGGGCATGATGTGCTGTGGTACGGAATACCTCTTTGGCTAGTTCAGGTCAGGTGTTCTGTCTCTGCTTCCTCTCAGCTTCCCCTCCTCCCTGGCACAGCATGAGACTCACAAAGTCCTTGGTCAGAGTAAACATTACTTAACAAAAACTAAAAACATCCGTATCAGCATTGTTCCCATGCTGAAAGTCAGAAACACAGCACTTCACCAGCTACTAAGAAGGGGAAAAATGACTGCTACTGCTGAACCCAGGACAATATCCACCCCTTATTCCATACGATTCACGTCATGCTCAGATCCCACATTTTTCAATATACCATCACTCTTGTCTCGTATATATATATACACATCCACACACCCACAAAGAGAGATATCATTTCCTAGTGAATGGACCAATCCCTATGAAGCTGCTTAGTTCTTTTGGTCCATCGGCTCCATTTGGTTATCGGGCTCCATCTCATGTAACAATCATTCAGAGCAGGATGGTGGGAGTGTGATATAAGTCAATCTGCCAGACCTCCCCATATTTGTACTTCAGCCACTGTCCTCCATACCAAAGAGGCTTCAACAGCTTGGCTTGTTTAATTGCAGCACATGTTTCACAGTTGTGAATAACCTGGGCAATAGCATCCATTGCTAAGTCCACCCTTCTATCATGAGCCCCTCTGTATGTTGCATCTCTGCCCTGATGGCCTGAGGAGTCATGGGTCCACCAGAGTCAAAAATAATTCACCCTTATGCTGCCAACCTAAATCCATCTGAGCCACTTCAATCTTAGCAGCTTTATCCACTTGGTTGTTCTGGTGTTCCTCAGTGGCCCTTCTCTTGCGTACATGAGCATCTACATGGCGTACCTTCACCACCAGGTTCTGCACCCAGGCAGTGATACCTTGCCACAGTGCAGCAGCCCAGATGGATTTACCTCTGCGTTGCCAGTTGCTCTGATTTCACTACTGCAACCTCTCCCCCACAGGGCATTTGCCACCATCCATGAACCAGTATAGAGATAAAGTCCTGGCCACTTTTCTCGTTTAGCAATGTCCAAGGCCATCTGGATGGCTTACATCTCAGCAAACTGACTCGATTCACCCTCTCCTTCAGCAGTTTCTGCAAGTTGTCATTGAGGACTCCATACAGCTGCCTTCCATCTCCAACGCTTCCAAAGCACTGGAGGGCCCCAGTGGACTAGATACTCACCCATATTTTCCCACACACCCTGCCACTCATGGCTGTCCAGCCTCGGGGAAAATCTTTTGGTGATCCTCCTATATCGTTGTCTAATCCTAGACAAGACCCAAACCCGACTCCGCTTAACTTTCGAGATCAGACAAAATGGTCATGGGTAGAACACACTCTGTATGTGTGTCAACATGGTGATCCTCATCACTATCAGCAGTCAGGTCTCAAGGGTATCCAAAGGCCATTCAAAACCTTCAGATCTCTCAAATGATGCTGCTGTACTTGTCATTGGGGCTGGTGTAGCTGCTGTGCTTGGAGCTGGAGTAGCTGTGCTGTATGGTGCGGTTGGAGTTTGAGTAGCTGCTGTACTTGTCAGTGGAGTTGGTGTAGCTGCTGCTTGAAGTTGGAGTTGCTGCATTACCTGTTGTAGTCAGAGTTTGAGTAGCGCTGTACTTGTCACTAGGGTGTGTGGGAATGTCTCCCCCATAGGCTGACCACCCGAGGAGGGGAAAAAAGATGTGTAATTGCTAAGCACTTCTATTATATACCTCCCAAAGTATAGAGGTGATGACCACACTGGGAACACATACCAGTTCAAATTCATGATCAATGAGTCTATTCTAATACAAGTCATTGCCATAAAGTACAGAGAAACAAGAGCCTTAGCCCAGGACCCCCAACCGATAAACACTGCAACAGCAAATACTGGCTGTAAGTAAGGTACAACATGCTGAAACTCCGAGATCAAGAGCAACAACTTTGAGAGCAAATAAATCAGCATTGTGACAAAGTGACTATTAATCCAAAACAATAAATGCTTATCAAAAATGCGATCAGACACACTCTGGTCAGATCTGTCATTATCTGAACCCTTCGTGCCCCACTTTGCGCACCAAAAAGAGCTGTCATGGTTTAAGCCCAGTTGGCAACCCAGAGCCACACAGCCACTCTCTCGCTCCCGTAGATTCCTCCCTCCACTCCCAGAGGGATGCAAAGGAGAATTGAAAGAATGTAACTCCCACGGGTTGAGATAAGAACAGTCCAGTAACTAAGGTATAACACAAACCACTACTGCTACCACCAATAATAATAATGATAAGGGGAATAATAAGGGAAGAGAATACAACCACTCACCACCCACTGACTGATACCCAGCCTGACCCAAGCAGTGATCTGACCCTTCTGGGTAACTGCTCCCAGTGTATGTACTGGGCATGATGTGCTGTGGTATGGAATTCCTCTTTGGCTAGTTCAAGTCAGTTGTTCTGTCTCTGCTTCCTCTCGGCTTCCCCTCCTCCCTGGCAGAGCATGAGACTCACAAAGTCCTTGGTCAGAGTAAATGTTACTTAGCAACAACTGAAAACATCGGTGTTATCAGCGTTGTTCCCATGCTGAAAGTCAAAACCACATCACTGCACCAGCTACTAAGAAGGGGAAAAATGACTGCTACTGCTGAACCCAGGACATCATCCTTATCTGCATTTGTTTTGTCCACTAATTAGGAATTAGGTGACCAAATTGAGGTCTGTAGAAAATCATTAGTTAGGACTTGGAAAGCTCTGCCTTCCCCTATTCCAGCCAGTGAAAAACCAAAGTCAGCAAATGGTTTTTCAGTATAATTTTTTTAATGAGAGTGACTAACAATAAGTCAAATTCTTTTTCTTGCTTTGGGCCTTTCAGTATACAGTGAAAAGAATGCATCTGTGCTTATATTTACTTAGATTTTATGGCACACAGTGGGTATCCAAGATCTTCTGTGTATACTAGTGAGTACCTTTATTGGCCACAGTTCTCCCTTTTACTAGAATAATATATGTGGTGGAACATAAAATTGACTGGAAAGAATGGCAGAATTAGAGCACTGAGAAGGGGGAGGGAGGAAATATCTGTGTGGATGAGCTTGTGTTGTCAGTTAACCCCATTAGGCAGAGGAGCACCACACAGTACACTCACACCTTCCCACCAAACCCCAACACCCAGTGAATCGTAGGCAGTGGAAAGGAAGAATAACAGCAAGAAAACTTGTGGGTCAAGTTAAATAATAATAATAATAATAATGATAATAATAATAAAAGCAACAACAATAATAAAAATAATAATATGCTCTATTAATGTCCTAAATTAAATAATTTAATAATTATTACTAAATAAGTGGAAGAAGAGAGAACAAATCAAAACAAGTGATGCAACAGCAATCACTTATCACCCCCCATGGACAGACCAATGCCCAGCCAGCTTCTGAGCAAAAAATTACTAACCCTCCTAAAATCTTCTCTTTTCCTTCCTATTGCTGACCATGATGTTATGTGGTTAGGAATATCTCTTCCGTTAGTTTGGGTCATCTGCTCAATTGTGTCCCTTCTCAAACTACTGCACAACCCCAATCTGAATAGAATCTGTGAGGGCAGAGTGAGAAACACACAAGTCCTTGATACTGTTCAAATGCTGCTCAGCAAGAGCTGTAAAGTTAGTGTCTTGTCAGTAAGTTAAAAATTCTAATATATATGAGCCACTTTGGAGAAAATGAATTTTATCCCAACCAGGCCCAGTACAGCTAGAGAATTTATATTCTTGGCCTTTCAGAAATTTGTTCCTTTTCTGAAAGCCCGAGATACTAGATGTTTACTTTTTTTCTGTACCCCTAGAGTCTATGTCTAACCTTCATGGGTATTAAAAAACAAAACCAAGAAAAGTAATTATATACTTACATATAGAATTCACTAAAAGTAGTAATAGCAGAATACATGCATACACCAATATCAGAAGTCAAAAGAAAAGAAACTCAGATTGTACAATTCAAAAAGTCTTGTAAGCATTTTTATACGTTAACTTCATCACATTGTGAAGCACATCTCATGATCTTCAGAAGTTTTGAGTTTAAATCTGTGAGTTTTACTTCCACAGAAACTGGAACAAATCTTTCCATTGATTTGAGTTCACCCTAAGCTGTCTACAGTTAAATATCCACACTAGAGTAGAAGAAGGTTGCTTGTGAATATTTTGAAATATGCATTATGGAATTCCCTTCCAGTAGAGTAAGCAGCAAATCTGTAGAAGAAAAGAAGAAATTTAGACCTTTTAATACTACATCATTTTGGAATTAGAACAGTCAGATGCAGCTTGCAGAAGCTGAAATGAAAACTGCTAAATCCAAGTTAGATGTTTTATTAGCATGCTGCCTTATAAGGCCACAGATAATCAGCAGTGTGGTCAGACTTCCTATTGTCACCATTGTATAACAAAAATTTATTTTTTTAATAACTTAGTAAAGCAGTATATGACATGCAGGTAAATATCTAGAAAGAAGCCAGAACTCAAACATTTTGTTATTGATTTTGACTCTTTGATAAATTTTAATTTCTAATTTAACAGTGACACTAAGACAAATTTTAATTTTCTTTTAAAAAGAAGATTTTTCAGCAATATGAAATATCACCTAGACTAGTGTACGCTAGAAAAACTAAGTTTTTCAGTGATTTAAAAGACTCTTAATCATAAGTGGACTTACTCTATGCATACTGTTATTCAGAGGTCCAGGATCATTTTTCACATGTATCACTAAGCTAATAAAAGAAGCAGCTCTTTTTTTCAAGCAAGGCAGGAGATCTTTTAATTTGATTATTATTATTAATACTGTTAGTAGCAGTGAGACAGGGCATACATGCTTCCATGATATGTTGACTCTCCACAAGCTTTTATGAAGCTCAGGGCTACATATTATTTTTCAGAACCAGGTAATCTTAATTCACATTTCTAGCTGAAGCACATTTATGTTTTAAATTAATAATTCTTTCTTAGTCTACTTTCCTGCTAATAGAAAGATTTTTCTGAGGTACTATGGAAAGAACTACTGCCTACAATACACAAAACTAAGCCCTAACCTTTAGAAAATATGCTTTGTCTACCTAGTGATCAAGGACTGACTTCTTTACTTTTCTTGTGGGTAATATATCATTGGGGCATTTTTTAAAAGCCCTCAACAGTCAGCATGTTATAGGAATGGTTCCTTATACATCTATTTAAGGTATGTTTCCAGGGCATTTCAAGTCAGAAAAACTGTTACTGATCAGCCTTTCAGATTTAAACTGAGATAGGTGTAGTGGTTAAAGGACACTCCGGCTCATGAACTTTTTACACTTCTTGTATCTTCAGGAAAGAGATGTCAAATAAACAAATACACTATATTTCTATGCCACAGCACTCATCCTAATTACAAGAAAGAATGTCTAGATTAACAGTCTATATAAAAGCTCATGTATGGCTAGTTTTTAGCACTAAAAATTCCATAGTTAGGGACTTCATATTTTCATAATTTACTGACATTGATGAATTCCTGATTTTGATAACAAAAAAAAAGAAATAAAAAAAAAACCAAACAAAAAAGAACAACCAAACCAACAAAAAAATCAAACTTCCTGGTTTTAAACTATGAAAACCTATGGCATCAACAAAACAGGCAGCAGACTTTTGTGGTAGATGTTACCAAACTTTCCTTGGGAACAAAGCAGGTGGATTTAGCATACGGAAGGAAATGAAGATGAAAAACTAGTTTTTCGCATCACCCTGAGTTTATGAGGATTCACTGTCAACATTTTGAGGCCTCTAATATTCAGTATTCTTCAGAATTGGCCTCCAAGAGTATTACAAGAACTTCCTATGTCTACTACATTTATTCATAGCAATTTTTTTTTATCAGTAATGAACTAGTCAAGAAATTGACTGATGCAAAAGTCCTGTAATTTTGTATCTTTTACCCTTCCACAGTGGCATCTAAACAGCCATGAATATTCAGAGGGAAGGGGGAATTGAAAGAGGTACCCAGTGGCTCCAGACTTGCCACAGGCAGAGGAGTGTGTTTTGCTACCAAGCCAGGGGATGGAACCTGCATCTTTCCTGCACAGTCTGAAATTCTGTGAAAGCCATGACTTGCACGAGGTGAACTGATAAGTGCTGCTAGAGAGAAAGCAGAGCTGAGATAGCTGCTGCCACCTTCAGCGGTGGACAAGATGGCAGAGTTGGGATTCATCAGGGTTGGCATGGGACAGTGCCTGAGTGTCCCAGGATTGAGGAGCTCAAGAGAAGAGAGTCGAAGTTGTCCTTTTTTCAAAGTTCCTTTTGTAAGATCCTCCGAACTAAATGAACTTATGCACAGGACAGTCAGGACGTACTAAAATGCAGAGAACTGCGAACTGTGTACATTTCAAATTTTCCTACTGAAGGAAGTCCCATCACTATTCAATCCAGAATACAAACTAATATGTTGAAAGAAGATGGGATGGGAGGAATGTTAGTCTCCAGTACAGTTCAAAGATAATTTGATGTAACAGAACAGGCAGAGTCAATGTACCTTTTCAGTGATTCTGAAAAATGTCAAGGTCTTGTCTGTGGCAGTGCTATATGCAGTCACTTCAATGACCATGCTTGCTGCTTCAAAACATCCCATTTTCTGATTTTGTTTTATAAAAGCTATCTAACCCAACTTCTACATGTAGAAAAAGGTGGAAAATTATATTTGCCATATTCAAAATTTAATAGTCTGGAAGATACAGATGTAAGCTCTACACTTTATTTGACATGGTTTAGTGTTTAACTCAGACATGGAAGAATCTGTAACTGCATACAGCACAAAGAGACTACTAATTTTGTCATAGATATAGTTGAAAATCAGTATTACTTAAAGATATCTAGTAACTGTTGTTTTAATTTATTTCACAGTTTTGTGTTCATTTCTGTGAAAAAGTGTGTACGATAGGCCATACTTACAAACTAAATATGTTGCATCTATGAAGTTGTATTTGGCACTTTTTAAAGTACAGGTCAGAAGTGTAGATGGTTAGCTGTTAACGGATCATTCACTTCTAGAAGTGAAAGCGTGTTTTAATGTGTGGTGGGCTGATTGCCAGATGCCCACAAAAGCCACTTTATCACTCCCCTCCTCAGCTGTACAGGGGAGAGAAAATATAATGAAAGGCTCATGATGGGTCAAGATAACGATAGGGAGAGATCACTCATCTATTACAGTCATGAGGAAAACAGACTTGACTGGTCTGAAATTACCAATCAAATCAGAGTAGAATAATAAGAAATAAAAAAATAATCTTAAAACACCTTCCCCCCTTCCCTCCCTTTTTACTGGGCTCAACTTTGCTTCCGATTTGCTCTACCTCCTGTCCCTGAGCAGTTCAGGTGGACAGTGAATGGTGGTTTGCAGTTAGCTTGTCACACATTGTCTCCACCACTCCTTCACAATCTTCTGTTCCAATGTGGGTCCCTCCCATGGAATGCAGTCCTTTGGGAACATACTGCTCCAGTGTGGGCTCCTCAATCCATGGGACCACAGGTCCCAGTAGTGCAGGCTTCCCACGGGGTCACAGCCTTTTCAGGCACATCCCCCTTCTCTGGTGTGGGGTCCTCCTTGGGCTGCAAGTGGAATCTGCTCTACAATGGACCTCCATGGGCTGCAGGGGCACAGCTGCCTCACCATGGGCTGCAACATGAGCTGCAGGGGAATGAATCTCTGCTCTGGCACCTGGAGCACCTCTTCCCTCTCCTTCTTCACTGACCTTGGTGTCTTCAGGCCTGTTTCTTTCATATTGTCACTCCTCTCTTCCAGCAACAGTTTTTTCCCTTTTTCAAATATGTGATCCCAGAGATGCTACCACCATCACTTGTGGGCTCAGCCTTGGCCAGCAGTGGGTCTCTCTGAGCTGGTTTCTGACTAAAAAAGGCAATATTCTAGCAGCTTCTCACAGAAGCTGTAGCCCCCTCCACTACCAAAGTCTTCCCACACAAACCCAATACATAATGTTTAAGAGACAGAGAGTACATGTGCAATATATTTGGATTTTGCATAAAAATCTTCTAACATCTCTAAGTGAACACTCAACCTTTTTTTCCACTTATCTCCAAGTTTATTGTCTGCAATCGTTATGTGTGACATGGTTTAGCTTTGGTATATCTGTTTAAAATGTACAGATATTTATTCTTTCATTTTTATTTGCAGTGTAACAAACTTATTAGTATCTATCTATTGACCTTAATTTCATTTAAGTTTAATGAGGACTAAAATATTCTACACTTTGCAAGGTTTTTCCTGTAATAAATATTCATCATACTCTAGGTATTTATGCAAGATGATTTTCTGTACACTTTATCCTGGAGAGCTTTGTAACTGGTCATAACACTTCTCAATGTGAGTGAGCTTTGTTGATTTATGCATGAATATTCATAATAATAAATGCTTATAAAATTTAACCTATAGTTTGTATTTTCACTTACTGTGCTTGAACATGAAGACATGCTGCAGAAAATCTGGTTAGTTAACAACAGCAACACATCAAATATGAAATACCAGTCAGACTACTCTAAAGTCAGTAAACATAAGAAAAAAATGACAATTTTCCAAAAATAGCCACCTAATACTGCTGTGTCGGGGAAACTTGTAGTCTAAACAGTACCTGCAGCTAAACTGAAGAAGCTGTGTAGCAATATGATGTTAGCTGAAGGAAAGAAACTCGTAAGACCATCAAGCAGCTCTCCAAGAGCTCTCTAGCAGGTACAACATTAACCATATGTAATGCCAAGAAAAATCAGTGCCAACTATGCAACCTGTGACCAGTGTTGCCCTTGTGGGAAGGTAGTCAGGATGAATCTGAATTTCACCTGAAGTTAGAGGCAGCAGGAATTACAGAACTGGGCAGGTGAGAGTGAGAGGGTGAGGGAAATACAGAGCAAAACAAGATGCAGATTTTAAGCTAAAGGGCTGTTATCTGTTATAAGGATCTACAAGGATTGTCTTTATTCCACATTTCATTCCACTAAATGGGGGATAATATTCTTACATCTTTTCTTATATCACATTGGTTGTATGTACGACTTTAAAACAAAGAGAAAAAGGTGTGATATTTTCACCTTCCTTTTGCATATTTGATATTAAACAAACACTGTTATTCACAATAAAACAAACAGTGAAGCATGGAAAAGATAAGTGAAAAATATTCATTGTAAATGTATGATGAATTTTAATGTTAAAATTCAGCAGTGTACACTGGTCAAGAGCAGTCCATAGGCCTTTTGGCAGCAGCATTATAATATTACCTCTATGTTCAGCTTGTTTGTCACTACCAGAACAGTTCAAGCATGGCAGTACCTAAATCTGGTATGTGCATATTTGTATCCGTAGCATTTTTATTGTTTTATATTTAATATATGATATCGCTTGGTTCATAAAATTATAGCAAAATATTTGTATTCCTAAACAAGAACATGAACAGCTAGGCTTTATTTAAACATAAGCACACTGTTAGTTATGATTAGTATGAGTTTGGAGGCAAACATGAAAGTTTGGTATCAAGAAGAGTATTCTGCCACAGCTTTGTTCTCACTCAGGATAGAAGATATTATAAATGTTACTAATCCTCTTCCCTTGTGTAAATATATTGATTGTATATGTGTAGCTCTTTACCTCTTTTGCAAATAAATCTCCGGTACTTGAGAAATAGGAAAAGCAGAAGACCATGTGGGCACCATTGACCTACTCTTCTCAAATCTGGCACACAGTTGTACAGCATACATTTTATCTACTTCAGAGTATTTATTCTAGCTAGAAAACATATTAAAGGGAATTCTGTTTTGTTGTGTGTTTTTTTTTTTTACTGTCAGTACAGATTTTTCAACAGAATTGTACTCCTGAATGAGTAGTTTTGTCCAAGTATGAGTTTGTGAAGCCTCACAAGCAACCCTCAATGAAGGTGTTCATGTTAGAAGCTTGAGGCTGAAAACAGCTGAAAAATGAATACTTAGTACCCTGCTTAGTCAGTTATTTGTTCTGCAAGGAAATGCTCTTAAATTAGCTTAAATGCATACCATCTTCTCCATTTGCCAGAGGAACAGAGAGAAGTAGAAGAATAATCTTTCTACTTTCACATTTCCCCTACTTTTTAACCAGATACTTAGTTTCTTAAGTTAGAAGTATACTTAGACAAAGTTACTGATACCAACTTTCGATTCAACACTGGATAAGATTGTGACAGAGTTAATTAGTTAAATCAAATTAAGGTATATTTTGCTGGATTTGTTCACTTGAGGAAGCTTAAAATATTCTCAGACACCAAAATGTTTGAAACTGTCTGGAAACTTTTATTTTTTTAAAATTAAAACAAAAAGAAACTCCTTTTAAAATAGTACAACTTGTGAAAAAAAGCACTACACATACAATTACTATAAGATGAAACATAATTGCCTCTAAACCAAGAGCACCATTATTTGCTTGTCTGTGATTATTACCATTATTTGTTCACTAATATATAAATATATGACAGAAATATATGCAAGCAGACACGCCATAAGACTCTGGGACAGATTTTCATTTATGACTTGACTGTTTTAAACGTTCTGCTTTTAGGAAGGACATCATTTTGGGCCATAATAGTGAGAAGAAAATTCTCTGAGGTAGAGGAAGGTGGAGGCAGATTAATCTCTCTTCTGCACTGTGCAATAAGATGTGGTGGGCCTCTGCTAAATACTAAATCCAGGAAGTGTCTCAGGTTGGTTTAATTCATACTCATGCCTGGCTTGTGCAAGTTCTGTCTGGTAGAAAACATTTTTTTGTAGAGTAAACTGGCCTAAATGCTGAAATACTGTGGTAGTACCTTACTAGGATAAAGTCATGCTAGGATTTTCTTATCCCCTTATGGGACCAAAAGCTTATCCTGGGTTGTCAGTACTGCTTCTTCCATGAAAATTTTTATCAGGAGAATTGGATAATTTAAATTATTAATATTTTAATTAAAATAGGTCTTAAGATTTCTTGGAAATACGTCCCACTTATATATATATAATTTATTAACTTTAAGAATTGGATGTGATGAAAACATGTAACTCAAGGATCAGGAGCACAATAGATACAGACATACCAGCCCTGAATTGCATAAATTTCATTTCTCTGAGCTGACTTGAAAAGTTAAACCAGTAGTCCACTGAATGTTTTCTGTATATATCTGACAGTAATATAACTTCAATATATGATTTTCTTTTATCGCATACAAAATTAAATAGCATAAGGAGGTTATTAGCATAACCTGGAGCACAGGTTTCAGAGCAATAATACTCAGAAAGTACATTCTTATTTGACAGTAGATACTCATAAAAAACATCTTTGTGAGGAGCATCTGAGGAAAAATACTTTCTGTAGTCAATGTCAAAATGCAACCCATATCAGGATTGTAAATCCTGATAGTCTTGCATATTTGATCAGTAAATCATAGCTTTCTTTTATAACTTGTGGGAAACCTGTAAATTATGGAGTCTTAGTCTCTATTGCTTTGTACATAGCAGAGTTGCAGGTATCTCATGTAGGATAAGCAGAAAACTGTCCTTCATAGTCATAGTGCTTGAATATGTTCTGACTTGGATTAAGCTGGCAAGACGACTTCCCTTCATGTCGTGGTTTAAGCCAGTCAGCAAGTGAGCCACGCAGTTTCTACTCCCCACCCCCCCACCTCCCCCACCCCTCCCAGAGGGATGGGGAAGAGAATCGAAAAAATGTAGCTCCCATGGGTTGAGATAAAAGCAGTCCAGTAATTAAGGTATAACACAAATCACTACTGCTACCACCAGTAATAATAACGATAAGAGAAATAACAAGGGAAGAGGATATGATACCACCCACCGAAAAATGAGCCCAACAGAAAAGAGAGCGTGCCCTTCTGGGTAACTCCCAGTTACCTACCCCCGGCGTGACGTGCTGTGGTATGGAATACCTCTTTGGCTAGTTTGGGTCAGGTGCCTTGTCCCTGCTTCCTCCCAGCTTCCTCTCCTCCCTGGCAGAGCATGAGACTCACAAAGTCCTTGGTCACGATAAACATTCTGACCAGCAACTGAAAACATCGGTTTTATCAGTACTATCCCCAGGCTGAAAGGCAAAAACACAGCACTGCACCAGCTACTAAGAAGGAGAAAAAATGACTGCTGCTGCTGAACCCAGGACAGTATCCACCCCTTATTCCATACCATTCACGTCATGCTCAGATCCTACATTTTCGATATGCCCTCACTCTCATCTCAGTGCACTGTTATCTTAGTGCATGGGCCAATCCCTATAAAGCTTCTGAGTCCATTCAGGCCATGATGTTGGGCTCCATCTCTTGTAACAGTCTTTCAAGGCAGGAGAGGCTGTGTGCAGTGCTGGATCGTTGCCTGCTGCTGCTGATCATTCCTTTAGAGCAGAACTCGCCCAGTTCTATCAAAGTTCATTCTCTGTTGGGATGATGGTTGGAGGGAAGTCAGGGCCAGTCGCTGATTGCCCTGCAAACTTCTAATTGATGGGCTATAAAAGTATTACATAGAAAGCAACAGCATACAATTGAGTTCATTGGTTGTTTTCCCCTAAAATCAAATCCCCTTGAGGTATACATCGGACTTCCCCATCTTCCCGCATTACCCACCAAGTATATCTGGGTCCCTGAGCAAAAGCAATCCCACGAGTGGATTTGCCTTTACCTGAAGCAGGAAAAACCCAGACTGTCTTCCCCAGCAAATTCTTCATGTGCACCACAGGAACTTTGTCCCCCTCTACAATATGTAAAAGTTCTGACTGGGCTGGGCCAGTCCTGTTGGCAGATCCTCTGGAGCTGACCAACCAGGTGGCCTTTGGTAAGTGTGTATCCCAATGCTTGAAAGCTCCCCCACCCATTGCTCTGAGTGTAGTTTTTAACAGCCCATTGTACCGTTTGATTTTCCCAGAGGCTGGTGCATGGTAGGGGATGTGATATACCCACTCAATGCCATGCTCTTTGGCCCAAATGTCTATAAGTTTTTTTTGGAAATGAGTCCCATTGTCTGACTCAGTTCTCTCTGGCCTGCCATGTCACCACAAAATCTGTTTCTCAAGGCCCAGGATAGTGTTCCGGGCAGTGGCATGGGGCACAGCTAATGTTTCCAGCCATCCGGTGGTTGTTTCCACCATGGTAAGCACATGGCGCCTGCCTTGGCAGGTTGGTGGGAGTGTGATATAATCAATCTGCCAGCCCTCCCCATATTTATATTTCAGCCATCATCCTCCATTTCAAAGAGGCTTTAACCATTTCACTTGTTTAATTGCAACACGTTTCACACTCATGAATAACCTGGGCAATAGTGTCCATTGTTAAGTCCACCCCTCAATCACGGGCCCATCTATATGTTGCATCTCTGCCCTGATAACCTGAAGTGTCATGGGCCCACCAGGCCAAAAATAATTCACCTTTATATTGCCAGTCTAAGTCCATCTGAGCCACTTCAATCTTAGCAGCTTTATCCACTTGTTGGTTGTTCTGGTGTTCCTCAGTGGCCCGACTCTTGGGTACATGCGCGTCTGTGTGGCATACCTTCACCACCAGGTTCTGCACCCAAGCAGCGATATCTTGCCATAGTGCAGCAGCCCAGATGGGTTTACCTCTGCGTTGCCAGTTGCTCTGCTTCCATTGCTGCAACCACCCCCACAGGGCATTTGCCACCATCCATGAGTCAGTATAGAGATAAAGTACTGGCCATTTTTCTTGTTCAGCAATGTCCAGGGCCAGCTGGATGGCTTTCACCTTGGCAAACTGACTCGATTCACCCTCTCCTTCAGCAGTTTCTGCAAGTTGTCATTGAGGACTCCATACGGCTGCCTTCCGTCTCCGAAGCTTTCCCACAATACAGCAGGACCCATCAGTAAACAAGGCATATTTTTTTATTATACAGTGGGGCCTCTTCAGCATGCATCACCTCCTCCTCTGGTGACATTCCAAAATCTTTGCCCTCTGGCAGTCCATGAGGACTTCTAGAATGCCTGGACGACTGGGATTTCCTGTTCGAGCTCGTTGTGTAATTAGTGCATCTGTGTACTACTCTGTGTAGCATCGGTTGCATGATGTGTAGAGGAGACCCTGCCTTTGAACATCCAGCCCAGCACGGGCAACCAGGGTGCCAGGAGGAGCTGTGCTTCAGTGCCAATTGCCTCCGGAGCAGCTCGAACCCTTTCATAGGATGCCAGTATCTCTTTCTATGTTGGGGTATAGCTGGCCTCAGATCCTTTGTATTCCTGACTCCAAAAGCCGTGGGAGTCGAGTGGGCCTCAAGTCTCCCCTGGAGCTTTCTGCCAGAGCCTCCAGGTAGGACCATTCTCCCCAGCTGCAGTGTACAGTACAGTTTTTACATCTGGCCCAGTTCGAACTGGTCCAAGGGCTACTGCATGAACTATCTCACGTTTAATTTGCTCAAAGGCTTGTTGTTGCTCAGGGCCCCATTTAAAATCATTCTTTCAGGTCACATGATAGAAAGGGCTTACAATCGAACTGTAATTTGGGATATGCATTCTCCAGAACTGCACAGCACCCAAGAAAGCTTGTGTTTCTTTCTTATGAGTTGGTGGAGACATTGCTGTTATTTTGTTGATCACATCTGTGGGGATCTGGTGACGTCCATCTTGCCATTTTATTCCCAAAAATTGAATCTCCTGTGCAGGTCCCTTGCCCTTATTCCGTTTTATGGCAAAACCAGCTTTCAGCAGGATTTGGATTATTTTCCTCCCTTTCTCAAAGGCTTCTTCCGCTGTATCACCCCACACAATCATGTCATCAATGTATTGCAGGTGTTCTGGAGCTTGCCCTTGTTCCAGTGCATTCTGGATCAGTCCATGGCAGATGATAGGGCTGTGTTTCCACCCCTGGGGCAGTCGGTTCCAAGTGTACTGGATGCCCCTCCAAGTAAAAGCAAACTGTGGCCTGCATTCTGCTGCCAAAGGAATTGAGAAGAATGCATTGGCAATATCAGTCATGGCATACCACTTGGCTGCCTTTGACTCCAATTCATACTGAAGTTCTAGCATGTCCGGTAGGGCAGCACTCAATGGTGGTGTGACTTCATTCAGGCCACGACAGTCTACTATTAATCTTCGCTGTCCATTAGACTTTTGCACTGGCCATATGAGGCTATTGAAGCATGAGCGGGTCCTGCTGATCACCCCCTGACTCTCCAGTCTACAGATCAGCTTATGGATGGGAATCAGGGAGTCTCGGTTGGTGTGATATTGCCGCCGGTGCACTGTTGTAGTTGCGATTGGCACTTGTTGTTCTTCGACCTTCAGCAACCCCACAACAGAAGGATCCTCTGAGAGACCAGGCAAGGTGGACAGCTGCTCAATTTCCTCTGTGTCCAAAGCAGCAATACCAAAAGCCCATTGGTACCCTTTTGGGTCTTTGAAGTACCCTCTCCTGAGGTAGTCTATGCTGAGGATGCATGGAGCCTCAGGACCAGTCACAATGGGGTGCTTTTGCCATTTCCTCCCAGTCAGGCTGATCTCAGCCTCCAGTACAGTCAACTCTTGGGATCCTCCTGTCACTCCAGAAATAGAAATGGGTTCCACCCCTTGACAGCTTGATGGCATCAGGGTACACTGTGCACCGGTATCTACTAGAGCTTTATACTTCTGTGGAACTGGTGTGTCAGGCCATCTGATCCACACAGTCCAGTAAATCTAATTGTCCCCTACCTCCACCTGGCTGGAGGCAGGGTCCTTCTAACAGTCATCACAACGTTGGACACCTAAGTCGTGTTGAAAGGGATTATTCTTCGTTATCACAGGAGCTGGAGTAAAATCAGCTCTTCCGCTCCATCTGGGAACCTGGTCACCAGAGACTGAAGCCGCAGCTCTCATGGGATGATCAGCCTTGACCCTTGTTCCTATTTTCAATTCACGCACCCGTTCCTCCAAAGCTGAAGTAGGTTTTCCATCCCACTTCATCATGTCTTCTGTGTGATCCTGCAGGTAAGACCATAGTGTGGCCTGTGGCATATACCTTCTGTATCTTCTCTCTCGAAAAATAGGACACCTTTTTTTAATAGCTGTTGGCACACGTGAGGAGGTGGATAAATCAGATAGATCGTCCCTCAATTGTTTGAACTCCTGGGACAGCTTTTCCACAGCTGAGATTATGGAAGGGGTGAGATTGTCTTCGAACTCTCGGAGTTTATGAATCATTTCATCCACTGTTAGTGGTATTACGTCATTCCAGGTTACTGTTGCCAATGAATGGGCATATGATGATGGTGCGTTCCATGTAAGTTTTCGCCGCATGGGTCGTGTACATTTGACTTCATCTGGGTCTATGGGTATACCCCCGTTATTCAGCTTGATGTGATAGATCATCTCTATGATGGCTGATTCCCTCAGAGACTGGATGCCTTTGTCTAAAGTAGTCCACTTGGCCGAACAACTCATAACATCGTCCTTGTATGGAAACCTTTCTTTCACAGCTGCCAAGAGCCTCCTCCAAAGACTGAGGGACTATTTCTCTCTTGCAATTGCTTTGTCAATTTCCCCTTCTCTAGCAAGTGATCCCAGCTGCTTGACTTCTGTACCTTCTAGTTCGTGACCATCAGCCCCATTGTCCCAGCATCAGAGCAACTGGGTGATGATGTGTTCCCCTGGTTGACGGGTAAAATTTTTTTGCATATTCCGTAGCTCAGTTGAGGTCCGAGGTCGAGAAGTCACCTCTTCTTCTTCTTCGTCATGTGATGATGACTCCTGATCAGATGGTGGCCTGGGTGGTGAATACATTGTTTCTTCATCTTGCTTCACCCTTCTTGCCTCTTTTTTGCTTTTTCTGTTGCGTACAGGGGCAACCGATATTGGTACGAATTGGTCCTCTGGTTTAGCTGCAGTGATTATCATTGTGGTTTGAGTAGCAACTGTACTTGTCGCTGGGGGTGGTGTAGCTGCTGTGCTTGGAGCTGGAGTAGCTGCGCTGTCTGTTGCTTTGCCCTCAGATCCAGGGCCTTTTTTTCCCTTTTGAAGGTGCTGGATAGTGTTGAACAAGGCCCTGTAAGCATAGGCCAAGCCCAGCACATTGACATGATTTGTTCCTCTCTGGTGTAACCAAGATGACACACCTCATTTAACTGTTTTACTAATTCTCCTGGATTTTGCACTTGTTTGGTGGTGAAATTCCAAAACACTGGAGACGCCCACTGACCTAGATACTTGCCCATACTATCCCACACACCCTGCCACTCATGGCTGTCCAACCTTGGGGAATATCTCTTGGTCCTTCTATATTGTCATCTAACCCCAAACAAGACCCAAACCTGACTCTGCTTAACTCTTGTAATCAGACGTAATGGTTGTGGACAAAACACACTTTGTATGCATGCCGACATGGTGATCTCCATCGCGATCGGCAAACAGGTCTCAACAGTATTAAAAGGCCATTCAAAAAACTTCAAAACTCTCAAACGATGCTGTAAACGGTCTGGGGGGGGGGGGGCGTTGGGAGGGTAAGAGAATGTCTCCTTCACAGGTTGACCACCCAAGAAGGAGAAAAAAGATGTGTAATTGCTAAGCACTTCTATTATATACTACCAAAATATAAAGGTGGTGACCACACTGGGATCATAAGCCAGACCAGTTTCATGATCAATGATTCTATTGTATTACAAGTCATTACCATAAAGTACAATGAGACAATAACCTTAGCCCAAGCCCCACACTTGAAAAACACTAACACAGCAAATACCGGCTCTAAGTAAGCTACGACATATTGAAACTATGAGATCAAAACCAACAACTTTGAGAGCCAATAAATCAGCATTGTGACGAGTGACTATTAATCCAAAACACTGAATGCCATTAGACACACTCCAGTTAGATCTGTCATTATCTCAACTCTTCGTGCCCCATGTTGGGCGCCAAAAAGAACTGTTGTGTTTTAAGACAGTCGGCAAGTCAGCCACGCAGTTTCTACTCCCCCCCACTTCCCCTCCCGGAGGGATGGGGAGGAGAATCGAAAAAATGTAACTCCCACGGGTTGAGATAAAAACAGCCCAGTAACTAAGGTATAACACAAATCACTGCTTCTACCACCAATAACAATAATGATAAGAGAAATAATAAGGGAAGAGGATACGATACTACCCACTGAAAATGAGCCCGACAGAGCAGAGAGCGTGCCCTTCCGCGTAACTTTCAGTTACATCCCGGTTATGATGTGCTGTGGTATGGAATACCTCTTTGGCTAGTTTGGGTCAGGTGTCCTGTCCCTCCTTCCTCCCGGCTTCCTCTCCTCCCTGCAGAGCATGAGACTCACAAAGTCTTTGGTCAGAGTAAACATTGTGACCAGCAACTGAAAACATCGGTTTTAGCAGTATTATCCCCATGCTGAAAGTTAAAAACACAGCGCTGCACCAGCTACTAAGAAGGAGAAAAAGTGACTGCTGCTGCTGAACCCAGGACACTTCAACACGCAGAATATTAAATGTTGGCCTTTTAGATGTTATTGTTGTACAGTTAAAAATAACTTACACAGAAAAAATTACAGGAATAGTAATAATGTTCCTCATCCAATACAAAAATGCTCCTGAGTACCTCTATAAAGACCAAAGAGAAAACAGTGCTTTTAACTGAAGATACCATCTAATTGAAGGCATGAATTGAAGAGGAGAGAGATTTTCAGCTTCTCTATGCATACCTTGAACAACAGGTAAATTTAAGAGATGTGATTTCGTACTGGAAACAAAGTTTAGACATCCAGAATAGACTTTGGTGGAAAGTGAGACAGAGGATACTGCATATTCTCTTAATGATATGCATCTGGCAGGTGATTTTAAGTACAAATTCGTACAAGAAATGGATGCTTTATTTCTATAGGTAGCTATCTCAATGTCAGAGGACTCACAAGGGACAGTGATAACACTGAGAAAAGCGAATAGATCCTGCTTATCAGCATAAGAGAAAAAAATGAGCACTGAAAAAGAATTCACCATCCCAAAATAGGAAATCTGTGGAAGAATGTCACGTGTCTGTTCCTCAGTGAGAAGATCTAATAGTTGCTCTTGCAACCTCACAGCGACTCTAAGAGAAGAAATCAGTTTAGGATTGCCTCCCAAGGTCTTCTTGAGAATATATGACAGATGGGCATTCAGAGATCTGGCCACAGACCACACTCCCCTGAAAGATCTAGGCAGCATTTCAATCTCCAGGGCAGCCCACTGAGCTGTCAGAGAGCTCTGCACTGAAATTCTTAGATAGACCTGCAGAATGTCTCCTTTTCAAAAATCTGTTCTCTGTTTCATTTGAGATCTAACATGGTAACAAGCAGCTCACTCATTATTTCAGGGGAATTTAGCCAGGAAGTTTAATTAATCTAATTCCTTCAGAGAACAACAGTGGAATGTTTCTCATCCCTTGAAATGTTGTATTAAATATACAGCCTATGCAAGCTAATAAAATGAAGTAGCCAGCCTGGAATGACTTGTTCTTAAAGTTTTGACTTAAACTAGAAAGATACACAGTGCTTGAAAAGCTGAAGAATAAATATTATTTTAAAAAAGTCATGAAATGAAACAAAATGCATGAAATGAAATGCGTGAAATCAGACCATACAATATTCTAGACACTCAGCCATTTTAGAGGGTAAATTTAGATTACATATTAGGAAGAAATATGTGGAAGAATACTGTGAGGGTGGTGAAACACTGGCACAGGTTGCCCAGAGAACTTGGGGATGATGTGTCCCTGGAAATATTCAAGGACAGGTTGGATGGAGCTTCGAGCAACCTGGTCTAGAGGAAGGTGTCCCTGCTCATGGCAGGGGTGGTTGAAAGTAGGTGATCTTTAAGATCTCTTTCAAACCTAAACATTCTATGATTTTCTAACTGAATGAGACGCACCATTTTCTCTTTGGTGTATTTTTCTAAAAGGGAAATTGGTGTGGTATTGCATGCTCCCAGCTCCCGAGAATTTTCTGTATATACAGAAAAATTGGAGTGTAAACTGAATTTCTGTTCTGCTGTTGACAAGGAAAAACTACTTGAGTTTTTTGTTTCTTTACTAACGTTCAATTAGAATTCTAGTAAAGAATCAATCCTAACATTCTGTTTTGCTGTCTGTGGTGTTATCTTCTGTCCTCCTTAGAAACTTTGTTAACTTCTTGTCATATATTGTCATGAATGTCTAGAACCTCCAGTTCAATTTCTTTTCCTGCATTTCATGGAAAGTAAGACAGTTAAACGTACCCTTCCAGATGTGTTCCTGCATAGCTGCTAACAAAATCTTTCTGCATTCAAGAATATCATCTGTCTTTAGTTATGTCTTCCTAAGCCTTCTTCAAAGAGAAACACTTGACACATTGTAGCACCTGGAAGGTTGTTGTCTCATCCATCTTAGGGATGGCACAGCACTGCAAAGGAAGGTGAGGTGAGAGGTAGGGCAGGCAGTAGAGATCCTCTGTGCCTGCTCAGGGTCAGTCCAATGGGTCTCTGACAGTGGACAGGGTCAACAGGAGCCCAGCAATCACCAGACACATCCACAGTGATGAGGCAGGTCCAAGTCACACCTGGGAGGTGAAGTCTCTGGGTCAGCATGCAGGAACATATTGACCTCCTCTGTTAATAAAATCTGGTAATCTTGAAATAAAAGAATTTGGGCTAACAGAAAGATGAGTTAACTTTCACTTTGGTTTCCTCTGCCTCAAAGGGAATGCTTTTTTTTTTTTTTTTAATTCCTCTAAGAAAATTGAGATATTTTTATTCTCTTATGGAAGCAACAATCAGTAAGAAAAACCTGTTAGGACTGGCAACAGTTACGTATTTACACAGAGTTATCAGGTTCAAAGTTTCTAAAATATGCATTCCTGAGGTTAAATTCTCCAAGCAAGTATCTAGTTTCTAAGTTTTATAACTGTTAAGGAAATCTGGGCCAAGGGGTTTTAAATTTGTGTTTGCTTTATTCTCTGGAGTAGAATTAAACTTATTTCATGAGAAATTGGAATACAAACAGAAATTTCCCGAACAGGCTGCATGATATGTCTCTCATCACTAGGACCATAACACTTTCAACCATCTAAGGAGAGGAAAAACCTAAGAGAAGAAACAGCCTATATCAGTTCTCATAATATGTCTTTACTTTTTCTCCTTTATTAAAGCAGTATTGGTTGCTTCCTTGTAATGTTAGGCATTGTTGTTCTTACTTGAGCAATGGTTTATGAAGTCAGCTTTAAAAATACTACTCTGTTGCATTTTCAAAGTGCAGGACTGTGCCTACCAGAGGCCAGAAAAGCAAGAGCTCTCCAGGATGGTTCTTGAATGAAGAAAAAAGGATCAATGGTTGACCATTACATCACTTTTGTATGACTGCTTCATAGATAGTGAATCTATCCACTTTTTTGCAAGATCTCTTACAAAGGGTTCTTGATTAGTTAAACAAATGGAGGAGGGGTTGTAACTGTGCCTGGTAGCCTCTTAGCCCTTTTCTAGAAGGTAGCAGGCAATTAAAATTTAACTCCTACACAATCCTGTTTATGATATGCAGTATCATGCAGTGGGGTGTACTTATTTTGTGTTAAGCAGAGTTCTTCTGTTACCTTTTGGTCTACAGTATACAGTATATGAACGGTAGTTTCTACAGCACACAATACTAACCAGAAGTGACAATTTTCTGGTGTCCCACGCCAACAGAAATTGTACACTTTCATGGCACTGTGGAAAAGAATGCATATCACTGTTACAACAACACATGTTACCAAGAGTAAATTTCCAAGGCACCTGTCTGAACCCTGTGTTTCCTAGTACCCTTTGCTTTTTCTCATGACTTTTAGTGCCAAAATTGAGGAGCTGCAAAGTTGTCATATTTGGGAGCAGATGGTCAAACCCACTGCTGTGTCCAAGTAGGCTGGTGGGCATAGTTATCTGATGTGTTTAGAGATATGACAGCAAGCCAAGCATCTCTCTTTACTCACCACCTAGGGATTCACTCTCAAGTAAAGCGAGATCCCCCCCTGAGTAGATTAGTTGCCATATTTAAAAACATTTGCTGAATTGTATTTTTTTCTAGAAATAGTACTGTTTAATAGCCTCATTTTCACAGACACTTTTTAATGTGTACTCCTTAAAAGATGTTAAGTGTAAATATGTAAGCTTCACATCAACACCATGCTGTATTTTGGATATTTCACAATTTTTGCCCAAGAAGAGGCACTGTGACCGCTGTTCCATGACATAACTGGACATCTGCTTGCTAGGCCAGCTGACTCAATTAATTCTAAAGGTGGTTCCTGGTAGGGAAGAGGAAACAACCATTGGCAATTTCCTGATGAACTTATCCAAGCGGGTATTCCCAATTTCTGTCTAACATAAGGCCAAAATAAAATTTCATTTTCTAAAACATGGTTCATTATTTTTTACAATGCTTTCCAGACTCACAAATGTTACCATCTCCAGATATAATTAATACAGACCAGAAAAGCAGTGTGCTTGATCTTGACTTCTGGATGACACAGTGACTTGTCCAGTCAATGAGATTATAATTGTTGTTTATCTAATTCTATCCATAGAAACTGTGCAGCAGAAAATAGTAAAACCTCACTTCTATTGCACAATACACATTTCTAGTAGCACTTCTGCTTTCTTAAAACTGGACACTCTTATTTTGGAAGACATAACTCAGTACTACAGAAGTGAGTCTTGATATGCAAATATCATTCTGTAAATGCTCTCTGACAATTTACCACCTGTGAGGAAATAGTGGTATCAATTAATCAGCTTTTGTGCTGTTCATAAAAAACTTAGCTATAAAAAAAGTTTCTTAAGACTTTGCAATCAAATCTAGGTGTGATTATTTTCAGACAGCTTAAGACTGGAATGTTTTAATTTAAAGTAGCGTTATCTAAGATTGTTTAAGTTTGTCCATAGTTGGAAGTGATACAATCAGTTAAATGTATTTCAGCTCCTGGTTAGATATTCATCCAAAATACATGATGAATCAAAAAGTATTGATTAACAGTGCAGTTAGGAATATAATTAGACAAAAAGTTATGATTAACTTAAGATGACAGGGGAGTACGTATATACCCCACTTCCTGGCTGGACAGCAAGGAGCACTTGCAGGAAACACTTCTGAGAAGGCTGATGACAGCACAGGACAATCTATTGATCCATCAACTTATAGTGATACCCTTATAAAACAGACCACTGAAAATTAGTTTGGGTTCATGAAAGAAGTCAGTGATTGTGGAAATTCCATTCTAGGTGCAGCTTTTCTGAAGCAAAAATCGCTGAATATGCAAGAAATCACATAGGTTTTCAACCCAACTTCATGATACATGATAAAACTACATAGAAAATTGTATAGTGCCGTCTCCAGTACCAAGTCACACACTTTGGATTTGCTTTTATTGTGGTATATCAAAGCAAAGTATGCAAAGCACCAGAGAAAAATTAAAATTACCTCTTTTTAACATTTTCATGATCTTAATTGCTTGTCTTTGTTTATAAAATAAAACACCAGACACATGCAGTACTCTGCCATAAGCTGACATAGCATTTCGCACATATCATAGAATCATAGAATAGAATTTCAATGAGCAATGAGCAGGGATAATGAGCAATGAGCAGAGGCATCTTCAACTACATCAGGTTGCCCAGAAACACATCCAGCTAGCCTTAAATGTCTCCAGGGATGATGCACCCACCACCTCTCTGGATAACCTGTGCCAGTATTTTGCCACCCTCATTGTAAGGAATTTTTTCCTCATATCCAGCCTGAAAGTATATGAGAGCACAGTCTGAATCACTTCTAGTTAGCTAACTATATGAAATAGTGTTTTGTTAATTATCTTTAACTATATTAACATATGTTGTTATTATTATTATAATTAGAGTAGAAATATTCTTTATATATAAGTGTGCATCAGCTTTTGGAAATTTGGGAGTATAATCAGTATTAACACCATGCAGCACAAAGAATAATAGCCTTACACAAGTTAACCCATAAGCTAAAAATTAATCACTTCCATGCATTCTACAGAAGGGCTAAGAAAGGAATATACAGCTCCAAGCAAGATTCAAATCAGGTTTTGCTGTGAAATTTTGGTGCTGAGAACCCTATAGCTAGTCAGTCACCATTTAGTGGAAAAACATCTACCAATTTCTTATTGATGCTCATCCTCTTTCACAAATGTCTGGAACAGGAGAACATGGAATTCATAATACAACAGATTTTTTTAAAGGAGGTGTGTTTTGGAAGAACAAATGAAAACCAAGTTACAGGTTGAAGACCTAACTTAAGTCTCTGACTATGTACATAGCATGAAGTCTTAAACAGTTGTACTGAAACAGATGGGTTCAGGCTTCATTCAGCATTACCAGATACATGCAACATAAATAGCCTAGTGACATATGTTTCCTACAGGATCTAAATCTTGCCCTCTAATACAGGGTTTCTAAATTGTTTAAAGAGACATTAGCCATTTCTCATGTAGTTTGGAAATGTTATGTCATCAGTTCTATGCAAGAGCATGTTACAGCACCAACAGGTGCAGTTGTAGTATTATTAGGGATAAATAATTCTGGCTTGTGATGTCAAAACCTACATCATTTTGCTTATAAATTGTGGTTCAGTGAAAGCCAGTATAATTTATATATCGGCATTAGAATTTCTAGATTTCAATTTGTTTCTTCTTGTAGTCAAAGATCATGTACAGAAAGAGTGTGGGGCAGAACATAATCAAGGTATCACACATGCATTACATATTTAACTGGATTTCTTACAGATGAGCAGGTACTACACAATGGAATGCAAGTTCTTCGTTATGACAAAAGGGGGTGGTACTGTTTGGTAGGGGTTTATTTGGTTATTTTTCTTTCAGTTCAAATAGATTGTTTATTATTTTTTTCACAGCAGCATTTAATTTAGTGTATATTTATTATATTTTAAATAGTTTTCATGATCAAGACACCTTGAAAGTCTGTCCTCCTTATTTATTAGAATGGCGAAAATTAGTTCATGAGGTTCCCAGTTGCCTAAAATACAGTAAGACTTGTTGGAAAGAGAGCAGCATGTTGGCTGAATAGCAATTTAGAGATGGGGAAGCTTGTTACGGGTAACTTTGCCCTGAGCAGTAGATACTTTTGAATTTAGATTAAAAAGTGAGAATTTCAATGTACAGTAAAAATAACTGTCCTTCTATGTCTACAAACACTAAAAAAATGTATGCAGCTTTGTCAAAAATAATCATAGAATCCTAAAGTCATAGAATGGTTAGGGTGAGAGTGGAAAGGACTTTAAGATCAGTTAGTTCCAACCCCCTGCCATGGCCATAGATGCCTCACACTAGACCATGTCGCCTAAAGCTCTGCTCAACCTGTTCTTGAACACTGCCAGGGATGGAGCATTTACCACTTCTTTGGGCAACCTGTTCCAGTGCCTCACCACCCTCACAGTAAATAACTTCTTCCTTATATCTAACCTGAACTTCCCCTCTTTCAGTTTAAATCCATTACTCTTTGTCCTACCGCTACAATCCTTGATGAAAAGTCCCTCTCTGGCATCCTTGTAGGCCCTCTTCAAATACTGGAAGGCTGCTATGAGGTCTCAATGCAGCTTCCATTCTTCTAGGCTGGACTACACCGACTTTCTTAGCCTGTCTTCAACAGGAGGTGCTTGAGCCCCCTTATCATCCTCATGGCCTTCCTCTGGAGTTTCTCTATTAGCTCTGTGTCCTTCTTATGTTGAGGACAGCAGAACTACACACAGTACTCCAAGTGTGGTCTCATGAGAGCAGAGTAGAGGGCTAGGATCACCTCCTTCGACCTGCTATCACTCTCATTTTGATGCAGCCCAGTAGCTTAGTGTCATTGGCAGACTTGCTGAGGGCACACTCGATCCCACTGTCCATGTCACTGACAAAGATGTTGAACAGGCTCAGTCCCAACACCGACCCCTGAGGGACACCACTCGTTACCCGCCTGCAGTTGGACATTGAGCCATTGACCACAACTCTTTGCATGAGGCCATCTAGCCAGTTTTTTATCCACTGGATGTTCCATCCACCAAGTTTATGTCTCTCCAGTTTAGAGAAAAGGATATTGTGGGGGACAATGTCAAATGCTTTGCAAAAGTTCAGTTAGATGATGTCAACTGCTCTGCCCCTATCCGCCAGTTCTGTAGCCATGTCATAGAAGGCCACCAAATTAGTCAGTCATGATTTCTCCTTAGTGAAGCCATACTGGCTGTCACCCACCACGTTTTTCATGTGCCTTAACATGCTTTCCAGGAGAATCTGCTCCAAGATCCTGTTAAGCACAGAGGTGAGACTGACAGGTCTGTAGTTTCCCTGGCTCTTCCATTTTCCCTTTCTTGAAAATGGGGTCAAAGCACTTGCTGATGAAGCCTGAGGCAAAGAAGTCATTGAGAACCTCAGCCTTCTCCAAATCCAGGGTAGCGTGTTCTCCTGTGTCCTTCTGGAGAGGGCCCATATTATTCCTAGTGTGTCTTTTGTTAGAAACAAACCTATAGAAGCCCTTTCTGTTATATTTGACATCCCTGACCAGACTCAGTTCTAACTGGGCCTTAGCTTCCCTGACCTGGTCCCTAGCTTCCCGGACAATGTCCCTATATTCCCAGGCCACCTGTCCTCATTTCTACCTTCTATAATCTTCTTTTTTCCTCTTAAAATTTCTTAGCCACTCATTATCCGTCCATGGAGGCCTCCTGGCCTCCTTACCCCATTTCAGTCTTGTTGGGACACACCACTCCTGAGCTTGGAACAGGTGATCAGGTGATCCTTCAATATCAACCAACATTCATGGCCCCCTGCCCTTTAGGGCTTTATCCCATGGAACTTTACTGAGCAGATCCCTGAAAAGGCTGAAGTCTGCTCCCTTGAAGTTCAGGGCACTTAGCTTGCTGCACGCCCTTCTCATTGTCCTGAGGATGTTGAACTCAACCATCTCATGATCGCAACAACCAAGGCTGCCTTGGAGTGTTACATTCCCAACCAGCCCCTCCCTGCTGGTGAGCACAAGGTCAAGCGTGGCAGCTCTCCTTGTCAGCTCCTCTATTACTTCCAAGAGGAAGTTGTCTTCCACACAATTAAGAAACCTCTTAGAAACCTCTTAGATTGTTTGTGCCGGGCTGTACAGTCCTGCCAACAGATATTGGGGTGGTTGAATTCCCTCATGAGGATAAGGGCCTACGAGCATGAGGCTGCTTCTATCTGTCTTCATGGACACAGTCCTGATCGAGCAGCCTGTAACAGATCCCCACAGTAATGTTCCCCATCGCAGTTTTCCCTTTGACCCTAACCCACAAGCTCTCTGTTGACTCATCACCTATCTCCAGGCAGAGTTCCATACTCTCCAGCCTATCACTGACAGAAATAGCTACACCCATCCCCATCTGCCTGGCCTGTGTTTCCAAAATAACCTATAACCTTCCATTCCAGCACTCCAATCACAGAGCCATGTTTCTGTGATTCCAAAAACATCATATCCCTGTAGCCATGGACGCATCTCTAATTCCTCTTGTTTATTCCCATACTACAGGTGTTTGCATAGAGGCATCTGAGCCAAGCTTTGAATAAAGCCGACTCATTGGCTGCAGTGGTTGAAGTAGCTCTGTATCGCTCTGAGCATTTATTACAGGTGCTGGCATCTGACTGACAGTGTTGGTATGGATTGGTCCTCCCCTCCCCCAGCAAATTTAGTTGCAGAAAAAAGACTGCAGTTTCAAGTGCTTTGATGTATTTGTGAGACAAACAGGCAGTGATAGAGAAAAAATGCAAGGACTGAATATCAAATGTTGGTAATCTTGTTCAATTGCAGCATTTTTTGTAAATGGCTTTGGCTCATATTAAAGTATTATTGATAGGGAGGACATTATTTTTCAATTAACAGATAAAATTAAGAACTCATGTATTTACAAATGGATTTATTTTGCAATGAGGAGAAAAGAAAATTCTGCAATAAAGACTTGTGCCTCCAGGTAGATAGGAAGTCATTTTTACTCTCTAGGCTGTTTTTTGCATGAAGCAGCCACATCTTAAAGAGAGAATTACTGCAGTAGATCTTTGTGTTTCTGAAAAATATTTAAAATGATTGCTGCCATAAAATATTCAATTCCACTTTCACCCCTCACCAAATGCTGCTGTATCAAATGCGTTTTGATAAAAGACTATGCCATTTCTCTTTTGAACACTAGGGATATTAATACTTCTATTACCTGCCTCTGGGAATGCTTTAAGAGATGATTATTAATGCTTACAAAGTAAAGTGCTACAGCAATAGAAGGCATTGTAGTATTGACATATGAATATATATGCAATGTTCACTTTTCTTTATTATGAAAGTGTCAGTTCCACTCTTAAAACTGAGTTGAAAGTTGCATATTATAATAATGCATGTCAGTAAATGATCAGTAAAGAAAACTTTTATTCAGGTTTATTCATGTGGGTTGTCAGTTTCTTATAGCCATTTGGAAAACGTATGTTTACATAAGTCAGGAACATCTCTGATTAGATTTAACTATAAATCCAAAAGTTAATTTATGAACTTTGAATTTGTAAACTCGTTTCTTTGGGTTTTTTCAAGCAAATAACTGATTAATTTGCTCAAATTATTCAAACAGGATTTATGTGTATCTCAGGTCTGATGTGGCAACTTAGTACTGTTCTTGTGCCAAAAGAACCCCACAGACTTCATTCCTTTTTTTTCTTCACTCTCTCAATTGGCTGAAGGGAGTATATAAAGCCTTTTTGCATAGTCTTTCAACATCTCCCATTATATCATCTAGGATCTCGAGGAACAAGATGGCAATATGGAAGGAAAGCAGGGTAGTAACTCTACAGAAAATGACTCATTTTCAAGCACGCTGCACCTCAATCATTTGAAATAAAAGCATGTTTTGTCCTGGGTTCAGCAGTAGCAGTCATTTTTCTCCTTCTTAATAGCTGGTGCAGTGCTGTGGTTTTGACTTTCAGCCTGGAAACAGTGCTGATAACACCGATGTTTTTAGTTGTTGCTCAGTAATGTTTACTCTGACCAAGGACTTTGTGAGTCTCATGCTCTGCCAGGGAGGAGGGGAAGCCGGGACGAAGGAGGGACAGGACACCTGACCCAAACTAACCAAAGAGGTATTCCATACCACAGAACGTCATGCCCAGGATGTAGAACTGGGGGCAGCTACCAGGAAGAGCTAGATCACTGCTTGGGTCAGGCTGGGTATCGGTTGGCGGGTGGTGAGTGGTTGTATTCTTTTCCCTTGTTATTTCCTATATCATTATTATTATTGGTGGCAGCACCAGTGGGTTTGTGTTATACCTTAGTTATTGGACTGATATTATCTCAACCCGTGGAAGTTACATTCTTTCAATTCTCCTCCCCATCCCTCCGGGAGCAGGGGGAGGAAGAAGGGGAAGGGGGGGAGTGAACAAACAGCTGCGTGGTTCTGAGTTGCTGGCTTGGCTTAAACTATGACAAGGAGATATGGAAAGCTACTGTAAAAATGTGAACTTGAAGTATTGCAAAATTCAGCCTAGAAAAGTAGTTTCAAAGACTTCCTTCACTTTCAAACCGAGATAATAGCTGCCTACTTTTTGCCCTATGTAACAGGATTCATGCAGCCTAACTTCAGCTGCATAAGAGTGTTATTTCCACATCCAATAGTACAGGAATTCTCAATATATTTTACAAGGTTGTGTTAGCTAAGCCCATCCTTAACCATTTAAGGTTCAGCTTAAAATGGCTTTTTATATTTCCAAGATCTGGGCTTTGAATTTCACAAACTAGCTTTTGCAGGATAAACATTGTGACATTAATCATGCAGAGGTAAATATTAGAAACATAGTAGTTTATATGGCAGTTCAGCATTTCTCAGATAGTGGTTGGCAGCAGAATTTGTCGAGAAGATGAAGAAAGTACTGAGAGGATGTTTTGTACTTAATGAAAGAATTAGTTTGGTTGCAATTTCACACCCATCAACTCTCTCATGCCAACTACAAGCATGAGGAAAGAAAAAAGTCTTATTCCTTGTTGCTGCCTTACCATTGATTTACTAGGTGTTCATCACTGATACAGTTCTTTAATCTCTAGTAGAATGTGTTCTTTGAAAACTGCATGTTTTAAACTTTCTGTCTCTAGGTTCCTGCAACTTGTCAATTTGTGCTTCAAACAATGCTTCCTAGGACCTCCAATCTTCTGCTACCTTTAGTTTGGTCATCTTTTCAAGAATTACGAGTCACTGACAGTGATTCCATGAAAAGCATGCATTCAGGCTGTATTTTCACTAAATCAGCAGGAATTTTGCTGTCATGGTCAGTGACAGCAGAATAAAGCCAGCATGGCTACTCCTATCCTGGGAGTACCCATGGTACACACTACTACGCATAATTTATGTCATAAACTTCTCAAGTCAGAATTCTGTCATCACTTAAGAACTAATGTGTGCAGCAGCCCAGTTGTGTAAATAACATTGGTGTTCAATTTTTACTATTATAGTATGAGAAAGAAATGCTAGAGTAACAAGGAGGTGAATAGATACTTTGTAAGATCTCAAACTATTGTATCTAATTCCCAAAAAAGTTTTAGAAAATTGTTTTGCTTTCATTATATATTTCAATGGCTCAACTATTGTGAAAATTAGCAAAGGGAAGTTAAGCAGTTGTTTTCAGTAATCCAATACTTTCTCTTCTTCAGTATATAACTAGACTGAGTTTCAATGTCAAGAGAAATCCTTCACTTAAATTTTCATTCCTGGATCTTCCTAAAACTGTAGCAATATACATGCGAACAGTCATTCTCTGACTATCTAAGCAGTAGTAGATGAGTACTTGTGGAACTTATTTTAGAAAGCTATTTCAGTAATGTTGTGGAAAAATTACTTAGTTTTCTTAAATATCAACATAATAACTTCATAGGAATAAGAATAGGTACATAGCTATCCATTTCAAGGTAAAATCATACTCTCACAGAAGGCCCTGGGAGTTCTAGTTGCTAGGTATTTTCTAGCTGATTTATTTGTAACAGATTCCAGCCCTCAAGGCGCAGTTGTTGACTTCAGGGATTAATGACAGAATGAAAGTTTTTAGACTATCGTTTCTGTATGTATGTGAGATAGGGATTTATTTCAATCAACTGACCATCCAATTTTATATTTAGTATTACAGACTTCTTTAAAGTTTCACTTAGAACACAGATTACAGAATTTTACAACATATGAATAATTTCATTAGCTTTAGGAAGAGAGACATCTGTAATACACTACAGAAAATGTTGCTGTTGCTTAATTTTCTTTTGATGGAAAGAGATTGTATTTTGAATTTGCTCCTTAAAAAAACCACAGGAATTAATTTAAAATTTTTACTCACAATGAGACCTGAGAGATTATTCATTTTTAAGATGAAAAAATGTGAATGTGGGGAATATAATAAAACATGGATTAACAACTAAGCTGGGATGACACAAAGGTGACTAGTGCAGTTGACATGCTCGAGGGACGGGATGCTATCCACAGGGATTTAGACAGGCTCAAGAGGTGGGCCCATGTTCTGCAGCTGGGTCAGGGGAGCCCCCAGTATCAATACAGGCTGAGGAATGGAGAGATTGAGAGCAGACCTGAGGAGAAGGACAGGTGGATAAAAGATTTCACATGAGCCGGCAGTGTGTGCTCGCAGCCCACGAGGCTAATCACATCTTGGGCTGCATCCAAAGGTGTGCGGCGGCAGGTTGAGGGAGGTGACTCTGCCTCCTTGCTCTGCTTTGGTGAGACCTCACCTGGCCGTAAATTAGAACCAAGCAGTTGCTACTCCCCCCCCCCCCCCCCCCCCCCCCCGAGGTATGGGGAGGAGAATCGAAAGAATGTAACTCCCACAGGTTGAGGTAAAAACAGTCCAGTAACTAAGGTATAACACAAATCACTACTGCTACCACCAATAATAATAATGATAAGAGAAATAACAAGGGAAGAGAATATGATACCACCCGCCGGAAATGAGCCCGACAGAAAAGAGGACGTGCCCTTCCGGGTAGCTCCCAGTTACATCCCCCAGCATGACGTGCTGTGGCATGGAATACCATCTTGGCTAGTTTGGGTCAGGTGTCCTGTCCCTGCCTCCTCCCAGCCTCTCCTCCTCCCTGGCAGAGCATGAGACTCAAAGTCCTTGGTCAGGGTAAAACATTCTGACCAGTAACTGAAAACATCGGCTTTATCAGTATTATTCCCAGGCCAAAAGTCAAAACCACAGCACTGCATCAGCTACTAAGAAGGAGAAAAACTGACTGCTGCTGCTGAACCCAGGACACAAAGCTATATGAGAAATTTATGGAGTCCCAAACACTGTTGGTGAGGTATCTGTTAAGCAGTACTGTGAAGGCTGGTGTTGATTTCAAAGTGATGAGGCTCTCAGAAGAAAAGCTAGACTACCAAGATGGATATAAAATTTTCAGTATATCCAGAAGTAGACCACAAGAAGTTTGGACAGTAAATATCTCTAAAAGTGAAAGTTTCCTTGATACTGTGTTTATGTCTTCTCTTGAAACTAAGAAGTTAGTGTCTGCTGTGAACCTATAATGTAAGAAACTCTGCATAAGAAGCTATAGTAAGATCACTAATTCATTTCATAGCAAAAAAATAATTAAGAATTAAACAGATCTGAGACAGCAGTTGCTTTTAGGTTTTTTTTAGTATTTGAAATTGGCTACCTATTACTTTTGCAATATTTTAGCATTATTCCCAGTACATCCCACCCTTTCCTCTGTTTCCCAGAGAGACCAATTAAACAAAAATTGTTTGTTTTGTTATCAGGATGATGCACAGACCCCAGCTACACTTTTTATTGCCATGTTGAGGAGTTAATCAAGCCTTTGTTTGCAATATATTCCCCTTATAGCATAATTGTTATATGACTGTTGATTTGGGTTTTAATTGCCTGATAAATTGAGTGTAAAATCCTGTAGTAAGAGAGGAAATAAGAGAAAAAGAGGATGGTGCTCTGTCAATTCAAAGTAAAAGCATTTTTCTCTTTATAAGCAGGAAACATTTACATTGAGCCCAGGGTCACTGCTGTTATAGATAGCAGTAGGTTAGAAAGCCAGAAGAGGGGAAATCTGTCCTTTTGAATTCTTCAGTTATGGCTTTTCATTGTACTCGTATGGAAATTATTAGAAAACAATGGTTTCCGGTTATATCACCACTGTGATCCCAGCCTGTGCTGAAGTCTTGGATTGTGCTTACCCAGATGCAAGACCTTAAATTTGTCCTTGTTAAACTTCATATGGTTCTTGTTAGGCCACTCTTTCAGCCTATCCAGGTGATCCTGCAAGGCATCTTTCCCTTCTAAAGTGTCTGAGGATTTATTTGATTATACATAGATTTTTTTATGTTTATGGAAATGCAGTAGATAGACATATTTGAAAGTTATGCATATGTCATATATATATATATATGTCTGCTGAAAGTATGAAGACAGCTGTATGTGTACTACCAAAAATACAAAAAACTCTCTCCAACCTTCTGTCCATGATATTCCCTTGCTATCTTTCTAGAGCATATCAGAGCACCTCCACCATTATCTTGGAAATGGAAAGGATAGATAAAAGGGAGTGAGGACATTCAAATTTTGCATTATGAGGATGGAAGACACACTTGCAAGACCATTTTCTGTGACAATACATCTTCTTTCCCTTAAGATCTGTCAAATAAATGTTATGGCTTCAACCTGTTTCCGTACTCTAGGTAAAAGATTTAGAAGAATGGAGCAATTTCTATGGATCATCACTGTGAACATAAAAGCTCTACATATTTTTTTATGAGGTAGTTTTGAGGAATGAAAGGTGAAGAGCTTAGGATTTACACATGATTTAACTCCCCATTCATGATATGTACGATATGTATGGTATGTGTGATGCGTATGATCCAATCATCTCAAATTATATTAACATTTTGGTATGGTATTTAGTGCAGTACTGATCTACCAAGTTTATCAGTAGACCTCTTTAATGTTTGCTTTGATGACTACTTTCAAAGGACATATAAAGGATAAAGGAAGAATCCTGAAAAACAGGTGTGCAGAAAATCAAGTATCAAAATAAAAGGAAGTTTCCACATGCATCTTGGACATTCGGCTAAGGTTAAGTGTTCCAGAAAACATGGAAAACCAGACTTGATTGCCTAGGAGATTTGGTTCAACTCCTGTGAGAAAGCACGTCTTTCTTATTAGCTTAGTACTTGTGGTAGTACATACTGATTTTGACTACTTGGTTGAATCCTGTTAGTCTTTCTCAGAGGCCAGAGACTGAATGAAAGTGTAGGCTTTATTACCTTTTTCAATCTCATCACCTAAGCCTTGTTAGAAAGCAAATGCAAAGTTATTTGGTTTACTAGTGGCTCTTGCCAAGTTTTTCAATAAATAGTAGTGCTGTTTCTGCCTCTAATCATCAAATCCTAAAATGATACTAAAAATTACTTATGCATAGTAATATACACCTACAAAAGTAAATACTAGTTTTTTTTCCCTAGAAATACTAAAATTATTCATAACAGAATTATTCCAGGTGGTTTGTCATTATACTGTATCTTTTGGGATCTCTGGCACTTTTCTGCAGCAGACTTCTGAATTCATTGCAGTATTGTTATTCAGAGGTCCTATATTGCAATGCTACTTTTAATGCAATAAACAACCAACCAACTAGTCACTGCAGTACATTTAATTTGAATTAAGCCTCCTATTCTTTTACATATCACAAAGGCATAACATATAATAGCAAATGGATTAAAGACAGAGGAACACAGCAGGAATGCTATATATAACTTTGCTTATTTTCTGATGGTAAGATACAGCAGCTTTCAACCAGCACTTCTCCCTTTACCCATTAGTAGCCCTGTACAAACCAATGCAGAAGGGCTATGTTATTCTTCCTAACTGTGTTTTCCTTGGGGAACATAATTTCCGAGAGCAGGAGGAATAGGCAGGCAGTTACCATTGAACACCGTGGATCAGAAAACGAAGTAACTATTGCATGCCTCCAATCTCCATGTATTACAAGAATTTCAAGATGTTATCTGAAGTGGACCAGTTCACTGTGTCTGTGGAACTGTTGGCATGTGATACAGTTAAAGAGACTTTTTGTTTTGGACATGTGTAACTCTATAAGTCTTCAAACAAAGCACACATCCTCTTAGCAATTCTAAAGTCCTTCTAGATTCTTCAGGCTCCTTAGCTGCATACACCACTTCTGTCCTTTGCACCGTCATCAGCTGTTTCCATGAAAACTACTGCTGAAAAAGTGGATCTGTCTTCTCCAGAATAAGGATACTCTTTAAGCCCTAGTAAACCTGCTACATCTCTGGTCTTCATAAATAGTGACAGGTCAAGTGGAAACACTGACAGGGATAAACGCTGAATATTCTATACCTAAAAAAGGCCAGCACTTTTTTTCCACTCCAGTCAACAGACAGAAGGGGCTGGACAACACACAGTGAGGTGAGGTGTAGGCCAAAGCTGTTCCTTGAGAATGCTAATCTCGTGTTGAATGTGCGAGAGGACACCTTTTGTACAAGAGAGTACTGTCAGCAATGCTTTTTCTTGCCTAGACAGGTACAACATGATAGACTGTCTAAAAGAGCTGCCATTTCTGATACTTCTTTAACCTAGGCAAAGTCTGCAAAACCAGAGAATTCTGAGAGGAGATACCATTGCTGCTGTATATGTCAGTGAGACTTGCTGTGTGTCTTGTGCTGCCAGGAAGGGGTAAGAGGTATGTGCCTCATGAGCAAGGCAGGACATTTATCCACTGCTACCCAGTGTCATTCCCTTCCATAGCATAGATGTTTATGTAACTTCAAGTTCTGCAGCATGAACTGGAGATCCATGTGAGAGTTAGCCTTCTTCCCAGTGCATCTCCAGAAACACCAGCTTTCTCTGCCACTTCCTGGAGGCAATGCCTCCTGGAAGCCATCGTAATTCACACAAACAGTTGCTCAGTGTTAATTATATATTCACATATCAATAGGCCTCTCCTAAAACATTTTAAATACTTCCATTCCAGTTTTTGAAAATGCAAATATGTTTTATAACTTGTAAAAATATGAAAGGGTCATGCATGAGGTGTGCATGTTTCCTATAGAAAATAAGGACATTTTTGACAGATGCAATATGGCGGAATATATTAAGATAATTAATTTATGTTCATGCCAGGGTTTGGTTTTTTTTATTTCTCAGCATGACCTCTGTTTCATGTATAACAGAATAATCAAAAATGAATTAGTTTATAGACAGAAAACACTCAGTTTTATCTTTCCATGGAAAACTTATCTAGTCTAAATTGGTTTGTACATTGACTGATGTAAAGTGTAATATTTTTTCACTTAAGTCAAAAACTGACTCAAGTACGTCAGTGCAGTCAGAAGGTTTTTGTTGTTTTCACAGCTTTCTGATCAACTAATTATTTTTTTTTTTTATTTTTCTTCTTCACATAAATAAAATTGTTTCCAGGACCCAACATCTGGCACTTACTGGCTGAAGGAATGAACAGGAAGACTGTGTTTGTAGGATTACAGAACAAGCTGAGAAGGAAAATTTATGCAGAGTTTTGTAAGTTTAGTGAGGCAGAAAATAGATTAGGGTGCAGAGAAGAAATGATGTGTCAGTCAAAGCTAAGCATACAGACATAAGCTTCCACAACACAAGAGCAGTCATGTACTTTCTTAGTTTTTGTGACTTAAACAGTTACTTCTGAGTTTGGGTGAAACAGCAGTTTTGTAGAGATCCTACTTTTAAGTGACTATATCATATTCTTAAGTGACTTTAAAAGTCTTTCTTGAAGCCTGGCAAAAGCAAGAGCAAAGCTGCCTTGAAAGTTGTAAGAGATGGTAAAATGGCTTCAAGGAAGCATCCCAAGGGGAGGAGAAACTTTGCAGCTGAACATTGTAGCTTGGACATCTCGTTCCCTTGTATAAACTAATTTTCTTCAAATTCATAATTTCGTCTCAATACAGTTTTTCTGTAACATAGTATAGGTCAATGCTTTGTACTCAATGCTAACAAAAGCAAGAATTATATGCTGGTAGTGTACTGTAATAGTCTTTATCAAGTCAGGATAGTACAAGTGTTTTTCAACCCTCCTGTGTGGATATTCTTGTCCTGATCTGCTTTCTCTATTTGATTTATTAGCAAGGAGCTGCTCCCTGAGATGACTAAGAACGACAAGATTTTACAAGCAAGATTATACTACAAAGTATTATTGGCAATACTATGCAAACTGCCAGAAAGGCATTAGACTGCAATATAACTAGCACCTAAGAAAGAATGTCTGTTACATATGTGACACACAGCAATTAAAGAACCTGTTCATTTGCATTAAAAACATTTATTTCATTATTTTTTTAAGCATATTCTGAGTTGGTTCTGAAATAATGGCACTCAAATTTCGTAACAATTAAGAACAGCCTGAAAGAATCCATTTTAAAGGTAAGAGCACAATGATCTGTCTTTGCTAGCCTGAACTGCGCACAGGACTATCTGCGTTAATATACACCACCTCAGTAACAATTTCATAGGTTCTGTTGAATGTCTGATAAAAGTTATATTCTATAGGACACAATGTCCATTTAATGGCATCATTGTTACTAAGTCAGGTACTTTACAGATGCTTTTATGAGTTGGAGTTGGTATGCATAAAGAGTAAGCAAAGTCACTTCACTGGTGGATATGAAATAATAGATCATCCAATTTTTCAAGACATGTTTCTTCTATCTCTTAATGACACACTTCTATCAACATATTTAGATATTTGTGGCAGGTTAATATGGGCGATTTTTACCTGGCAACAGCCCTTAACAGCAACATGTTTTCAGACCACTAGTAACACTGAGACAAAATGGAAGATCAGACTATAAAAACCTCTGGATAATGTATGTCAGGAATTTTCAGTCATTAATTTGCCTTACCAATAGTCTCATTTCATTCCCTAGCAACTTTGAATATAAACTCAGTTTTGTTTTCCTGTTCAAAATTACCTCTTGGGAACAACTAAGAGGATTCCCTTGTTAACCTTAATGAAATTCAGTGTTTCATTTATTCCTAGTTTAAGATAAATCACAGAATTCAATATTGCACAGTAGTGCTCTGTATCTATGCAGTATGTCATGGCTTGAGAGTTACAAAAATTAAGATGGTAGAGCTGTATTTCAATGTTATTCTTCTATTTCTGTATACATACTTTTATACAGTCGCTATTTCAAAATTCTTGTTAGTATTATACATGTACAAAAATCATTGCTTTCATCCATCAAGCTTCTTTCATCCTGCCTGAGGAAGATTTTATATCAACTCATAACAAAGGCATATATATTCTTCTACTGGAGCATTAGAGGAGAAAAGACCTTGCTCCTGAAGGGAGTAATAAGTCTCCCCCGCTATTTGTTGTCATTCATATGTATCCCATCTTCTTATCCACTGGTACAGAAGTAGCAGTTAAAATCATTCAGTAAGTCTCTTATGATGTATGTTGATTGTGGTTGAATTTCAGCAGTATTTCTCTGGTACGGCAGATGCTCCTCTTGTGGTAGATGCTTGCCCAGAATCGGTTCCTCAATGTGTTAGCATGTTATATAATTTTAATTTTCTACTAGTACCTCACTATATTGAAATTATTCAATTTCTCTTTTTCTGGTTGAAGAGCCTTCTGGACTTTGTTTTTGAATATTTAAAGAGACATGATATCACACTGCATTCTTAAAAGGAAGTAATTGACACTGTGTTAAAATGTGTATGTCTATACCATATAATTCAAATGAGAAAAGGAAAGAAGGAAATTAAAAACAATGTGAATGATCACAGAACTTGTTAGTCCCATTGGTGTCTTCTGATTTTTACCTCTTTCCTTATTCCATTGCAATAACGAACTACATATATATATATACACATATATAAAAGGACACAGCTGATGGTCTGCATCAAATATGAGCTTTGTCCTGTTTTTAATTTTCAGTGCTGAATTTTCTTTACACAGCCTTGATATCCTTCATAAGTTTGGTGCATTTTTAAGCAAAAAATAATTTTACATGTTCAGATTATCTATGTTATAGGGAAGAAAAATACTGCATCACTGCTAAGTGACTTGAAACAAACAAGTAATCTGACCCACAAACAGTAACTTTTCAGGGTGTTTTATATCCAGTTTTTAATTCTGTGATTTAGGACTTGCCCACACACTAAGTAATATTATTCATCTTATCTTACCATGCAACACTGATCTGTTACAAATCTTATCTATAAATGATCCTCTTTTATACGCTATATGTACTGAAAAGGTATACAGTCCTTTTCTGCATATGTAGTCACTTCTACATATCCTTTCTGCATCATCAAGCAGACACAGACAGCATTGCTCATTGTTATCATGCTTTGAAATGTTTCCATTTCCCACAGTCATTTCCACTTAACAAAACTCAATTTCAGCATATTAAAAACAAGGTCCCCTGATCATAAAAAAGTTTCATTGCAACAATAAGCTAGAGCACAGGAAAAAAAAACAAAACAAAACATAACAAAACAAATAATCAAATTCTCTCTTAATTAAAAGCAGCTCATTTTTTTGAATAAAAAGAAATATGACAAAATGTGGGGATATAAATTTTTCATCATCAATATTATTATACCTCATCCACTCATGTTCTCACTATTTTTTTTTTTTTGAGGTATGGAAATTCTGTTAGGGTATCAGACAAGAATGTGATTTCTTGCATGACAGTTCTGTATACGTATACAGACTTACTACATCTGGTTATATCCTATATTCATATTATTACATTAAGTCACATTTTCCAGATGAAACAAGTATACCTTGCATATCAATGCATATGATTATGCACACATATAAATATATTCTCAGAAACACAAAATCTCTGAGAGATTGTATTATATATATATTGTGATTATATTATACATATAATATAATCTCAGAGATTATATTATATATATTGTGAAATCTGACCTCAGGACTTTCTCATGAAGAAATAGAAGCCAGTTTACCCATATTACTATGTAACCTTCTGTGAAACAGAAAACTCTTTTAAAATTAATTTTAGGTGTTAATTAAAGGCCTGATTCAAACCCCCTCTTGAGGCCCAGGCCAATTTGTCCATTGCATTCAGTAAATTTTGGAACCAATCCTCTGACATCTCTATGACAACAGAAAAATGCTGACTATTGTAATTCAAATATAAAAAGCAGTAAATGAGTTTGCAAAGAAAAGCTGAAAGATTTAAAATGCTGATATCATGAATATAGTGATGTCGAGACAGAATATTAAATCAGGGTACAGAGATTTATTTATATATATTTCAGCAGTTACGAATGATTTCCCAAATTAGGAGAGGGTGTTCAAAAATAGTTCTAAGACTCCTCTTGATTATAACCAGATTTGGCAAGTTTCATCACACCGGAAATCAGTCAGACAAAATAACACAATAAGAAGATGCAGAAGTATATAAAACTTTTAGATGACTAGAAATATATTTTAAAATGGGAAACATAGGCAATACATCTTGGGGGGGAAACGGACAAAAATAGTAACCTTTTATTAAGTGGAAAAGTCTTACCATGTTCTACACAAGTCAGAAAAACCACTGGTTCCTGTAAAATACTTACAGACATCATTCTATAATGCAGTATACCCTAAGAGATGAAAGAGTTTGCATGTCTGATCAGACTGCAGATAACATGAGTTAAGCTAATTTTCCTGCAGTGGATACACTTTCCCACAGTGTGTGTTGCTGTTAATCATTTTATTGACTGAAGTTCATCCCTGTCCAGGGGACCTGTCCAATACCCATGGAGAGAAATTAAAACTTGTTCCTGCAAACACTTAAGCATCTGCTTATTTTTGCGTGAGTAAGGAGCTCTTTTCAATGTTAGCAGGCTTACTGATCTGTATAGACTTTAATGTTCATAAATGTTTCATGACATTTCTGAATATAACCATCAAGAAAGACTATTTTAAATGTGTGGTGCTTTTATTTTGTACTGGCCCTCAGTGTAACAGTGAATTGGCATGAAGTAAACTGTTTGTCCTGCAGAAATATAAAAAGTCAGGTTTTTAATTCCATAATTATTATATATTGTGAAAAATAAAAATATGATTCTACAGTCCTTACTTCCGACTCAGGAAATATTTTACTGGCAATAAGTGGACCAACATGTAAAGGTACAATACCACTGAAATTAGTGGAGTTGTAACTGGTGTAACTAGCACTAGTACTGGACTACAGCCACAAGATTTCTCACAGTGCTTTTGAGTAAAATATTGCTTGAAGAGAAACTGCATCTTTAGGCTATTCCACAATAATTATAACAAAATTAAAAAATACTGAAGGAATATTTTTGGGTATCAGCTTTTATATGCAAGATTGTCATTGAAAGCCTGAAAGAAGAAGGCCTAGTAAAGAGGACAGGTACACGGATCCTGAAGACAGGATCTGTTAAAAAAAAAAAAAAAGGAAAGAAAGAAACTGAAAGGAACAGAAAGACTGAGCTGCTCCAAAGCCAATTAATACTTTTTAAATAGTGCTTGGCCTAACTAGAGAGAGGGAGGGAACTATTGAAGTATGAGATAAAGAGAGAGAAGACTGATGAATAGTAAAGAGAACCCTTTACATCATTTTTACTGAAAGAAACTTCTTATGAAAAGACAAATTCTGATCAGATCTCTTCAGCAGTGGAGGTTGGCCTCTAAGAAGAGCTGAACTGGTGTTTTGAAGCTATTCTGACAGTTGGAACAGAAAATTCTCAAGGAGCAGAGAGAATACTTCATTTATCTTAATTACATTTTAGCTCCCAAGCACTCTACTGGCTTCCAAGGCTGTACCCACTGTTTACCCATTAGAGATTTTATTTATGCAATGGCAGCATATTTAATTTGCTATTCTAAAAATACTCCTTTCAGCTGAACTATTTTTTAAATACATTTCTATTATTTATTTTTATGGATTTGGAAATTCCCTTAGAGCTCAGTGACATTTCTTTGCTCAATATCATAGAATCATAGAACCATAGAATAGTTAGGGTTGGAAAGGACCTAAAGATCATCTAGTTCCAACCCCCCCGCCATGGGCAGGGACACCCCACACTAAACCATGTCACCCAAGCACTGTCCAGCTGCTTGAACACCGCCAAGGATGGAGCATTCACAACCTCCCTGGGCAGCCCATTCCAGCTCCTCACCACCCTCACAGTAACGAATTTCTTCCTTATATGCAATCTAAACTTCCCCTGTTTAAGTTTTAACCCGTTCCCCCTTGTCCTATCGCTACAGTCCTTAATGAACAGTACCTCCCCAGCATCCTTATAGACCCCCTTCAGATACCGGAAGGCTGCTAGGAGGTCTCCACACAGCCTTCTCTTCTCCAGGATGAGCAGTCCCAACTTTCTCAGCCTGTCTTCATATGGGAGGTGCTCAAGACCCCTGATCATCCTCGTGGCCCTCCTCTGGACTTGTTCCAACAGTTCCATGTCCTTTTTATGTTGAGGACACCAGAACTGCACACAATACTCCAAGTGAGGTCTCACGAGAGCAGAATAGAGGGCCAGGATTACCTCCTTCGACCTGCTGGTCACGCTCCTCTGGATGCAGCCCAGGATACAGTTGGTTTCTGGGCTGCGAGCGCACACTGAAGCGGGCTCATGTTCATTTTCTCATTGACCAACACCCCCAAGTCCTTCTCTGCAGGGCTGCTCTGAATCTCTTCTTTGCCCAACCTGTAGCTGTGCCTGAGATTGCTCCAACCGAGGTGTAGGACCTTGCACTTGGCATGGTTAAACTTCATCAGGTTGGCATCAGCCCACCTCACAAGTGTGTCAGGGTCTCTCTGGATGGCATCCCTTCCCTCCAGCGTATCAACCGAACCAGACAGCTTGGTGTCATTGGCAAACTTGCTGAGGGCGCACTCAATCCCACTGTCCATGTCACCGACAAAGGTGTTGAACAAGACCGGTCCCAACACCAATCCCTGAGGGACACCACTCGTTACTGGCCTCCAGCTGGACATGGAGCCATTGACCACAACTTTTTGCGCGTGGCCATCCAGCCAGTTCTTTATCCACTGAGTGGTCCACCCATCAAATTGGTGTCTCTCCAATTTAGAGACAAGGATGTCATGTGGGACAGTGTTGAGCGCTTTGCACAAGTCCAGGTAGAAGACACCAACTGCTCTGCCCATGTCCATAAATTCCGTAGCCCCATCGTAGAAGGCCACCAAATTGGTCAGGCAGGATTTCCCCTTAGTGAAGCCATGCTGGCTGTCACCAATCGCCTTGTTTTTTTCATGTGCCTTAGCATGCCTTCTAGGAGAATCTGCTCCAAGATTTTGCCAGGCACAGAGGTGAATATGTTTAAAAATTAGTTGGTCACTTGTATTGAATGCTCACTGAAGGAGCCTAACTAGTCTGTGATTCTATGGTTCTATGTATAATGTCTCTCACCCTGTCAGTAGAGCTTCACTTTGGCTATTCAGTCATTCATCTAAATATTTTCAAAATCTGCCCTTTATGTTACAGGGTGGTAGGTATTTTGGGGGGTGACTTTTTTCTCCCTTTAATTGAACTTAATGACAAAAAAACCAGCTACAGTAGTAAAAAGCACTGTTTTGTCTTTAAATGGGAACTACTATTTACTACATGTTCCTCTGAAATATCTTGAAGCATATGGCAAGAGGGTGGAAACTGCAATGAAATGAAGAGCTGTGTTAACATGCTTACTGAACAGATACTATACAAGAAAATTTACTCAGATGTGGCATTAACTTTACAACTCCTCTTTTCTATGAATTCACCATGTTACCATTCCTTAGAGGATTTTTTCCCCTGGCAAGCATGAATGCAATATTTCTGTGAAGAGCAACTTTTACATGATCTCTTTAAGGGTTTCATGCACCTCCTAATGCCCTTTCGTAAAACCAAACAAAACGAGTTTTGGCAAATGCATCATAATAGTTAACACCAATTTAGAATATTGTTCCATAAGATGTCTCTAAAAATGCAGTAGAAGTACCGTGGAGTCATAAAATCAGATTCTTTTCAGCATCTATGAAACACAGCAAGAGCCAGGGCCAGATTAAAATGACCAAGCAGTGAAGCAAGTGATTGAGCTTCACCTGGCACAAAATCTTTGTCCTGGGTTCAGCAGTAGCAGTTATTTTTCTCCTTCTTCATAGCTGATGCAGTGCTGTGGTTTTGACTTTCAGCCTGGAAACAGTGCCGATAACCCCAATGTTTTAGTTGTTGCTAAGAAATGTTTACTCTGACCAAGGACTTTGTGAGTCTCATGCTCTGCCAGGGAGGAGGGGAAGCCAAGAGAAAGCAGAGACAGGACACCTGACCCAAACTAGCCAAAGAGGTATTCCATACCACAGCACGTCATGTCCAGTATATAACTGGGGGCAGTTACCCAGAAGGGCCAGATCGTTGCTCGTGTCGGGCTGGGTATCTGTCGGCAGGTGGTGAGCAGTTGTATTCTCTTCCCTTGTTATTTCCCTTATCATTATTATTATTGGTGGTAGCAGTAGTGGTTTTGTGTTATACCTTAGTTACTGGACTGTTCTTATCTCAACCCGTGGGAGTTACATTCTTTCGATTCTCCTCCCCATCCCTCTGGGAGCAGGGCAAGGGAGGAATGACAGGGAGAGTGAGTGAGCGGCTGCGTGGTTCTGAGTTACTGTCTGGGCTTAAACTATGACAAGCTTCCATCGAAAATGAAACTATGAAGAAAAGAACAGGACAACAAAATATGTTGATGGTTGCAGTGTCTCTTTTGGGCCCTGGAGCATCTGCTGCACAGGCACCAGATGCCTGGATTTGCTCCTTTTGATTACCTTTCTTCCATTTTTGTGTCTGCTGCTGCAGTCCCACAATCTGAATGAAAATTGGGTTAACGCTTTTTTTTCCTTTCATTCTTCTCCTTTGGCCAGCAATGTGGGCAGAATAAGGAGAAAGCAGCATGGTGCACATAACATATATTTGTTATTTCTCAGCTATGGGCAAAGTACCAGTCCAAGGCTCAGGAGGCTGAATATACCTAAGCCAGCCTGTGCAACGCTCTTGTACAATGAAAGAGTGAAAATAGTCAGGGAAGTCAGGAAGAGCTGCTTGCCTTGTGTTGGTCATAAATGTGCAAGCATCAGAGGCAAGATGCAACAGTAAAAGCATGCCAGTTCCACTTCTCTGCACAGGCTTTTAACATTCACTGACCACATTTCCATTACATGACTTTATTTTTTAGAATTTTAAATATATTGCTTTTTACTAAGGACAACCGTAGTCATCTAGTTGTTTCTTTGTAAAATGTGTGAAGCAGAGGAACTCTACAACTAAAGTATTTGATTGCTCCAAAACTGTGTCCAGCAGCATCATAATGCTAAAGTAGCAGCTCTCCTCTTTACCCAGATTTTTTAAAGATACTAGGAAAACACTAAAAATTTGGTAGAAAATGTGGGATTACTGAGTCTTCTGCTGCAGAAAGTATAATCAAGGAAAGATTTCTAACCAGCATAAGTCCTTGTCTGTGCTATTTACAAAACCACCCAAAAGCCCCTTGTCTGTTTCCTCATCAAAAATTATTAATAGTTCCGTAACTGTTTTCCAATTAAATAAACAAACGATACTGAAGTTCAGAACACAAATTTAAACTGAAGACATTCTGCCTCTGTGTCTCAAACCTGATAAATCCTTTGAAATGTTTAGATCCTTTGGAAAAAGTATATCTGATTAATTAAAAAGTACAACACTTTTAAGAGTAACTCATCCTTCAGAGCTGTCTCCAGACCTGATAGAGGGCATCTTTGTGAGATTTTTCACTACGTTAGCTGAGTATTGATTCAGATTCCTTATTCTACATCTATTCTTATGTTTGCATTTTCTCAATTTCAAATTTAAAATGTTTATTGACCGCATGCAAAGAACAAGCGCAGTACATGATATGTTCTAAGCATCAAGTTTATAAAAACATCTATCTCTTCCCACAGACTACGACAACGAATATTTTGATACTATAAAAAAGATTGAGTTTATGTTTTTATAAGTCATAATTTGAAGGACTTTTTTTTTTCTTTTTTTATTATATGGATTTACTGCTACATGGATTGAAAACAGAGAAATTATGTGTCATTTTAAATTGTGCAGATCTCTGTGCTGTTAGAGATTGAATGCTGCATACACAGGATGTTGCCTTCACTTGGATTAAAAATTAGAAAGTAAAAATTAATCTTCTTGTGACAATTTTAACTTAAATTCTCTAACAGAATAATATATGATGCACTTCACGAAATTTTATTTGCCACTTTCTTTTTCCTTAGGTGAGAAATTCAGTGGACAACAGCAAAATCTACGAAGATTTAAAGTAAGATTTCACATGCACTCACTTTCTAAGTGTTCATTGTTACAGATTTTTGCAATGTTAGTTATTTTTTTCTAAAATGCCTATGACATTTTTTTTGTTCGAGTTTTGTGTTATAAACCACAAGCTTCCTTATAATTGGCAATATTTAGTACCTCTTGCAAAGTGTATCCCTTTTGAAATTTGAGAGGTTCCTCTAGTCAGGAAACAAAGCACAATGCTTGGATCAGTACATCATGTAATAAACTCTTGTATAAATCTCTTAAGATGCAGGAATGAGATCATAGTTCAGATTTTGCAGTGTTGTAACAACAGCTGCTGCAGTGTGATTCCTGGGGTGTGCAATAAATTAAATGGAAATTTAGGAAATGCATTGAATGTGGACCAGCAGTACCAACAAAGAGTACTGATATCTCACACTAGTCTTTATGCAGTAAATAATACTCCTCTGTAAAGGCAGAGTAAGACTGGAAAGCAGTACAATTAGTACTTACAAGAGTAAGAAAGTATGCTACAAGCTATAGTTGTACGAAAAGATAAGTCAAACCTTTAATACTCTTTCTACCTACTTTGTAAAAGGTAATATGATGGTTAGGCACCATCATATTATGACCTGACCTATCTCATTTTGATGAGTAACGTAGAGTATTCATTGACCTGGTTATGAAATAGATCACTCCCTAGTGAGAAAACATTTTAGACTTAATACTTTGTGTGTTAAGCATAAGAGCAAATTTCTGAATATCTTGTATGTGTACAGACATTTTGGCAATTTATGATACATTCTATATAATATATATATGATAATGTATAGGAAATTTGAGGTTGTTGATTATATTATGAAACAGCTAAATTATTTCTGTATTCAAGGACAGTCTTCAAATTTCATATATTAACATATTATATTTAACACATTGATAGCAGAGGTGACAAAAGTGGTGAAAAACACTATCACACATTTTTCTGGAGTTATTAAGAGAAGTAAACCTGCTGACTTCATTGTGGAGATCGACAGAAGAATCTAAGATGATCAAGTGAATGGATAAAATTCAGCATGCAGCAAATATGTGGTGATGCTTCCTGAGAAAAACAGTCCTAGCATCGCAAACACTCACAATTTGAAGGTGGTTAATTTATTTTCAGGGTTAGATAGCTCATCTCAAAAGTAAATACAGTAACATTGGGCAAGACGAGGAGCAGGACAAAAACAATGTTCAAAATATTAAGACATTTTTTGCATTTGTAGTGACTATATACCTAGCATCCTTCAATCTGATACAGAGATAATCTTAGGAAAGACCAGACAGAGGTTTATAAAATCATGTCTGCTGCATAGAAAAGAAGGGAACAAGCATTCATTTTTAATTCTAGTACTAAAACTATAGTCCAGAAACCGAAAGTAAGAAATACAAGGTTCAGAACCAATACAGCTTATAAGGAAGATGTGAAACTCCTTGCAAAAAATAATATTGGGGATTCAAAATTTTCCATGGGAAAACAAACAAACACAAAAAAATATAGAAGGAAAACCCCATAAAGGTGTAAATATACTGATATTCCCTCTGGCTTCAGAAAGTCCCTAAGGTGTTATCGTGTAGGTACATGCCTGGGGGTAATATCGCTGCATATTGATACTGGTTTACATTTGTCAAAATTTCCATATTACCCACTTAATACCCTAGGGGATCTATTGTGTTACAAATATCTTGGGCCATTCTTGATTTTATGATACAGCTTATAGAATATATTAACAACTGGAGAGTAACACTTAAAATTATGGCTAGTGAGTTAAGTAAGTTTCCAGATGCATCCTTTAGTCTCTTTCCAGCCAGCAATTTTATACTTTAAGTCTCAACCTTGTGTTTTATGGCAGTGGCAATACCAGAAGAAGCCCAGAAAAGTCTTGCTGTTAAGTATCACATTCCAGCAAGATTCACCCTTGCTTAGTTAAATCGTGTTGGATATTCACAGCAAAAAGCCCTATGTTTTGTACAGACCTCAACAGAGGGAGTTATTCTAAGCTATGAGAAACTTAAGAAAATGTTAGTATTTTTTTCTCAGACATTCCTCACTGAGATGCCCGCACACAATAATACAGTGGGGAAACTGTCACAGATAAGAAGGAAAATCAACCACACCAAGTAAGACAGGTTTTTGTGACTCTAGAAATAAAATGGAGCTTTTGAATATGAATGAGAAATAAATGAAAATGATAGATCAACAGGAATAAGCTACCTAAGACATCCCTCTGTGATCAAATTCAAATGATATTTAACTTTTTAATATAAAGAAAATTCTTTACAATAGCTTTAAAACGTATATAACAACTGGGTTTATTTTACGGGGAGACTCTTCTATTTGATTGTCTGTGGAAAGAAGTGGGTATTAAAAAGCACAGTATGAAAACACCAATGTAGGAGAAGCTTTTCTTCTCACAGCAAATGATACCTCTCTTGCTTTTTATTTTCCATATTGTCACTAACTGGATAAGTTTCTGCTCTTTCTGGCTTATTTGTTGATGGGAGATTGATGAGCACACCCATCAGTGTATTCTTGGACAGGGGCTGACCAAGCACTGTGTTTATCTGCAAGAGGTGTTATTTAATAGCATCAATCCTGATTAGTACAAAGTATTATATTTAAATTTCCTGTCTCTGTGTGTCTCTTTGTGTTTTAAGTTAGAAAAAAACAATGGAGACAAACATTGGAAGATGGTTTCTAGAGCTAATTGACTAGCATATTTAAAGTGGGTTGTGGTTGCTTAGAAACATAGCCTTTAACAGAAGCCTGATTATTAAATAGTCTGCAGGGCAATGTAGGACAACATGATTTTACAAGAGCAAGAATCACAGTGAAAGATGGTCCATGGCTTAATATTAAAGGAAACATATTTACAAATAACATTTTAAATTTTAAGCCCAATTAAACAACATTATTGAACAAATTTCGAGCAACGCTTATGCCACTGCAGTAAATTCAAACTCGGCGTCACAAAGCCTGTGGGCCAATGTGCTGTTTATGAGGCCCTCTGTTAATTTCAGCAGTTGTTATTTCTTCTCTGTGGCTGATCTGGAGAATTTCTGATTAACTTACTATACTAAAATGCATATTATGTAGGGAGAAGCTGATTATGGAGCTCAGAGGACACTGAGAGCTCTAAAGTGCAGCAGCCTTTAATTATGTCACAGCCTCTCAACAAAATATGTTCTACAAGGGTACTGATATTTCCAATATAGATGACTTATTAAGAGTATCTATAGTAAATCTAATCTATAACCAGATTAGATTATCTATATCCATTGAAATCTCATGATCTAATTATGTATTTGAAAAATGTAAATAACACCTATGATGTCATTTGTTTTGGGATTCTCAATGACAAAAACCATGTTTCCAATTTCTTCATCAAATTTTGTTAATATCACAGGGAGCTTTGATTCTCTAAGTAAAGTAATGGATTTCTATTTACCCACTACACTTGAAACCATCAATACTTCTGTTGCAGCAATGAGGTCACTTGAACACTGGATCTTTGTGAAAGAACTAGATATTATGGAAAATTACAGTTTTAGAGCACACCTTTGTGTGTGTGTGTGTGTGTGTGTGTATGTGTGTGGCTTAGCACAAAGCACTATACAAAGAATAGGATGAGAAGAATTGTTTCCTGACTGGTTAAAATTTAGATTCAGGCTTCAGTGCTCAAGTTTTGTCAAAAAAAAAAATATAAATCAGAGGAACATTATAGGAAGCCTGGCCTATGGCAAATAAATAGCAAACAAGGACAATGATTTTTAACATGGTCTTTTTTACTGGGAAAATTATTCTAATTACAAAAATATTAACTATTCCAGAGCAAATTAATAGCTGTTAATGAGGACCACAGAAAAAGAAGGGTAAAGGAGTGAGGGGAAGACAATCACCATAACGAGTAAATCAGAAGCTTCAGTGTTAATAAAAACACACACTATCAGGGTTTCAAAGTAAATGTCGTCATAAAAATATGATTCTTCTAGCCTTCTTAGTTATCCATCTTAAGAAGATATTATATGATTTAAAGTATTCAGTAGCTTACTGACCAAGACTAAACTTCTCTGATTATTCCTTCAGTTAAGGTTCTGTACAAATAGCCAGCTTTCTAAGCCCTATGGGCTTCTACTGCAAACTTCCCTTACCGCCACTAACTGGGACTAAATCTGCAATGAAAACAGGAAGAATATTTATGTATAAAATGAGTGATAAGAGCTTCACACAAAACTCTGCCACATGAGTAGGATGCAGCCATATACATAAACTACTGAAGACCTGGTACTGAAAACATCCAAACTCACTATTAAAATAAATCAGTATTTATAGCCATACTATATCAACAGTAATTAGTGGAAAACTGTATTATTCAAAACTATAGCTTTTCTTTAACAAACAATAAATATTAATCGAAAAAATCAACAGTCAAGTTGATCTTGTTTCCTGCAGATTAAATCCTTTTTTATTTTATAATTTAATGGAAGGCCATTAAATGAAACTATTATTGGAAAACATACACTCATGAACCCTATTTAGGAGAATTGCAGCTAAAAGCATATTACACCTCTGGACAGAAATAAAAGAAATGGGCATGACTTCTTCAACTTCGATGAGTCATATGCCCTTTTCTGCCTTGTAAAAGGTTATGAGTTGTCATAACATAACTCACTGGGATGTAAGCTTGTCATAAGATATTTCAGAAAATAGAATCAGTCTTATCATTTGATATTATCTACTTAGTATTTACATACCAAGAACTTGATTAACCAAGTTCATAGATGTAGTTGCTAATTTCTATTAGAGAAGATTCTAGGCTCTCAAGATTACACTACTGGGTTACCTGGCAGCTACCATAAGATATCTTCCTGTAGTTTCTGCAATTTTATGTAACGTGCTCCTCAATTTACAGGAGTTCAGCACGGGATTCTTTTGCTTTATAAGGATGGCAAATTTGAAGATGACCTAAAAATTTTTAGGGTGATAAGTAATGACTTAGACAATTTTTAGTTCTAATTATAATTGTAAAGCAAATAACTTAATTTTGGAATCGTAAAAAAAAAAAAAAAAAAGAAAAAAAAGAAAACAAACAAACAAACAAAAACAACAGTTGGAAAAGCCAATAAAGAATGTCTTTCCAGACAGATAAAAAGATTTGCAGGGGTGTGGTTAAATCTCTTGAATGCTTTAGTCTTTTTCTAACTATAAGAAAGTTTCTAAGTTGATTACCTTTACAAATAAAAGCAGTGCAAAAATTTTTGTATAAAATAAATTGTAGTTATAAACCTTAATCTTATGGAAATATTCTTATACGATGTTTTCCATAACTTGAGCTAATTTGACTATCCCAGAAAGAACTGATGAAAATATTTCTTCAATGACTATTATAATAATGATAATTATCATTATTATTATTCTAAAATAATAGACTAAATTTTCATAGTCCTTAAAGCGTACAGTATTTTATTCCCTCTCTCTTCATCCAGATGGTTAATGGAAATCCAGCATTGAAAAAAACTATAAACTGTTCCACCATCCTACAGAATGCATGCTAGCTGTCTCTTCCCTTGAAATTCACAGGATGAGATTTTTTTATCAATGGGAAATTGAGAAGAAAAATACTTTGCATAGATTTACTAAAAAGGCATGACTTGTGATCTGTCATGTTAAGAACTGTTTGGAAAGGGCTGTTAAGTCAATTAAAATAGGAATAATTACACAAGAAATAAATGGCAGTTTGTGCCCTTTCCCATGTTATTGATTAGCTCATTATACTATGTTCCCTGTAGTGCATAATGATTTACATAATTAAAACCTCTTTATGTCTAAGTTTGCATAAAGGCCCTAAGAACCTGCTTCTTTAGCCATTTTACCTCTCATTACTGAGTTCTGAATGTATCATCATACAGGCAAGAGAGAGATTGTGCTCCTTATGCACGTTGAAGTTCAATGTCAACTCTTTCCATTTGCATAGAAGTAGAACTGAATTCCTGGTGGGATGAGAATTTCTCTAATTTTTCTTCATGTATGAATCATAGAATCATAGAATAGTTAGGGTGGGAAAGGACCTTAAGAACATCTAGCTCCAAGCCCCCTGCCATGGGCAGGGACACTTCACACTAAACCATGCCACCCAAGATCTCATCCAACCTGGCCTTGAACACCGCCAAGGATTACAGTGAATAGCTATATTTGAGTTATACCATTTTTTAACTGGTTAAGATCATTAAAGTAAATCTGGAGATACCTTAAGTGGGTGCCAGCTGAACTCGTACTCTATTTAAGGACTGTACCGTCACTAACTGCATAATTTCAAGACAGAATCCATAGATTCCAATGTCTCTGAATTAATCTGACATAATAACTTTGTGTTTAAATGACAGGAAATTAGCTGAAACTGTGAATCTAAACATGTTTGGGACTGATTATATGCCGGTTTTACTAAACCTGTCATTAATACACTATTTTCTTTTTTAGGTGGATTAAACATGTAGGGACTGAAAAACAAATTATGGTCTAGATACCAGCAATTAATGTTGTGAGTCCTGTTTTCTTGCTGTGGGCACTGTGTATCTTAATAATATGTTTAAAGTTTTAGCTTTTGTTTCCCTTGGGTGAATGCTGCTATTGGGCTATTTTTTTTATCATGATGTAATCACAGACATTAGTTCATGTGACTTCTTCTCAGCAATCAAACTGATTATTATTAGACTGTTTAATAATATATTTTAATGCTGATTTTACTGCTTGTCCAGGGAAAGATCTATTCTTTTTTCTTCCTGTAATCACTTTATCCCTGTTTTGTGTGAAACAAAATGCTCTCTGAAACAAGCAGTACCTCACTAAATATTCCTTTATAACCATAAAACAGTGTCTGCTTCGTGTAGGAGAGCAGGGTTGTCAGCCCTATAATATGAAGCCTAGTAACAAGAGCAGAAGACTTACTCTTTTTAAGGTCTTTGCATTTGCTCTGAACAAAAAGATGTGGCATCTAATTAATAGAAGAAGAGGGTAGGAATTTATGTTTGATCATAAATATAGTGTATTCTGAAGTACTGTAAACATGAAAAGGCTAATAAGCTGTCCCTATGGATAAGGTGAAATATTTTCAGAAACAGCAAAGAAATATTTTAAACACTAAGAATATCTTGCAGATATTCTATCTGGAATGGTACACAACTCTGAATGTGAGAAAAATGGTGTGAAGTGCTCCTGTGGGGCATCAGTCAATTTCTACTCAAAAAAATTCACTGTAAGAATCCATCGTTTGGCAATGTCCCACTTCATGAGTCTCTACCTCTATACTCCATCCCAAAATATTTTTTGGAGTATCTTACTGCAAGGGAGCTCAAACATGCCCCTTGTTTGGATTAGGATTAATTATCCTAGACAGAAGACATAACTCAGACAAAACAGCATTTCCCTCAAGCTGCAATTTTCCGATAATATATTATGTCTATTATGACACAGGTATGTGGACTAAAAAGAGGTAATACATGCATGTTTGAAAGAGTGTCTAACACAATGAAGAAAATGGAGACCTTGTCCCTCTTCAGTATAGATTAAAAGGTACTGGTTTGTTAAACTTAAATAAAGCATGAGAGGCTAAGCAAATTCATTATAAATGCAATGAATAAAGGTACTTATTATAAATGTATCTAGGGTATCAATGGCAGATAAGAAAAACTAATTTATAAGCTATCATCCTGATATAAAATGAAGCAGAGGCTAATAGATCAATTTAGAACAAAGGATAAAAATTAGTATGTGTTTGGTTTAGTATTTGTGTTTTTCTTTTTAACTGCCAGATGTGCGAAGGCCTGGAACAGCCACCCAAATAGTGATAGAGAGGAACCAACACAGTTTCAGAACAGATTTTCGTAAATCTTTGAGTGATTGACTGACGGAAGGGGCATTCATGTTGGTGGTGTGAAACTTCAAGAACTGGGTTTGTTGGACTCCCCAAGGGGGAAATGGAAGGACAATTGATTTCCTTACATATTTCATTACAATGAGAACAACCAAAGCAGAAGCAATTTTGTGACGTCGGATGGTTGTTCTGGTGCCACTCAGAACCAGCTCCTGTTAGGCATTACTGTTGAGAAAGCTGGCTGAAATTAAATTGTGAACCACAGGGATAAGTGTGGACCAGGTTTAAGATACATTTACAAAGAGCTTTTTCTGTAATTTCCCATGAATTCCCTTTCTTTTCTGATACCTTGTCATTACTTATACTATTTAAAAATACACACATCCTTATCGCTGAAAACCTGTATTGCTTCCCCTAATGGCAGTAACACTAATATTTTGCTTCTGATGCACATGCGATTTTTTCTTTTTACTAGTTTTCTGTTAGTAATTTTAAAATCTAGGTTGTGCATTGCTTTTTGTAGTGAAGTGGTTAGGCATTCGGTTCATTATATATGACAAGTTATTTTGTTTTAGGCTTAAAATTAGCAAGATGGTATCACTGTCAAGTCTTATCTCTGGCTCTCATTATGATTTTAAATTTCAGCTAAAGGCTTTCTATTTGCAGGGAAATGAATGCCCATGGGAAACAAAGGAGCAATTCATGGTTGTGATTAGAAGAAAGGTGATAATTCATTTGTGAATATAAACATAACCTACAATTCCTAAATAATTGCAATATTACCATTAGCAATAAGCAAACCGTGCAGGCTTAACATGGTTAGCATCTACACAGAATTTGGATCAGTACATAAAGATCCTGATCTACAGTAGTGTTACACTATAAATTATTCATGTTTCACTGTCATATAGAATACTTCCTGTGCTCTGACCTTCTATAATTACTGATGCTAGTTTGTCAGAAAGGCTTCCTTGAAGTTAAAAAAATATTGCATTATTTTAGTCATTCATTAAAAGACTGATTAAAGTATGTCTGAGAGCAATGCATATCTAATTTATAATTATACACATCATGATAAAGTCAGTGGATCACACCAGGGTTTTTTGTGGGGTTTTTTTTTCTGTTCCGTTTAATATCAAGGTATGTGGTTTGAATCCAGTCTGGATCTTAAGTAGATTTTCTGTACAATATCTTCTGTAAAAGAAGGGTTGAATACTCCAATTTTTTTCCCATACTTTGCATTATTTAAAAAATATTTAATGATGAGAAGTTTGTAAAATAGTTAACTTGAATCTCTCTAACTTTCAGAAAATGTAACTTTGGTGAAAGTGTTTGAGAAAACAAGACCTTAATTTTAAGGATTACCTTATGTTGAATGTCTCACCTTCATCATAAGTATGCCACCTCACACACACACGTTGTTTTAGAAAACAAGTAGTAAGAAGATGGCAAAAATTATCCTTTGAACTTAGTTGTAATAGCTGAATATTAGATAGTTTCCAGTGGCAGTATGAATGAATCAAAGCCTTGAATGTCAGTGTTTCTGATTATAAAACACGCCTCTTTCTCGATAAGAGGTATAATGAGTCATCTTCAAATGAATAGGCAAGTGTTTAACAGTAAAACCAAAAAAAGAAAGAGGTAGGCATGTTTACAGTGCCCGGTGGGATATAGTGCCAGAGGTTCCTGCAGTAGCAGAAATGTCTACCAGGAAATACATGGTCCACGGTGCAAAGATGTATGGGTGAATTTGTTTGGCTCTAGAAGCAGAATAGCATGGTCGTGCAGCATTGCCCCTGAGCTATTGAGTTCTGAAAAGTGACAGAGCTTATTAGCTTGCAGACTATGCCTTGCTAGCGAAGGCATACTGCTTCTAGATGAGAATTGGCTTTTGTGCAACTCCCATGCTTTGTGGTGCTACTACAACCACATTAGGAGGGGTGAAGTGGATGCAGGTGTCTTGATTGCTACCGTGTGGGCAGTCCCATTTTTATAGGAGAAAAGGCTCCTTTTGCTAGTGCTTAATAAATGCTATATCACAGCAAAAATTATATCTCAACATTGCATTAAAATGATCGTTGGCATTTGGTACAGATAAATTAAGTAAGCACTGAATTTAGAATAACCTTAAATGATGTGTAACTAATTTCTGGGCTATGAGTTTTTCCCATGTGTACAACCAGTTACATAGTTTGTAGAAATAGATGGAAACTTAAAATTGTATAACATTTGCTTATTGTAGATGAGATTTCCTGCTTAAAAATATACTTTTAAAATTATATTTCATTAAAAAAAATGTTTTCAGAATTACAACTTTTATAACATGTTTGTATTATTTTTGGTAGCTCATATTAGCATCGTATCTCATAACTGAGCTGCAGAAAGCAATTTCGTCTTCTAAAGAAATTTTTTCTTTGAGCATTCAACACTAGCTATGCTGAATTTTAAGATACATATATTCCAGCTTAAAATATGTCCACATATTATTTATTCCTAGGAGTACCTTTCATTTTATTACTGCTACTAGTATTTCAAAATATTTAATGAAGTAGAAGAATTAGGTGCATTTTTAAGACTAAATGTCAAGAATTTCCCAGAATATTTTCCCTAAACTAATATTCATCAGAAATTCTGCTTCAAAGCACATTTTTAAGACACTTATTCTTGCTCAGGCAGTACACTGGGGACAGCTGAACCTCTTATACCTGAAAGAAAAAAAATGCCAAGATGTGACTGAAGTCCAGGAAGAAAACTATCTGTCTTCCTGAAAAATATTCTAGTGTTTCCCTAATAACATTTTAGCTATTAATACCTATATTGGGTAGAGTACACAGAAAGTAGTTTATCTTTTTTTGTTTTGAAACTGGGATTGATGTTTTTCTTAAACTTCTTTTGCTTGAAAGGCTAGCTTGTTGTGGCAGATTTGTCTTGAGGTGGATAACAAGAGATGGAAGAGAAAAATATGTTTTCTAAGTTGTCCACTATAATTTCTTAGACAGCTGATGTGAATTACCAGCTAGCTTTTCAATATTTATCTGTAGATCATGCCAGTACCTACTTTTCCAATTATCCCTGGGGTTCAGAAAGTGGTAAGAAGTCTGGAATCTACATCTGCCGTGTATCAAATATGTGTGTGTGTACATATTATGAGCGCCATTTTTTTTTTTTTTTCTTTGTACTAGGAATAGTTACTGATGATTTTCTACTGTTGTTGCTTCCTAATCTTCTCTGGTTCAAAATCAATGGTAAGGGAAAAGTGTGGTTCATGTCAGATACTTAAATTTCATATTAGGCATGAACTTTATCTCAACTCACTAGCTGGCCTTTAAAGGACAAGATAAGTATCCATAAATGAAAAATGATGCATTTGTATTCTTCCTAAACAAACAGAATTACGTGCTCTTAAAATCAAAGGTCGTCCTTCTTTCTAGCAATCTCTCATCTTTTCTACTTTTGGTTTCATGAGAAATTAAGGAATTATATTCCATTACCTAGTGTTTCATTAGATCCAGTAATTTTCTGAGCCTTTAAGTAGCATATATATCACTAAGAATCACAGAATCACAGAATATTAGGAATTGGAAGGGACCTCAAAAGATCATCTAGTCTAATCCCCCTGCCAGAGCAGGAACACCTAGATAAGGTTACACAGGAATGTGTCCAGGCGGGTTTTGAATGTCTCCAGAGAAGGAGACTCCACAACCTCCCTGGGCAGCCTGTTCCAGTGTTCCGTCACCCTCACTGAAAAGAAGTTTCTTCTCAAATTTAAGTGGAACCTCTTGTGTTCCAGTTTAAGTCCACTACCCCTTGTCTTACCATTGGTTGTCACCGAGAAGAGCCTGGCTCCATCCTCGTGACACTCACCCTTTATATATTTATAAACATTAATGAGGTCACCCCTCAGTCTCCTCTTTTCCAAACTATAGAGACCCAGCTCCCTCAGCCTTTCCTCATAAGGGAGATGCGCCACTCCCTTAATTGTCTTTGTCGCCCTGCATTGGACTCTCTCCAGCAGTTCCCTGTCCTTCTTGAACTGAGGGGCCCAGAACTGGACACAATATTCCAGATGCGGTCTCACCAGGGCAGAGTAGAGAGGAAGGAGAACCTCTCTTGACCTACTGGCCACCCCCTTCCAATACACTCCAGGATGCCATTGGCCTTCTTGGCCACAAGGGCACAGTGTTGGCTCATGGTCATCCTCCTATCAACCAGGACCCCCAGGTCCCTTTCCCCTTCACTACTCTCTAATAGGTTATTCCCCAACCTATACTGGAACCTGGGGTTGTTCCTACCCAGATGTAACACTCTACACTTCCCCTTGTTATATTTCATCACATTTTTCACAGCCCAACTCTCCAGCCAGTCCAGGTCTCGCTGGATGGCAGGACAGCCTTCTGGCATGTCAGCCACTCCTCCCAGCTTAGTGTCATCAGCAAACTTGCTGAGGGTACACTCAATTCCCTCATCCAGGTCATTGATGAAGATATTGAATAATACTGGCCCCAGCACTGACCCTTGAGGCACTCAACTAGATACAGGCCTCCAACTAGACTCCACCCCATTGACCACAACTCTCTGGCTTCTGTCCTTCAGCCAGTTCACAGTCCACCTCACCACCCAACCATCTAGTCCACACTTCCTCAGTTTAGCTGTGAGAATGCTGTGGGAGATTGTGTCAAATGCTTTACTGAAGTCAAGGTAGACCACATCCAGTGCTCTGCCATAATCCAACCACCTTGTTATGTCTTCATAAAAGGCTATGAGATTGGTCAAGCACGACTTCCCCTTGGTGAAGCCATGTTGACTGCCCCTAATGACCCTCTTATCCTTGATATGCCTTGAGATGGCACCAAGGATAAGGTGTTCCATCAGTTTTCCAGGGATGGAGGTGAGGCTGACCTCACCTGTCATGTTCAAAAAGAACATGTGAATTGTGTTCTTTAATTTTCCTGGCATCACCAAAATGAAAAACTTGTACCAGAAATCATTTTATATCAACTTAAAACAAAGTTAGTACACAAAAAAGAGTGGAGAGGATGTTTTGTTTAAACCAATACATTTTTCCAATGGATAACGTTTTCATCTCACATTTTCCTTCCAAGTTCCTTTTCAGGAGAAAAGGAGAAGGGAAAACAAAACCAAAAACAAATAAAAAAACCCAAACATTAAAAAAACCCCCCAAGTTTTAACCTTATAAAAATACACAAAATTCAAAAGAATCATCACTTATTGCAAGTATGGGCTTATTCCTACTACTCAGAGAACGTTGTTTGAAATGGTGTCAAAGGGTTTGCTGAAGTCTAGATAGACAACATTCACAGCCTTTCTTTCATCCACTAAGCAGGTCACCTTGTCATAGAAGGAGATCAGGTTAGCCAAATAGGATCTGCATTTCATAAGACCATGCTGGCTGGGCCAGATAGTCTGCTTGTCCAATACATGTATGTGATGATTGTCAGTGAAGATGATCTGCTCTTTAACCTTTCCTGGCTCTAAGGTCAGGCTGACAAACCTGTAGTTCCCCAGGTTCTCCTTCCAGCCATTCTTGTAGATGGATTTCACATATGCTAACTTCCTGTCAAGTAGGACCTCCCTGGTTAGCCAGAGCTGCCTTTCTGCAACTGTTCACACATGCCCAGTGCACCCAGTAAGACTGCAGCATTCTTCACTGAAACAAAATGTAGGGAATATGTCCCAGACTTTGAAAGCCTTTCACTGTCTAACCAAATAGATGCAGCAAAAATGACCATTTTGTAATCATGAGTTTCAACTGAAGCTGCATTTACAAATCATGGCAGAATCTGCCTTTAAAAAGTAGTAACAGTCATGCTTGAATCCTTTAATCATGCTGCTCTTTTTCCTATGTAGACAGCTATGTCTGTACAAAGTCTCACTGTCCCCGGTGCAAAAGTTTTCATTAGTTCTCAGCACTCTCCCTGTCTTTTCCCCTGGCTGCATACTAGAAGGAGTTTATTTGAACACTGCTAATTGACAAATCATTGTGTTAGAAACAGTCCTTGAAAGGGGTACATACTAGTTCTAACTTTAGATAATTAAACTGGCATATTTCTACCTTTAATACAGTGATTTTAGATGGTTCACATCCCATTCTTTGTATTCATGCTTGTTAAGCACAGAGACTTTGATTTATGTTTTCAAAAGTCCTGTCAAACTATGTCCCCATATATAGTATAGCTATTCTGGATAAGGGTCTCCTGTTCCAAACTTTGATAAAGTGAAAACTCCCTGGAGAAGGGGGAAGTAGACAGAACAGAAGGTTTGATTTCTGAGGTAGTCAAAGGAAAGCTTCAATGTTTGGTTCCTTTTTTTGCTAACCTTTGGAAAGAAAAAAAAAAGGTGTACAATACAGAATTTGAATATTTTCATATAATCATAGAATCAACGAGATTGTAAAAGCCCCTTAAGAAAAAGACATTTAAGATCATCAAGTCCAACCATTACCCCAGCACTGCCAAGTCCAGCAATAAACCATGTCACTAAGGGCCTCATCTACACAGTTTTTGAACACTTCCATGGACAGTGATTCCACCATTTCCCTGGGAAGCCTGTTCCAATGCCTGACGACCCTTTTGGTGAAGAAATTGTTCCTAATATCCAATCTAAACCTCTCCTGGTGAAGCTTCAGGCCCTTACCTCTTGTTCTATCGCTTCTTACCTGGGAGACAAGTCACCTCTTCACTCCATCCTCCTTTCAGGTAGTTGTAGAGAGCTGTAAGGTGCTCCCTGAGCTTTCTCTTCTCCAGATTAAAGAACCCCACTCCCTCAGCCATTCCTCAGAGGGCTTTTGCTCTAGGCCATTCACCAGCTTCATTGCCCTTCTCTGGACCTGCTCCTTTTGTTCTTTATCCCACTCCCATAAACACTGACACAGATAATAACAGTTAAAATACTTTTTCATCAAATTGGTTTTCTAAAAGTAACTTTGGTCCTGTATTTGTTTATGTGAATATGTACACTTTAAACAAATGACACTATTGTGTAAAATTTTTCAGAAGGAAGAGCAAAAACCAATTAAATAACAGTTACACACCGTATTTCTGTCAATAACTATCATCATTGATATTAATGCTGTGTTGTAGAAAACATTTCCATTGTAGATTTGTTAATTCCAAATTACCTTTTTAATGAGGAAAGAAAGAAAGAGCATAAATTACTTCTAGTATTTTTGCTTAGCCTTCTGAATTTGCTATTTTATAGACATTACAACATGAGAATATGAGGACATTAATGGTTCTTTTCTCCTCCTACTAAAGACCATTAAAACAGACCTTAGGATCAGTTTTGGAGGTTTAAGAAAGGAAGAAAAATACATGTGACTTCCTGATGTTAATAACACTGTTATGAACCTTTTTATTCCAAAATATTCCATTTAATTACAAAAGAAAAAAAATGCTGCAATAAACTGGTAATCAGAGGCATACAGGTACATTTTAAACACCACTTTTAAGTTTAGACATCACAAGTATTCTTTTGAATTATATTACGCCAGGCAGATAATAATCAAAAAAGAGGTGCAAAACCAATATATTGATCACTGTGAAATTACATCATTTCTCATCTTGCACTATTGTAAGATTAATACTTTCATTTTTTAATAATTTCCTTTCATAATTTTTATCCATGTATGCAAATCACATATAGAAAAATATTTATGAATGATTGTTGTCTTTAGTTGTGCTTATCATTCTGATTTGTATTGGCTTATTAGCAGACAATTGGAGAGGCTGAAATAGAGGTTTGCTGGCCAAAGTCTGAGCAGTTTTCTGTCCTTGTGCTGATCATATAATAATAGAATCATAGACTGATTTCAGTTGGAAGGGACATTAAAGATCATCTGGTTCCAATCCCCCACCATGGGCTGGGACACCTTCCACTACACCAGGTTGGTCAAAGCCCCATCCAACCTGGCCTTGAACACTGCCAGAGGTGGGACAGCCACAGCTTCTCTGGACAGCCTGTGCCAGCACCTCACCACCCTCACAGGAAGGATTTTTACCTAATATCTAGTCTAAATCTACCCCCCTTTAATCCAAAGCCATTCCTCCTTGTGCTATCTCTATGTGCCCTTCTAAAAATTCCCATTTCAGATTTTCCACAGGCTCCCTTTAGGTACCAGAAGGCTGCTGTAAGGTCTCCCTGGAGCCTTCTCTTCTCCAGCCTGAAGAAGACCAACTCTCAGGCTGTCTTCATAGGAGAGGTGATAGAGACCTCTGATCATTTTCTTGGTCCTGCTCTGGACTCACTTGAGCAGCTCCACATCCCTTTTGTGTTGGGGGCCCCAGAGCTGAAAGCAGTACTCCAGAAGGCAGAGAAGAGGGGAAGGATCACCTCTTTCAACCTGCTGGTCACATTCCTTTTGATGCAGCCCAGCATACGGCTGATTTCTGGGCTGCAGGTGCATGCTGCTGGCTCATCTTGAGCTTGTCATTAATCAACGCCCCTAAGTCCTTCTCCACAGGGCTGCTGTCAATGCATTCTCCACCCAGCCTGTATTTGTGCTTGGGATTGGCCCAACCCAGGTGCAGGACCTTGCACTTGGCCTTGTTGAACCTCATAAGGTTTGCACTGGCCACCTCTCAAGGTCCCTCTGGATGGCATCCCTTCCCTTCAGCGTGTTGACCGCACCACACAGCTTGGTGTCATGGGCAAACTTGCTGTGGGTGCACTAAGTCCCACTGTCCATGTTGCTAACAAAGATGAACAGCACTGATGAACTACCGACCCCTGAGGAACACCATTTGTCACTGATCTCTACTTGGACACTGAATCATTGACCACCACTATTTGAATGCGACCATCCAGCCAATTCTTTGCGACCACATGGTCCATCCATCAAATCCATCTCCGCAATTTAGAGACAAGGATGTTGTGCAGGACAGTGTCAAATGTCTTGCAGAAGTACAGGTAGATGACATCAACCACTCTTCCCTTATCCACCAAAGCTGTGGCCCCCTCACAGAAGGCTATCATTGTCAGGCATGATTTGCCCTTAGTGAAACCATAATGGCTGTCACTAATCACCCCCTTATTGTTCATATGCCTTAGCATAGATTCCAGCAGGATCTGCTCCATGATCTTGCCAGGCACCAATGTGAGACTGACTGGCCCGAGTTTTCTTTTTTACCTTTTCTAAAGATGGGTTTTATATTCTCTCTTTTCCAGTCACTGGAAAGCCATGACTTCTCAAATATGATGGTTAATGGCTTGGTCACTTCATCCAACAGTTCTCTCAGCACTAATGGATGCATTTTGTCAGGTCCCATGGACTGATGCACCTTCAGGTTCCTTAGATGGTCTCGAATCTGATCTCTCCTGTAGCAGGTGGTTTTTCGTTCTCCCAGTCCCTGCCTTTGCCTTCTGTGACTTGGGCGGTGAAGACAGAGGCAAAAAAATCACTGAGTACCTCAGACTTCTCCATGTCCTGGGTAACCAGGTCTCTCATTTCCTTCCAGAGGTGGCCCATATTTTCCTTATTCTTCCGTTTATCCCTAATATTCCTATAGAAGTTTTTCTTGTTTCTCTTAATGTCCCTGGCCTTACTTAATTCTATCAGGGCTTTAGCTTTCCTAAACTGATCCCTGGCTGCTCTGACAATTTCTTTATATTTCTTCCAGAATACCTGTCCTTGTTTACACCCTCTGTTGGCCTCATTTTAAGCTGGACTTTGTTCAGGAGGTCCTTGTTCATCCATGCAGGCCTCCTTGTGTTCTTACCCAACTTCCTCTTTGTCAGGCTGTATCTCTCCTGAGCTTCGAGGAGGCCCAGCTTTCTTGGGCCCCTCTTCCCTCCAGGGCTTTATCCCATGGCTTTCCACCAAGCAGATCCTTCCAGAGGCCAAAGTCTGCTTTCTCAAATCCATGGTAGTGAGCTTACTGCACACCCCCCTCACTGCCCTGAGGATCTCAAATCCCACCATTTCAGGGTCACTGCAGCTCCACACTCCTCCAGCTTCTCACTCTCCACAAAACCTTCCCTGTTTGTCAGGACGAGGTCCAGCATATCCTCCCTCCTCATTGGTTCCTCTATATTTGGAGAAGGATCTTTACAGGCATCTCGGTAAGATCCATTTCAGAGTCTTGTCCTCCTCAAGCTATGTTGTCACAGGTTAAGGGTATTCACTGAATGAAAATGTTAGGGAATAAGCGTGAAAGTACCTTCATGTGAATTTGACTATTGTACTAAACACAAGTGACCAAACAGTATGGGACCACTGTTACAGAAAACAGTGTAAAAGGTGGATTTGAATTTAGCCTATGGGACAAAATTGTACTCTGAGGAAAAAAATGATGTATTAGATGAACTCTTAAATTGCATTTTCAATACTATAAATTCCCTATTCTGAAATTCTGTACTGCTCATATTTTATTCAGCTATTCCATAATTAGTAATCTGGCATTCTGTTATGCAGAAAGTCAAAAAGCAGTGCTTCTCTCACACAATAGTTGTTTATGTAGGTAGGCTCAGAGGCTTATATATAAACACACTTTCTGGCAAGTATGGTTTGTAATTGCCAACAATATTATTTTTGTTCCTTCATGGTTTGGGTTTGTTTTGTTTTGTTTTGTTTTTCAAAAACCTGCAGCCATCTAATAATCCTCTGCAAATTGTTTCATCTCCCTGAGAGTTCTCTTATTGCAGCTTTGATCTGTCAAGACGATTAGTAATCTGGAACCTGCTTCAGATCTTTGCTATATGTTCTTACCATGTGATAGGTTGCTGTTTGCCACTGAAACATCAAACTAGCATTCATTCTAATGTTGAAGGAAACTGAATAATTGTCCCCTTTTACACTCCATAAAGTAGAATTTAATCTGAAGCAAGTTTCCTTCAGTTCTGATTTTCCATAAAATGTTAATACCCATAAAATTACCCTGGAGGAAATTCTATGATGCAATGTTATTGAGTAATGATGTGGATTTACTTAACACACTTTATTTAGTCATAAAACTCCTCAATAGTGACCAAAGAACTGCACAACTACGCCCATGTGTCATACTAGATTTTGGGGGGCAGTAGTGGTTTTAGATTTAACGAATACTTTTGGTCTTTCGACTTTACAAAATAACAGTTTCTGACTCATTTAAGTTCTTTCTCTCTGGGGCATAAATTAACTACTTGTACACAGAAATTAAGGTTTAAGGAACTTAAGTGGGACTAGAGAAAGTTGTTTGTTTGTTCTTTTTTTTTTTGTTGTTGTTGAGGATTTATGTTAAATACCTTGATAAATCAAGTTTGCAAATAGAAATACAAATTATTTTCTATAGAGATTGGAGATTTTTCACATTATTATTAAAAGTCCATTTTAAACAAAATATCTGAGAGAGGTAACCCTTTCCTCCTGATGTTTCCATAAACATTTAAAGTAAATCGTAAACAAAATGTCCCAGAAAATTCTGGAATTAGTCCCCCTACCTCTAAGGCAACCTTAAGAGGTTACACCTGCACTTACCTCCCAAACCACTGCACAGCCTCCATCACGGAAGATAAAATATGTTGTGATTATGGCTCAAATATTTGGCTTTTGCACGTTGAAGGCCCACCTTTTAAAAGCTGCTCTAGAGGATGCATGAAGGAATTAATAATGGAATAGCAAACTAGTCTAGCATGTAATGCTGTAGCCTGTATGTAATAATGACTATAGCTGCTGGCAGAAAGTGCAAATGGCAGTAGAAATTATAATATTTTGGCTTTCTTATTCAGCCTGCTATAAAACAAGATTTCAGTTCAAAATAAATTATTTTGTGCTTAAACACAAATTAAACAAAAAAGAAAAAGGTGCAAAATTACAAAATTGCAATACTTGTTGAATACAGTTGCTTAGAAAATTGCTTCAGAATGATAACAATTCTTTTAATTTTAAAAATAGTTTGGTGCACTGTGACTTTAATAGAGAAATAGCCCATTTTATACTGAAAACTTAAACATCATTTAATAAAACAACTAAAAAGAACCCCAGGAATTAAGTAACTGGCAAGAAAAAAAAAAAGATTTAATTTTCTTTCCTAATGTAAGATATGTTGGATGGCAATAGGAAGGTCCATGAGACATCATCAATACATTTTTTTCCCCTCTGGCAGTGGTGGACTATCAAAACTTTCAACAAGAGATTTGAATTAAATGAAGTAAGGTTGTGGATCTGTTGCAGCTGATGGTGTGCATAAATACTTGTGTTATTAAGAAGTGTTGACTCATCTAAAGACGCTACTGCTTCAAATAGATTATAGTCTGTTTATATTGGTGGTATAACACACTATGCAGACACAGAAAGAATATGGCCCATAATCAATATGATAAAAATAGAGACATAGAATCAGAGAATGGTTTGGGTTGGAAGGACCCTTAAAGGGACACCTTCCACTAGATCAGGTTGCACAAAACCCCATCCAACCTGGCCTTTGACACATGCAATGATGGGGCATCCACAGCTTCTCTGGGCAGCCTGTTCTGGTCCCTTACCACCTTTGTGGCAAAAATTTCTTCCTTATGTCTAAGCTAAAGCTACCCTCTTTCAGTTTAAAACCAGTTTAAAGCCCCTTCTTATCACTACGGGTCTTGGTAAAAAGTTTTTCCCCAACTTGCGTTATAAGCTCCTTTAAGTATTGAAAGACTGTAATGATGTCTTCTCAGAGCCTTCTGCAAGCTAAATAACTCCAACTCTCTCAACTTTTCTTCATAGGAGGGATCTTCTAACCCTTTGATCACCCTCATGGCCCTTCTCTGGACTTTGTCTGACAGGTCCATGATCACCTCCCTCAATCTACTAGCTATGCTTCTTTTTATGCAGCCAGGATACAACTGGATTTCTGGGCTGCAAGTGCATATTGACAGTCCATATCTAATTTTCCATCTCATTCAATAACCCCAAGTCCATCTTTGCAAGGCTACTTGCACCCAGTCTCTATTGATACTGTTGATTGCCCTGGTCCAGGTGCAGGACTTTCCATTTGATCTTGTTGAACTTCATGAGCTTTATAGTGGTCCATTTATTAAGCCTGTCAAAGTCCTCTGGATGGCATCCTTTCCCTTTAGCGTATTAGCTGCATTGTTCAGCTTGGTGTCATCTGCAGATTTGCTGAGGATGCACTCAGTCCCACTGTGTATGTCATTAATAAAGATACTGAGCAGTTCTGGTCCCAGTATGGACCCCTAACAGACACCACTTATTACTGATCTCCATTGGAACATGGAGTGCTTGACTGCAACTTTTTGGATGCGGCCATCCATCCAATTCTTAAGCATCTAATAATGCATCCATCCAACCCATATCTCTCCAACCCATATCTCTCCAATTTAGAGGCAAAAATATTATGTAGGAATGTATCAAAGGCCTGAATGAAGTCAAATTAAACTACATCGGTTGCTTTTCCTTTATCCATTATTCTTATCCAATGCAGTCATTCCATTGTAGAAGGCCATGGAATTAATCAGGCACAATTTGCTCTTGAAACCATGTTGGCTGTCTCTAATCACCTTCCTGTCTTCCATATGCCTTGACATAGACTCCAGGGGGATCTGTTCCAGGACCTTACCAAACCCAAAGGTAAGGCTGACAGGTTGGTAGTTTCCATGGTCCTCTTTTTTGCCCTTCTTAAAAATGTGTGCAATACTCCTTTTTCTCTGCTCACAGAGGACTTTTCCTGACTGCCATGACTTTTCAGATATAAAGAAGTGTGACTTCGTAGCTACATCTACAGCTTCCTCAGGATCCTAGGATGCATTTTATTGGGTCCCATGGACTTGTGTATGTGCAGGTACCTCAGACGGTCTTGAACTTGATCTTCTCCCATAATCAGTGGGATTTCTTTCCTCCAGACCCTGACTAGAGTTGCTGAGTACCTCAGCCTTGCCCTTATTGACAGATCCTCTTGACAAATCCTCTGTCTCATTTAGTATGGGAGTACAGTTTCTTTTGTCTTCATTTTCTGAATATAGCTGTAGAAGTCCTTCTTATTATTCTTCATATCCTTCACCAAATTTATTTGTGCTTTAGCTTTCCTGATCCCTACTCTTCTAGGCAATATCCATCCTAATCAGAATCAGAATCAGAATTACCAGGTTGGAAGGGACCTTCAAGATCATCGAGTCCAACCCATGCCTACACCTCAACTAAACCATGTCACCAAGCGCCATATCCAATCTCTTTTTAAACACATCCAGGGATGGTGACTCCACCACCACCCTGGGCAGACCGTTCCAATATTTTATTATTCTTTCTGTGACAAATTTCTTCCTAATATCCAACCTGTACCTTCCTTGGCGCAGTTTGAGACTGTGTCCTCTCGTTCTGTCAGTTGCTGCCTGGTGAAAGAGACCAACCCCCACCTGTCTACAACCTCCTTTTAGGAAGTTGTAGAGAGTGATAAGGTCACCTCTGAGTCTCCTTTTCTCCAGGCCAAACAACTTCAACTCTCTCAATCACTCCTCGTAGGGCCTGTGGTCCAATCCCCTCACCAGCCTCGTTGCCCTCCTTTGGACGTGCTCAATCATTTCCACTTCTTAAACTGAGGAGCCCAGAACTGGACACAGTACTCAAGGTGCGGCCTCACCAGTGCTGAGTACAGGGTAAGAATAACCTCCCTGTTTCTGCTGGCCACACCATTCCTAATGCAGGCTAGGATGCCATTGGCCTTCTTGGCCACCAGGGCACACTGCCGCCTCATATTCAGCTGGCCATCCACCAATACCCCCAGATCCCTTTCTGCCTAGACACTATCCAGCCACACTCTCCCCAGCTTGTAACATTGCAAAGGGTTTTTACGGCCAAAATGTAGGACTCGGTACTTAGACTTATTAAATTTCATCTTATTGGATTCTGCCCATCTATCCAACCTATCCAGGTCTCTCTGCAGAGCCGTCTTTCCTTCCAAAAGATCGACACAAGCTCCCAGCTTAGTGTCATCTGCAAGCTTACTGATGAAGGACTCAATACCCTCATCCATGTCATCAATAAAAATATTGAACAACACCAGTCCCAGCACAGACCCCTGAGGGACACCACTGGTGACTGGTTGTCAGCTGGATGCAACACCGTTCACCATCGCCCTCTGGGCCCCACCATCCAGCCAGTTACTGATCCAGCAAAGAGTGCTCCTGTCCAAGCCGTGAGCTGCTAGCTTTTCCAGGAGTATGTTATGGGGGACAGTATCAAAAGCCTTGCTGAAATCCAAATAGACAACATCCACAACCCTTCCCACATCCACCAGGTGGGTCAGCTGATCATAAAAAGAAATCAGGTTGGTCAAGCATGACCTACCCTTCATAAACCCATGCTGGCTGGGTCTAATACCCTGGCCATTTCTTAAGTGCTGCTTAATAGCACTCAGTATGAACTTTTCCATTAACTTTCCCGGCACTGAGGTCAGACTAACTGGCCTGTAATTACCAGGATCCTCCCTCCTACCCTTTTTATAGATGGGCGTCACATTAGCCAGCTTCCAATTATCTGGAACCTCGCCAGTGAGCCACGACTGTTGCTAAATGATGGAGAGCGGCTTTGCAAGCTCATCCGCCATCTCCCTCATCACCCTAGGATGGATCCCATCTGGTCCCATTGATTTATAAATGTTCAAGTGCCTCAACAATTCTCTAACTTCCTCTTCTTGAATAACAAGAGGACCATTCTGCTCCCTAACACCACCTACCAACCCCAAAGTACAGTTATCTTGAGGGCAAGGTGTCTTCCTACTGAAAACTGAGGCAAAAAAGGCATTAAGCACTTCTGCTTTCTCCTCATCTTTAGTTACTAAGTTTCCTGCCTCATCCAATAAGTAATAAAGATCAGTCTTACCCTTCCTTTTACCATTGATATATTTATAAAAATTTTTTTTATTATTCTTTACGGAAGTTGCCAATTCAAGTTCAAACTGAGCTTCGGCCTCCCCAATTTTCTTTCTACATGCCCCAGCAGCCTCCTTAAACACTCCCTGACAAACCCTACCCTCCTTCCAAAGATGATACACCTTCTTTTTATTTCTAAGTTCCTTCATAACCTCAGTACCCATCCAGGCTGGACGCTTGCCTAGTCGGCTCATCTTTTGGCACACAGGAACAGACTTTTCCTGCGCCCTCAAGATCTCTGTTTTGAGGCACACCCATCTTTCCTGAACTCCTTTGTTTTCAAGGGCAGTTTCCCAAGGAACTCTCCGAATGAGTCTCTTAAACAGGCCAAAATCTGCCCTCCGGAAGTCCAAGGTATAGGTCATAAGACCTATATGATGTTCCTCCTGATTTCCCTGAGTATTGAGAATTCTACAATTTCATGATCACTGTGCCCCAGGCAACCTCCAACCTCCAGCTCACCCACCAGTCCATCTCTATTAGTGAACAACAGGTCTAACATAGACCCTCCTCTGGTAGTCTCGCTCACCAGCTGTGACAGAATGTTATCCTCCACACACTCTAAAAACTTTCTGGACTGCCTTTTTTGAGCTGTATGAAATTCCCAACATATATCTGGTAGGTTGAAGTCGCCTACAAGAACAAGGGCTGAAGATCCAGAAACATTCTCCAGTTGCTTATAAAACAAGTTGTCCACTTCTTCTTTCTGGTTGGGTGGACGATAACAGACCCCCAATAGGATATCAGCCTTACTGGCTTTCCCCTTGATTCTTACCCATAAACATTCAACTTCATCATCATTAATTTCAATACCTATAACATCTAAGACCTCCCTAATATAAAGGGCCACCCCTCCACCCCTTCTCCCTTTTCTATCTCTTCTGAAGAGCTTGTAGCCATCCAATACGATGTTCCAGCTATTTGACTCGTCCCACTACGTTTCTGTGATGGCGACTACATCATAGCTATATTGTTGCACCATGGCTTCCAGCTCTTCTTGTTTATTCCTCATACTACATGCATTAGGATACATGCACCTCAGCTGGTCCACTGATTTCACCACCGACCCAGGCTGATTATCCTTGGACCTGCTTCCAGTCAGCCCAGCTGCATCCCCTTCCCCCTTCAAACCTAGTTTAAAGCTCTTTCAATGAGTTCTGCCAATTCATGAGCAAAAATTCTTCTACCCTTAACAGAGAGATGCAACCCATCCGTATCCAGTGGGCCAGGTGCCGTAAAGGTTGTCCCATGGTCAAAGAACCCAATGTTCTGCCGATGACACCAACCCTTGAGCCACTTGTTAATAATATGGGCTCCTACATTCTTCCCAGTATGTACGTCCCTACTTCCATTATCTGTGCTTGTCCCTCATATTTCAATTTCACCAGGAAGTCCTGGTTTCCTTAAGTCCACCATTTAATGTTCCATGAATTCCACCGGGACATGATCACTGCAGGCCAGACTACCACCATCTTGATGTCTCCAAAAAGTTCCCCTGTGTTGGGGAACAAAGGGTCCAGGTAAAGCATTTCCTTTGGTTAGACTGTCTGTCACTTTAATTAAGAATTTGTGCTCAGTGCACCCTGAGAATCTCCTAGACTGCTTGCAGTTTTCTGTGGCACTTCTCCAGCACATGTCAGGATAAAGACCTGTGAACAGGATGCTTCATGTAGTTGCAAAAAGAATGCCTCACCAACATCCTCTCCTCGATCGGGTAGTCTTTGGTAAACATCTAACATAGTATCTCTCTTATAAAGCTTTTTTCCAGTGACAGCTTTTGGGATTTTTACATTCAATTCCTTTTTTTTAAATAGAGGACAACTGCCTCACCTTTCCTTCTTTGTCCCTCCTGCAGACAGAGGGCAACCCCCACCATCACCTGCCCCTCCAGAGCAGTTTATAGACATTGACTGCAATGCAAGTATGTGAATTGTCCCTCTAAGTTTCAGTGAGAGCAGTCATAACTTCAGATCATAGCTTTCCAACTGCAATGGTGGCTTCCAGCTCTTCCTGTTTGTTACCCATGCTGCATGCATTCATCTAGAAATGATTCAGTTGGAATGCCAACTGTCTCACCTTTTCGGCAAGACATTTTTGGATGGCTGGAGGGCATTCGTCACTACTGCAGTATGCCTGTTTATCCACTCTGTTTTTTGTGAGTACATAATTGTCACAGATTTGTACTCCAGTCCCCAAATTCGTTAGTTTAAAGCACTATTGAGTAAGTAATCCAATCTCCCATAATAAATAAATAATATTCATTTAATAGTTCATATATCCTATATATGTTTAATTGCCAGAAAAGTTAAGTTATTAATGACAATTATATGAAATTTTTAGCAGTTTATTGCTGGTATCACCTGTAAAATTACACAGGTGTTTTTTCTTTCATGTTTTTTGTTATTTAGAAGCACATTTTAGTGTGCACACACCTAAATTTAGAAGATTTTTCTATCTTTAGTATACAATGATGTTTCTAAGTTAAATGAAATGTTTATAAAGTAAACATTAAAATGAAGGAGCAAAGATGAAAAAAAATGAGGTGTTCACCTGGTTAAGTGCCAGGTGAACTATGGTTTTGTATATGTCAAATATGAGACCTCAGCACTCTAACCAAAACCTTCAATGAACTGTGGTGTTTCACTTTAGGTATCAACTTGATTGTGAAAATCCCTGTTTGTTTCCCAATTCATAAACCCCTACAACCATGGAAAAGCAAGATGACATGAATAGTGAAGCAGACTGAAAACCATCCACATAAAAATGCTAAAGAGTAAGCAGAAATTACCTTTGGCAGCTTAAATCTGAAGACGCAAATATCCTGAGTTTGAGATTTGTGGCTGCTGGAAATTTGTGTCATTTGTTCTGAGGACACCCTGCAACACTTTAGCTTCCCCATAGCAAAAGACTTATCTCACAAGCTGTGATTCTCCTTCATTCTTTCCTTCTATGTCATTCCAGACTCAAGGCTTCCCATGTGTTTAATTGCTAAATGGTTTATTGACAGCCTGAGATTCATTCTAGTCTACTGTATTAGAGCAAGTGCTGGGTGGTGCTTCATTACTTTCTCTAAACGTGGCCCAAGAGTCTGCTTTGGTTTCAACCCCCTGACCATTTGCACATTCACTGGGCCATTACTTAATATTTCTTCCCAAATGTGTCTTTAAGTATAGGATTCTCCACCTTCACCAGAGGATGCATCCATGTGGTTTTGTGAAATGCCTTGAAACCCTCTGGTTTCCTCCTGCAGAGGAGGTTAAAGGACAACAAAACTGTTTCAAAACTAAGGCAAACCCATTTCCAAGAGTTGTATTAGATTCTTGGTATCATCAGTGTCACCTGACTCATTGAAAAAGAACTTGGGTACTCCTTTCATCTAGGCCATTAGCGCTTCTTGTTCAACAGCAGCAGTGAAATGGTGGACCTAGACAGGGCAGACCTAGAAAGCCTAGGTCACAGAATTACTTTCAGAATTTCAGAAATAGCTGTTATCATCTGCATTTCTGTATCAGAGTATACATTCCTATGGGAATTGCCAAGAATAACATTTTTGTCACTTTCAGGAACAAAGCTCATAAAGGGATTTTGCCTGGCCCACACATTTGGCAGCAAGTCACATTGTGGGTGAGTTTTCTTGGTTCTTTCCTTCTTCATCTGGTTCTTTGTCAAAGCCCTGGATACAATAGCACGGACCAAACACCATGGCAATGGTGACTTTTTCCTCTTAACACCAGCAAAATTCTTCCTTTTCCTTTGCCTGTCAGCAAAGCTGTCTGAAAAGGAGCCATTTCTCCCTTTCCAGTGCTTTCGTCTTACTGAAGCAATTTTTTTCCTTCTTCAGCACATCCTTGCTCACTATGCAGAAAAGTGCAATGCAGTCCATTTTTCTTCCTGGACTACATAGCTAAAAGCTTAAAAAAGTATGCACGGACACAGTAGCAGTATGCACAGACACACATGCATGGACACTGTAGTGGTATACAGGGACACATATGCACGGACACAGTAGTAGTATGCATGGACACAGTAGTTCTACTAAAATACAGTCAAACTATAATCAGGTAGGGAATTTTTATCAACAGATTAACCAAACAAAATAGCTCATTCTTTTACTGCAACCCCCACAAATCACATTAATAGGCAACAAGTACAAATAATCATTTATGATGACATTACAGGTAGACAAATAATCAAAGTATTATTCATAGGTTTTATTTTAAAATTGTAAGTATATGCCCTTAGATCTAAACTTCAGATGACAGGATCAAGGAAGCGTACTCAGACAAAACAGACTTTCTTGAATGGTTAAGAAAAGTGGAGGAAGGTATGGCAAAATTGAATAAAGCAATAAAGCAATTTGTGTTCTCGATCTCAGGCAGCACAATAAGGAGTGCTGCTTTGGCCTTCTCTATGCAGTCTGACACCAGTGCAAAGAGTATCCCAGCGCTGTGGCACAGAGCTTGCCATAACTGCCATTTTTATTGTTCTTGGCTTTTTTCTTCATATCCACTGCATCACCAGGACCTCCTTACTATTTCTTCCCACACAAAACCTTTCACCTTTGAAAATGCAAATGCAGAGAGTCATGGAGATGATACTTCCAATAAGCAGTATCAATAGGTAAATCATAACTTGGTCAGAAAATACAGTTCTTATGGCAAGAACTGTGGGCAATAGGAAGCACATTCAACCCCTACTCTGCAGCTGCTGTGGTAAGTTGCTGAAGGATGCCTGGCACTAGTCAAGGCTTGATGAGCCAGAGCATTATGCTTCATGCTCAGATTCATCAGCCAGGCCATCAAAGGATAGGAGACATTGCCAACCATTCCCAGCAACATGGTTGTGATACTGGCTTTACACGGGAATGATACATGAAAAGTGCTACATTCATGCTCTCTGACAGACTCCTTTGACTAGATGACACCAGTGATAAAACTCCTGTAGTACTCTGCAATGGCTTACTGGACAAGAGAGAGAGAAGCTCCTTCCTCTTGGTGAAGAACCCAGATATACTGTAAAAGGGGGGGGGGGGGGGCATGCCACAAATGGATATGTACATCCTATAAGCAATCCTGCTGCATAGGGAAACCACTCAAGAGCTAAGCATCTGTACCTAAGCATCTGTACCCATGACCACACACTGTGCTCAGGCTGGGCATTCCTCCTAGAGTGTAATATCTGCTGTCAGTTTGGTTTTACTGAACTGTGGGTGAGGTAGTGGACATTTGAAGACTGCTGACTTTTCTGGGTTTACTGTCAATTTATTCACCATACCCAGTACACTTCAAACTGGTTGTCTGGCTAATCAGAAATACGGGTCAGTTCATGAACTCAGGTTCATATCTAATGCTGAATGGGAGCCAGGGGTTCCACAGCTATAGCTATGACTCTGCTAAGCAGTAGGACTATGAATTGAGTCATCTGTGTGTTGGCTTTCTACAGGAAAAGATGGAGTAATTGCAAACATTCCACAGTTTGAAATAAATGGGATAAATCTTCCAAAAACAAAGACTCAGACTATGTAATACAGAAGCCAGTCAATAAAATTAACTATTACAAACTCTTTTCTCTGTAAGAGTTGTTAGGCTAATTCTTACTTTATCCAGGAATCAGTTATTACCATACTTAGAAATGGAACTGAAACATACAAAGAGAAAAGACAATTTTAAAAGCGAGGAGGCTGAAAAAAAGTGACTCTCTGGAACTGTAGCTACAAAAAAGAACACAGGTCTGTGGTACAGGAATTTTCAGTTCTAGGATTTTGTGTTCTGTTTTCTTCCACAACTCAGTGCCGTGAACCAGCATTAACTTCGAATGTATGGTTAGGTTAAAACCATTCTCCCTTTCCTTAAATTGCACTTTGTACTCTGTTGGTGCAGTGAATTAAGTTTCTGATTTGAATTAATGAGTCTGTCTTTCAAATATTATTGAACAAAGAGTATCCTAAAGTCTTTTGTTTTCAAGGCATTTTTAATGGCTCTTTTTCTATCTCAGTTAAGGTGAGCGATCTAAACTGAAAGGTCTCTGAGCATGTACAGGCCTCTGAAGAATTAACTACTGTGTTCCAGTTGAACATTTTTTTCACCTCTATCTTCCTGTCAGAAAATCAAACCACCTAGCCTAAACACCTTTAAGTTCCTCTGTGCTCTTAATTGGCATCTCCAGGGATTGTCAAGTATGGACCTGGTCAATCTAATGTCTGTTCAGTCAGACCTTTGAAAAAATTCTACTTTCCCTAGCAATGAAGCTTGTCATATGTACCACCTTCTAGCATAGTTCCAACATTCTACATTGTCCATAGCATTACTACTCCCACCATTTATTAGGACAACAAAATTATGTATTAGAGGGATGTGCATTATGAAATAACACATTAGTTTAATGGCCCAGAAAACTTGGATTTCACAGTACCATGCACTCAAAACAGAGTAAAGCCAACAATCGCATAGGCAAAGCTTCATAGTGCTTCAGCTGTTACAGAAAACTGCTGAGCATGTGGGAATTGAGTCCATATAGAAATATTACATACCCCAAAATTCTGTGTAAGCATCAGAAAGAATATGACTTAAATTATCAAAATCAAGGAGCTTCATGTTAAGAAAGACACACACTAGCTCATATTGCTATGAACAGGAGGGTTAGTTAAGGCCAATTTTAACTATGTGTTTTCAAGGTTTTGGGGTTTGGTTTTCTTTTTTTTAGTCTGTCAGATCCTTCATGGAATTTAAACATATGTTAAAGTATTTCATTTCCTTGGTAGTTTCCTTAAAGTAAATCTTTCATGGAAGACTCTACAAGTATTTTATTATTTATCTGAATCTAGTCTCCCAGACTTGTCTTTTGGATGCATATGCAACTAGGCATACTTTTTAAACCTGACTTTCATTAAATCATAATTCATTTAGATCTCCTTTGCTCACTTCTTGAGAAAACTGTGAAGTATATAAAAAAGCAAGATCTGTACTATTGATAAGAAGGCATGTATCAGGTGTTTTCATGGCATATACAATTATCTGTTTGAATTAAAAAGACAGCTTTTAGCCTTAAAGACTGCAGTGGCTTAGATTGTAATTAGAAATTGTTTTATTGAGGATATATATTTTAAATCCACTGTTTTAAACTATGTCAGCATGATTAAGTCTTGGAAGACAGGTGCAGGAACTGTGAGAATGAAGACCTTAGGCCTACTGTAGGAGAGGATAAGGTTCGAGACCATCTTAAGAACCTGAACATGCACAAGTCCATGGGATCTGACCAAATCCATCCATGAGTCATGAAGGAGCTGGCGAATGAAGTTGCTGAGCCACTGCCCATCATATTTGAAAAATCATGGCAGTCAGGTGAAGTTCCCGACGACTGGAAAAAGGGAAATATAATCCCCATTTTCAAGAAGGGGAAAATAGATGACCCAGGGAATTACAGACCAGTCAGTCTCACCTCTGTGCCTGGCAAAATCTTGGAGCGGATTCTCCTGGAAGGCATGCTAAGGCACATGAAAAACAACAAGGTTATTGGTGACAGCCAGGATGGCTTCACTAAGGAGAAATCCTGCCTGACCAATTTGGTGGCCTTCTGTGATGGGGCAGCAGGTTTGCCGATGACACCAAGCTGTGTGGTTCAGTTGATACGCTGCAGGGAAGGGATGGGATCCAGAGGGACCTTGACGCTCTTGTGAGGTGGGCTGATGCCGACCTTATGAAGTTTAACCATGCCAGGAGCAAGGTCCTACAACTGGGTCAGGGCAATCCCAGGCACAGCAACAGGTTGGGCAAAGAAGAGATTCAGAGCAGCCCTGCAGAGAAGGACTTGGGGGTGTTGCTCAATGAGAAAATGAACATGAGCCAGCTTCAGTGTGCACTCACAGCCCAGAAAGCCAACTGTATCCTGGGCTGCATCAAAAGGAGCGTGACCAGCAGGTCGAAGGAGGTAATCCTGGCCCTCTATTCTGCTCTCGTGAGACCTCACTTGGAGTATTGTGTGCAGTTCTGGTGTCCTCAACATAAAAAGGACATGGAACTGTTGGAACAAGTCCAGAGGAGGGCCACAAGGATGATCGGGGGTCTTGAGCACCTCCCAGATGAAGACAGGCTGAGAAAGTTGGGGCTGTTCATCCTGGAGAAGAGAAGGCTGCGTGGAGACCTCCTAGCAGCCTTCCAGTATCTGAAGGGGGCCTATAAGGATGTTGGGCAGGGACTCTTCATCAGAGACTGTAGTAATAGGACAAGGGGTAACGAGTTCAAACTTAAACAAGGGAAGTTTAGACTGGATGTAAGGAGGAAGTTTTTACTGTAAGAGTGGTGAAGCATTGGAATGGGTTGTCCAAGGAAGCTGTGAATGCTCCATCCCTAGCAGTGTTCAAGGCCAGGTTGGATAGAGCCTTGGGTGACATGGTTTAGTGGTGAGGCTTCCCTGCCCATGGCAGAGGGGTTAGAACTTGATCTTAAGGTCCTTCCAACCCTAACTATTCTATGATTCTGTGATTTTCCAAAAATATTACTGGAATCAGATCTTACTATGGCATAGATTGCTGCTTTGGTAGATTTAATATATGAAACTGAATGGCCATCTTTGCACATAAAAAAAAAAATAATGCTGCCTGTTTTCTAATAACCAAACAAGCCACTAACTAAAGACATAATAAATATGTCTTCAAACACACATATACAGATCGTATTCCGCAGCTGGGCAAAGTATCCATTTATTGGACTTCTTTTCTGTTAGAGTAGTAGCATTCTGCCTGCCTAGTTCTCTGAATAGACACTTGGCTTCTTTTCTTTATACATAATTACATTTGACATTGAAAGTATAACTTCCCATGGGAAAATGAACTTCATATTTCAGCAGTCTGAGGAGACAGTATGAAATAAAAATGATTAACACTTTGGGGAAAAATGCAAACACATAAAGCATTTGTTTGTCAGGCAGTCCTGAAAACATTCTAATTAGCTTTAGGTTTTTTCTGTTGGACTGAGGGCTCATTCCTGATTACACAATTTCCAATTTTTTTTCTAGATTCCTTATTTTCAGTAAGAATTAACTCCGGGAATTGCAGAGCCTGATAATTAGTTGCTCTTGTATAATGTGAAAACTTGTTTCTGGGTTTGGGGTTTTTTTGCTACCTCTTAACTGTTCTCGTTCCTTTTTATGTGTTCTCTGTTACTCTACTTTTTGGACGTCTAAGCACTCTCTCTTCTGATCTACTCCAAAAAGCCAGGCAAGCAGGAATGAGGGAAGTTATTACAATTACTGTTACTAAAGACCACCATTCTTCAAAGTGTAAAGAGGAGAGACTGAGGTTGAAACTTTAATTCTGGCAACTTTGCTAATTTTTGTAATGCTATTTTAAGGTAAAGGTAGCAGGGGGGCAGGGGACAAGTTCCTCTACTGTATTCTTATCTTGCATTTAAATCTTTCCACCACAACCGCTCATGCAATATCTCCTTTCTTTCCTACCAACTTCCAGTCCTAATTATGCCTTTCAGTTTATTCCCCCAGTATCTCACCCTTCTGAGGTCTACCTCTCATTTCTCTACTTTGTCTTCCAAACAGCTTCAGGCAAGCAAAAAAAACATTTAGAGGAGCAACATTTCTGCTCTTCATATTGATACCCAGGACCAAGTCATCCACAGCGGAAAGCAGCTAACCCCTACGGGCTTCGAATAAAAATGGCACATTTGGAGAATTTGATAGCCAAGTTCTTAAAGTCAATCTTGATGATGGGTGAACACAGACTTTTCTGATCCTTATAATTTAAACAACTTAGTTCATTTTCTCCAAGAACAGTCAAAGAGATACCATTAACACCAAGAGGTTCCTTTTCTGATCTTTGATATTTTTTCTGGAAGACAGACAAGCAAGATACAATTGAATAGGAGTGGGTTTGGGTTTGAGTTTTTTGTTGTGGTTTTTTTTTCCCTTTTCTTATTATTTAAAACAAAATAGAAAGCATGTTCATCTTACAATGTCCTTTACTATAACTTCCATCAAACACAGGTAAATCTCTGCTTTAAATAGTTAAGAGTTTGCTTCAGTTTATTACAGATCATAGAATCATAGAATAGTTATGGTTGGAAAGGACCTTAAGATCATCAAGTTCCAACCCCTCTGCCATGGGCAGGGAAGCCTCACACTAAACCATGTCACCCAAGGCTCTGTCCAACCTGGCCTTGAACACTGCTAGGGATGGAGCATTCACAACTTCCTTGGACAACCCATTCCAGTGTCTGACCACCCTTACAGTAAAAACTTCCTCCTTACATCCAGTCTAAACTTCCCTTGTTTAAGTTTGAACTCGTTACCCCTTGTCCTATTACTACAGTCTCTGATGAAGAGTCCCTGCCCAGCATCCTTATAGGCCCCCTTCAGATACTGGAAGGCTGCTAGGAGGTCTCCACGCAGCCTTCTCTTCTCCAGGATGAACAGTCCCAACTTTCTCAGCCTGTCTTCATCTGGGAGGTGCTCAAGACCCCCAATCATCCTTGTGGCCCTCCTCTGGACTTGTTCCAACAGTTCCATGTCCTTTTTATGTTGAGGACATCAGAACTGCACACAATACTCCAAGTGAGGTCTCACGAGAGCAGAATAGAGGGCCAGGATTACCTCCTTCGACCTGCTGGTCACGCTCCTTTTGATGCAGCCCAGGATACAGTTGGCTTTCTGGGCTGTGAGTGCACACTGAAGCTGGCTCATGTTCATTTTCTCATTGACCAACACCCCAAGTCCTTCTCTGCAGGCTGCTCTGAATCAACCTCTTCTCTGCCCAACCTGTAGCTGTGCCTGGGATTGTTCCTCTCTAGTAAAACAAACCAGCAATGGAATGTCTTACACTTACATAGTTTTAGGCTTAACCTGTTAAGATTCAGATAACTTCTTAGCCTGTGTCAGTGAATAAAGATGAAGGAAGATACCTACAACCTTTCCACTTTTATTTTTTTTCAGACAGGAATATAAGATATGAAAGATACGGAAGATAAGGAAGGATATAAATCAAAGCACGTGCTCCCACTACAAGTAGCTTCTCCAAAGCTGAAAAGGCCGTGAATAGGAGGATTTTCAGGATAGGAGTCAGACAAAATTATAGTGGAACTTTTTTTCTTCAGTACATTAATTTCTCTTACCATAAAAGTGTATGCCATGAATATAGTCTAACCTGGAAGCCAGTGTCTTGACCCCTCTGACACTGAAATATATAAGGAAATGAGATAAGGTGTTTTTTCTCATGAAGAAGTACCATACATCAGCAGCTTCAGATTGCTTGGTCTCACTCAGGAGGACATTGTAGAAAGTAGACAGAAATCTTTAGACCCATGTTGGGATTTCACAAGTTTGCATTTTATAAATTTTTTTAACTGTATGAATTTTTCAACTTTGTCTACATCTTCCAGTGGTGGCTGGTAAACCTATAATTCCCTAAACAGTTTTTAAAGTACTGCTAGAAAAAAATCTATTGCCATTAATTACATAATTATTGTTAATGATTTAGCAAAGCTGTTCAGAACATATTTTTTTAATGAGAACATATTAGTTACATAAAAATAAATGTTTACCATTTCAAACCTTGTAGAAAATCTTCTTGATGCCATTTGGGAAAAGGACTGGAACATGATGCATCACCTTTACTAAAGGAGATGGACAAGAGATGAAATAAAGAGGAGATTCGGCAGAAAATAGCTTTTCTGACCTCATCTGGCTTCTTTTTTTCCCTGTAGATATGTATTTCCATGCTACCTAGGATCACTATTACAGCAAATTGACCAACTAGAGAAATCTTAAATACAAAAAAATACTGAGGTACTCTTTCACTCCTGATGTGTGGGATGCACATAATTATTTTACTTAGTCTACAGTATAAATATTTTAAAGTAAGATTGGGGATATAGATGCATAGCGATGTGGGACCAAGCATACTTTAAATTCTCAAATTTTTTCTACCATTAACTAGATAAAAGCATGATGCTGCAGTGATAAGTGGGTTTAGTGGGTTTAATGGGTTTATGTAGTCCTGTTTTAACATCAATAGAGTTAAACATAGAAGTAAATGTTTGCAAGCTGTGGGCTTATCAAATGCAAACCATTCTTATGTTAACATAGATATTAAAATAGAATTATTATGCTAAAATAGATAAAATATTTGTTCTATCTTTTTAATGGAAATATATTGTATTATATTTTAGAAAAGGTGGTGAAGAAAAATGAGAAAGACACAATGAAAATGTGGAAAAACATAGAATATTTCTCCCTTCATATGACACATAACAGCTGTGATTTTGCTCATTTTCAATGTGCTATCAAGCAATCTTTTCTGTTGCTTATTTATGACATTAATACGCATAGAAAAGGTGTTTTTTTAATTGATTTTTCTTCTATTTGTATCATTAATGTTTCATGATTTAGTGAACTCTTAAAGCTGGGAAACTCTAGAATGTTTTGATTGTACGCTACCAAAAGATGTTTCAATACTGTCCTTATCTACAAGATCATTGTGATCTTAGTTCCAGCAAGGGACATCTACATTTATCATCTGGTATTTGTTTTAATTAATTACTGTTTGCTTCACGTTATTAACTCCCTGCAGTTGTGTAACTCCCTCCTAGTTGTTTTGCAGCATATCAGCATTGCCCATCTCTTCTTGTTAGGTACTCCACATAGTTCTTTTTATTAGCAGTTAAGCCATATGCTCTAGCCTTCCTCTTCCTCATCAATATATGTCTTGTGCCCAAAAAACAAAGTTGTTCTACATGTGTGCTGAAGGCTCCCTAAAGGATAGTGCTTGTTGTACATGTACACAGATGTCTCCCGATGCGCTCCTAGTGACAAAAGTGTACAGTTTGGCAGGTGGCTTGCACAGAGAGAAAAAAATCAGGCAACTTGTTCTTAGCTGCCCTTTTGCTTTTGACACGCACAAGAGAAGTAAGGGAATAGATTAACAGTTGTGGTGGTGGCATCTGACAGCCAAATACAAATTTTCTCGGGAGGGGAAAAGGATTTAGCTGTGTACTTCTGCAGTATAATGCATGATCAGTAGGCCGAGTGTAACAAGACAAGCTGAAATGACCCTGGAGTACTCAGTCCTTAACCTCTTTAGGATCTTTGGAGGAAAAGAATCTTCAGGCAGGGCAACCCAGCTGAATAAATTGCATCTGCAAGCTGTAGGACACCCAGGATGACAGGTGGAGAATCCTTTAATATACTAAGGCACTAAACATCCTTGACAGGTGTACTAGACAGTTTCTCAAGGAGGATTTTAAAGGTCATAGAATCATAAAATGGGTTGGGTTGGAAAGGACCTTACGATCGTCCAGCTCCAGCCCCTCTGCCATGGGCAGGGACATCTCACATTAGACCATGTCGCCCAAGGCTCTGTCCAACCTGGCTTTAAAGACTGCCAGGAATGGAGCATTCACAGCTTCCTTGGGGAACCCATCCCAGTGCCTCACTACCCTCACAGTAAAGAACTTCTTCCTTGTATGTACGTACTGCTACTCCTCTCAGTCACAGGCCTGTCTCACGACAGGTGATGTTGTGGTATCTTTCATGGGACAGAAGTAGCAGCAGAATACTGTGCCACCAGATGTGCTTTGGGTACATATCATAAATTTGTCTTGGGTGCATTGGCACATTGTGGAAGCAGTTGCTGCCTGACCAGGCATTCATGCATAACTCGCCATGTTACTGTGCAGGGATGACTGTGTTTAAAAGAAGAGCTGTGGAACCACAACAAAAGTGAGCATCGAAACTGAGCTGCAGAAATAATTCTCTGTGCCTGCCGCAATACAAATGTGAACTCATAGAAGCAGAGCAAGCTGCTAACTTCCACAGCTATGCTTTTTCCTCCCTGCAATTTAAAATAGATTTCTTAATGCTAGCTAAACCTCTACAACTATAAATGTCTATAGATTATAGACTGCATAATGGAAAAAAAGAAAATTACCTACTCTAGCAAAACAGGAAGGAAGACTTCTACTTAGGGAGGTGATTCTTCGCCTGTACTCTGCTCTGGTGAGAACCCACCTGCAGTGCTGTGTTCAGCTCTAGAGTCCTCAGCATAGCAGAGACATGGACCTGCTGTGGAGGGTCCAGAGGAGATCCACAGAAATTATCAGAGGGCTGGAGCACCTCTCCTATGAGGAAAGACTGAGATGGTTGGGGTTGTTCAGCCTGGAGAAGACTCTGGGAAGACCTTATTGTGGCCTTTCAGGGTCTTTAAAGGGCCTGTAAGAAAAATGGGGAGAGACATTTCTGCAGGGCCTGTTGTGACAGGACGGGTGGTGGTTTTGAAGTGAAAAGAGAGGAGATTCAGGCTGGACATAAGGAAGAAATTCTTTACAAAGAGGGTGGTAAAACACTGGCACAGGTTGCCCAGAGAGGTGGTGGATGCACCATCCCTGGAGACATTCAAGGCCAGGCTGGATGTGTTTCTGGGCAACCAGATCTAGTTATAGATGTTCCTGCTTGTTGCAGGGGGTTTGGACTACGTGACCTTTGAAGGTCCCTTCCAGCCCAAACTATTCTATGATACTATGATTATACTTTCAGGGTGCTAATTTGATACAATTGTTCCTCAAAAGTGAGGAACCCCAGGGGGGTTGTGGAGTCTCCTACATTGGAGATATTCAAGGCCTGCCTGGACCAGTTCTTGTGCGATGTGCTCTAGTTTACCCTGCTCTTGCAGGGGGGTTGGACTAGATGATCTTTTGAGATTCTTTCCAACCCTTGGGATTCTGTGATTCTGTGACATTTCCACTAGCTAATACATAGGACAGTTAAGTTTCATGGTCTGTAGATTCAATGACACAGAGAGTTCATAGTCATAATAGCAGCAATGCCACCACATACCCCTGGAAGGGTTTTGAGTGTAGTGCTTGAAGACACCTCACAGGGAAAGGACAGAAAGTGGTTTGGCAGTGGAAATAGAGGGATATATCATAGATCCTTTTCTCTTTTTGATTTAAAACTTTGGAAAATGCAAGTGATTTTCAGGATTTATTTTTTTTTTTTTTTTGCAGAATCTATGAAATATAGTGAAATCTTGTCCACTAAAGCTTTTACAGGTTGTGTAAGTAAGTCAGTAGACTTCCCAGAATATGCTTAAATAACTTAGATAACATTGGCTGTGTGTGTGTAGAACATATAATAATGTAAAGAAATATAGTACATAATGTTGAAATGTGTGGCCTAAAAGTCACTTCTTTTTTGGAGTAAACCATGATATTTCAATGAGACAATAACTCAAGGCTTCATGGTTGTAGAAATATATGTATGACAATATAATTTGCAATGACTCTTATGCTCTACCAGTATCCTTCCCAAAATTATTCTGACATATTGATAACCTAAATATTCTACTCTTTAAATTCCAGGGTATCTTATTATTGCTGTTTAATTTGGCTTCTGTTTATAAGGACATTTCAAATGAAAGAAATTGAATTAAAAAAGAAAAAAAAAGTGCTGCTATTGGCAATTCTATGTATCTTGTGTCCATGAAAACAAAGGTAGAACTAGGTCACAAAATTCTCTTCTTGAGAATTCCGTTATTTTCAATTTCTTCTCAGGCTCTGAAGGCCATATAAAATGACTCCTGAGCAAATAATGTTTAAAACATAAAATTATCAAATTACTTTCTTGGTATAACCAAAAGATATAAGAAATGCATACTAAAAAAACTGAATAGACTTTATCTAACGTATCATTCTTGAAAATATCTATTCATGTGAAATACATGAGGCCTAGAAGAAAATTCTATTCAGGGATCCAAAGTAAAGTGCTCCTCTGGGCAAACCTCCGATGCAGAAAAAGTTTCTATATTTCTGTATATGTACACATAGTGAATGATTCTATACTCATTGTCATGACAACATAATTCTTAAAACCCTAAATTTATAAAAGGAAATGGTCCAGTTACAGGTTTCTGATCATTGAGAGGAATGAGAGCCTTAAGTGCCAGTTCACAAGATGCATTCGGTAGGGTCATTCTCTAATGCATCGCATGGATTGAAACAGAGATTATAATTTCATAGGTTGCCTTCTCTTGTTTTACTTTTCTTAAGTTATTACTAAGATAGGACTTTACCTCTTAGCAGAGATAGGCAAATAAGTTTTTAAAGACAGAATAAGATTAGAAATAAGAACAGCAAAAATATAGCAGTGATAGTATAGCCTTTTTTTCCCTATTTGTTAGCATACTAACAGTTAATAACTAACTAATAGTTAACCCATAAAAGTAGAAAATTGTTATATTGGCTTTAATTTAAGTGAAACTATGTAACAGCTTCTAAGGTGTTTTAGGCATTACACTGAAAATTTTTATTTTTTAATCAAAGAATGTGAATGCAGTGATTAATACATTCATTGCTAACAAATGTTAATGATATTGATAGGATTTTATTAGTCTTAGGTACTTGGTAAAATTGTGGAAAAAAATCGTGTTGCTTCACTTTAGCTTTCTTTTTTGCAGGAACTTTTAAATCAGAATTTCTTTTAATTTCTAAAAATAATAACTTCAATTTTGTTTTAAAGTAAATATTGATTATTTTTTTTCATTTTTCAAATAACTATACCTTTAGAAATATTTTTATATATACCTAAACAATTTTTGATATCGTAAACCAAGAAATCACTTGGGTTTGCATCTTTATGTAAAGTCCTGAACAAAAATGAACCCATGTGTGTAATTAAAAGCTTTCCTGAATTAACATTTCAACTAGCAGCCTTTACTGGAAAGAACTGTCTTGATAAAGGGGTTTACTATCTCCATTTGATAAGAGTAAGTCAATAAAACATGAATATAGAAGCAAGACTAAAACTTTTGCTTGATTTGAGCACATATTTAATGTAATTCTCATAAAGACCTTTTTTATTTAATTTCTAGAAACACCTGTATTGACAGTATCTGAGCTGATGTTGCTGGTTAGAGTTTTCGAATGAAAACCCCACAGACTTAAAGGATATTATTTTCAAAACATATGTGTGCACTATGAAAGCTGAAGATACAGAAATATTAGGGTCATTTATTGCCATCTTTGACCTGACCTAGTTTCAAGCACGAACAAGGTTAACTTCTGCTACAGGTATGGATGTAGCATCACCCAGTTTAGTTCTGGTGAGCCACCTCCTCATGTTGCTGCTTGGGCATGCAAGAAGGACTGTGCTGTGTTCTGTTCTGGCTGTGTTTCCGCCACCCAAATGAGTTATGTGGCATTTACGTGTGCTATCTCTCATAATTTAGTATGGCATCCTGTCACCTGAAATGATTCTCTGGACTACAGTTAACTTTTGCTGTAATGGCAAGGTTGCGCCTGGTACCTGAGGTAGCCCATTTGAAGTTGTCTGTGATATCTCTGATTAAGTTCTGTGCTGCAGTCTGCAGTGTAGACCAATATGGTCTCAAGTAACACCAAAATATTCTTCAGTGCCTTTTAAAAATGCAAGATCTTTAACCCACCTAGGTATATATACGAAAGCAAGGCCAAATGAGCATGTGCTTCATTTCTTTTGCTTCTTACTGGTGCATTTTTCTGATATTGTTTCACTTTGAATAAAGCTATGATCTTAAAGGTCTTTACCAGGCTAGCTGATTTTATTATTCTATGTCATCTTTGTAAGTAGTGCAGACCCACCAGCCTTCTACTAAACGTGCCAGGGCTGAACTCCGAAGATGCGGTTTAAGCAGTAGAGGGGCTGAAAATGCAGAGTTGATCATTGCCATCAGATACACTTGAAACATCCAAATTTATCCATACATGGGGATTTTATGATATTCAAAAGAGAGTATCTGATAGAATTAGCTTAATGTTGCATGATGAAGGAAACAGCAAAAGTGAGAGACAGCAGCTGCCTACAAACTACTTGCACTGGAAGAAGAGCACACCACCACTTTCATTGTAGGTATACTGTTTGAGAGTGTTATGTGATTTTGGATATTGACAGAAGTCAGAATCACTGATCAGAATACAACAGTCATTCAATATCTAAAAAGTTTAGACTATCTAAAACCAAGTAACATAATACAGTTTGATTCAGTTCCCAGAAGTTTAACTGTTAATTTATATCTTAAATAGGAAATGTCAGTGCTGCACACATCCCCTCCAAAACTACGTTTGCCTATCTGGCATTCCTATTGCAGTCTGATTAGGAGCCAGAAAACATAATGTATGCAGTTTAAAATTTAAATGTGAATAGGGACTGTCCAAAGACAATGCAGCTGTGAATTTGAGAACAGGAACAGACCATAGCCATGGACATTACTGAAACTGCCAAAAGAAAAAGAACAAAAAGGCTAGAGGACTTACTGTGTGATCAGAATAGATTATTGAATTGAGCAAATAACACCAAGCAAGGAAAACAACTAGAAAAAATAACAAAGATTGGGAGGTTAAGCTAAGTGTAAACATTGCCTAGGAATGCAGTAGCTCTATTTGACCTAACTGTATACATAAGACATAATTTCTAAGCTTATGTCTTTTATGAAAAAATAACAATATTGAGGGTGTGTGGGAGTGGAAATAGGGACATACTTCCAGCACACACATTTGGGGGTGGGGGTCCACCTGAGTGCCCAAAAGTTTGCTGTACCAGTTATCTGATAACTGCAAGTTAAGACCGTTAACAGCTGTCCCAATAAAAATCTTGCATCCTCCTAGAAGCACAGCTTTGCTGAGTAAATTAGCAAAGGCACTCTGGCAAAGGATACTTTACTATATTTGTAGAAAATATGGTATTGTAGGACAGAAGGAATTTGGATAATATTTTTATCCCATAGTGTAAAAGTAAGGTATGAAGGAATATAAAATAAAGGCCTTTCTGTCCTCTTGTCCCCTTTGACTTGTGTGTTGGTCTTTGGTGAGTTGGGTTTTTTGTTGGTGGTTTGGTTTTGTTTTTTTTGGGGGGGGGAGGGTGTTTTTTGTTTGCTTTTTTTGTTCTGTTCTGTTGGAAAAGAAATCTAATTCTTAAATTCCTCTATGAAAAACAAAATCAGCCAACTTAGTAAGAACTCAAAGTAAGTCAGACGCTCTATCAGTTCATGTTATGAATTGTCAGAAATATGTATTATGCTTAAAAATGATCCTAGAGCACTCTTTGGCTCCAAAAGTAATTTAAAGACACTGGACTCTAGCTAAATTTCTTCACCATAATACTTCTAGGAAAGTTCATACAAATCAAACGATAACAGAAATCCACCCAGTAATAAATATGTATTTCATTTCTTCTTTTAAAAGAGTTGAGGCTTTCTAGCTTGTAAAGACCTCAACATGAGAATTCAGGGTAAATGACTATTGGTGTGTCATTTCCAGCAGAGTCATAATAAAATTTTCAGTAATATTTGTAATCTTTCAGTTTGAACTCTGGAATCTCACCTCATTATAACTTGTATCTAATAAGATGTTTCTCTCCCACAAAATTATTACCTGAAAAACCTGTTATTGAATGTGAAAAATATAAACTGTGGGCTTTGGGGGGAAAAAAAAAAAAAAAAGCCAAAAAACCACGGAAACCTCAAGCAAAAAGAAACACTAAAAAAAATAACCAACAAAGGAGAATGGATGAAGAGTCATGATTTCTAGCACTTTCTAACATTAACATATCCCCTTTTATATAAAAAGCATTCATAAAGGATCTGCTTGTGGAGAGTTTTCTTTAATACAGTAAATCTCCTTTATCATCAACACCTATTGTAGCTTCCTATATATTTTTCATTTTTCTTCAAATGCAAGGACTTTGAAAAATGATAAGAATGTTTCAAGGTATGTGAAGCTTGATCTTTCTCCTACCTGCCCATGCAATGGCTTTCTCACAGTACCTTGCTTCAAAGCCCCTGAAGTCAACTGTTTAAAGCCCCTGAAGTCAACTGAAGTCTTGGCAGTGACTTGTCCTAGGCTGCATCCCTGCAGTGCATACATACACAATTAATTGCACTTTCTCAGTAAGAGATACATCAGTGTTATCCAGAATACATAGTCACATACTTTTGTCTATTATAATTATAATTTTTTCTATTACAATTAATTTCACTCATGCTTGTTTATATATCCTCTTCCAGAGAGGTCAATGAGGGTTTTGATTTTTCCAGGGGTTTTGTGGTTTTAGTATGTGCAATTATGTGTACATTTATTTATATAAAGCTAATGTGCTATGCCCTTGTTAGAGAAGCTACGTCAGAGAAATTTTATTGCAACTGATTTGTAAGACAGCAGTGCATGCGACCTTTACCACTTTGGAGAGCTCATTTTCCCAATAGTTCAAATGCAGGAATAGAGGGAAATGGGAAGAGCACTGCTATTAGCTTGTGGTATTTGTCCAAAATGCACATTATAAAATAGAGACAGCTGATCAGAGGATCTCTCCTTTGTCACAAAGGTACTGGAAACTGCCCTATCTCTGCAGTCCTTAATAGTCACATCGGGTCACTTCCTCAGCACACTTCACACATCTGTTTTTTTATGTAATCTGTAGACAAAAACAATGGGGTGGTAAAGCTGAGAAGTCGCTATCTGGCCAGATGGCCAAATACAGGCAGGTATTCCTTAATTAAATTGCATATATTTTCATTATAGAGTTAATTGAATTATGTTGCACTAAGCTTTGGACAGGTATTTTTAAAAAGAAATATTGCAATCCCACTTTAAGCACATCTTTACATATTAAACATATGAAGGAGATATCACTAAACTGAAAAACAAAGAAAAATCAAATCCTAACTATTTTCTATTTACCAGCTGTTTTACCAGCCAGTGTTCTGATCTACCACTGGGTACACCCTATACTGAGTCAGCTGCTGCTGTTCTATGTAGCAGGTCATACTGTTACTTCTTGTGAGATGGTGATTTTCTACATAAACTTTCAATATCCTGTTTTATGTGGGACAAACCTTATAAAATTTCATTTCATGAAGATTCATCATTAGTATTGCAACTTTAGTGAGATCAATGAGATTTATTGTCTGTCACATTACAGGTGAAACTATATAGATAAAATTTCACTACTGTTATTTTATGATACTCCTTTTTTGATAACGAAGAAGCCATTCACCCAATGTCAGTTTTCAGCTAAGTTGAGTTTTGTTTATTCCTCAAGGCTTGCTGACTTTCCACATGCTGTTTCAATTGCAAACAAGGAGGCTTGTTATAAGTAACAAATAAATATGTATTTGTACGTATGTGTTTATAAGACACAGATTTCTAGTCAAATGAGAAAGCTTGGGTTCCTAGAAGTTAACCTTAAATCCTAACAAACCTCTTTTTAACATAATAAATAAAGTAATTTTCTGCAAAACACTTGAAGGCACCACTGAAATCAATGCACAGAATGCCATGATATTTCAGATGAAAACATGGGTGTAAGAGTCAGTAACATGACCATGAATCATTGGTTTATATCTTTTCTATATGTTTCTAGTCTATTCAGTTTTCTCCTCATTCTCTGAACACAGTACAAAAGTGAAAGATATAGAAAAACAGTCAGAGAGTAACTATTGTTTAAAAATGCAATTTATTTTCCATGGAAATTCCATTGAAACAACAGCTGTAGAGGTTGTTGAAATTTCCACTGTTTGTCCCACTCAGAAGAAATTTGCATGACTTTGCAATTAAATATGCCAAAAAGTATTTGCATGTATGTATACACTTCCATAAACACATAATATTATCATTTAATGATTCAAAGTTAACAGGAAGTGAAGAGATAAAATATTTTCAGACATTAGGAAACCATACAAGTAGCCCAGGAGAAATACTATTTTGGAAGTTAATAAAAATAAATCAGTCATAGTGGAGTCAGTTAAGACCATGTCTACAAAGAAACCTGCCAGAATTGAAATATGTATAGGTGATCCAGCCATGGAGTGAAGGGAGTGGTGCATACAAGCTGATGCGTATCTTCATAAGATGCACTTCCAGATGGCAATCTGGGCTGTCATCTTTCTCAGTTAACTTTTTGGAGATGCCTGTTGTTAACTCACACCATTGTCTCTCTATTCTTCATGAAAGAACTTCAAACCTAATTTTATGTCTTATGTACCTCAGTAAAGTCTTTATTCAGAAGCAAAATTGTAATTTTCTACAATTGCCTCTTCTCTTCATCTCTGTTACCTTGTCCCTGGCAGTATTTTTTACACAATTTGTAGCCTGTTTAATTTCCTGTGAGAATCTTCATTTTACCTAACCCAAGAGGCAATGCATATCTATGTCATATGGCTTCTTCCATCAAAAACAGCTGTGAGCATACTGTTATCTTCAAGTATCTCCTGCATAGTGCAGACATTAAGATTTTATGCCAGGTACGGGGAATCTAGCTGTTTAATATGCCATTGCTGATTCCACTTAATTCAATAGCTGAACTTTGTATTTGTATAACGAAATATTGGGGGGGCTTACTAGTAAAATAGATTTCAAAGTTATCCTCAGGGAATTCTTCACCATGTAGTTCCTCCTGTGCTACTATATTTCAGTTTGGAAACTTCATGCAAGATTTCTTGGAGATCCCCTATCATGCTTTTACTCCCTTAACCATGTTTGCGCCATACACTAGGCAAGAAAATTCTTTGTAAAAAGAAATGTCCTACTCTCTGGTTAGAAAAGCTTACCTAATTACATACACATGAACTCATACAGTACTAGTAACAGAACATAAAATTTTGATGCATTGATTGTGCAGTGTATTTTCGATTTTTCTTCTCCTTTTCTTTTCACCATTTATCTCAATGAGCATTTTGTTATATTGCTTTATAGTTCATACTGCAAATAAGAAAACTACAACTGCAAATGTGTTTTCTACGTTTCAATTTTTTCCAGAGGTCAACCAGTTATGTATAGATGCCATCCATTATCCATATTATACGAAAATCAGGGGTTCTGATTTCGTGAGTACCTTTACTTAAAAAAGTTATATTCACCAGATATTGGAAATTGTTATGCTCTGTTCATCCAGAGAGGAGAAATGATACAAGTGACTTGAATGTAGCCCTCCGCTTCCACTACTACAGTAAACTTTCTTTTCTCCATAGCAGCCTTCCAGTATCTAAAGGAGTCCTACAAGGATGCTAGAGAGGGACTCTTTATCAGGGACTGTAGTGACAGGACGAAGGGTAATGGGTTAAAACTTAAACAGCAGAAGTTTAGGTTAGATATATGAAGTTCTTTACTGTGAGGATGGTGAGGCACCAGAACAGGTTGCCCAAAGAAGTTGTGAATGGTACATCCCTGACAGTGTTCAAGGCCAGGTTGGACGAAGTCTTGGGTGACATGGTTTAGTATGTGATGTCCCTGCCTATGGCAGGGGGTTGGAACTTGATGACCTTAAGGTCCTTTCCAACCCTAACTATTCTGTTATTCTATGATTCCATGATCAAATCTTGTGGATGGGCACAAAAATTGACTTCTGGCTATTCAGAAGCCATCTCCCTAAAAGCAAATAAATCTTTCAGCTAAAAGACTTAGCATATTTTAGAGCAAGCAGTAATTTTAAAAAAAGATATTTTTTTTTTATTCATTTTTTCTGTCAACAGGATGATTTCAAAGTTTAATAGGAATAGGCTTAACAAGAGAAACAGACCAAAAGCCTGCCACTGAGTACTCTAGTCTTTTTACCTACAGTTGTTGTTCAAAAAGTGTATTAATGCCTGGTGTAAACCAATTCCACATGCTCAGGTGAGATATTGTCTTTATTCAGGCCTTGGTGCTGCGTAGAATTTTCCACAAATCAAGCACACCAATGCCAGCTTTTTCATTACATTTGTACACAAAGGTTACAAGGTAGTACACTCCCAGTTACAGTGATTTGTTGTAATGTACATATAATTATGATATTTGCTCTTTCATTACTTATAATCACTGCACGTGACTAGAGGAGGGGTCTTCACCTAGGCCCACGTCTTTTTCACCTCTGGGTATGACTTTTAATATAATAATCAAGACAGTTCACTTCAGGATACCTTAAAAGTTTGTTTCATTGTCATGTTAGGTAATCAAATGGTCACTTTGCCAAGCTGTCAAGTCACTCATCCTTTATCGCTATCAATCCTGAATGTTCTCCTTTGATCCTTCAAACACAACCATGATCTGATTTTACCTATGAATTCCTTATTTCAAGAACGTCTCTTTGTCCCAGGCCCAAGATGCAATAACTGTGTAACTATGGCTACCTATTGCAGGTCCATAATGTGGAAAGCAATATATCATATCACAGCTGGATCAGTAAGTGAAAAAAATATTTTGATTCTGCTCATGCCTAGATACATACTTGTCTCTACTCACATACAGAGGTGTGAAAGCTTTGCATTAGCAAGGAGTATTTGCAAAGTCAAGGTCTGTATTCAAGCATCAGCATTTCATTAGGATTTCTAATAGTCTAAAACTGGCCGAGGTAGAGGAAAACTGAAGTGTCTTTCCAGTGTCCTCCAGGTGGCATAGGATGGTTTTTCCACAGATAAACCTCCATGAATTCCTGTCTCTGGAAAGAGTTATGTAGATCTAAGAGGAAACTCAGGTAAGGCACTCAGAGAATACAGGTTCTATTCACAGGCCCTGTGCAAACACATTTTGTCACTTTTTTTCTCTTTACCTCCCCACATGCTCCATCTCAACAAGTTAGAATATAAGCCTCTTACAGCCATCTCTCATATTCCTCAGGGAACTCTTTACATTGCCATAATTTGATAAAAAAAGCAATCAAAAAAAATATTTGTGAAAATTGCACTCTGTTATGGACTGGAAATAATGGACTGGGGAAGGAAAAAATTCCTAAAAGAGTGAACTTTGGCACACAAGACTTACAGGTCTTCGTGTTTACTTTCTTTAGGCTACCTAGACAGGAAGGGACAAAGATCATCAGAGAAACCTTTTCAAAATTTCTTACTAACTAAATAATGCCTTTAAAAATCTGATCTTATGGTGTGTTTTACTAAAAATACTGCAGTGCTGTGTGATTCTTGGTTTAAGACTGAGTATCTCTCAGGGCTAATCTGCAGTCTGGGTGAGCTGTTCAGTGCCCACCACTGCAGACTCAGCTCAGATGAGACTTCAAGACACTCTTGCTTCTGTCTGTGATATGCAGCCCAAAAGACACATTGCTATTTTTTTATCTACTTCCAGAGTCCACCCTGTGCACTTGAATGAACAGAATGTTGCTCTACTCCTACCATTTCTATTTGTAGACAAAAGGGTGAAATCAAGGCAATAAATTCATACTCAAGCATCTAAACATGTAGCTTGTTTTCAGAAGTTCTGAGCCTGGAGAAGCTCTGATTTCAGTGGTGTTTGTTCATTTTAAGTCAGTTATTCAACTGGTTTGTTAACATTAATCAATGATCTGGATGTTGGAGTTGAATGTGTCATTAGCAAGTTTACTGATGTTATCAAACTGAAAGGTGCTGTTGGGTCTCCTGAGGGACAAGAAGCCTTGCAGAGGGATCTAGATAGGTTGCACAACTGAACAATGATTAATTGCTTGAAATCAAGTCCAAATGCTGGACTCTGCACCTAGGATGGAGTAACATCAGGCACAAATCTAAACTGGGAGAAGGGTGGCTGGAAGGTGGCCCTGCAGATCTGGAGGTGCTGGTTGACAGCAGGCTCAGCATGAGTCAGCAGTGTGCCCTGGCAGCCAAGAGGGAAACCAAATCCTGGGGTGCACCAAACACAGCAGAACCAGCCAGTCAACAGAGGTGACTAGCCTGCTGCATTCAGCATTGGTGCGGCCTCGCGTATTGTGTACGGTTCTGGGCCCCACAATTTCAGAAGTGTGTTTAACAACCTTGAATGCTTCCAGAAGAGGGCTGGAAAGCATGTCTTATGAGGAACTGCTAAGAATTTTGAGCTTGTCAGGTTTGGAGAAAAGGAGTTTGAGGGGAAACCCCATTTCTCTCTACAGCTTCCTGAGTTGGGAAGTATAGATGGAGGTGCTGAGCCATTCTTCCTGAATCCATTGATAGAATGTGTGGGAATGGTTCAAAGCTGCACCAGGGGAGGTTCTGCCTGAAAATGAGGAAACATTTCGTTACTGAGAGGGTGGTCAAATACTGGAATGGGCTTCCTAGAGAGGTGGTCAATGCCCGAAGCTTGTCAGTGTTCAAGAGGTGTTTGGACAATGCCCTTAAAAACATGCTTTAACTTTTGGTCAGCTCTGAAGTGATCAGGCAGCTGGACCAAATGACTGTTGTACGTTCCTTCCAGCTCCTGTTCTGTTCTGTTCTGTCAGTCATACACAGTATTTGTCCATTATTCCTTTCAATAAATGAGGAAATACATGGATGTCAGCTTTGAATTGAAGTCTTCCATGAGATGTACACGTGTAGGAAGACATGCATGTAGAGAAGAGAACAGTTTGTCTAGGAAACCTGAGTATAAGCAATATTTTCTTTATGTTCTGTTAGTGCTTAACCTCCATAACTTGCTTTTAAGGAAAAAGTGTACACCTTTAATTTCAAGGAGAAAACAATGAAAGTGGCCTTTGGAATGTTTGGGGGAAATCTTTTTTATTTTTTTCTCCTTTGAATTCAAACAATAATCTATAACTCCAATTTAAACTTGCGACATTATATTTCACATTTTCCTTGATCATCTGACTACCACAATTCCCCACTCTCTTGGCAAATCAATTCAGCTAGCTCTAGAAATGGTCCCAGAGAAAGAGTCATCATCTGAGACTAAAGATTATTTTTAACTTTTTTTATTTTCCTGCTTATTTATATGAAATCAATGTATTATCTGCACACATGTATTTGAGTGTGAACGTAGCAGTCCTACTATTTTAATGATTTTTTTTTTTAGAAGTCATTAGTGTGAAAGATATTCCGATTCTTCCTCTACATTTTCAGTTATGCCATGAGTGATATTTATTTCAACATGCATCATATAAAATTATTCATATCATTCATCTTCAGTCACTCACGTTAAGTGAATGCTGTATGCTGTTTAGAAACAGATCTGTGTCATTCCTGGAAACAACAAAATTTTGAGCACAGCTGAAGCTGTCATTATGCCATGCTAGAGATACACACTGTCAAACACTGTAAATTCCCAAGTTACAAATCTCTCGAAATTTTGTAACAGTTTTCTCAAAACAATGCTTTTTTGGTTTGTTGGTTAGTTGATTTAGAATAAGCTGTTCAAAAATACATTTATAATAAACACTGAATATTTTTAAATACTGTCACTCAGTTATATATTTGGTTTCTTTATATTCTTTATCTTTTGATTTCGAATTATTTGCATAGACAAAGTTTATTCTGCATGTATGAACACCAGCAGTTATTGATAATAGTTTGCTTACATACCTGCTTATCTTACAGGATGAAACATCTCTAACCAACATGTATCTCATGAAAACAATTTTTTTTTTCTTCTCATGTTTGGGGGTCACTGTATGTTCTTGAAATTATTTATCATTGTGTGAATGTCTGAGTCTTGGTGCAGATGAGTCATTCTGATTTAGCATCATTTAAGCAAACAGTGACAAAAAGACTGGGTGTATCTAAAAGATCAGTTTCACTACAGCAAGAACACTACAGAGACCAGGTAAACTTGAACACAGTCAAGGATAAATGCAGATAAAGAGAATTTATCTGTTCCTTCCTACATGAGTGTACCTATTCCTTATCTATCCCACACACGCAATGTTTCCCACACCACAATTTATCATAGTGCCTCTGTACAAAACCATGCACATATTTCAAAAACATGAAGAAACTGCAAAAAAAACCAAAAGGAGAGATAATTATTTTCTGCTTTGATGGGAAAAACACAGAAATCTGAAAGAATATCTTCACCTTGGGAATATGCAAGAAACAGATCTTGAATCCCAAAAGCAGAGCTTCCACTCAACCATTTCCTGGAACAGTATTTACTGAAATTATACTTTTAATAACGTCAGAGATAATGTTGAAATTCTTAACATTGAATTTATCCTCTGCAGCTTTTTAGACAGCAGGCAAACTACTGAAAATTCTCACAAAGGCATCCAAAGCCTTTAATAGACTTCTTTCCAGATGCATTTGGCTTAACAAACACTTAAGGATTTCTTAACATACCTTGCAAAGATTAAGCATACTGCCTTTGCATATTAACTTATAAATTATTACAATTATCATGGTGAACTAGTGAACCAGACTGCCTGCATATAAATCTCCATTAATTACCATAGTATGATAAGTATGTAAAACATTGTAAATATTAAGTATTTTCTCCATCTCAATCTAATACAATTTTATGTGAATAAACTCTTCTGCTATTATGCACATAAAACCTCCTCAAATAATATGCTAAGCTTTATTAATAAAGGAACCAAGAAAATATTGTTGACTTGCAAACATGAACTATGTTTGAGTCTTACTACTAGGTTGAAAATTATGTAGAAAGAAAAAAATACGGAAAAGAGACAGAAATAATAGCAGGAATTCAAAGATATCTGTACCAAGAGGACACAAATGTTTATCAGTAGTCAGTGAATTTCAGTGGAAGCTGTGCTGAGAAATTGCTTAGGCATTTTTAGAAATTCTGCCTTTGTGATAAAGAGGGAAAAATATTGCAATATCACTTTTATATTAGTTTATAAAAAATAGGATTGAAATTAATAAACACTGAAATCTAAAAGGAAAATAATTTAAACTGTTGAAATATCTGTGCGTATGCATCTTTCATATCTATACAGTATCTATCTAGATTGATATATATCAGTATCTAATGTATCTATCATGTAGAGTGTTAAGTCTAAATTCCATATCCACGTATTTGTAATAAGGCAAATGTGTTATTTAGAGCTATTTTTAAGACTGGATTTTTTTTTAAGAATAAGATTTTCTTCAATTCAGTGGCTAATACATGAATTTTTATGTAATATTTACCTTTTTTCTCAGAGCCATTATCCAATGATAATTGGATATCCAATTATATCCAATTAGTTCCATCATATTTTATATACCTCTTTTGAAAAATTTTGTTCTAGGAAATGTAAGTGAGACTCAGAATGCAGAACTTCATCGATAACTCTTCTGAATTGCTGTGGTCATTTTTATGTTCTTCGTACCCAGTTTTCATTCCTCACAGATCTTGCAAAAACTGCTGATTTAATATCTCATGCATCAGTATTTTACAGCAAAATATAAAGAAATGAAGAAGCAATTGAAAATGAAATTAAATACAACCCTAAAAAAGCACACAAGGAAGACATTTTGAGATTCATTGGCTCTGCAATAAAGTCTTCATTCATATACTTAACAAAAGGGGCAGCAGAAGTTGACTAACTTTTTACATGCACAAACAAGCAAAACATTGAACACTGGATAGGGCAGTATCTAGATGTTAATGTCCATTTTTATTTTGCCAAACCCTTTGAATCATCAAATATCTTAATAAGCTTTTTCCAAAGTAATGAAACAAGTGCAGGATCTTAAAATTGGGGATAGATTTGCAGAAAACACTGAACAGTTGTCTGAAATGAGACTTCAGGAATATCTCTGTTCAGTGTACTCACTGTAGTTCTCAGCCGCTACCACTGAGCTCCTGAAAGATATGAAGAGTCCACTTGAATTATGCTGTATCTTAGTGATTTAAACATTCCTTTTCAAATATTTCACACATCTTGTAGTGCTGCAGAAAATTATCCCTGTTGCTTCTCTCCTGCGAACAAGTAGACAGCATGCTAAGAAAAGTATATGGCATTCAAATCAACCTCAGTGTGATAAAGTTTTGAATGTTTCTTGTTGCTGCAGTTCGCTGGCAGATGTCAGAATCCTGAAAAAGACTGCAAGTTAATTACAACTTCCTCTATGGCATGGGAATGGGTTGATAGAGCCCATCCTCATTTGGAGCAAGGGATGAAAGCCCTGTCACAGAAATAGCCCGGGCAGCTATTGGGTAATTGAAATCTAAAATGAGGTGAATTAGGAAAAAGATTAATGTTACAATTCCTGCTACACATTCATTTTGGTTTTCAATACAACTTCACTTACTAACTGTATCTAGATTATACTGTTTCTGAATATTTGTAGTTTTAAATGGGTGCACAAATTGTTGTAATGCTTAGTAGTTCTAGGATCAAGTTTTGTACCCGCTGGAATATTAGCCATGGATAATGATTTTCAGTATGATTGTATTCTTTCTGGTAAAAAATACAGATTTGTAAATATAAAAGTGTTTTGTCCATTAGAATATTTCCCAATATACCTCAGCTCAGAAAATGTAAAAGCTGAGGATTATTTTTTTTTCAATTAAACACTCAAAGTAACATATTGGCTTTACATTTCCTCTATTTAGTTAAGCCTTTATAAAGACTTACATTTGAAATGAAATACTCATTTTGTAGCAAATATTTTATATCATCCCAGACAATTCCCTTTTGATTTGCTAGTTGAGATGGAGAATGAATTAAAATTCACCTTGCACTGAATTTTCTGAATTGCCAATGAACCAAGAAATCAGTTATTTGTTCAAGTCTATAATTATTCTATATATAATAAATTTCCTAAAATGTTTTCCACTCTACAAAGATCTCCCTGCTGAGTTTGCTTAATTCTAAAAACTAAAAATGCTTCTAAAATCTGAAAGATAAGGCTTTCACCAAGTTAAATATAAAAAAATCAAGGTACATCTTATGTTATTTTGACAAATGAAAGAGATCATCGATTCTAAAGTCTTACCCACTCAGGATCCCTAACCAGATGTGCAAGCTCATTGGTAATTATAGACATTCTCGTCTCTATTAGCATTGAAGGAAACAACCACTTAAATTTAGTCCACCACAATTTTTTTTTTTTTTGCACGTGTGGCTAGTATTCCCATTGTTAAGCTAAATTTATTATGATTCACGCAGCAGAGTATAGAATATATCTTTTTGTGATAGCTATGGATAATACATACAAGAGAGATTCATTTTAATTTAAGGCAGGCAATTAGTACAGGATTATTATAACCAGGTTCAAATTTTATTTTACTTATACTTTAATAAGTGTGTGTAATCTATACTGGTATTTTCAGTAGCTAGCTTTTCAGATGTAAAAGCACTCATCAACATGTGTAATATGGCAGAGTTAGTATAGTGGCCAAAAAACTGCTTCATTTTTAAAATGCATTATTACAGTCTTTCAGTTCTTTCAGTTTTGTACACAATGTCTGACAATATGCATAAAGCTTCAGTGTGCTCTGAATATTAATACATTAGCTTGTGTGACTTCATTACTCACACAAAGTAAACCTAATATAAATTTTCAAGGCCCAGCGTATACACGCTTATATTACTTAGCTTACGAACATTGCATTATAGGAACCTTTAAAAAAGTTTCATTTATTTTATTGATGACATGTAAACAGAGGTCTTTGTGCTATGAAGATAAGCTAAGAATGCTAGAAAAATAGTATTTTCAGAACTTCTCAGTGAGCTAAAATAAATTTGATATTTAAACAGCAAGGCTTAGAACCTTATTCTATTTCCTCCTAAAAAACAAAAACAGAGTTTTCCAGTAGGTAATTGGATAATGCCAGTGTAGACTAGCTGGCTTGTAACATACTAGACTACCAGTCTGCCATGTATATGCAACTTAGTACAGAATCTTTTACTAGTCTGTCTGCCAGTAGTACTCACTTTAATCTGACTCAGGATCATATTTGTCAGATATACGGAAGTAAAACAGGGGATAGATGGACACCATTTTAAAGGTAGATTATTTTTAGATAACTCAGAAAATGGCACGTGTGACAGCTACACATGAGACAAGACCAAGCATTGATATCAGCTTAGTTTGGTAAAGCAAAATAGAACAGAAGAAAGACATCAGATTTAAATGATAAGATTAATTTTTAATTTGCATAGCCATTTAAGTAGAGAAAAAGAGTGTAACAAAGTAACTCCTCACCGTCGATTTCTCTAGATATATTTCAGTAATTTTTGCATCAAACCACACTGACTTCTAGGCATTTTCTATAAATTTCTGGTAAAATAAAGCAACTTCAAAAATGTAAAATGAAATGCTGAACACTCATTTGAAGGTTTCCTCACACATGTTTCTTCTTTTTTTCTTCATTTATTTACATATAGTGTTGGATGAGAATAGAAAAATGGGGTTGTTCACCCACTTCATCGAAGACAAAGGCTTTTAAACACAATGTTTAAAAAGCCAGCTATTTACTCTTGTTAGCATGACTGGGAAGCTGCAGAACTTGGAGAGGGCTTTGCAGTATAGCTTTTGAGCTCATCTCCTTACCTGTTTTTAAGTCAGACTTTTCAAGATGAAGTTGACTTTCTTAGACCTCCTCTTGTCTTCCCACCTGTGGATCTTCCAGCCATGTCTGCATGTCCCATAGGGTTATGCATAAATGTACAGGAGCTATCTGTTGGTAAGGTACTTTACAAGAGCCCAGCTTTCCATATAAGAAGCTGTTCAAATGAAGTTTGGAAGGGAAGGTAGGAGGAAACTAGGAAAAGAAGGTAAGAAGAAACAAAACATAGCATTATCTAATTCCTCCCACCTACAATTTGTCTAATACTTCTGCTTTGGGCATTTTGTTTGTTTCTTAGCTTAGTCTTTTTTTTTTTTTTTTTTTTTTTTTTTTTTTTTTGTCAAAGAATGTATCTAAGTCAAATATCACTGCACATACCACAACACCGTAATAACTGCAGTATTATCTGTGTTCTCTCTGTGCACTGGGCAGCGGATTTTAATTTCATACATCATTTACAACTTACTGCAATGATTCTACACAGTCAGTACATCTCCTTATCACAAGGAAAAAGAGACTAGTAGCATTTTTCCTTTGATCCCAGATTTCCTAGTTTTAAACTTATTAGCACTTGTGTTGCAGTCTAGCATTGACATTAGAAGGGCACTGAGTTATCCAAATAAGATACCAAAGGAAGAAGCCTTTAGCTCATCTCCAGTGACTGCCAGAAAAGTAGACATTAGTTGAATTGCATTATCTTCTGAGAAAGTGAAATATATTTGTCCCCAGTCCCCAGCACTGAAAACCACTTGTTCTTTGTCTAGAACTGTATATTTATTTTATATTTATATGACAAAGTATATGTTTTTATTAACCTACTGCTAGATCTAGTCAATGGCTTTCTAAACCAAGCCCTGATACAGCGTGTCTCTGCTAAAATCAAACCCATTGAGCATTCAAGCATATGTGGATAGAAGTATGTGCCACAGAAATAAGTAATATAAAATAATAAATATTAACTATTTCTATTCACCTCCAAAGCTTATCAGGGAGTATATGAGCTCTGCTGAATGAAGTAAATACATCGTCAAACAGTTTTTCACATTCATTTCGTATACTATACCCTGTACTACTGATCTGTGATCTTCTAGTGAATCTGTTTGGAAAAATTCATTCCCAAAACACGTAGCAACTGTAGAACTACCATTAGGAGAAATCATGGAAGTGTGGTCTGTGAGGAAATGCAAGAGACAGGGAATAAAGTTGTAGGAGTTACTTCAAGACATAACCTTAAGGGACAGTAGAGGAAGGAAGTTATATGAAGATTATGGTGCTGACCTTGCATGTAAGGAGTGTAGAAACCAAAAGATCTGATCCATTAATGAAAGAAGAGATTTTGCAAGACACTGGGAAGGGTTTGCTACAGCCCATCATAAAAAGAGAGCAGGGAAAGACCACTTACAATAGAGGCTTTTTGTTTCATTTTTATATTCATTTGTTCATTTATTTTTGTCTTAGGATTTACTCAAAGCAGAATGTTGGCTGAAGGCTAAACTACCAAGAGAAAGGAGGCACAGGTTTTATGAGAACAAAGAAGATCTTTAGATATTTTAGTTATACTTATGATTTTAGTTTTGTTTTAGCAGGAATATTAGAACTGGCACTGTAGTTAAGTGCCAGACACATAAGAATATACAATATTATTAAAATATTAAAAATCAAATAGTAGAGCTTCTGCACCTAAAGCAGTTGTCTGAGATGAGTGGCAGTGCATGAAATAGGATTGTCAAAAATAATATAATTGAGGGGTAGATCTGCAGATAGAGGATGTTGTGTAAAATGTTTTCCAGCAAACCATATAGTGACAACAGCTGATCATGTTACTGTGTTTCTTAAAAGGGACTATGCCTTGATTTTAGAGTTAAAATAAAAATTAAGGCTCTGGAGCAAATTTGAGTGTTCCTACAGGTATTGGCCGTAAAAGACAAAATCATTTACCTTTGCTGAAATTCACAGGGTCCTCCAGCAATTTGAATAGCAGCCCTGCCCTCCAGTGAATTACCCCTTTCCTCTCAATTTGATGATGTCCACAGACATCACCCAGGTCTCCAGATCTTTAATAAAGAATATCCACTGTTCTCCCCTTATCCATTGAGCTGGTGATCGCATGAGGGAAGTCTATCAGGTTGGTCAGGTATAATTTGCCCTTGGCAAACCTCCACTGGTGGCTACTAGTCATGTCTTTGTTCTTCAAGTGCCCAGAAGTGGCTTTAAGAAAGACTTGCTCATTCATCCTCTATGGGATCGAAGAATGTCAGTCAGCCTCTAGCTCCTCCGGTCTTCCTTCTTGCCCTAGAGAAAGATGGCTGCAACGCTTGCATTTCCCAACTATCAGGACCTTTCCCCAATTTTTCAAATACGGCAGAAGCAGACTTTCAATGACATTGGTCAGCAGTCCCAACACCCTCTGTCTCATGTCCAAGTGGGTTAAGCATTCTCTGCTCTATCTTCTGCTGTAGGTACTGCTACATTCTCATGAATTCTCTCTCTAAGCTCAAGAAATCAGGGAATGAGTTGGCAGACCTTATCACCAAAAATGATAGGAAACAAGTACCAAGTACCTCAGCCTTTTATCTGTCCTTTGTGACTAAGTTCACTTCTTCGTTGAGTAGGGGACCCACATTTTCATGAGCCTTTCATCTCATTGTCTTTCATCTCACTCACTAATTTCAACAACTGAGCTTTGACATTCATGATTCCATCCATGCATGTGGAATAATATGCCAAATAGTATGTCTGCACATTGTTGCAATATCTATACATTTATAAAGAAAAACTACCTTTTATTTGGCAGCATCATTTGATCATATCAGTGGTGCTGAAACACAGAAAAATGCTGCATGCAAGCAGAGAAATTGGCAGTTTTGTTCTATGTACGTCATTTGATGATATAAGAGACTACATTTTGTTCACATACTCTGGTGTTGACTTATAGTGTGCTAGAACATGTGGCTAGAATATGTTTGTGCAATTTATAATGCTTTCAAAGAATGGGAAAGTTAAGGGTTTTCAAAAAAATTATGATAAGAGCTGTTTACGTATCCCCGCATTTCCAAATACAAAATGCAATTAAAACTATTTTATTTCCACTGCATACAGTATCTTTTAAGTTGCTGCCTTGTTCTATGACTGTATGTTAAATGAGAAATTCAAGATATCATGGTTATGTACCATGTAATAACACATATCTTAGGAACATCAGAGAACACACAGTAGTAACAGGCAGGTTCACACCAACTAGGTCACCAGCAACTGCAGCCACCTGGTAATACATTTACTTCATTTCTCAGAAACAGTAGAAAAAGATTTTGTAAGCCATATGTTGCATTAATTCTGTCTGTGCAAACTCAGTAAGCTTTATTACTGGTAAAAAGGTGACTCTGAGATGAAATAACCCCAGATATCATCATGACAAAGGTCTTGATTCAAGGAGCTGTGATATGGTTATTGGCTGTTGCAAATATTACTATTTTTACCTCAGCTGTCCACCATCAAAAGAATTCTCAGAGGACATTTTCAGGACTGCTGGGAGTGACAGAGACAGAAGTATTACACTAAATGCAGCCAGTGTGAGTGTCTTGCTTATTAACAGATGAATTGACAAAATGTCCCAAATGTTATCCATCTGCTCCTCTCTTTCCAACCTGTTCTAAACCAAAGAATATACATTTTGAATCAAAACTTACCTCTTCTCCATGGCTTACTTTTATTGACAGAAAACAAAACAAACCAAAATAATAAACCTAAGACAAAATCAAACAAACAGAAAATGCTTTAAACATCAATTTACTCAAACCAAGCTCAGGATATTGCCCCAGGACAGAGCTTTTCAGAAATTCGGATTTCATCTGAACAATGACAGTAATTTCCTTCCCACTTTTTGCCTCTTTAGTAACTGTTTGTCTACTAAGCTGCTACTTGTCTTGAAAAATCCAACGAACCTGGGCAAGAATCATGAGGAAAAGAGGGGTCCTGAGAGGTGATCTAGCCCACCCTGTATATGAAAGCAGGAGATAGGTAACATTCCTAGCAGATGTTTGCATCACCTATTCCCAGTGACTCTGCTGACAACCTTGCTAAGAAAATACATCATACTTTTTATAATTTTTGTCCTTTTTTCCTGTTACCTGCTTTGAAACCTGTTTATTGCAATATACACCAAAGTCTACCTGTCCAGTCAGGAATGGATGCAGAAAATGTGAAACAGATTCTTTGTAGAGGGGCTTTTGTTCCGCCTATTTTTAATATATTTACAAACCAGGCTGTTCCAGAAAGAAGAAAATATGGTTGGATTCTCTTCTATGAAATAAAGTTTGAAAGGTACAAAATATTGAACTTTGAATCAGTTAAAGAGTCTACATTTTCTTTTCTAAGAAAAAAAGAATATTTATTATTTTCTGCATCCATGTGTGTGAGGGAAAGATTGTTTGTCATTTAGTGCTTTGCAATGGTTTAAATTTTTTTTACTAATATATGTATCGGCATTGTCATGTAGAAGCATTTATAGAATCATAGAATCAACTAGGTTGGAAAAGACCTTTAAGATCATCAATCCAACCTTTATCCCAGGACTGCCAAGTCCACCACTGAACCATGTCACTAGGGGCCTCATCTACATGTTTTTTAAACACTTCTAGGGATGGTCAATCTTATATGAACTATCAAGAGAAAAGCCTGCTAACTTACTTTATTTTCCAATTTGTTCCTGTTTTCTGGGGACATGAGACACTCCCAGAGCAGATCCATGATCAGATTTGTACCGTTTTATCTTCCTGTTAAATTTTCTGCCTAGGTGCAGAACCCACAGTTATTAAAATTATAACTGGGTATTAGACTGAGCCCTACATTTTTGTATGTAATATGCATAATAAGCTGATACCAAATAAGCAAACTATAGAGACCTTCTTTAGTGGTTTGGGGTTTTTTTTTGTGAGGGCAGAATTGTTGAGCCAGAGGAAAAGACCAACTACAAAGTTAACATGAGATTAAGCACCTCAATCTTTCATGTATTTTCTTGTGACAGACCAATGTATCAAAGCACAGCATAATCTAATGCTTTTGTAAAAATGCAATGTAGATTCCTTCAATGACAGTACAGAAAGGTGTAGCCGCTACTGGACCAAACTTTTCTCTGTATAGCTAACGTTTTTATAGTTTGCAGTTTTCAGAAGTCCTTTAAATCTGGCAGAAAAAAAGAAGAGTTGTGTGAGGCAGGTTGTGAGTACTTCCTGTGTTAAGATGCAAAGATTGCATATGTCATATGAGGGAAACCAAGAAACCGACCTGAGAAAGCATGGCCAGGATCTTACCAGGACTTCATGTAGAGAGGAAGTCCAACATTCAGCTTAAAAAGAGAGAACAAAGACCAGTACATTTTGTAGTGAATGAGAAAAGTAAAGAAGTAACAACTTTTACAGAGCACAGGAACACATGAGCATTGTTAAAGTACAAAAAAAGAACACTGGTCATGAAAGATGTGAGCCGCTCTCAGGATGAGGCACTCTCAGCCTGATATGTGGTGATGCCTGTGGAGGAGACTCAAAGCAAGGGCTCTGCAAGGTCATATACTCAAACTCACATTGAAAGTCTAGTAGCTGGGCCTGCACTGCACCATTTCACTAAGAATAATCACAAAGCTGGCAGTGCTTGCTGCATTGTGTAGTGTGGCATTTTCTGCTAGCACTTATTCCTGTCTTTGCTTTGATACCTCTTTGTTGCTCAGTTTATGGAAGAACATTCACTTGTAGACATAGTGTCTATTGGGAGAACGAGAGGAAGCAGGATCAACAAATTTAAAATACTATATCTAGATGGCTGTTAAAACAGGTGGTGTTTAGATGGACTCATTATGGCATTTAATGGTTATTCTGCTGCATTAGAATACTTACTGCAATTAGGCAAAACTAATTGGCCTAAATTGCAGTTCTTGTTCTTGTCATAATGAATGACCTCTAACATCAGTGCCTTGTAAGGTACATTCCAATACAGTATTTTTAAACTACAGTTTCTCAAATCAGTATAGATAAAGACGTGATCAGAAACAGTGTCCAAAAAGAAATAAACAATTACCTTAGCTACTCAGAAAATGTTATGCTTCAATGCTGAGCTGTCTATCTGCAGAATGGGCATCTGGAAATATATGCCAATGCTGCTGCTTGGAAATACATAAATCCCTATTCCTTCCTACAAATCCAGACCATATGTGATCTGGACTTCATGTACAAGAAATGCTGGCATCAGAATCATTGTAACTGTAAATTTATTTCTCTGGATTTCTCTCTTCTGTTGTTTCTAGGGATTCTCTTTTGCCTTCTGCATTTTGGGGGGTGAAGGACAAAAAAAAAAAAAAAAAAAAACAAATCCAAAAAAAACCCAAAAACCAGTTAATCCTAAAGAATGTATTTTCTTCTTTGACTGGGTAGTCCTGAACAACCAATCAAAACTTCAGCTCAGCAACATGCGAATAGATGTCTTGCAGAACTACGTGATTATCTCCATCATGAAAGAGAAAAGCATCTAAAGAAATGACAAAATCTTGCAGATTGCATTGGATTTCTTTTTTTTTTTGGTGTACTATTTAAGATACTGAAATCATTTTTATCCTCAGTCTCTTATTAGATCAAGAATTAAGGCAAAGAAAACCTCACTACTATTTTATTTCTAGTAATTGTTTCTCTTACAACAAAGATTAAAATGGTTCATTTAGAAAAAAAAACTTACTAGTGTTTCAGGTAATACACAGCTAAAATGTTTTTATGTGGAAATATTTTCCTGATACTAAACCAAATTACAAACAGAAATAATATTTTGCTGTAGGAAAATCAAATTAAATGTGTAACTGGGAAAATAATCTGTGCACTGGAGATTCAGTTGGTAGGCAATGATTCCATGTAGTCTTCCACCGAGAGAAAACCATGCTGCACAAATTAAACAGATAAAAAAAGCAAATATTTTTAAAATAGCAAATAGATTACTATCTGAAAGTGCTAGTTAAGAAACAGGTGAAAGTCTGATAGTTCAGATTTTATAGTCATGATAGTTTTTTTACTGTGTTACAGAATGTAACCATCAAACAATATGATATGAAACCTTTTGAATATATTGATTAAGATTTCTGTAATCCTGTGAGTACCACACACTTCTTACAGGTACTCTTAAAAATTACAACAGCAATGTGTCAAACTTGACCAGCAAAATTTTTCCTCCACTTCCCATCCATTTTTCCCCAAGACAAATGTAAATCTAAATTCAACTTTCATAATACTGAGATCTCATCAAACAGGACACAGTATATTTTCCTTTTCAGCTTTAGCAAAAATTCCCAGAAGGAAATAGGAAATCTATTAAGTCTCACTTATTAAAAATTGAACTTGTTTAGTTTCTTTGAGTTTCAATCTGTTTTTTTCCTTTTTTTTCTGTAAAAAAATATAAATTAAAAAAATAGTGATTATTCCCAAAATGTGTTTCACTATCTACAGGCATGGAAATCATGTCAGCTTTAGCTTCCAGCCAATAATCAGCCAGCTTTTCCATTGCACGATCAGGTGTTTTACTATTTAGGTTTTGTTCTTTACCCCTCTAACAAGTAATATGCAACACCACCATGCAGTAATCTTCATCTTATGTATCTCTCTTTGCATTTCCTGACAACCAGGTCAGGTTAATATCTCACTCTTAAAAATCATGTATATCATCTCCTAAGAAAGGCCTTTCTTATTTGCAAATCAAAACCTTTCCCAGACAACCTTTTTTGCTGGTGAAATATAGTTCTTCTTGCTTATTCCTTGAAGCCATGGCCTCAGTGGAAAGGCAGAAGATTTCTATTTAGGAAGGCTTTTTAGGAGAAAGCAGCTCTGGTTTTGAATAATCTCATGCTGACGCTCTGGAGCTCAGATCTTTCTGATTCCTTTTCAGGTCTTTCCTCCAAATATGAAGAATGCATCTGGGGACCATCAACTCTTTTAAAAGAATAGGTGCTGCCTCATTTTGTGGTATTAGCATTGTATAATGTGCAGCCTATTTTCTAACCTCAAGACAGCATACGAGCCCATACTTGTTAGTGTTCATCAACTCCTGAGATGTGACTGCAGTGTATCTGCTCATCTGTTTATCATAAATACAAAGAAGCACACTGCAAAGAGCCAGCCATAAGCAAGCCAAAGTACAGACCAGATCGATTCAGGCAGAGTACCTCCTATTATATGAGACTACTTATGGATCTAAGTAGCTAAGTCAGTTGTGAGTGAACTGAACTTCCTAATCTTGGAAATTCACTCCCTCAGGGTTTTCTGCCAAGCTATTTTTGCAATTACCCAACTCTACATTGATTATAGAGGCCAAACAACAACTCTGTAATGGCAGTGGACTTACAAAATATGTTTTAGATTTAGTGATGCCAACCGTGAATGCTCCTAAGCAGTCACTATGGCTCAACCTCCTTCAATACAGCAGTAAAGAGCACAGAAATTTAGCTGAGTAGGAAATGTAAGAAGGATATTAATGCATTTAAATCTATTATCAATATAGTGTAAGAATCTGCAATATTGTCAGAAAACTTCATAAAAATTAAGTTTGACGTGAGATGGATTTCTTTGGTAACAGGCTTATGCAATCTATGTATATCTATGAATAGTGAGTAAAAGAAGTTCTGCATGTTCTGTCTGCCTGTCACATTACACTCTAAAAGCTCTTAAGTGACATTCAAAGATGTGATTACTGCACTGCTGTCAAGGTCAGTGAAACCTGAGGTAATGGTTACGTAAGTGATAATCATTTATAATGTGGCCTACAGGTCTATGAAGTATGGTGATTCAGGGGTATTTCTGAGATCTCACATTAACATATGAGATTTTACTTTATCTCCACTCATTTATTTTTTCTGACTAATACTGATGTGTTCTCCTGGTAGTAAGTATGCTTTTGAGAGTGCTTAATAATTGTCCCATTGTGCGTCTGCTCTTACTGCGGTCCACTACCTTTGATCTGTGCTGTTCTTTGCTCTCTGACACAGGAAAAGAATTATTGTAGAGAGGAGTGTTTTTCCTTTACGGGGCTCAGTGTATGCTGCTGCATGGTAATCATGGTGTGACAAGGCTCCTTAAAATGACCCATCGCTTTCTTCATCTCCTAAGCAGTAAGAAGCTATGTTGTGGCAAAAAGAAACTATAAAACAAAATCAGTGATGATAGCAGTGAGAAGAAAGAGAAAGTGTTGGGCTTGCACAGTCCCAATTTTCTACAGAAGCCAAAAACAAAGTAGGCATTTGCTTTGCAGCGTATTGACTGGAGGAAACCAGAACATAATGGGGAGGTGGTTGCATCTCTCCATGTCTCTGAAAAATCATTAACTTCAGAGAAAGAAAGATAGGTGAATGCCAAGTACATTTCAAAGGAAAACAAAGTTTTCAATTTTGAGAGCATATACACAGAAAAAAAAAAAAAAAAAAGAGGAGTAATTAAAATAAGGTATCCAGATACCCAGATATCCACATTTTGCTACATTCTCTCTGAAAGTAACTGAAGATCTAATGTATGGCAGATGTATCCAAGTCCTTAGTGTGCTAGTGATGCTTTTTACTTGATTACTGAGACTGACAAAACAGTAACTGAGGTGTTTTAACAACCATTTTGGGGGTTGGCCCAGTAAATTCCTGACAATACAAAGGGGAATTTAGTCAATAGTTTCAGAGTCTTGCATTTTAAACAATGCTGTATTATGAAAGAAACAAACTTAAGATAGAATTTTTCATTTAATTGGGCAACAACAAACATTGCTTGCATTAGGCATATACTGAGAAATTCCAAATCATAGAGATAAACAAGACCTGTATCTTAAGCCATTAACCTCACTCAGAAATTGATTCTAGGGACCTAAAGTGTAAAACTTCAGTTATGTTTAAGTGTATGCTCCCTGCTCAGCCCTTACCTAAACTTCATTTATGCTGTCGGCTGCACCCAAACATGATTATATGGATTTAGTTTACTGAAATCAGGAATTAGAAATCGTGTTCCACTCTGCCCCACATAAAGGTGAGGTCCAGTAATGCTTTGTGTTGGCTGGCAGCACCAGTTTACTTATTTTAACTCAACTTTAGTTTTAGTTCTTGAAATGTTCTATCAGTTGATGGAGACCAGGGTGAAAATGAGATGTTGCTGTGATTGCCTGCCTCAGGTCTGTGCCCTGAGTCTCATGCTATCATTAAGCTATTATACTATTGGTGCTGAGTGGGGAAAGTCAGAATAACTCACGCTCATTTTTGTTGAATGGCATTTCAGAAACATGAAACAAACAAATAACAACAAAACAAATTAAAAACAAACAAAAAACCAAACAAACAAACAAACAAAAAAAAAAAAAAAAAAAAAAAAAAAAAAACCACCCACAAAAAATACACCTGACAGATTTGCCTGTACTCCAGAACTTCCTCTCAGGATGTAAGTTTTGCAGTCTGCTGGATATTTTTAGTCAGATAAAATCATAGAATCATAGAATAGTTAGGGTTGGAAAGGACCTTAAGATCATCTAGTTCCAACCCGCCTGCCATGCGCAGGGACACTTCACACTAAACCGTGCCACCCAAAGCCTCATCCAACCTGGCCTTGAACACTGCCAGGGATGGAGCATTCACAACCTCCCTGGGCAACCCATTCCAGTGCCTCACCACCCTAACAGCAAAGAATTTCTTCCTTATATCCAATCTAAACTTCCCCTGTTTAAGTTTTAACCTTAGTAAAATAAGGAGTAGTAGCCTATAGCACCTGACAGACAAAGCTTTGCTGAAGGATTTCATCTCCTTAACATTCATACTCAAGAATAATCTGTAAATGGTTGCTATTATAATTTTAGCTGGTATAAATGTAGCTGGTGTTTTATTATAAGCAGAGACCAACAGGAAACTGGCTGTGATGTCTAGGAAAACACATGTTCAAAACAATGGTGGGGAAAGATGCTTCTTCTTCCTAACTTTGTGTTAGTGAGACAGGCAATATGTCTTCACAGAATCAGCGCAGCAACTTGCAAATTACATATGAAATGAGAAACCCTGCCCATGGCATGGTTTCTCCATAGAGGGAAAGCTATAGGTAGTATTGTGCTGTGGCTGTGGCACTGTGTGTTGTTGGCTGCAGCATTAAATTTGGTCAGACTCATCTCATCTCCACAGAATTTTAAGGAACAAAATAAAACATGTAAATGAGTTTTTATATTTCCTGGCTTCCCTCTGCTTTATCATGAAGCAATTGCCATTGTGAGGTGGTTCTTGTTACATCATCACCTAATATTCTACCAGTCTATACTAAAGTGAAATCTATTTGGATAACACATTTTCTCTTAGAACAAGTAACAGCAATATTCCCCTTGTTTAAAGAATAACAGGGAACCAGCATTACATTAAAAATATGTAAGAAATTACAAAACATCTATTAAGGTTATCTAAATGTCTTGAGGAAATTATGCTTACTAGAGAGGGGAAGGGAATTATAAAAATTTCAAACCTTAGTAAACTGGCATATGACACCAACTTGGGCGGGAGCGTTGATCTTCTGGAGGATAAGAAGGCTCTTCAAAGGGCTGAATCAGGCTGGATAGATGGGCTGAGGCCAGCTGTATGACATTCAACAAGGCAAAGTGCTGGTTTCTGCACTTGGGCCACAACAATGCTACAGGCTTGGGGAAGAGAGGTTGGAAAGCTGCCTGGTGGAAAAGGGCCTGAGTTCTGGTTGACAGCTGTCTGAATGGAAAGTGGCAGTATGCCCAGGTAGCCAAGGAGGCCAATAGGGTCCTGGCTTGTATCAGAAATAGTGTAGCCAGCAGGACTAGGGAAGTGATCGTTCCCCTATACTCAGTACTGGTGAGGCTGCATCTCGAATCCTGTGTTCAGTTTTGGGACCCTCACTACAAGAGAGACATTGGGGTGCTGGAGTGGGTCCAAAGAAGTGCAAAGAAGCTGGTAAAGGGTCTGGAGCACAAGTCTGATGAGGAACAGCTGAGGGAACTGTGCCACTTAGCCTGGAAAAAAAGAGGTTCAGGGAAAACCTTACCACTCTCTACGACTACCTGAAAGAGGATTGTAGCAAAGGTGGGGGTTGGACTCTTCTCCCAGGTAACAAGCAACACGACAAGAGGAAATGGCCCCATGTTGCACCAGGGGAGGCTTAGAGTGATAAAGAAATTTCTTCACCAAGAGGGCTATCAAGTATTGGAACAGGCTGTCAAGGCAAGTAGCTGAGTCACCATCTCTGGACATATTTAAAAGACACATAGATGTGGCACTTAGGAACATTGTTCAGCAGTGGACTTGACAGTGTTAGTTTAATGGTTGGATTCAGTGATCTTAAAGGTCTTTTCCAACCTAAATAATTCTATGATTCTATGTTAGAAATACAAGCATGTACAAGGTAAAAGGGGTTTTTATTTTCTGTTTCTGTCTCTTCATTCTGAAATAGTTAAAAATATTTTGTAAAAAAAAATCCTCTGGCATTTGCGTTGTAGAATTTAAAGATGTGGTATTAGACATTATTAGCATGTGTCAAAAAATCTAATGTAGATAATAATGGACACTAAAGGGTACACTTTGACTTTACTATTGCAGAAGAAATTTACATGGTACATGCTCGGTAAAAACCTCCGGAAAGTCCCAGGGTTGCTGCCAAAGTGTTCCTGTAATGTAACAGATGATGAAGAAGATAACCAAGTCTATAATAAAAAATTAGCCAAGTCCCCTAAACCAACTAGATTGTTAAAAAAAAAAAAAAAACAAAAAAAAAAAAAAAAACACACAACAACAACAAAAAAAAAAAACCAAAAAAACCCACACCAAAACATTAAATTCATTAAAGTGACAGATTATGGATTTTTTTAATTGCTTCCTAATGCACATTCAGTTAACATTCGTAAGTTTCTTCCGCCAGAAACCTTTTCTAAACAGAAGCGTAGATTTTTCATAAATGTATTATGTATGGTAGGTCTTTCAAGAAATTACAAATACTCCATGTTTTTGAACAAATTATAGATCTGGTAGTTGAAGGACTTTTTTACCTGGAATGCTTAGAAAAGTTAAGACAAGTCTACTAAAAGTGCAAAGACTAAGATATTTAATTATAGCACATGAAACCTCTGTTTTGATGTTCTCACCCATCCTTGAACAAGAATTAAGCTATAACCCTTTAAAATTGCTGTACTTCTGAATACAAGTATTTTCACAGGATCTATCACACATAAATTATTCATACTTATCCTCATAACTTTACCTGATTTTTTATGAATGTTCCCAGGTATACAGGTTTTGAAGACATGTTGTGTATTGTGGCATGTAGCCATTAGGAAATGTAGATTTCTTAAATATGCAGAACTTTTAAATTATCACCTCTGGTCTTGTCCTGCAGAAGGATTTTTTTACTTCCTTGGATGTCTGCAACTTCCTTTCAGGGATCTAAATTAAAATGTTCTTATATTTGAAACAAACACATGGAGAAGGAAGAACAAAAAATATGATAATGGACAAGTATCTACAGGTGGGCTCTTTTTCTCCAGGACATGTTTTTTCTAATATGACTAGAGAGCTCCAGCACCTACCCTTTTCTGTGCCGAGATATACCCTCCACTCCTCTGCAACTTTCATTTTCCCTTTCCTGTATCATCCCCACTACATAAAATTTGCCAAACACAAGCAATTTTTACTTATTTAGCAATTACTGGGATCCATGTTGTGGGGTTTTTTGTTTGCTTGTTTTTTGTTTTTATTCTGAAAAGATGAACTGAAAATCACAAAGCTATTATTTCAGGCATTTGGTCTGTTTTATTATAACTAAAATCTATAAATCATTGTAAATAATGAAAATCACAATGAAAAATGCTATTATTTAAAAATGTCAATCAATGGAATTTAAAATCTAAACTTAATTATGGTATATTACTGCTATTTTTGTTGCTATTATATCTTTTTAAAATTGTAATTTTATTACTATTCTTTGATATATCTATGAGTTAAGAGAGAACAAGTAAAAGGTCAAGTTCTCCCAGTGCATTTTTATTACCTTTTTTTCATCAGCTCTAAACTGAAAATCAAGCCTGATTAGTGTCATTTCCACTTCCAAACCTGTCGATGAAAACTGTTATCAGAACTGCTGATCTATGATTTAGAAAAATCTTGAGGGAAAACGTGGCCAATACTGTCAAATAAAAATGCCTATTTGCTCAGAACTGCTCTGAAGCTCACAAAATGGTCACCACACTGTCATTTATTAGAGCTAAGAATTTTTTATATAAATTATTAATCAATTATGACATTTCCTGAAGGTGTAAGCATTGACAGATTATATTACAATAAGTAAAACATTTATTTTATATATTTGGCATCTCCTGATACTTAGAAATGCATTTAGTCAGGGACCAAAACACATAATGCAAAAAAATAAGTTCTCAAGTCAATGACTGTCTTTTCTTTGTAAAAAGAGAGACACTGCCTTTTACAAATAAGTCCTTAGCACTAACCACCATTTGTTTCCCAGTGTTTCTATGCCAGGAATCTTCTTTGGTGACTTAATTATTGACTTGTTTCTTGCATCATAATATTCTCTCCCTTTGAAGATTAGCGTTGTAAAACCTAAATATTAAAAAAAAAAAAAACCCTGAAAAATATTTACCTACTGCTGTCGTGTTACACTTTGTCCCTCTGTCAGGTACTGTGAACCTGTAATTCATTGAGCAAGTAAAACTTATCAGAGTTTAATGGCTTTGTTATTTTGAAAGGAAACCTCATTCTAGAGGCTTCAGGCCTTCATTCCATAACTAAAAATAAGTTTCAATTTCTTAAAATATGTATGGAACAATGTGATTTATTTTCTTTTAAGAGAAAGTTAAATGTGTCTTAAGGTATTTTTAAAATATCTTATGTTTATAGGTTCCACTTGATTCTGGCCTTATGTTCTTCAATTTCATTTATTCACCTATACCTCTTTAAAACCTAAGTGCTTTAAAGTGTTACTAAACATAAGTACACTCTTAAACATTCATAAACATGCATTTAGTAAAAATAATAATAGAAATTTCCTCTTCACACCATGGAAGTTATTAATGCCAAGTAAATTATGTGTCATAGCAGAGAAGTACTTTGATGGGGATTATTTGAGAAGCACTCTGAGCATGAAAGATGTCAAGCTTCTTTTGCCAAAAATCTTTTAGCTGGCGCAATGTAAGACTAAGTGACTGGAAAATGGCTGCCTTTTACATGACAGGTAAGAGAAATCCAAGTTCGGTTTCCCAAGACTCTCTAGAGAAATAACCAGGATGAACTGGTTATTTCTGAAAATAGGAAATATTGCCAATATACTTGCATTCACACATTTAATTTTCTGTTTCTCCTTATTTAGTTTGCAGGGCAGTCAACTCATTATCTTAGCCGAAGTGTTTAACTACATAAAAGTGACATGCACAGCTAAAAAATATTTGCTCTGTGATTGGTGAAATATGATTATGATATGCATAATTTTTGAGGGTTCCCAAAGCATTGTTCTAATCAGTTCAAATAATTACACATTTGTTCAGTATATGTCACCATCAGAAATGTGGTGTATATTACCATGATTATGTCAGTATTTGTCTTTCTCCTCTGCCTTTTGCCCATTAATTCCTTAGGTCCTGAACTACTCTCAGAGAACTTACAAAAGCACATTTTTTTCTTTACTTTTTAAACAACTTCTTGGAAACATTATATATATAAAAAATCAATTCTTTAAACCTGAAGTTCCTGTTTTCTCTCCATCTAAGCCAAATTAAATCTATTCTTATCAAATTCTGCATATAGACAGTATTTTATATAGTCAGCCTTAAGCATCTTAAAAAATTTCAAAGAAAATATATAGAGAAATAATTTTTCACTACTAAACAAGAGACCCCCAGTATTCCAGAGGACCACCCAGCATTTGTTTCTGGAAAAGCATTATGATAACAGCCCTAAGTGAATGATACCATGTTATATTAAGAAAGATACTTTCACACATGATAATGGTTTCTAACACACAAATTGAGTCTAGAATTCACTGAGAATTCTGCAACTCACCACAGGGCTTTGAGGAAAGCATGGGTTATGGTAGAGGAATGTTGCAAATAATAATACATGCAAAATGCTAGAAAAAATTCTGTTATGAAATAGACAGCATATGTGCAATGTAATTTTAACATATTCATTAGAAAAAATCACAAAAAGTTTAAACAGGGAAAACTAAAAACTGTTTTCTCTGCAGTTCTTTAGTATGTAAGTGAAGATATTTGATAATGACAGGTGTTGAATTCTGGTGTCTCAAAGCCACTGAAGAGACAATTTTTGATCAGAAAAACAGGTGCATTTTTAAGCAGCAAGGCTACTCAGACACTGAAGTTACTTACTTAACAATATTGCGGATTTCCTATTGTCCTGGGTTCAGCAGCAGCAGTCACTTTTTCTCCTTCTTAGTAGCTGGTGCACAGCTGTGGTTTTGACTTTCAGCCTGGGAATAATACTGATAAAGCCGATGTTTTCACTTACTGGTCAGAATGTTTACCCTGACCAAGGACTTTGTGAGTCTCATGCTCTGCCAGGGAGGAGGAGAAGCTAGGAGGAAGCAGGGACAGGGCACTTGACCCAAACTAGCCAAAGAAGTATTCCATACCACAGCACGTCATGCCCAGGATGTAACTGGGAGTTACCCGGAAGGGCACATGCCTTTTCTCTGTTGGGCTCATTTCCGGCGGGCGGTATCGTATTCTCTTCCCTTGTTATTTCTCTTATCATTATTATTATTGGTGGTAGCAGTAGTGATTTGTGTTATACCTTAGTTACTGGACTGTTTTTATCTCAACCCGAGGGAGTTACATTCTTTCGATTCTCCTCCCCATTCCTCTGGAGCGGGGGTTGGGGGAGTAGACTGCGTGGTTCTGATTTACGGCCTGGGCTTAAACCACGACATCTATACAGCAGGTTCTTAAATATCAGATACTTATCTAAAAGGTGTGGTTTTTGCTAAGGCGGTGCAAAGGCATGAGGCAGAACTAGGGGAGAGAAATTCTGTTGCTTCTGTTACACAGTAGGTAAGAACAAATTATCAAAATAACCTTTATCTGAAGTTCAGGTTTATGGATTGATAAATTGGTTATGCATAAGCAGTATGACTCAGTAACAGTTCTTCTATTTAAAAGTGTCATCTTTAACTTCATTAGTCTTTTCCAGAGTATATCTAAAACTTGGTTTTGCAACCATTTTTTTAATATATAATGTACAAGTTAAACCTTAAACTGGCAACAGCAGTTTCAGGCAAAACATGCAGAGGAAATGAAGGAAGGATGTTTCACTACCACTTGCACTAACCTTTAAGTTCTTGAAACATCATTTGAAATGCAGACTTTTACGTGGTATTCCTCCCTCTTCTTGCTTTCCATCCTTCTTCCTTTCTTCTACTTTATCTGCTTATTTTGTTTTTGAAGACAACTTTCTATCTCAGGTACATTTGCTAGCAAGTCTACATCTCTGTAAATCAAGTGCTGACATTTAAGTTTGTGCTTTCATCCATTAAAGCAAAAAACATGCCATGCATTGCTCCGTCTTTAAGCTGGTCAGGCCTAGCATTTGGGATTGATGAACTCTGTGAGCACAGACCAATTTTCAATTACCTAGGTTATTCCTCACCTGCTGATTTTGTCTGGCATGGCCATCTTTGCTGAAGGTCAAGTATAGCTTCAAGTATAGCTAGATTATATTTGCTATTGTGTCCTGATCTGTGTCAGAGGCTTATGCCTTTGGCCTTTTATTCATATCAGCTCCCACTTTTAACTTTGTTACTTGCCTTTTGTAAATGAGATTCATGTTGACTGCTTGGAAGGTTTTCAGTTTGAACTCATTGAATGCAGTTTTTGAACTGAGATGTCATTCTTGTTGACCGTTATCTTTAAACACTTGTTTCACAAGAACTGATATTCTGCAGAACAATATGCCACGTACCTCTTCAGGTTCTAGTTTTCCAGAATTCACAGATTTCTTGTTCTAAAGTAAAACAAAAACAAGTATGAACATCCCTTGTTTAGGTGCCTCATAACACCTCCAGGTGTCATAAAGCCTTCAAGAACCTGATCATCCTGAGCTGGTTCTAGCATTCCTGGGTTAAACCCCCTTGAGTTATACCTGACAGCAGGCTTCCTTTCTCATGCAACCTATTCCTAGGCTGTTTTAATTCCCTGTTCCTCAACACTAGGTAGATGTCGATAAATGTGCAGTACGGTTATTAAATTTTGGGCACAGTGGGATATCTCATTAGTCAGTGATGGGGCCATTTTAAACTCAACAAGCATCTTAGATGTCTGCTAAACTTCCAAACTACCACTTTTCATCATTTTCCTCCAAAATAGACTTCAAGAAACCATAAGAAATATTTTGATGTTTATAGACTGTAATTATTTACAAAGTAGTTTATTAAATATTTGCCTTATTTGCCTCTTTAAAGATGTTGTGGTTTAAGCCCAGCTGGCAACCCAGAGCCATGCAGCTGCTCGCTCACTGCTCCCCGCTTCCTCCATCCACTCCTGGAGGGATGGGGAGGAGAATCAAAAGAACATAACTCCCATAGGTTGAGATAAGAAGAGTTCAGTAACTAAGGTATAACACAAACCACTACTACTATCGCCAATGGTAATAATGATAAGGAGAATAACAAGGGAAGAGAATACAACTGCTTCCCACCTGCAGGCCAATACCCAGCCTGACCCGAGTAGTGATCTAGCCCTTCTGGGTAACTTCCCCCAGTTTATATACTGGGCATGACGTGCTGTGGTATGGAATACCCCTTTGGTTAGTTTGGGTCAGGTGTCCTGTCATTGCTTCCACTTGGCTTCCCCTCCTCCCTGGCAGAGCATGAAGCTCAGAAAGTTCTTGGTCCGAGTAAACATTACTTAGCAACAACTAAAAACATTGGTGTTATCAGCATTGTTCCCAGGCTGAAGTCAAAAACACAGCACTGCACCAGCTCCTAAGAAGGAGAAAAATGACTGCTACTGCTGAACCCAGGACAAAAGAAAATTGCATTTATTTTAGAAGAGTCATGTCTAAAATATGATCCATGTGTTTTAAAATATCTGTTCATCTTAATCTGTTAAATAACATTTGAACAAAATAATGAATAGAGAGTCATCCCAAGTCTCAATCAGTTCAGACAGGATGATAGAAATAAGAAATAACTGAAGGATTGTCAGTAGAAAAAAAACCAGTAGGCTTGGTTTATATTTTGAGTTTCTAAATTTCAAAGTCACTCAGATGATTTTATGCAAACTATGTCAGAGTAAACTACAGGGGGCAGCAAATATTAACCAGATATCACATGAAAGCTGATACACAGAATTAACAGGACTCCCTTAGGAGTACTTTGTCTTGTTTCTTGTACATTTTGGATATTATTTGTCCTAGACTTGTTACTAAATAACTGATTATATTTAGAAACTAATAAAATTATTATAATATGGTTTAGATGTGTCATTACACAATTAAAAAGGACACTGGTTAGTACTTTGTTTTCAAACAAACAACACCTGGGCACTTTCAGTTAACTGTTTCCATTATTCTGTTAAAGAGTGTTATAAAAGTTCCCTTTTTCTTTTTTTTTTATTAGCTCTGCATCCCCAAAATTTTAAATAATGTGCTATGTTTTGCCAGTATGCACATTTATATAGTGGAATAGGGAGTCAGGTCCAGCTTCTTTTACCTTCATAATATACTTTGTCGTCTTCAAATTTTCTTTTCCACAGAGACTTGTTTACCTGACATGGATTATAAACATAGTATGAGCTTTCTGGTTAATCAACAAATATAAGTCTGAAATTCAGACTACTATGACTTTATCACAAGAACAATTTGAAGCTAATAAATATAGCAAGAGACAGCTAGGTTATTTTGATATATAACAGCTCTACTTTGTGTGCACTCACTGATCCTTATAAATGCCAAAACACAAGACACATTGGGTTTTGGGGGTTTTGCGACAATTCTTGTATTCAGAAACCTTAATCAGCAAAACCCCTTTCTTCAAAAGTTAAAAGTTATTAAAAAGTAGTGGTTAAATTTGTTAATATTGTGCCTCTGGACAGCTGTGTCACAGTTATAACTACGCTTTCATTTTTATTTTGTTTTTATAGAAGAGATTTCTCAAATGCTGGAGTGTCTTGCACATTTATGGTATATGCTATACCATTAAGAATCCTATAAAAGTTATTGAACTGGTTCTGTAATTCAAAGAAGTTTTGACTTCTCTTTAATTTTTTAAATTCTTAAATGCACCCACCAAAATATACTTCTGTGCCTTCCATTCATCTCGTAATTTTTTTACTGGCATCTATAGGAAGAAATGATAATCGCTGCTTATAGACACCCAACAATTCAGAGGGACCTAAAAATGTTCCAGAATAGATCTTGGCTTGCATTTCTCATTAACACAAGCAGTCTCATCACAAACACATTTGCAGTTTGAAAATATGGCAAACCACATCTGCATTTAACTCATCAGCTAACTACATAGTTATCAACTGAAATGCATGTCAATATGCCTATTTCCAGAGTTGTTCAGAGATTTAAAAAAATGCATCATATTGTCAATGTAGTGATTCATCTTGAAATTCTGGTGAAACCATATATAGCATATACACAGACATATATATATGCTAGATGTAAACAACAATACACACATACATACACACATATATGGAAAAGGATAGGATTATTCTAACATATACTTTTCCCTTGAGCACAACTAGCATTGTCTCTCTAACACATAACAGTCTAGCAGTAAGTAGGTGGTGGAAAAGTAAAGTGTCAGAGATGATCTGTCCTTGGACAAAGACACTATCAAATGACAATATGAAAGAATGAGAAAAGATTCTTTTTTGTTAGCCTGAAGCTCATCAAGGCTTCATGTCAAGGAAGAAATTTCCTCCCACTAGGAAGAAAAACTATATCACTTTGGAAAAATGAACAGAGCCAAGTGATGCTTGAACAAGTCTGACAAACGGGAATATGCTCTGACTTAAGAAATCGTATTCTGCTGTATTTTTAGAAACTCATCATTCTCTACCTCACTGTTTTTTCTGTTTTCAGGCTTAATTTTTGCCCATAAAGCCTTGAGCATATATCTACAAAAATACAGAACACAGACAGCAAATCAGACATTACTTTTACTAATTTTATGGTTAGAAAATAATTTTATTGATAATTGCACAGGTGAAAGTAGCACTTTATCTGAGACATAAAGTCCTTGTAGATATATGGATACAGTTTTTCTAAACGGTACTGTTACTGTTAAAGTTTTTTTTTCTCAGAAAATATCACAATAAGTTGGAAATCACAGGACACTTAAAAGTGTATCCTGTAATAGTCTTTCTTTTGTGATGCTTTGATGGCGCAGAAAGGGTTGGCGGGTTTTTTTTCTGTCTTGTTGGGTGTTTTTTTTTTTTCTTTTTCTGAGTGTATTGACAACAAGTGTATTGAAGAGGGAACTTGCTGGGTTATATCCTCACTGTAAGGTAGTAAGTCCTACTATTCACAGGAAACATGTACAGCAGTCTTCCCAGGTAAATTCTTTTTTTAAGTGAGAATATCTTTATTTATTTAAGATTATTTTAACATTGCACATAAAGTTTCTTTGAAAAGCATTAATACACTTTAGGCAGTAGAAATACGAAGAAGTGTTCATGAAAAAGAGGATATATTATAATTTCAAACATATTTTCTTAATGTTTCTAAAGATCTAAAACTTTTTTGCAGTTTTTCAGGATCTGAACATTTTACTATAATAACGTGGTCTATATACAGGAAAGATTTTTAAGTACATGTATCAGTATATACAGCTAGCAGCTGTAATAAAGAAATCCCTAGTAGATAAATTCTTCTCACCAAAACAGAAAGTGTTTTAACTTTCGCTTCAATTTAAAAATGTCAGGCCTTAGTAACTGGACTTTTTTTTCCTGGAAAATAAGGAAAGTTCCAATACCTTGAAATAAACAGCAACTAATGAACTATAAATGATAAAGTTTTCATGAAATGGCAAGGTTTAGATCAGATTAAACCTAACAATACAGCATTGAAACTGGAAGGAAAACTCAGAGTCATAGGTTTTTTGTTTTACAACCAAAATTTTGTCAGACATGTTGACTCCTCTGGATATGGAAGATATGAGAAAAGTATCAGTAACTTTTCATTTGCTTTATTGCACAAAAATCACAGAAAAAAAGGCCTTCTAGACACAAAGCCATTTGAATTCTTTCAGAACAGGTGGTGGACCATGCTGGTTTTAAGACCTTAAATTCTCAGCACTTCTTTTAACTGCATCTGGATTTACGGAGAAACATAAACCCTGAGTGCAGAGCATTGCTATGACTTTAAAGAACAGAAAGGAAAGACTGACTTACACCTAAGAAACATACTGCAGAAGAAGTTCATATCACTTTATTTTATGACCATTCATAACATTTGACACTGGTAAATTAAAAAGCTACTGCATTATACCTATCACATACTTAACAAAAGCCGCAAATAATATAGCTCCAAATATGTGTGACAGCACGCGATGACTACAAAGTAAACAGAAAGTTTATACACTATATATCATGATACAAGCTTGCCTTTAAAATATTGCCATGAAATTCAAGATGGGTAAGAGAAAAACTGGAAAAAAAATTTCCTGTGTATCTTTTTAAGCAACCCCAACTTTGGTAAATGGGTAGATGTAGATGAACTGATTTTTCCAACATGAATAAACTGACCTTCAGTTCCTACTTAGGATTTGCTTTTTGAATTTTGCTTGTTCTTTCCATGCATTTGCATCACCATTTCATTAATCCCAGCCCACATTCAAACCATTGTAAAATTTGCTAATTTTTAATATTGATATAGTCATAAATTTATTGCTATCTCGTTTTGCCTGTTCTTTTTTCTCAATGAGCTCTTTAAATGCAGATTTTCTTTTACTCTGTGTTAACAGTGCCTATCCAGTTGCCTCCATTTGCAACCAGAACTTTTTTCAGGTTGCAGAACCTTGTTTCTATTGTTTTCAGACCACAGAATTTTGATTTAATTTCTGTTATAGAGATAGAATGATGCTAAGAATCAAGAATCACACTTCATTTTACTTTGTAAGAATATTTTTTAACTCTCAAAATTACAGAACTAGCTGTCATCTCTCTATTACTACACTGTTAGCTCTAATAACTGTAACAACACAAAAGTTGCAAGATATTTCCCATCCATAGGTACAGAGCTGCTCAAGAAAGTAGATTCTGACCTTGGGTTTCCACACCAGCCTGTCTCTTTTTTGCTAATTCCATTCTGCCAATCTGCTGCAGTCACACAGAAATCTGGATGTCCTTAAATTGATTGTTCTAGTCTTTGCTTATTACTACTATTTATTCCCACTTGAAAGGTAATTCTTGATACCGATGACCCAATTGCAGTTGCTGCTTGTTGCCAGAAAAATGTTATGATATTGACAACTGTACATTAATATGAAGGAATTTCACTAACACTTATGGTGACAGTGCTCCAGTGGCAAATAAAAGAATAGAAACGAACATCTGTGAATTGTTAACCCAAACAAACTACCTTCTACCAAAACTACCTTGCGATTGGAAATTGTAGTGGTCAAAGCACTTCCTCAGGATGACTGGGGTCTCTGATTGGGTCTATTACACAGATCTCTATTCTTTGAACAAATTAAGTAAATGACAACAGTAAGTCGTCATCCTCCAACAAAAGATGTACACACATATTTATTCCTGTATTTCTCAGACAATTGTTGGAAGCAGGAGAATAGAAAGACTAAATAAATCTGGCCTCTGTTCAACGCTGTGAAGGACAGTATGCTAATGCTTTTAAGACCCTTTTCCTCCTTTCTCCTAAGACCCGTGACCCAGGAATACATCTTTTTGTTGTACTCCAGTCTTTCCCTTCGTCCATGTGTTCTTTGATTTCCCAGACAAAGATCTAATATTTCCAGCTTCCTGCCCCCTCAATTCAACTTTACGCAGACATCCACATGGAATTTTTTCTATCATAAAGTTTTGGTTTGACACTAACAACCAACCAAATTGTTTCCCTTGCCTATAATTGAGAACAAAAGCTAGTCACCTATTGAGGCATATAATTTTGAGGTGGACCTATGTCAATTATACCTTTGGAAATAACAGAATTGCACAAAATCAAATTCCTTTTTCAAGAAGCACTGAACAAAAAGAAAAAGAAAAACAAAACAATAAACCAAACAAAACCAAACAACCAACCTCTAAGTGTCACATGCACAAATTTTTTCAGTGAGCAAACAATTAATGGCAGAGTTTAGACTTTGTCAGAGCAAATTTTATTCTGTTTTCTTCTTCCCTCAATGGCTATCTGCTACCAGAAGGCATCAGTGCTTTCTGCAAGCACAAGACATCACTGGACAAAAGTCATTCAGACACTAAAGAACTGCAGTCATCCTGACACACCACACCTTTACCTTGTATACAACGGTTTTGCAGGAATTGATAAAACCTGACACCACTGATTTACCCAGAGCAGACTTTGAATATGTTTATGCATTGAATAATTACAATGTCTGGCAAGTAGCACTTTATTAAGTAATTTTTTAGGATATAAAATACTTCTTCGTAGCATTTTCATGTGTTTGGAGAAAGGGCTGATTGAAGGTGTGCTGCCATGTTGCTGGAAGGCCATTACTGGCAGCAGCAGGCTTCTTTATAGAATAAATCCTAAACTAACAGTGAGTAAGCAGTGTAACCAAATACCCCACAGTCACACTAGAAGAACTGCCCGTCCTGTACTTACTTGAAAATCAGTTACCTTTAGATAGACTATTGTTAAAGGTAACAACAGAAGTTGGTAGTTCAGAATATTCTGAGTCTGTATTTCTCCAGGCTGGTTGCAGAAGTATCTAGAAGACTCAGAATTTATTTGTTTCAGAATTTCTTAATTATATTTTCCAACCTTGACTTCCAATGTATGGTCTGCAGGTAAATTTGCTTCTCGTATTTACAAAAAGTGACCATAAAAGGGCACAAAGACATATAAAGAAAACATTATCAAAATGTGAATGATTTTTTTGATTTTCCTTCTAGCACGCAGCAGTCTGTAGTGATTGAATAGGAACTTTAACTCCCTGTTTTTGAAATTTCTTCAGGAAGCTCAGTTATCACAGAATCACAAAATACTTGAGGCTGGAAGGTACTTTGGAGGTGACCTTTCCACCCTTCCCCACTCAAGCAAGGTCGTGTATTGTTCGAATAGAGCAACTTTGATTTAATATACCCTAGGAAAACTCTGGGTCAAGGAGGAACTCAAATTTAAATTTCAAGGTGCCCCTAAGTTTCTGAGAATGGAAAAGCAGCTCTGTTTCTTGAAGCTTTGACATATCATGAGAATGTCTGTCTGAATTTTCCTGATGCAATTCAGCTAGATTCATTATTACAAAAGCTGCATTTTTGTTTCTTTTCATGCTTATCAATCACTTACTGTAGATCTATGCCAACTAACAGGAAAATGCAAGGTGCCACGAAATGCTATTGTTCAGAGTACTCAGTAGTAGTACTACTTGGGACATTTACACACGCGGTTTTAAGTGAAACTATTTTTTATACAGCTAAGATTTTGCTCAATAGGAAAGAATAACAGTACTAAAAGCATTAATTGGAATTTGATCACACATTGTACTAAATAATGATATCATAAGAAAGAAAATCCAGCAAATGAATATAAACTGAATACCTAAGGTAGGCAGAAAAACTGAAACAGTGTCTCTTGTGCGACCTCACTTGGAGTATTGTGTACAGTTCTGGTGTCCTCAGCATAAAAAGGACATGGAACTGTTGGAACAAGTCCAGAGGAGGGCCACGAGGATGATCAGAGGACTGGAGCACCTCCCGTATGAAGAGAGGCTGAGAAAGTTGGGGCTGTTGAGCCTGGAGAAGAGAAGGCTGCGTGGAGACCTCCTAGCAGCCTTCCAGTATCTGAAAGGGGGCTATAGGAATGCTGGGGATGGACTATTCATTAGGGACTGTAGGGACAGGACAAGGGGTAACGGGTTAAAACTTAAACAGAGGAAGTTTATACTGGATATAAGGAAGAAATTCTTTACTGTTAGGGTGGTGAGGCGCTGGAATGGGTTGCCCAGGGAGGTTGTGAATGCTCCATCCCTGGCGGTGTCCAAGGCCAGATTGGACAAAGCCTTGGGTGACATGGTTTAGTGTGAGGTGTCCCTGCCCATGGCAGGGGGGTTGGAACTGGATGATCTTAAGGTCCTTTCCAACCCTAACTATTCTATGATTCTATGATTCTATGAAAAGGACTGACTGTAGAAACTCTACCTGTGCTTCATTTCTGAAACATTCTGCACTAATGTGTCTGAATGACCCCAGTAAATATTACTGCAAGCTCTCATCCAGATAGCCTAAAAGGCAGACAAAAATCACAGATTACTCTGGAATATGGATTTCTTATAATTTACAAAACTGTGCAGCTGTGAGGGCTGGATGCCACCCTTTAATTAAAGTGCCTCCCACTCCACCCACACCACCACATCTCTAATACCGTTTGGAACATGAAAGCAAAACTTCTGTTCTAGATTCTGAAAATATGGAAGATTTTAGGCTGTTCTCTTCAAGTAAGTTTGTTTAAAACATAGTAATAATCTTCCCTCTAATGGAAATGATTTTTTGTTCATAGTTAATCATTTAGCCTTCTTTAGAGGTATTTCAGGTAACTAAGAGAGTTATGGTAAGTAGGTGGATGCTAAGTTGACTAGAAGTCAGCAGCGTGCCCTTGCAGCCAGGAGGCTTAATAGTATCCTGGGGTGCATCAGGAGGAGTGTGGCCAGCAGGTCCAGGAAGGTGATCTTCCCCTTCTACCTGACCCTAGTGAGACCACATCTGGAGTCCTGCATCCAGTTCTGGGCTCCTCAGTACAAGAAAGACAAGGAGCTACTGAGAGGGGTCCAGTGGAGGCCACAAGGATGATCAGGGGTCTGGGACTTACTATCTCTTTCTAGGAGAGATTGCAGGAACTGGGCATGTTTAGTCTACAGAAGAGAAGACTGAGAGGGATCTCATTAATGCATACATATGTCTCAAAGGTAGGTGTGACGAGGATGGTGTCAGACTCTTTTCAGTGGTGCGCAGTGGCAGGACAAGGAGCAATGGCCATAAACTAAAACACAAGTTTCACCTCAACACAAGAATGAGCTTCTTTACATTGAGGGTGGCAGAACCCTGGAACAGGCTGCCCTGGGAGATTGTGGAGTCTCCATCTCTGGAGACATTCAAACCTGCCTGGGTGTGTTCCTGTGTAACCTGCTACAAGTGGCCCTGCCTTCGACTAGGTGATCTCCAGAAGTCCTTTCCAACCCTAATGATTCTGTGATTCTGTGAAGTTAGTGCTAGATAGTCCATCTCTCTCCAGTTCAAGTGCTTCTTAGAGGTCTGTTTAGTCTAGGCAGAAGCCTGTGCTCAGTTCCAAAACTATCCTGTAAGAACATCTAAAAAGCTTTGAAAACAGACTGATGATATTAAGTACTGAAGATACTTTTTATTGTTTCCTTATGTGACATCCTACAGTGCTTCCTTTTGTAATCGTATAATGGCATGATTCATCAAAAGTACAATGTTGCTTATTAATTTCATCACTATTAAGACTTAAATAAGAATTAAACCTTCAAGTTTATGTATTGGATGATTATATCATCAATCACATAAAGTACACGTTAACATACAATATTATCACATTTTATGTATGCAATACAATCTAACAATTGTGGTTTATATATAATGCATTTAAACAAAACAATACCCTTTTTTTAAAAAAAACCCTGATCACTCTGATCAAAAATAGTCTTCCTAACTATCTCAGCAGTTATTAAAAATAGATTAATTGACTCGTAAAATACGGAGGATAATTTACTGTGGTCACAAATCAATTTTCAGAAGGGATTAGTCTAACAGCTTCTTTTTTTTTTTCAAATGTTTTAGCAACATATGAAAACAAAGAGTCCTGAAGCGCCTTGTCGGTTGGAGATTAGGAGTTTCTAAAGCTATTCTAATGAACTGTCTATATCACAAATGGATTTACCTATGTTAATCATGCTTGGATCTTTGAAAAAGAGACAAAACTTGCATTATTTATTTTTCTTCTGACTATGTTAATTACAAATAGCTTTTCTATAAATGCAGAAAAAACATTTTCAGAAACATAGTTTTGAACTGGATTGTGTCAAGATGGTATTTACGAACCTGTTTTGATCTGCTATTAATCTCTGGGAAAGAACAGTTATTTATCCTTGGCCATTTGCTGTATTTTTTTTTTTTTCTAATCAATAAGCAGCACACAATGTACCAAGTTATTTTTGCAAGTGAGTTTCCTACATTTAAATAGATACCGTATATTCACTTAGAATGATAAACTAATGAATGCTTCGTGCCTATGTGCTCTGTCAGTAGCAAATAATGGAACCTTTAACCAGGACAACTGACAAAGCTCCAAATTCTTGAGAAGATATTGCAGTGTTATTACAATCCCTGAGCATTCACTGCAAAGCGAGATTAAAAATAGGTTTTGCAAATGCAAAAACCTGTTCCCCATTTAAAGGTTTTTCCTATTAAAAAAAAAAAACCAAACCACTAAACTTTTTTGCTCTCCTTAAAATACACAAAGATTTTTTAGGTACTTAATGTAAGCGCACTCACATTTACTAGCCAGAACCTGTGAATTTCTCAGAGGACTCACATTTCCACTGAGGACAGTTGAATCACCCTGCTGCATCATACCCAAAAGAAAGAAATTTATATAGAGGAAAGGGGAGTGGATCCCATATAAATAACAAGAATATGGAAATTGCTAAGCTCTTAGCAGTGAGCTCTGGGAGTATCTCCTAGAATTTCTTTAAATGCTTTCCATTTTGTGACAGTGTTTTGGATATCTTTGGAATATATTAAATTCCTAGACTTATAATAATATACTTTTCATATGTCTTTTTAAAAGTTTCAGCAGACCAGTTCAGCCTTTACAGGAAAATATATTTTTTTGTCTATGCTCCTGCAAATGCTTACCCAAGTGCATGACTTTTAACAGAAGACTCACCTCATTTACTGTAGCGTGAATGCTAAGTGTATGCTTAGAATTATGGTGTCTGTAGCCCTGTAGTCACAGGCATGAGGCTTTCTCTATGTAACCTATTTGATACTTACTGTTTAGATAATCAATATCATATCTAATACAAAAATCGCAGAGAATGGTACACAAGTATATGCTGAGCTACTTCCTTAAAGTGTGTATTTTCACTATCTGTGCACAAGAATAATATTATATCTTATGATACAAGTGAGTAAAAAAATTCTCCATTATGCTTTCTTTTAATTCTTTTTACTTCTGTCTTATTTAGTTCTGGATACTAGCATGAAATAGTATTTAAGTACACAGGCTGTGATGTACAGCTTTTCAAAACTTCACTTGGGAAGTACCTTCTGATACTCACAAGATACAAGGTACTTTCTCCTTGTACTTCATTTACTAAAGGACCAGAAACAACTTTTATGCATTGAACTACAATTATCATCACTGCTGATAGTGCCAGGCAACTTTCCATGTCTGTATTGCCAAACATGCTCAAAATAACACAGTATTGCCTAGTCTGGGAAACTCTTTCTGTACATGAGTGGAAGCTTTCTGTCTTCCAGATCCCTTTGGAAGCAGATTTCTCCAGGTGATGCTTTTGCAGGCTGAGAGAACAGTAAATAATGAAAAGCATAGATCATTTATGTAGACCAGCACAACATGAATCATTAGGTAAAGTGAGCACAGACAAATGCTTGTTTTAAGCCAAACCAAATACAGAGCAGAAACAAAAAATGGAGGCCATCCTCACATGATAGTCAACTTTGTTTTGAGAACCAGGTCTCTGAAAAATATTTAGTAAGGCCATATACAAGTGTAGTTGCTCAGTGGCAATTGCAAGCAATCCTTGAAATTTCCTTTTGTGTTCAGAATTCTTCCTTTTGCTTCCTTCTTATTTAAACTGAAATGATAATTTGTAAACATATCTCAATTGTTACAGTTTGTTATATCCATGGTCTTGACATCACCTAGACCTACTGGAGTAGGAAAAAGAGGCATGTCCGCTTCTGCTGGAGGCAAGTCTGTCTTTTTTCTGCTTATTACCTCCAGAATAAAAAGGCTGAGATATTTGTTAGGCTATGATGGACAGCATCCTGGCAGAACTGAACAAAGGACCAACTGCAGTGGTGTTTACACGCCCTGGTAACTGACATGGGGTTGATGAGCCAGTAGAACCTCTGACGTCTGAAAGCATTGGACTGGTAGAAATATCTACAGACATTTTTTTCTTTTCTTTCTGTTCATGAATGTTGTTCCAAACACACAAGAACACTCTTGACGTTCTTCCCGTCTGTTGTTTGAGAAATTATAATTGCTGAATGAAAAACATTTAAGTTACAGTTTTATTTTTGCTGTAACTAAAATATCAGTTTTCTCTCCATGATTGCTTCTTACTGAAATCATACACAAAATAATTTTCATAAATCTAGGGCTTTTCTGTGTCCAGAAAACAAGTATAAGACGACCCACTCCTTCTTTGTATTTAAAACTACTATGTGGCACAGAAAAAGTCCTGACTGAAGGTACTTCACCACATCCCAAGTTTGTCTTGTTCTTTTTTATAAACCTCTTCAGAAAAGGGGTGCTCTGTGTGTGTGTGTGTAGAATGAAAGAAAATTTGTGTGATGTAATGACATAATGATTTATATCTTGATAGCAAACTTTATTGTTTCAGATCATCCTGATGGCACTCAGTATATTGTTAAATGTGCTGAGAGCATAATTGCACTATGATACTTCCATCATTACTGTCATCACTGTATTTTGCCACCTTGGGAGTCAGCATGAAAAGAAAAAAGATTACAGCATTCTTTCAAGCTGCACCTTTTCAATAGTCTCTGCTCATGTGAGTCCACAAAACCAGCTGCTGCTCACTACAGAGTCTGCAGGGGCAAACTGTTATAAACGCTCTGAGATTTGGCATGTTATTTACAATGAGTTATGCAAATCCTAGGATCTCTACCTCCTTTATTACGTGAAAAGAAGCGTCAATCATACCAGTGATACTTAACATCCTTCTGATCCCAAGACCATTGCTGTTCTTGACAGGACAGCTTATGCTTTCTACAGCTGTTCCTGAAGGCTTCCAACATAATACTACATTTGTGACGTATTTCTTACTCAGAACCAGATAAGACTCACCCTTTTATTTTTTTTTTTCCTCAGAATCTTGAAAAAAACCAGCTTCTAAGTATTCACTATATGCCACCTCCTTCTGAGATCAGTCTGACACCTTGCAGCACCAAAATGAATTGGATATAGGCATGGAAATGTGGAACAATGCATAGCCAACCAAGCAGTTAGGTTCTGAATGTCATTATCAAGAAGAAATATTCAGTGGGATACCCCATGTTTATCACCGCTCCCTACTTCAACTGCCTCTAGTTTCTAAAGGATATCTTGTAGACAGTGTCAGCCTTCTTCTCAATGTGTTGAGCAAGAGTGTGCTGGCCTGTCTGGGATCTCAAAAAAATTGCAGCTTAGGTAATATTATCTCCTTCCCCTTTCCTCCATTACACATATATATGCAGAAGTGTCCATCTGGAGTGAAAGGTGGAAAGATTTGGGAGATACGCTGATGACAGAGGTGTTTGGGGAAAGAGAGAATGCCGTAAATCTGGAAAAAAGGAAATGGATGAAAGAGGAAATAAATGAAAAGGTAACCCATGGTCTTGGAATAGAACACAGAAGCTGGAATTTGGGAGAGATTTAAGGAGAAGAAAGCATAGGCACTTGACAGAGAGAAAGGAAGCATTAGAACACGTAGAAAGTAGATGATTCTGGAAAGATACTGTATATGGAGAATGAAAAGAGAATGACAGTTTCAATGGGAGGAAAAAAGCCTATCTGAGCATTGTTGTAAACCAAAAACCAGGTTTTTTATTTTAAAATCAGAACTGCATCCTGAATATGCAGAACCTACTAGAGATTAAAAACATGAATCATGTTGCTATCATTCCATAAACACTGGAGTTGAAATTTATTACCCCGGTTGTGTCCTTTGTGCCTCCTCAGTGAAGGTAGCGAATGAGAAAATACCAGCAAATTCTTAAGTGGTGGATTTGATTTCCATCAATTCACACTTGTGCTGGCTTGGGCCTATATAAAAAATTATATACAGGTCATTGAACTATACTGGCATCCTAAAAAGATGTCTGCTAAAGTTCATAACGAATGGGTTGTCATTTTTATAAAAGACCTTTGAAAAGGTTTTTTCCATTGTTGAAAAGAAAATCCTCTGATTGGAAAACTGTGACTAATATGTGATTTCCCTCACAGGGCTAATTTAATGTGGAAAAGTGCTTTTCAACATTGAAAACCAAAGGATTTGGCACCCAAGCTTGTTAATAATCTGAAGTCAATAAAACAGATTTAATCTTTCCATTCCTTTTTCATTAATAACTTTTTTGGCTAAAATATAGATTTTTCTCATGGTCCTAATTTCTGTTTTAATTGAATTACAGAGGATGAAAATGATTAGAGAATGTTGTGCTGTGAGCAGATTTGTTTGGATAATGTGGTTTTAACACCTCTAGTTCTGTCCAAAATACACAGGCTTCCTTAAAAGGATGTGATACTGCATAGCTTATATTGTATATTCTGTAACAGCAAATGTTGAATAGACTTGCATTCAGTGATTAATGGATGGGATGGAGGGAAACAAACTGAAACAACAGAAAGATAATATAAACAGGGTGGCTGTATTTTTCCAGTTTTGGTGGAATTCAGTAATCTATTTACACAGGTCAGTCAAGGTCATACTGTAGAAATGTTCATCCTAATATCAGAATTCCTGGAATTTGCAATTTTTTATATTTTACATTGAAAATAAGGTGAACACAAAGCTCAGGGAAAGCGCTGAATTAGTAGTAATCTGTACTAAAGCCGTCAGGAGTTTTTACTTAGATTGACCTTCCAAATAAACTTGCACCTACCTCTGGAGCAACCGTGTTTGTTTAGAAATGAGAGAATAATTTGTTTTTCCATGAAGTCCTTGACTTGAACATAATTATCCAAAATGACACAATTTTTGTAATGTGGACAGTTGCCCACTTAAAGTTGAGCGGAAACTCTTACTAGCCGTATACAGATAATCTCTTTGGTATTTTTAATTAGTATTCACATTCCCCGAAGCAGAGTTAGGTTGGGGGGGGGGGGGGTGGGTTGAGGGAGGAGGTGAATTACTTTAGTGGAATCTGTACAAATTGCATGGATTTAACAGAAAAGGTTTAAACTTGGCCATCCTGAGACAGACTTAAATGCAAGACAGAAGATGATAGGGTCCACTCTAGTAAAAAAAAAATTCTTCTTTTGGTACCGTAGATATTTATCAGTACTATTGTTGAAATATTTATAGGCCCACTGCACTAGTGACTTTAAAATATTAACTATAAGTATCTGTAGGGAGAGAGAGAGATGTTGAGCATAATTTTCTTTTATGTTTTTCTTTTCCTTTTTCCTATTCTATCTTGCAAGGTCTCATAATGCAGCACCTCTTCTAGGACAGTCCATATATCTTGCCTCCCAGTGTTTGTCTATGTTTCTTGATTTACTAGAAGAAAGGAGGTAACATAAGAGGAATGGAGAAACACTCCCTTGCTCAGATGACTGAGCAGGTTATCCCATAACACTCCTAGATTCAAGAAACAAAAGGTTCAAGCTTAGGAAATAAATAAACTAAAACTTGTCCTTCTCCTCCCTCACCCCCTGCTCAGCCCATAGAAAGTACAGCACTGCCACGTATGATGTTGTGATCTGAACCTCCTTGAGGTTTAGCAGGAGGGAACATTCAGATTTATGAGGCCTCACTTGGACCAGGTGCTGTTAGTTTGTGATGTCGTCTGTTTTCCACAAAGCATTTTTTGGAAACCTTTTATATAAAAGAAGATTCTTAAACTAAACAGTGGTGTCTCCATAGGAACGAGAAGTCGTTTTTCAAATGAAAGATTTAACAAAATCTTTGAGTTTTGTGAATCAGTTATAGCATTAGTATCTTCTTGTTCCCAAGTTTAAAAATACATGAATTCAGTTACTTGCTGGCAGAACTTACATCAAGTAGTGTTATACAGACTGGGCTCTCTGACCCTATGGGTGCAAAATGGTGCCTTTAGTCTCCCTAGTGCATGTTTGAGCAACTGTGAAATAATCACACAGTAACACATGGTATCTCTTTCCATTTGATTGTTGTAAAAGGTGTGAACTAGCAAGCTGTCATTTGGCTATTGATTTTATTTTCCTTTTCTGTTATTAGAAAGTATTCCTGATACTCTAGTCTTCACTCTTTTCCCATCATTGAAATTTAGGGGTGCCTTCTTCACATGAAGGCTACATTTTGAAACCAGAAGAAAACAAAGAACAAAAAAACCCCATCTACTGTACTATATTCAAGTTGAAAGTAAATCTTGATATAGACATCCTGCACCTGTGTATGTACATACATTATATACATATGCATGATTTCTTAAGAAAAATACCACCACATTCTGTTCTGTAGTCCTTACCTTCTTTCTAAATTGTTAGCAGAATTCTCACAACATCTGAGATACTCTAAGAATTCTCGAAGTAAAAGACAAAACTATTTACAAATTTTATTTACAGCTTTCCCTACATATGCTGCTATTTTCAGTTTGTGGCACACACTGGTGCACTTTGATAAAGCTGATCCTGCTTCATCATCTCCAAGTCCCTGCAAAATTTAATGTACTCTGTAATTAATTACTAGTTTTCTAGGCCTCTTGCTCTTTTTCCCTAAAAACCCCACAAAACAACAAACAAATGTACAAAGAGCTGGTAAAGTAGCTCCCCAAGCAGTAGAAACAACCAAGCCTAATTTTCTTTGTATTTGTGTGCTGGATCACCTGATTCTTCCACCCTTTCCCCATCAGCTATCTTGTGTCTGTAGCGGGATGCAGTGTGAATAGCTCAGTTGATGAATGTGCTGCGAAGAGTGTGTGGGCCAGCCTGCTCATCTCCTTTGTCTACCAAACCTCCATTTCCACAAAAGAATTAGAACAGCATTTGAGACCTGCAGGACACAGGACCTCAATCCTTCTCAGAAATGAGATTAAAAATGTGCTGGCACATGCATAAGTTGTTTGGAACACCAGGAGGATCACACAAGTGAATAAAGCCTCATCTATTTAAGGCAGCAGGGAAAAAAAAAAAAAAAAAAAAGACAAAAACGATCATAAAACTTCTACACTTAAAATCACTTTCTTCTCTATACCTCTGGCTCTAACTACGCAAGTTTCATCACTTATAAGATTTATATGAATCACAAATGTTTACAAGATAAACACAAGTACTGAGACTATCTGCTGAGGTACTGCATCAGCATTTAAAAGATGTGTACTCAAACTGTGTTAGCTGGATAAATTTTTACATATAGATAACACACATTTACTTGTCTTGTGGTGTTTTATTATCTTTAGTAATAGGAGTTCAGAGTGTCTGTGGCTTATAAATGAGAATTTTCAAATATCTGTACAGAAACTCAGAACGTTTCTCATTATCATTTGGTAAGCCAGTGCCTAATATATGCATTAACGCAGTTTTGTGACAAATCATCTGTTATATTTCAGGGGAAGGCAACTAAAGGGTAACCTTTCTCATCCCCTTTACTCCCGCTCCCCTTCCTGATCTTGCTGTGTAGTAACCCAATGTCCCTTGGTTCCAGTTGTTAATGGAATGTCCTACTGTGCTAAAGGAGCTTAGTGGGATACCATTTACCAGGGATGCAAGCAACAATCCAAGGCAGAACAGACAAGAGGAAAATAATACTGTACACTATTAATAGAGTACTATTTAGTACAGGAAATTCATGAGGCTGAGACATGAAGGAGTATGTATGGTTGGTCCTTGAAGAGTTATGGCAAAAGTCCATGTATGGTCACAGGCAGGTATTCAGAAGAACAGAAGGAAAGTCAACCCGTTTCTCTTCCTTTGCTACATCTTTCGAGTTTTAAACCTGCAAGCACATCCTGTGCTTTACACAGAACTTGAACTACTGGTATGTAGCCTCAATGAGGACACAGAAAGCAGCTGCATGAGCAGGAAGCACAAGGTTTGAACAGTTAATTCTGAATGAAAAGAGAAAGATGTGTTTTTATAACAAGTGAGGGAATACATGATACTTAATTCCAAGTGACATAAAAGACCCTTCTTCCTTCTACCTTAAAAAAAATTAATAGAAGATTTGTATCTTCCAAACTTAATTTAAATAAGATCTTAGAGCTTGTTCAGTGTTTTACAGGAAACATTTTAAGTTAATAAAATGTGTAAATGTATTTTCAATTCAGTGCTGTTCTAACCTCAGAGTAACGTACTGCTGCAATCTAGGCAAAAATAGAACATCAGTGTAAAATGCCGTGTTTGAAATTTTTACATATTTTGGAGAAAAAAAATCACAAAACACTAAGTAGTGTGTAACAAATGAATTATGGTTCTTGATGTGCTATCTCCTCTTAACAGGGAAGGAATATTAAACGTGTATTACCAAACCATACATATACATTTATGGATGAATATGGGTACACCCCTATCTTAAGTATAAAATTTATGCTACTGATAATAAGTGACGAGATGCACTAGAGCAATAGTAAGTACAGTGTTTTAATGCTGCTTCATGAATTTAGGTTAATATTTTTTTTTTTGTTTTAGCAAAACCCAGGAAATCTTATAAATAATATTAACAAAATCTGATTTTAACAGTAGCATAGAAAGAAACACAGTTATTCCTAGTGTGTACTGTGATGCTGACTGAACAGAAAGAACTACGCAACTTGCTTATGATTCTAAGATAAAGGAAAGCTACATGTAGTTCCAAAACTCACATCCGCATTGTGATACCCCATGAAAAATATAAAATGCATGGGTTTATTGCTCAATTCTTCAATGTCACACAAGGATCGCAGCATGAAGAACACTAAAACAGCTAAGCATACTGACAAAAACTGCTGGGACATAACATTAAAACCTGATATACATATTTAGTATTGCCATTTTAAAGCAAATGCAGCCCTGCAGTCATTTGAGTTAAGGAGGCAAAGGTGAGGATTTAATTCTTGCTTTCTTTAACCATGTTTATTATGATAAAGATAAAATAGCGTATTGCCTGGCTTTTGATTTTTGTTTTACTTTGAAGCCACAGATGCTTATTGAAAAGTTTGTCTTTTATTGGATAGTTCTTTTTGACAAGATAAAAAATAGTCATCCATGCAACATTTTGTATATTTACCTTTTCATATGAAGAAATTTTTACAAAGTCATTTGGTATTTTGAAAGATACTATTTCAAAATGCTAGGTCTCCTTTAAGACTAAGATTACTTAAGAGACCATTTTTTGAGGTGGCAGCATCAAAAGGAAGATGGCAATTTATAAGACTTGGGAAGAACAAACTTTATATTCACTTCTGTCAGCCTTCATGCTGGCAGCACTGCCTTTCAAGGAAGGATAAAATACAATTATAGTATAGAGAATACCCAAATCCCTCTCCTCTGCAGAAAAAGTAGCAATGATCTGCAATGGACTTTGCATGGGCCACCATGACTGATTTCAGCTTGATCAGGTCAGTGTTCCACTCAGGACAGGAAGCACAAGGGTGGTCAACATTGCACCTGCAGATTTTACACACGGAATCCAGTAAGCCAGCTTTCGTGGCATTGATATTAATGGGCTCCCATCACCATAATGACTAATATTTACTGTGTTTAATGCATTACTCCTATTTTACACAGGAGGAACTGTGGCATGGAGAGCATATGCTCCAGGCTTCTGGAGATGGTTAGAAGCCAACGGTGAAGTTTCCCAAAGCACTTTTCACATAAATCCTACTGTTGTCACTTAGATTCTATGCACTGCTCTTTCTTTGCAGAGGATTATACAGGATGGGATAGAAAAGCTGGAGCCATTCTTTAGCCCCTCGGCACGCCACTGGTTGCGCCGAGCAACATGTGGTGTCACTCACCCATTCGACAGTTCTTCAGGAAGAAAACTAGGGACTTGCCATAGACAGGCATGACTACACACACACCGCTTTGCACCCCCCGAGGTCGGTGTGGCTGTGGCCGCACAGCGGGAAGTGCCCCGCCGGGCCGGCACGGTGTGACGTCACCGCCCCCTCCCCCCACCGCCCGGCCGTGCGGGAGGTTGCGCGTGCGGTGCCTCTTGCGCGGTGCGTATAGCTGCCTCCCGCCCGGGGTCACCCTCCCGTCGCCACCCGCACACGCACCGAGCGCGGCAACGTGCTTTTCCCACCACTTGGGGCCATGCGGCTCCTGTGATCCTCACAGCGTAAGAGGATTAAAAGAAAGCCAACCAAACCAAACAACAGCCAACAGCCCAAACCCCGCTACAGCAAACCCGCTCAACGAGAGAGCGCTGTCTCCAGCCGGCAGCGCACTCGCGGCATTCCCGAACCCCGCCGGAGGAGCGAGGTGGGGTGCGGGGAGGGTTGATCGCGTTTCGGCCCCCGGGATCGGTTTTTGGTGATTTCGCCTCCCCTCCCCCCTCCCCCCGTCGTGTCCTCTTGCCTCGCTTTTGTTTGCACTGCACTTTTTCTGGCGGAGAGGGCGGGAGAGTGGAGGGGGAGCCCGGGTGGGCGACCTCGCTGCTATTTGTAGCGAAAGAATCGGCTGAACGAGGCGAAGGAAGAAAAGGAAAGGACAGAAAAAAAAAAAAGAGCGAAGGGGGGAGGAAGAAGGAGAGAGAGGGAGGAGGAGGAGGAGGAGAAGAAGAAGGAGGAGGGGAAACAGAGCAGCAGCTCGGGAACAGAGAGCGCGCCCGGGAGCAGCAGCAGCAGCCGGCGCCGCCGCAGGAAGGAGAAGAAGGAGAAGAAAAGAAGAGCAGAGGGGAACAGAGCAGAGCGGAGGAGAGGTGGCGCTGGCAGGAGAAGGCAGGCAGAGAGCTGGCTCTTCTGGATGCTGGATTTTCGGACTCTGGTTGACTCTCTCCCGCTCCCCGGCGCCGGGCTGTGAGAGATAAGCACCAGCGCCAGGCAAACAGCAGCGGGGGGCTCCGCTCTTAGCGCTGTTGTTGCTGCTGCTGCGGGGCTTGGATTAAATCGGCCGCCTCGGAGACGAGCCGGAGCAGCGGGAAGAGGTAGCGGGCGAGCAGGCGGCGGCTGCTGCTGAGACCGGGGGAGCAGCATGACCAGGTAACTGCCCCGCTCCTGACCCATTTTCCTCTTACGCCGCCGCTCCGTCTTTGCCGCCTCTTTCGGAGCGTTTGCGCCTGTGAGCGCCCATAAAGATGTGTGTGTGAGCGCGCGCGGGTGCGTGTGTGTGCGCGTGCGTGTGTGCAGCCCTGCTCACACGTGCCTCGCGCACAGCTCTTCCCCCCCACCCCCCCCATATGCCCCGGGGCTGTCCTCGGGGCGCTGCCCGCCGCCCCTCGCCTCTCCGCCGGGTTTGAGCCCGGCCGCTGGGCCCCTGCTCGGGGAGCTGCGGTGCGGGGACGGGGGATGGGGCAGGGCGAGGGCGAGTGATGGATCGGAACCGACGTTTCCACTGAACGCCGCTGTGCACGGGGGGGGACGGGGGGACGGGACGACTACACTAGTCATACGCCGGCTGTTGGCTTTGGCGAGCGAATTATCGGTACTAATTATTTCGCTTATTCTAAGCGGTCGGGAGAAGGGGGAAGACAGCGCGCCTGAGAGGCGAGGCGCCGGCCGCTGGGACGGGGTGAGGGGGCGAACGGCCGGTAGGGACCTCCGGCACCGATCCGAGGAGGGCTCCCTCCTTGTCCGCACCTCCTACTCTTTCTCCTTCTCTATCGGCGGAGCGGGGAGCCACGGAGATGCGAAGCTTTTCACAGGTTAGGCTTTTAATTTCTTTGTTTACTTACCCGCAACGACTTGAAAGGAAGCACATCGGGCTGGAAACTCAGTTTTCCGAGCGCTTGCAAAGGGGTTCCTGAATTTGTTCAGCAAACTTAACAGCTCCTTCTGCGCCGTCTGCTCGTGCGAGCAGACACTTCTCAGAGCTGCAACCGGGCTCTCCCAGGCTGGCAAATAAAGCAGTTTTCTCCCACCGAATGAGTATTCTGCCGGTTTTTTACCCCTCGCTCCCTGACAGAACTGTGTTACTTCCTTTTTAAGCGGTTACTACTCACCCTTGCGTGTATGGCTTTTGAATGCCTGTTCCTCCGTGTTACTTCTCCAGACTGCTGTCATCCGTATTTTATTCTCTTGCCTGGCCTTTGTACAGTTACTGCCTCGTGGAAGGATAGCAGCTTCTTTACCATATTCTCAGTTTCGACATACATAGAAGGGTCAATTTATTTACGCAGAATAGTTAGGGTTTTCTGTGTTCCTTCAGTTGTCGCCTAAGACGGCGTTGCATTGGAGATGAGTCTGTAGATGATGATTTGCTTTGGAGTTTCCTAAAATGCAGACAAGAGTGTTTCTGGGTGAAGCCTGTATTCCCTTAAATTTAGGATTAATGTTGGAAGTTACAATTGTCTTCTCCTTTCAGCGAATCAGCCTTGCAGAGATCGCTTCAAACATACCTTCTGTTCAGGCACAGGCAACTTCTGTAATACTGGGACATTTATTGGGAATTTTGATGCAGAGGTGGTAAATGTGTATACACCTTATTTTTCCTTCCTCTGGTATCTGCCAGTGGTTTGTAGTCTTATAATGGTCAGTACTTTTTTTTTCTTGCTGTAAAAGTGTATAGTAAATGACATCATTTTCTCCTGGGCTGGGAGCACGCAAAGCTCCTACAATTCTTGTTACTGAATGGAGCAACTCTGAAGAAAAAAAAAATTCTCCCCTCTTCTAAATGCAGTCATGTGTACTTGTATCTTACTTTTGATGGCAATTTTTTGATAGGTTCTTTAAATTTCATCTCTAGATCTGCTATTACTTCTTTTTTAATCTGTGAAATTGACAAACTGTCAAATTTTGCCCAGTCAAAATTTTTAAAAGCTGTAAATACACTGGCATGGGATTTTTAGGGCGCGGACTGTTGCATAGAAAGGAAGAAGGATTTAATGAGAGTTTTTACAGGATTAGCTTTCCAATTTTAGTGTTGTCACTAGTAGTAATACAGTGGAGTATATGTAGTTTTCTCTCAATGCAGAAATGATGTATGGCTTTTCTGTATCCACTTAAAGCATTGAAAGCTTTGCCTAAGTCAAAGTTTTCTACTCTTAAGAAGGAACTAAGAAATTCATTATGGTTTGTGTGTGCTGTGGCAAGCTGTCAGGAATGGTGTGTGGAAAGGAAAGTGGTATCTCTGTATTTCTAGATTTCAGGAATGGGTCTTAAGACCTGCTTTCGACCCATCAGTCATACTAGTTTTAAAATGAGCACTAAAGAGTAATATGAATTAAGCATTTTGCTGTGATGGTTATGTAACTCAAACACCAGCCCTGTCAGTAAACTCAGTGATAGTAAATTGGTTCTTCATCTGAGGAGAGGGGTTGCAAGAACAGACTTGGGGGTGTGTGGAAGAGCGAAGTAACTGGTGATCTAATATAGTCAGTGCTTCACCTTCCTTTGTAAAACTGCCCTTCATTCTTATGTTTGAATAATGCAGGGACCAAAACTACACGAGCTGAATGGTAGGAATCCCCCTTCATCTGCTGCTGTGTGTGCGGGGCCACTAGGGGCCTGTATAAACTGCTCTCATACAGCAAATACCAGTACATGACATATGCTCACTGTTTCACAAGACATTTTTTACACAGGTGCCTAGTGTCAAAAGCAAAGTTGCCAGTTATTTGTTCCTTACTTGTGAATGAGACTGCAGTTACTTAGGAGATGCATGCAAATTGTGTATTATTTAGGATTTTTTTACCCTACTCCATCTATTTCCCCCAGTTTTGTGGTGTCCAACATAGCTCTTTCCTCCCTGCTCTCCTGATTGCAATAGCAGTTAGGGATGACCACCGACCTGGGAAGTGCAGATTTTGAGCAAAGTCCGATTTGAGTGTCTCCCCACGCTTCATATTTTCTAAGCTGAGAAAAATCAGATTTGTTGCCTGTGTGTTTCTTCTATTAAATTAGTAATGGTACTGTTCCATGCAAGTGTAGGGTTTAAAGATAAACTAAACAGGATTACTTAAAGGCAGAAACAGACATAGATTGATGGTGTATTTAAACTAGCTTTGTAAGTGTTACGTAAGTTTGAGAGTATGGCAGCTCCAAGGCTTTGGCTGGAGCATAGTCAGCATTTACAGGATGTGGGCTGAAGATGCACTATGTGTTTTTGAGTATCAGTTTCAGAAATTTAAAATCCACCAGGCGTAGCATTCTTGATAGACATTAAGCAATAAGGTCAAGTATGCTTATATTGCGCCATTGTTGATTTCCAGTTTTTCAAACTGACAAGGGAGACAATTTATAAAAGAGTACAGCTGAAATATTTGCATATTGGATTTTCTTAAAAAATGAACTTCTGTTACTGAGCTGTTTGAAAATTCTCATTTAAAAGGATTTTCAAGCTGAATCACAGGAATGTCATACAACCAAAATGCAGTTTCCCTATGTTATGTTAATTTTTCAGTAATCTGTCTTTAAAACAGCGGAGTTTTATATATCATGGGGTGTTGGGCCATTTACAATAAGAGGTTTTTTGACATATTGCGGACAACAGTAGTGCGAATATTGGCTGAGTTTAGTCTTCTGAAATGTGCATTGAAGTCCTTAGGTACAGTCATGATGAAATGTAATGAAATCCATTTTAAAAGTCTTCTCAAATGATAAACATTTGTTCAAAACTGTAAGTCTTACTGAGTGTCAGTAAACCACAGCAGTGTGTCTGAAATGCAGAGGATAGGCATTTCATATGCACTTTGGATATCAAGAGGAGTAACACTGTACAGGTCTACAAATCACTGTGTTTCATTTCTGTATAAGATCACAGCAATTTCTAACCTTTTGTTCTTCAACAAGTTGAGAAAAGGTATAGGTAATTGTTGGTTTAAGTTCAGTGTTAGAGTCACATAGTGCTGTTTATTGTAACAGGACCTTAATTATATTGTAATTCTATTTAAAAACAGTTGGCATGGCACAGTTAACATACAGTATTTTTATGAAAACTCTCGATTTCACATACTCTGCAAGTTTTTTATTTGCTTAATCATTGTTTTCATTGGAAAAGGCCTTAAATTAAGCTAATTAATGAATGTACGCTGGCAACTTGGCAGCCTAAAGCAAGAATCCGTGTTTAAAAATACTCTCCTTGATATACTATCAGTGATTTACCAAGCAGGACCAGAGAGGAAGTGTTATTTCTCCTGGCGATCTACTACGATGAAAGCCGCAGTATACCTGGAGAAATCTGTTAGTGTAGAGAAAGATTGCATGCGAGTGCTTTGCCTGTAAATTCCTTTCCAACAACCTTCGCTTCACTTGTTTAAGCCTCTGTGCGTTGATAGAACCATATGTCTTTACTATTGCAAAATTTTAACTTACATTTCATAAACTCAGATGGCTTTTGGTTGGTGTTTGATAATATTTAATGAAACATTGCATGTTTGTGTCTCTTACTATAGGGAGTAGATAGCTAAAATGGGGGGAAAATAGATAAAAAATACAGATGGTTTGTTTGCAAAAAATAAATTGAATAAATTATTGCACAAATACTGAAAGCAGTGCTTTTTAAAAACAATGCTATTATTATTCAGGTTCTTTCCATTCATAAAAGCGACAGTTCACACCAAATACTCCATTTATCAGCTTGTTTTTGACTACATAAGCAAGTATACATGATCTTTCCTTCTGTAAGATAGAAAGACTTCCAGCTTTAAGTGTTGTATGCTCACATGCCTTGACAGTTTTCTCCATAAGCTTAGTAGCACAATAATAAAGAAAAAAAAATAAAAAAAAGATGATTGGTCTTGCAGTTAAGTTCCAAAACAGGTGTTTGTAAAAATATTGTAAATGTAAATCTAGATGTCTGTAAAAATCAACTCCCCCATTTATACTTGTGTGTTTGATACTTGCTGGGGATGCTACGTGTTCTTTCAAATACAAAGAATGTGCAGAAGACTTCCTCCTTCTCAGCCAGTTGAAAATGATGGAATTTTAGTTGCTTTGATTTATTGTACCAGGCGACATGCCCTAATATACTATCATGCCTTGTGCTGTGATTCTTCGTAGTTAAGCATAGTGATGTTATTCGAGTTTTTCAGTAATCTTTCAGTTATTGGAGTTGCTTCACTGGTACACAAATTAATTTGTTGTTTGCAGACAATCAAAATGGATATCCTGGTTAGTGCCAGCCGAACTGCTTGTGTATTGCCGTAGTTAGATAATGTATACTTTTTCCCCAAGCCGTGTATTAAATGCAGTATATGGAGTACTGCAAGCAAGTGTATTCCTCTTTCTTTTACAGTTCTTAGTGTCTGGAAAATTAGGTGTGTGTAAGTTGGACTTCAGTAAGTGGTGTGTAAAATGGGGCTTTTTAGATTGCAGAATCGTCCAGTTCTCATGAAGAATATAGTCAATGCCAGCCTGATTGAAACAAATGTAGCTTAGGTCCTAAATTTGCAAATAGGTATACATTTTTCTTCCAAATTCGCTGAATTCCATTTTGATTTGGTGTTTTGCCTTGGCTTATTCACTGGTTTTACCTCAAAGTCTGGCTTTTTGTTACTTGCTTTGACTCACTGAGAGGAAATTCAGATACATTCTGGTAACAGTATTATAGGCATTCTGACCTTTAGAAAAATAATTGTTTGCTAAGTTTGAAATCAGTAATTCTGCTTTAATTCAATACTAATTGAATTTAAAAAATCTTAACTGCATTTTTGAACTGTCTGTAGGCAGTATTCTTTTATAAAGCTTTCCAAAAGAAAGCTGAAATTTGTGTACAGGGAATAATGAGACTGCCACTTCTACTACCTTTTCTCTCTTCTCTATTCTCTCTTTTCTCTCTTCTCCTCTCTTCTCTCTCTTCTCTCTCTTCTCTCTTTTCTCTCCTTCACCTTTTATGCTACATTTTATTAAAATCCTTTTTACAGGTGTACTGTGTATTAATACTTGCAGGAATTTGACTATCTTCTATTATTAAGCAAACAGCTATATTTTGCATGTAGGAAAATACAAAAAGGGTCTCTGGTTACTTGATTAGAATTTTGTCTGCCTATGTGTAGATAAAAGGTCATTAATTTGGTGTGATGTACATGCAATGGGGTATTTCTAAAACACTGATTGGGAAGTAGGACAGGATGTTTTATTTATTTATTTACATTTGTTTGAGATGATAGTGTATCTTAGAAAGCTGCTTAACTGCTGCTCAGTGCAGCTGTCCTTCCTTGAAAGATTAGGTTTCAGGAGCAGTGATGGATGTTGAATGCCTGTAGCCAGTTGTGGAGTTTGTTTTGAGGTCAGTGGTACTGATGGAAGATAGAAATTTACAGCCTTATGTCTCTACACCAAAGTAATAGCATTTCTCAGGAAAAAAGCCCCAAACAACTAGTTATGTTCAATGCTGAGCCTGTATTGCGGCAGAGTTCAGAAAGCTATTCATACTAGTGACAGAGTGAGCAGATTTGTGAATAATAAGGACAAATTTAGTAATGAGTATGCCCTTTTGTTTCACAGAAAGAACAGAAATAGCTATAAAAAGTAAATACAATAGTGTGACTTTATTTGGAACTTCTTACATACTATTTTAAAGTATGTTAGCAAATCTGGAATTTACACTGTTGACTTGTTATTTCGATTGTTTCAGACATTCTTAAAGTTCTTAACAGCTTACTGAGCATGAACATACTCTCCCTTTTCACCTAAAAATAGAGTATATTTTTTTTCACTGGAAAAAATACATGCTAAGCTTAACCAGGGCAGTGCTGATATTTGTCATTGAGGAAAGTGTAGATACTCATCAAGTAGAAAGGGTAAATGATAGTTAGTGTTACCGTGTGTAGTTTGGGTATCACAGTATGTATTGCTGATAAATATGGATAGTTTGGATAGCTCTGACGTGTGGTTTCAGAAGTGTTTGTTAAGATCAGACTTTCAGACTATATTTATGGACTGCCTACCTTCCCTGAGCTTGAAGTTTCTTCCTGATATATGGACATGTATTTAACTTTTAGAGAGTGAATCTTGGTAGAGAAAGGTGCACAACAAAACATACTGTTTTATTGTGAAGTCTGCAAACCTTTTTTGAGTTGTTTCCATTAATTTGTACCTTAATGGTGTAGGTGGGTTTTTCTATCCAGCCTTTAAACACCTAATAGGGTCAAAGCACTCAGTGGTTGGAGAGAAAGATTTCCTTTGACAGCAGCATTGTTTGGATCAGATCCGTAGTGCCATTGTGTCTTTGCTTAAATGATAGCAGTTTTTACCTTGGGCAATCCTAGCAGTGGTTAAATTCAAATACAGAGAAGGAAGCTTAATAAAACATCTGATGAATTGATTTATAGTACCTCATAAATTAGTGAGTAAGAAGCATTTTGGTAGAGAAATACGTATCCAGCAAGAATCATTTTAAAGCAGTTTTGCATCAGGGAAATGGCATTTTGCCAGTACCTATGTATTCTGCTTACTGGCAGTGTGCCATCAACTTTATTTGGAAAACCCTTTGCTTAAGTAATAGTCACTACTTACCAGTTAATTTTACTATAAAAACCAGATGGATTCCATGATTAGGGTTTTGTGTTGTTTTTATTTTTTATTTTTAACCTATTTCATGAAGAATGGAGTTTTGCAAATTATCATTAAATGTATCAATGACCTGTTCTTGATTAACAGAATTTTCCAAGCAGCAAAATTGTTTTGCTTACCTTGTTTGATGATGTGGATATTTTTTGATATTATTCTTGCTTGACACAAGAAGCCTTGAATTTCTCTATTGTACATGGCATGTGAAAGACAAAGTATGACATTTACTTAAATATTTGTCTTATTTGATATTAATAATACTCTAATGCAGTTTTTGGTGGTTGGTTGGGTTTGGTTTTTTTTTGTTTTGTTTTGTCTTTTTTGGCTAAGAGAAGTGGATAATAAGTGCAATTTTTTGTCGTCACTAAGTCAAATACATAGAACCCATACCTGTTTCCCATTTAACAGTTTCAAAAGATGCCTTAAATGGTCCCTTGAAGTTTCAGCATACTGACTACATGAAAATTTTAAATATATCAAGGGCAGCAGATAATGAAGAAAGCATTGTACCTTCTAATGGTAACAGGTGGCAGTGAATGCCTGCAGGAATCCCAGCATTTTGGGGGTTTAATTTTGCATGATTACAATGAGTGGGAAAAAGTGTTAAATTGCAGCAGTAGTATCTCAGGTAGCTTGGAAATTTCTGGACAGTTTTGGGCTGAATGGAGTAAATATTCTATATATCTAAAAAGGAAATGTTTATTCTCCAGCCATTTGGCTGTGCTTGATGGAACAGATAGGTGTCCTTCTAGTCAATGTAATCCTAAGAGGACACAAGCACTGTCTCCGTATCTGATTTATTCAGAGGATTGCTTTATTAATCTAGTGGGCAAGGGTAATCTTATTCCAAAGGTATTAGAAAGTATGAAAATAACTACGGGATTTCTTGGAGATGTGAATCTCTCTATCTTTGAGCAATTCTAATTTACAGTATCAGTCAGTCTTTCCACTTTTTAGTGGGGAGTATATAACCTGTGAAGGGTACAGTGGCCTTAAAACTGTTGTTTCATCTTTGCTGATCTCTGCAGTAGTGCAGGTTACAGAGAGACATTAACAAAAAGATGAAAATAGATTGATACCTGTAGAAGAAAGGTGTGATGCGATTTTTCTACTGTAATGATAAATGAGTTGCTAGAAATGCTTTTATATATATAGTAAGCAGTGCTTAACAGATGTATTCTCTTAATAATTGAGCTCTTAAACTGTGTTACTGGTAGGCAAGATACACTTTCAGCTTTCTGTCGTCATTGTTGCAAAGAGGTGAAGAGCTTGTCATTTTGATGCAAAATTTTTACTTTCCAGAGTTAACTTCATATTGCAGATGCCAGTCAGAAAATCAAGCAGAGATATTTTCTGCAGCTTGTACCTGTTTGCTGAGATAATGGTATTAATATCTGTAAAGAACACTTCAGAACGATGAAGAGCTTTGAGGTGGGAGGAAACCTGAATTCACCCACTGGAAAGAGCAAAGAGTGAAATTTTACAACCTCAGAAATTTCCCATTAAAGCAAGACTGCCACAGAATCAATGCCAATTTGGCTGTAGTGACTGGGATGCCCCTTCGCTGCCTCTTCTTTCTGCAAGTTGTTCTCCATCCTGGTCTTGCACTGCTGGGAACATTTTAGCTGAGATCTGTCCTCTGTATGAAAAATGGCAGTGAGTAAATGAAGGAAAAGGGTGTGTTCCTGAAGAAATATTGATTCCAACTTCATTCCAGCTCTTTCATACATACATCACTTTGTCTTGAATGAGTCCTTAGGTGTCCTTTTACGTTCTGTAGCAGTTTTCTCTTTTCATTGTTAGGTCATGTCTGATGTTGTGAACTCTCAAAATGGCTTTCTAGGCTGTCTTTGTTTCAGAGTGTCACTTAAGCCATGAATAGCGGATGTTTTCTTTGTTGTGTTCTAGAAATCTCTTTTGAAAGCTGTTGTCATTAGGATCTCAAGGGATTAATTTTTCTTTCTTTTTTTTTTTTTTTCATCTTCTGTGTTGTGGGCTTGTCCTTTTTTGCATTGATCTCCCAACTTCTTTGACGGTAGATAGATATCTACAAAGCAGTCTTTTCAATATAGACATTTCTGTTCATTGGTGTGGTTAAGACACCATGTGTATACATGTATACCTGCTGCCTTTGCTGAAGTGTTTGAATATCTCTGGGCTATCTATTTTTTAAAAAAGTTCTATGCTTTCTTTTATGTCTTGGGCATGATACAATGCTGTCTTTTGGTTCTCTGTAAAATCTTTGCTTTCTCAACCATCCCATTTTTCACATCAGGAGGCTCTGCACATGAAAAGAAGGAACACAGGAAATAAAACAGACCTGCCTGACAGTTTTTCCTAGCTTGTTTTGTCTGGAGAACTGCATGAGTGCAACAACAAAGAAATACATCTCTGGTACCATTCTGGTGCTTTGGCTCTAGATGCAGAGGTAGCATCTAGAGCAGATATAGATTTAACTCCAGTCAGAGATACAGTTGTCTTACTGGATTTCTGGTGTTGCCCAGAGTTGCATGTATTTAATAATACCATAGCTGCTGAGGGAAGGTAGAAGTGTACAGTTCCACTGTTGGGAATGAAGTCAAAGAAGTTGAGAGTTTGTGTTTTGCTGAGAGTGCAGGTAACCTCACACCCTTGACACAGATGTATTTTTGTGATTAAGGTTGCCCTTTGTAGTGGTTTGAATCTGATACTGAAGTTGTGTAGCTTGTCTGAATCTATACAAAGTCTGAAGCTTCTTTCAGAATTAGGTTTTTTGTTTATTTGGAGACGGCTTTTAGTACTTGCATGTTTTCAGAGTCCTGATCTTACAAAGACCAGTTTTCAGAAATTCCTCTCACTGAGACTTGCACTTCAAAATGTTTTATAGATCTTGTCAATGTTTTTATTGCTTTCTGTTTGCAGATAGCTCAAATATTTGGTATATTTATGTTCTAATTTATCATTTCTTTGTTAACTGATAAATTGTTTTCTTTGCCTTTAAACTTGCTGAAAGGAAAAACATTTAGATTTTCTTCTGTGTAATTCTTCTCTATGTTTTGCTATAATGCTGTGGATTTTTCTATATTTCTTAATGGCATGTTGATTTGGAGAAAGACAGGAGGTCCATCTCATGTGACTCTTCCCTTGAGGATCATAAAATCATAGAATCAGCTAGACTGGAAAGAAGATGCCAGAATACTCCTTGGAAAACGCAGAGGCTTCCTTTAGAGGACTGGGAAAATATCTTTTGTTCAGCAATTCCCTTTCAGATATTGATTGTGAAAACAGTAAGGCAATTTTCTGATGTTTCTTTACCCATAGTAGAGGTGAAGCTTATCCTCAACAGTCTTGTGGCTTCCCTTTATCTAAACATTAGATTATGTGGGTATTTTACAAAATGTAAGGCATGGCTACATTAAAAGTTACACCTGTGTGAGAGGGTTTAGTATATGACTGGTCATCAAATGACTGATAATTGAACTAGTGTCAGTGGGGTGAGTTCATATTTGGTTGCTTAGATGACAATCAGGAATGACTTCATACTCTCAGATGGACAGAATCTGAGTTCTCAAGTGGAATAAATAATGCTGAATCAGACAATTTTAGGTAGCTTTATGGTTCTTTATTGTGTCTATATATATGGGACTGATGGTATATGTAATATATTCTTTTGCATTGATAGTTTTTACTTAACCTATCAAAATAGTTTTAGAGGTGCATTTTTAGGATGACTTAGAAGTATAAAGGAATTGAACACTTGTGCATCGCAAATATGCTGCCCTGACAGAGATTAGAGAACTCTGCAGAATGACAAAAACTAGTCCAGTTGGCTGTACTTCGCAAAAATCCCCCTACTGTTTGTGCCGTTATCCGTAAGATAATCCTTGTAGGCATCTTCTACAGTTTACAGTCTACGATTTAGTCCCTGGTTTGTGTCATCTTGTAGAAGAGCATGAGCAATATGGAAAAAAAAAAAATCTGATTATAAAGCACTCAAATTTTCACTCTTCCCTCTTACCCTTTACAGATTATCTGGGAATCTAAGGATAACTTTGAAGAAAAAAGTTCTTTGTAGACACATAGTTAAAAATAGCTGTAGATGCTGAGAGTCATGTAACCAGATCCCTCTGAAATGACTTTAAAATACAGAATCTTCATGGCTGCTGCTAGTGTTAAATATACTGAATGAGAGAGGAAATGTAACTGGGTTTTTTTTTTGTTTTTTAAGTGTTAGAGATTTTTCTGTTGTAGATTAATGAAGGACTTTTTAAGTGAGATTCATTGTGGAAGGACAATCCTTGTGTGTAAGCACTCCTTGGTAATAAGAGCTCTGTGCTGCATGTGGTTTACTTTATTCACATGCATACTCCAACAGTGTATTAATGAATGGATTTAATCACAACGTTAGCAGGAGCTGGTTCTTTGTCCTGCCTTTCTGTATAATAAAAGTGTGTAGTAAAAATATGAAAACATATATGTGAAAATGTAAGCAGGAACAGAAAGGATAAAGAGGAAGGCTTCATTTAGCACAGAATTCAATAGAGAAGTTAGGCTCACCCGTTGTCATAACTGTTTAGGTAACTTCACCACTATGTAACATCATTGAAATCTATGAGTATATGTGGGTTTAAAATAAGCATGTGTGTGGTTTAAAAACAAGTATGCATACTAAAGTCATATTCTTTATATGGACACTTAACTCTATAGAGGGGAAGGAAGTGGAAAAAGTTGATTTCAGCTTTACTCCATTTTTCGCGTTTTTCTTCAGAATGTTCAACTCAGTATTATTAACAGAACTGATGAGATAGAATAGTTTACTGCTTTTCATGGTTTAGAGAAAGAATAAAAGACTCTTCTATTACTTCTGTTTGATATTGTTTGTTTTTCTTTTCAGTTTGCATACAGAGAAAGCAAGGCATCTCCAAGCTACTGAAATGTGAAATAGATACAGGCTATATTTCCATTTTTGTGCATTATGGAACACTATCATTTGACTACAGGAAATAAAAAAAACCCAAATAAATCCTTAACAAGATGCAGTCTGTTCTATAAGTACAACTACTTCAGTTCATGAACACTTTTTTAGACCTCAGATGAAGTCAGGTCAAGGGAGCAGTTTGCCTTAGTCGACGAGGAATGGGCTAGGGACCAGTTGAGCAATCTGGACATCCATAAATCCATGGGTCCAGATGGGATGCACCCGCGGGTGCTGAGGGAACTGGCAGAAGTCATTGCTAGACCACTCTGCATCATCTTTACCAAGTCTTGGGAAACGGGAGAGGTGCCTGAGGACTGGAGGAAAGCAAATGTCACTCCAGTCTTCAAAAAGGGCAAGAAGGAGGAGCCGGGTAACTATAGACCGGTCAGCCTCACCTCCATCCCTGGGAAAGTGATGGAACACCTTATCCTTGATGCCATCTTAAGGCATGTCAAGGATAAGAGGGTTATGAGGGGCAGTCAACATGGCTTTACCAAGGGGAAGTCATGCTTGACCAACCTCATAGCCTTTTATGAGGAAATAATATTGTGGATGGATGATGGCAGAGCGGTGGACGTGGTCTACCTTGACTTCAGCAAAGCATTTGACACAGTCTCCCACAGCATCCTCATAGCTAAATTGAGGAAGTGTGGCCTGGATGATCAGGTAGTGAGGTGGACTGCGAACTGGCGGAAGGAGAGAAGCCAGAGAGTTGTAGTCTATGGGGCGGAGTCTAGTTGGAGGCCTGTATCAGTGGAGTGCCTCAAGGGTCAGTATTGGGACCAGTATTATTTAATATATTCGTCAATGATTTAGATGAGGGAATTGAGTGTACTATCAGCAAGTTTGCTGATGACACTAAGCTGGGAGGAGTGGCTGACACGCCAGAAGGCTGTGCTGCCATCCAGCGAGACCTGGACAGGCTGGAGAGTTGGGCAGGGAGAAACTTGGTGAAATATAACAAGGGAAAGTGTAGAGTCCTGCATCTGGGCAGGAACAACCCCAGGTTCCAATATAGGTTGGGGAACGACCTGTTAGAGAGTAGTGTAGGGGAGAGGGACCTGGGGGTCCTAGTGGATGGCAGGATGACCATGAGCCAACACTGTGCCCTTGTGGCCAAGAAGGCCAATGGCATCCTAGGGTGTATTGGAAGGGGGGTGGTCAGTAGGTCGAGAGAGGTCCTCCTTCCTCTCTACTCTGCCCTGGTGAGACCGCATCTGGAATATTGTGTCCAGTTCTGGGCCCCTCAGTTCAAGAAGGATAGGGACCTGCTGGAGAGAGTCCAGCGCAGGGCGACAAAGATGATTAAGGGAGTGGAGCATCTCCCTTATGAGGAAATGCTGAGGGAGCTGGGTCTCTATAGTTTGGAGAAGAGGAGACTGCGGGGGGACCTTATTAGTGTATATAAATATATAAAGGGGGAGTGTCATGAGGGTGGAGCCAGGCTCTTCTCAGTGGCAAACAATGATAGGACAAGGGGTAGTGGGTATAAACTGGAACACAAGAGGTTCCACTTAAACTTGAGAAGAAACTTCTTGTCAGTGAGGGTGACAGAACACTGGAACAGGCTGCCCAGGGAGGTTGTGGAGTCTCCTTCTCTGGAGACATTCAAAACCCGCCTGGACACATTCCTATGTAACCTTATTTAGGTGTTCCTGCTCTGGCAGGGGGATTAGACTAGATGATCTTTTGAGGTCCCTTCCAATCTCTAACATACTGTGATACTGTGATACTGTGATGCAGGAACACTACTATAGGCATCAGTCTGTCAGGAGATTGTGTCTTTAGCCAAACCACAATGCAGGGCTGAGACGCTGAACCTGGTCAAGCCAAGACATTCTTTTCATTAATTCATACCCACTAATACTTTAGTGAAGATCTGTTTCAGTATTTATTAATATATCAACTGAGATCAATGCAAAGAAGTGCAAAGATTCAGAGTTATGATGCAAGCTAACAGTTTTTTGTTGCGTCTGTTCTAATTAGTTTTTCCTTTTGCATTTTTTTTAAGATGAGTATAACAAAACCCAGCACTATGTTGCTAAATGTGAAACTCTTAAAGACTTATGAGGGAAATATGAGAGTTTTAAAGAGAGAGTAATCTTATTACTGGTAGTGATTTGTCTTTTTGAGGAATTGCAGAACAGAAATTCTAATGTGTTGTCTAGAGGATGAAGAGATTGGTAAAAACTGGTTCCTAATCTGGTAAATGAAAAAAAAAATGAGCAGAAATAATATATTACAGTATATTTTTTTTTTCCACTAGGCTGTGTTGTTTTATATAATTTTATAGTTTGTGACTTGGGGTTGTTCACAATTCTGTTGAATGGGTGATGGAGAAATAATTTAGGCGAAATATTTCAGCAACTTGTGTTTGTACTTCAAAAAGAATTTTGCAGATTGAAAACAGTGAACAAGTTGATGTTTAGTGTAAGTCGGTGAAACTGAATATGGTTAGTAGTTGGAATTTCATTATAAGTATGATATATAAGTAATTGACTTTCTGTGGATTTACATGTGATATTGTTATGTATCAGTGCCATACTCTTTGTTTAAAAAGGGCTGTATGTGTATTCTTCTTTAGCTTTAGTGGTAACCTTCTCTTAGAGATTCCAGCCTTTTCTCTCAAAAAACTTTTATACTTCTTATGGTGCTGCTCTTCTGTATTCTCTTTTTTTCTTTAAGTTGATTCCCGTTCATACATTTTTATTAAGGTAGATGAGCTCAAGACCAAAAGAAGTAATATTATGTTGTTGGGAAAAGATCTAGGAGTACGAAGGTGTGTTTTCTCTCAGTAGTTAGAAGAGTCATTTTAAATCAGTATGATTATAACAGGTAGATTTGCTGGCATGGTCTGATGTGTATAGCATAGGCTTGCTTTGGTTTTGAAATAGAATTTTATTAAATTACTTAAACCACTTGGGGGTTAAGTCATTCAGTTTCCTCTTTGTCCCTTTACTTCAATGCATTCAATCACTTACATAGTTCTGTGGAATTCAGTGCACAGAAACATTCTAATACAGAGCAGTCAGATGACTTTCTGTACATGTGATGAAACCTAATACTAATAAATCACAGATAGGTTAATATGATCATGAGTCAAATGAAAGTAGAGCCATGAGAGTATTTTTTGGAATTGTAACACTGAGCCCCAGATTTCTCTTGCTGTGTGAGAGTAAAGCCTGTCCTGGAATTAACATTTTTCCTTATTTTGTAAGACAGAGAACCTGTTGCATATACAGTCTATTTTTTTTGTTTGTTTGTTTGTTTTTTTAACATATTAGATTTTTTTTAAAGTAGTAGCTTTTGTAGCTAGTCTGTATCAGTATTTTCTATCAGTAGTATAACTGAAGTCATCATTTTAATATTCTTTTGGTGCATGCACTTGTAGCACATGTGATTAGAAGGTCATCCCTCAACCCTGGAAGAAAGTACTAAATGGAAATCCTAATCATGTATAGCCTTCAGTTTTGCTTAAAATGTAAAATTGAAATTGAAACCTAAAAGTTAGTCTTGAAGGCCTAATTCTGTGGTTTGTTGACATCAGTGGGAAATAGTATACAGTAATATACAGAACATTACATTTATAACAGTATGGAGTCTTTATTGTTTTCTAATTTGATCATAAACTTCAGCAAGAACAGCCTTCTAGTAAAACTTACGAATATGTGGTGGAAATGTGTGTTAATTTTCCATTTTATGCACCTTTTGCCCTTTAAGATTTTTACAGGCTACTATTCCTAAAAATATTTTACTATCACTCACAAGCAGCTTTCATTTAATCATGCATTTCATAGCCTATTTTACCAGTAATTTTCACATTGTTGATTGTTATTTGTGTAAAACACCATGATAGTTTCAGCTGCCATTGGCCTTGTGTTTGACATCTTTTTTGTTGTTCTGCTTTTATGACTATAAAAATATGCTGTTCCCTGCAGTCAGATTTTGGCAAGGTCTAGAAGGATTTTTCTCAAAGCAGTTCTGTGTTCAGGTAAATTAAAGTCACTCAAAGAGCTTTGGGGATTACTGGATCAATGCAGATTGTTTTACATAATATTTTCATTGCTGGATACTGAAATATATTTAGGAGTTGTCTTACAAGGTACCAGCAGGACTTTGTTAAGTATGCGTATGTTTGCTTTTTAATTTTTATTCCCTAATTGCTGTTTGTATTCAGTGCACATTATAGCTCTCCGAAGACCAAAAATGCTTTTTATTATTGCCTTTTATCTGTTGTGCTGTTTGAATGATTTTACTGGACACTAGTAAAGTAGGAAATTGATAAAAGTAAATTACAACTTGTATCTATTTCTGCTGTCAGAAAAGCACTAAAGGAAAAATAGAATATGGTTTCTATAAAATGTGGTTATTTAGAAAACAATTTTGGCCACATTAGTATATGTAAATTATAGTTTCTGTGTAATGTTCTCTGTAGGATTGAAATGTTTACAACCGCAATTCACTCATAAAAATAATGTAGAATTGAGCCACATGGATTCGTATTTTTAAATTGATAAATATTTTTCTCTAGGAATTGAAAAGCAGCATGATTACTGCAAAACAGATGGATTTCTTCTCTTTCTTTTTAGTCCTGGGGTCTCCTGCATGCATACACTTGCACACATAGACAAATGTGCATGCACATAAATCAGGAGAATTTTGTAGTGGCTTGGGATATTGCATGCATGAGATTTTGTTGCTGTTTCTAAACTGAGAAACTTCTGGCAGTTTGAGGTGGTTCTTTTTTACTTTTTAATTTTTTTTTTTTTTTTCATTAATGTGTTTTAGGAAATATTGACAATTGTTAATTACTTTTCAAATCCATTCCCATCTAGAATTGCAAGGTTCTGCTCTAGGTTACTGATTGTTCTGCTTTGCTCACCGTTATGAGATGAACAATACTTTTTGTTATTGTTCTTATTGCTCTTTTCCTTTACTTTTCCTTTCCCTTTTCTTTCTTTCCTTTCCTTGCCCTGCCCTGCCCTCATTTCCTCAAAGGTGTTAATACTAGCAGCGTAGCTAGTCTTTCTTCTGCTAGCCTTAGGTCTCATTGGCGTAGTCTGTTGGTAATGGTGTGTATGATCTTGTGTAAGAGGAGACATGACAATGGAAGTGTTTGACTGATGATACTGTAACTCTTTTGTGTGCATACAGGCTCATGGATGAAACCCCCATTGCACTATGCACGGCCTAGATTATCATTTCTATATAGGTACCTAGATTCAAGTAGTTAAAATGATATGATTTCTGTATTTAGATAGTCTAACCAAATTAATTTTAGGCACTCCATCTACACAGGGTAAAAAATCTGACAATTCTTTTCCTGCAAAATCAGGCAGTTGAGCCTGAGTCCCAAAATTTCATAACATAAATTAGTGTGGGGAAGTTTCCTGGAAAGACATACTGGTTTTTATCTTCAGTTTCTTTAGTGATCCACTGTTACTGTAATTACTAATTGTGACTCTTAAATCTTGTTTATTCTGAAGTTGGACAGAACATTTGTGATGCTTAAATTACTTCTTTGAAGTTGCTGGAATTAAAACTAGAATTTATAATGAAGCACTAGCAGTTTTAAACAGAAATGATCTCTGAATAATGTGACACTTAAGATTTCTCAATAAACATTTTCTCATCTCTGAGTTACATTACTGGTGGGGTAAAAATTTGGCAGTTTTCTGTTATCTTTGTTCTTCCTTTTTCTTTCACTTCCTGTCTTTTTATATATGAATTTTTAACTAGTATTTAAAAAAAGATAACATTTGAGTGTTTCCATCATAAATATTGAATGATTGTCACCTTTTATGCGGTTACAAAGCAGATTTGTCTCAAGTGACACTGCTTGGTATGTATGACAAGGTAAAGTATAAATTTCCTTGTATTTTACATTGTAATTATTGGTTTAAATATTGGTTTTACACTCTAATCATAAAAATTTGAAATACTTCTGGAGAACTCTGCCCTTGACCAGTTTGTTCTTTCACTGTTTTTTTTCCTTTTGTGCTTTGACTAAAGCAAAATCTTAATCTTGCAGAATAAATAAGGAATGGATAAAGTACTATGATGCCAATTCAGGCTTAGTACTTTACGGTCATTCTAATTCCACTTATTTGGGAATGAATGTAGAATGTAGAAAAACATCCTGAAAGAATGAATAATTTTCGGATTCTTTGGAAATGGCATGTAACAAATCTAAAACTGGGTTTCTCACCTCTGCTCCATTGAGGTGATTATAAACCAGTGTGAGGATATGCTGCTTTACTGTTACAGTCAGCCTTAGCCATTTGTATGGCTGTTAAAAACTGGATTCATTTCGATATGATAAATCTATGTGAGCAGCCGGTAGATCTGACATGAATCAGTTACTGCACAGGGATTACATAGAATTCACAGTATTTTGCCTTGTAAGCCTGACCTGCTGCATACCTTCAACTCTTCTGGGAGACTTCCAGTGATGTACCAAATTGAAAGTAGATTGACTAATACAGAAACATTTTGACTAGGACCTGGTGAAAGATGGGATAAGAAAATGCACAGTAATATTCACGTTTGAACTCATGTTTACCAAAATGAAATTCTTACGTGTATTTTGCCTTTTTTATAACTAATAAGCCTTTTTTTTTGTTTGGGTTTTTTTTTTTTTGTTAGTTTTTTGTTTTTTATTATAATGGACAAAATGTCTGCTTTTGTGAGGCATATATTTGTACCTGTACCTTTTTGACAACAGGCTGTTCAGGTAGTATTATTTGAATATATTAGATCATAATTCAGATGATAATTCTGGACCTGAAGTCTTGGAATAAATGTTGTTTTCACCTACAAAGTAGTATTAAATAGTAGTAGGAAATTTGATATTACTATGTAATCTGTTTTCAGTGTCTGACTTTTCCTCCCATTGCTGATCGAGAACAATAGGTTCTGTATATTTCAAATCTTGCATATTAATTATTCTCTTGACTGTTTTCCTAAATTTTTTAGAGTTAGAATGAATGTAAGTTCTTATACAAGGGATGTTGTGACAATCCCAAACCATGTTTACGTAGAGCTCAGCGTGCAGTTTAGGATGTCGTCTGTTTTCATGAAGCATGATTATTGCTGTTTGTGCTCTTTTGTTACTTTAATTGGCATTAAATTAGTTAAAATAAGTAAGATTGCTCTATATAAACAAAAAGATAAATACTGCAAAGATGGTTAACCTTTCAAACATTACAATCAAATACGCATTGCAATTTTAACATGCTGTCTTTGACATGCTATCTAGTAAAAGACAAGATATTTATTGGTTCTTAATCTAAAAGTGATATATTGATTAATGCAACACCGCTGTGTGAAATGTAAGATTTAGTGCAGATTCTGTAGATGACTGGTGCTCTTGTGTATTGATGGCATGAGGTGGGTTTATTATCATCTGAGAGAGTAACAACTAGTTGGTTTGAAAGCTTTATTTCCCATATTTGTTCTATGACTGACCTCTTTGCTGCCAGTGCCAAACACTGTTTTCTATAAATTTATGACGTATGTATCTGACCACTTAAAGTCTCATGGAGACTTTCAGTGGAACTATCTTTGATAGTTCATTAAAACCATCACCACATCTTCAGTGGCCTATGCTGCTTACACTTGACTTTGATCTAAAGACCTACATGCTAAAGCCCCCATAACTCATTAACATTCCTAAAAGATCTTGTTCTCATACAAAATGGGCTATAAATTAGAGAAAATTGCAGTTTAAATGTGATTTAAAGAAAGTTAAGTGGGTGACTGAGGAAAGTTGTAGCAGCAAAAGGGCTGTATGTCAGCCATAAATCACAGCCTTGGGGAAAAAGAAACCAAAAATTGTATAAAGAGAGAGAAAAAGTAGATAAAAGGAATACCTAGGGAGTCTGCTGTAGTAGGGAAGGAAGAACTGTTGTTTCACTTGGGCACCAGTGATACAGCCGGGAGCAGCCTGAGGAGTACCAAGGAGGATTACTCAGCCCTAGGAGCTGTGGTAAGGGCCTCTGGAGCACAGGTGGTTTTTTCATCAGGCCTCCTGGTCAAAGACAAGGGGTTTGAAAGGGCCGGTCAAATCTGGCAAATTAGCAAATAGTTACAAGACTGGTGCCATAGCTTGTGGCTACTTAGACCATGGGACTAACTTTGCGAAACCTACTCTGCCGGGTTTTCGTACTTATGGAGTTGCTCAGTGAGGTAGATGACATTGACCAACCCATCATAGAAGGCCACCAAATTTGTCAGGCATGATTTGCACTTAGTTGAAGACATGTTGGCTGTCACCAGTCATCCCTTTATTGTCTATGTGCCTTATCACCGTTTCCAGGAGTATCTGCTCAGTGATCTTCCTGAGGACCAAGGTGAAACTGACTGGCCTGTAGTTCCTTGGGTCTTCCTTGTTTCCTTTTTTAAAAATGTGCCTATAGAAGTTTTTCATTTTGCTCTTAAAGTTCTTTGCCAGGTTGAGTTTTGTCAGGGCTTTAGCTTTCCTAACCTGATCACTGGCTGCTGTCACTATTTCTCTATAGTCTTCCCAGCCTACCCATCATTGTTTCAGTCCTCTATAGGCCTCCTTTTATGCTGGAGTTTTTTCAGGAGCTCCTTGTTCATCCACATCCCGTTCAGAGACGTTCTTGTCTCTAAACTGAAGAGGCATGAATTTGATGGGTGGACAACGCAGTGGATAGGGAATTGGCTGGATGGTTGTACTCAAAGAGTTGTGGTCAGCAGCTTGCTGTCCAAGTGGTGTTCCTCAGGGGCTGGTATTGGGACTGGTGCTGTCTGTTCCGTGTCTTTGTCAGCGACAAAGTAGACAGTGGGACTGATGCACCCTCAGCAAATTTGCTGATGACACCAAGCTGTGTGGTGCAGTCAACATGCTGAAGGGAAGGGATGCCATCCAGAGGGGCCTTGACACGCTGGAGATGAGGGCCCATGCGAAACTCTTAAGGTTCAACAAGGCCAAGTGCAAGGTCCGACACCTGACCTGGGGCAATCCCAGCAGGCTGGGCAGAGACTGGATTGAGAGCAGTCCTGAGGGAAGGACTCGGGTGTATTGATTGATGAGAAGCTCAGTGTGACCTGGCAATGTGTGGTGGCAGCCCAGATAGTCAACTGTGTGCCGAGCTGCATCCAAAGGAGCGTGACCAACAGGTCGAGGGAGGTGATCCTGCCCCTCTGCTGCACTTTCGTGAGGCCCCACCTGCAATGCTGCGACCAGCTCTAGGGCTCCCAACATAAGAAGGACATGGATGCGTTAGAGTGAGTCTGGACCAGGGCCACAAAGATGATCAGGGGGCCTGAGCACCTCTCCTATGAAGACAGGCTGAGAGTTGTGCTTGTTCAGCCTGAAGAAGAGAAGGCTCCAGGGTCACATTATAGCAGCCTTCCAGTACCTGAAGGAGACCGACAAGAAAGCTGGAGAGGGACTTTTCAGCAGGGCATATAGGGATAGGACAAGGGGGAATGACTTAGAATTGAAAGAGGCTAGATTTATATTAGATTTAGGAATAAGGTCATTAGTGTGAGGGTGGTGACACTAGCACAGATTGCCTAGAGAAGGTGTGGATGCCCCATCCCTGAAGTGTTCAAGGCCAGGTTGGATGCGACTTTGAGCAGCCTGGTCTAGTGGAAGGTGCCCCTGCCCATGGCAGGGGAGTTGGAACTACGTATATTTAAAGTCCCTTACATCCCAAAGTCTCTGTATGATTCTATGAATAGCCTGAAAAGAAACAATTTAAAAAATCATTTTGAGCTGAAATAGAAGGGATATTTTGAATGTTTATATGTTATTCTTGAGTTAAAAAGTTACAGAATACTATGATGAAAAGTAAAAAGACCATTTAGGTTGTCAACTTAAAGGCTAAGAAGTTAAGGTTTTGCAGCAGGCCGGATAATCTTATTTCTTCCCTGTATGTGTTTGGTTTGTGGACTAACAGAAGCAAGTCCTCTGGGAATATATGTGATCCTGCATTTGATATCTCTATCATGATTCTGCCCTTATCCAACTTTATTTAATTTTCAGTTGATGGTTGCTGAAACATCATATAGCTTTAATTAAGTTTGAGATACATGATCTGACTTGGTTTTTTCAGGAAAACTGGCATCATCAGCCTGGTTCTGACTTCAGAACTGCTGTGGGCCATCTTGCAACAGTGTCTGTATAGGGTTTTGCTATTATAATTTTTGGTCTGTATTTATTAGCTAGCAATGTCGAGCGCTTGCTGTCCAACAGTGATATTGGGTTTGTATGTCCCATAAGTGAGATCCAGAAGTGCTTGAGAGTAGGTTATCCTGGTTTATTGTCATCTAAGGCATTAGGAATGCTCTCATCTGTACAAAACTTCTATGGGAAAAATAACCCAAGCAAACCGCACTCCCAAAAACTAGCATGCAGTGTTAAGTGCTATTCTTGAAGGAAATATTGAAGGAATTTTAGTTTCATTTCTCTTGCCAAGGAATTCCCATGATAACTTATATTGCTTCTGCCGTCGCTCAGTAGGCCTGAAATACAGACTACTTGGGCTTTTATTGCCAGGTGCGCTCATGTTCCTAAACTAGGTGTAAGTGTTAAGGCCTTGAAAACTTTTAATGGTTTGAAGCTCTGCTGCACTGAAGGAAAAACTCATGAAGCAAATATGATCTGTTCTCTTCTGACTGTTTCAGTGGAACTTGGGACTTTTGCCCAGGTGAGTTGCATGTGTTTTCATGATGGAAAGTTTTAGACATTTTGCAATTGGTGCCATTTGATAGTAAATGGAAGCACTGCTTTTTTCATAGATACTATTCTGAATTGTCTTGATTAAGAAAAGGGTCACATTTAAGAATTGTTTCAGTTGTTTGTATTTTGTATTGTAGATTTGTCTTGCTTTAACAATGTTGTCTGTTCTCAGTGAAACTAATTTCAGCTATTAAAATTATATAACTAAGTTTCACCACAAGTTTATGACATGGACCAGTGTTTATAAAGATCATAAGCGTTTGTACAAATCTCAACTAATGAAATACTCTCATGTTTGCCTCATGATGATCCTTCCACTATACTATCCCTAGCTTACTTGCCAGTTCCACAATTATTTTATTGGAATACTGTACTTCTGTACTTGAAATTAATTACAAGAATTTATCTGCTGTATCCAAAATACTGTGCTTTTTCTCTTTTGGCCTTAGAATATAAAATAACAGTGACAGACTTTTTCAGATTTGCTGAGACTGCAGTTTTTAATTAAAAATAATAGGTTTGTCCTGTCAAACACCGACACACTGTCTTAAAATATAAGTTCTCTGCGGGCTAGATTGGACCTCTGTCTTTTAGCGGGTAGGGAATGGGCAATGTGAGCCCAATGTGTTCTGCTTCAAGAAGGAGTTAGGGACATAGCCAGTAAAATGTATTGTTACAGAAGTGCTGTGAAACACAGTCCACTGGAATTTTAAATCAGACAGTAAATACACAACATCATTTTGATATTGGCCTTTCCTTCCGGTGGAGGAGTGCCTTTCTCTGCACTATACAGATGTAGGGAGTGGGCGTTTCATAGAGCTACTACTCTGTAGGGATGGCTGTATTTTCTGCTAGTCAAGGTAAAAAAGCTGAGAATTCAGTCTAGCTTTATGAACTGTCAGGGCTGGTGCTCTAGAAAACGTACTTTAAAACTTTTTTGCTTTTTAAGAACAAAAACTTTTACTTTCTAGAGTCTATGACTTTTCTGAATATACCTTTGGTGAACTGTGTAAGTATTGTCTAGAATGAAGCATGTCCCTGTGAACATGTGGCATTTAAGAATTTCTTGGACACATTCTGAATCCTAGTGGGTTTTTTTTTGTTGTTTTGTTTCTCATACTGCAATATAAAAGAGAGAGCTAAAAATCTTTGTCATTTTCTTTCAAGTAACACTGCCAGGAGTTTTGCTTAACTCTTTTCATACTGGTTTTGTTTTGATGTCTTTGTGCTCTTATATAGTTGTTTTTCAGCTCAAATGTAATTCTGAATGAGGCTTATTCTTGGTTGTTGTGATCACTGTGCAACTAAAAAAATTTCTGTTTCCTTCAGGGGACCTGTTACCTTTGCAGTGCACTGTGCTTCTATTACTGGACAAATCCATAATTGAGCAATCCTTCGTTTTGTTTTGTTCTTTTGTTGTAATGTAACTGCTGTCTAAACTTACCAGAAGCCCAATATAGATTTAATCTACTATTATTATTGCTGTTATTATTAAAATCATAAGTGCTGATTAAACATGCCTGAGGACATTGTACTAGACATTATGGGAATGTATAAATTTGTAAAAAGCTTATATTCTGTGCAATTTTTGGCCTATTATTTTAAGTGGATCTCCTTCAGATTCAGTTTGTTATGCCGTAACTGGACTAGTCTAACACTGTTCTCAATAAAACATGTTCAGTGAATACTTCTAAAAATTAATATAGTGATAAGAAATATATGATAGGTACCTAAATATACTATCTGTTAATTGTTTAGGCTATTGAAGTTTAAATAATAATAATTTCTTCAGTGTTATTTGTGAAGAGATCCTATAGGTGAAGATGCTTAAATTCTTAAAAACTAAATTAATAAATATTGTTAACCTGTAGGTCTTAGTACTTCATAATACTAAAGTGTTCATATGAAAACAAGCTAAGTAACTCTAATTTCTCTTTTTGTATACATATGCAGACACCATGCAATGCTTTTGTTGCTGTTTCTTTTCAATAGGTCTCAAGTTCTTCGTACTATAAGTGACCTCAAACTACTGCTTGTAGAGGTGGGAATGCCGTTACTCAGAATTTCTTGGGAGAAATTCCAAACACCTGAGATCACAGGGTAGAAGTTCATCTCAGTAGTAATCAAAACATATGGTTATATTGTGAAGTTGTTTGCAAAATGGTATCTGTATCTGCTTCTTTTTCACTCTACTTTTGCACATGCTGTGACTGTGTTTTATTAATACACCCAATACAGTTACTGTTCATGGATAAATCTCCCAAATATGGCAAAAGATAGGACATGCTTAGGTCACTCAAGAACTTTCAGATCCTTACCATTGTTATCAGTATTTTGGTTATAGCAAAAAAAAAAAAAAAAATTGCGAGGGATCTCTTTACTTTGTCCTACTTGCAGAGGCAAATAAGAAGATGCTTACCGAACCAAAACTGATCTGAAAAGTTGCATTGATTTTCGCAGCTGCTGAAGCGGCAGCACTGTGGCCTGTTAGGCTTTACTGAGGATTCTTGTGTTTTGCAACATTTGATTTTTGCTGGAGGGTTAAGTTTTACCTCAGAAATCCCAAACCTGCAAGGCATAGTTGCATTATTTTTAATACTGCTGCTTAAAGTTATCTGGGTATGCAAGCATTCTTAAAATTTGCCTCTTACTATTGTCCAAATTTCTTTCCAGCAGTCAAAGAATGATTTCATTTATGTAACTGCCTAGCAGGCTAGATTTGTAAAGGTATCATTTTCATTGACTTGTTCCCCATTTTAAAGAGTTTTAGTGGAAATCAGGCCTGGCATTTGAGAATACTCTTTCTGTGTTTTTCTCAGTAGAGCACAGGTATTTTTAAAAATACTAAATACTTTTCTATGTAAGTCTCTATGACCATTCCATTGATAGTGCATTGTCTGAAGAAAAAAAAAAAAAGAAAAGGATGTTGTTTTTTTGTTAAAAGAAAAGGATGATAATCTAGGAAGTTTTAGAACAACCTTGTTGGGATTATATTCTTCTATATAGCCAATATTCTTATTCTTACATTCTTATATATCTAGTATGCAACTTAGGTTCTGAATATAGTATCAGCATAGAGGTGACTGTGTCATGTGATCTTTTTGAGGCTAGTATGGATGAGGCATGGATGATGTCTGTGTTTTTTGAAATCTAGGAATTTGCATGTGTTCTTTTTCTAGCAATTTATGTGACTTCACATGCGTGGTGTAGTTGTTAACAAAATTGTTGCCTGTTTCCTATCAGAAATATCAGGGAACTATAATTTTATTAAGTTCCACATTTTGGTCAGTGACAAAGCAGGTTGTGCATTTCCTTATCTAAATGTTCCATAATTAAAACTGTTCTAGGACTTGCAACACTAGAGTATGTCCCATGAGAGATGCTTGTGGAGAAAGGACATGTGAATTGCTGAAAGCTGTTACATGGGCAGTAATCATAAAGACATGTATATGTGTTATCCATGTAGCAGAAGATTGTAAAACCATGTGATAAGAAATTACTGTGGGCCATTGACCAGATACACTTATGATTAGTATTTTCCTCCAAAAAGTTACTCTAGTAATCATTCATGCCGCTGAGCAGGCTTAACAACCTGACATTTCAGCTAACCGTAAAAGCATACACTGAAGTACTAGGCATGTCTGTGCTTGTTATAGATGATTTGACTTGTTTGCCACATATATGTAAATATTTTCAATTGACATTAGAATCTTTTGCTGAGGGAAAAGAGGCAAGACCCAGGGAGCTCTCTAATTAGACAGAAAGGAGTTATGTAGAGAATATTCAGCCTTCATATATTATTATGTCGTTTGTTAGCAGAGGACTGTTTGTTTTTTAAAATCTTTATTCCATAAAAAGCCCTGTTGTCTTTTGTTCCCTGGTATTTTGAGGCACTTCAATGCAAATTTCTGTAGAAAGTGCTTTTGAAATTTCTTATGCTAGTTAATAAGGTTACAGAAACTAAGTGCTAATGAATAGCCTCTTGAAATCTAAAATGGAGATAAAAGGAACAGAGGGATGGGAGGTTTCTTAGTGCCCTGTTACTGACATTTGTGACTAGCTATCACAGATGTAGAAATCCCGTGATGCAGCCATTTTCTGGGTTATTTTTTCCTCTATGGTGTTACTTTAAATACAATGTAATAAGATCTCCATTATTGGATTTTGAGAATGACAGTGTGAGTCTGATTTTTTTTAAATAGTTTTAGTCTTCTGAGTAAGACTGAAGAAGGTGCTTAAGTCTTCATAATGTGGTTATACACCCAGGCAGACCCATTTTATTGATAATTAATTGTACTTTCATCATAGTAGTTGTATTTTGTTTGCCTCACGCATCAGTTATGTTTTAATAACATGCACAAGATGCAGAATTTAAAATGTGCATTTATTTCATGGAGAATATACATGCATGAGAAGATGACCAAATACATTAAGAAAGATAGATGTTGTACAGCAGAGATCATAAAATAGGGATGCTTTTTCTGATGGCAGTGTTGCAATAACAATGTGATGATTCTCTTTATTACTCAAGAGGCTAAATATGGAGCTATGCCACCTCAGTTCTCTCTTACGCTGTTTATCAGAGACTCAGTGAACATCTTTATTTTCCATATTCACCAGGACTCAGGTTATACGTTAACTGCTCTCTTTGAAGGGCTATGGGAAAGGGTCTGGCTCGCAATCTTTTGTTGATTCAGTTTGAGGGCTGCAACTTTAATAAATACTGCAAAATATGTTAGAGCACAGTGATGAATTGCTGCAGTAAAGACATCCTTTATTCAAGACCACTTTTGGGTTTCCTTTGAATCAACAGTATTATACTGAACCTTTCACTGGTCAAAGTATTTTAAGTTATTTAAGAAGTGTACACTGTTTCGTGCAGCTAGGATATGTTTTTGGTAAGTTGAGTTTGAAAATCTGTTGTTTTGTGGAAAAGAACTGAATTTTAAATTTGCACTGGATTAATAAGAAATGAATCAGTCATCACATCTGAAATAATTTTCAAATGTGTTTTTTATATTGTTTCATGGTTTTGAAAAATAACTGGCCTTGTACTCCTGATGAAAGAGATCAAATGTTGTCAGAAATTACTCATACAAATGCTGCAGAAGATTCCACAGAATAATGTAATGAGAGCAGTAGCAATGAGTGCTGGGAATACTTTAACTTTTTTTTTTTTTTTTTTTTTTTTTTTTTTTTTTTTTTTTTTTTTTTGGTGAGAAAATAGATAGATAATTTTAACTCGAAGTGGAAGATTATAGTTCTGAATTGTCAGACTTCCACTTCTTTATGTAGTCTGTTCTCAGAATTATACCAATATAGATTGTAAATTACATTTCCTTGTATTATGTATTTTTATCCTGACTTATTTATATTTTTTATTCTAATCCTGAAGTATTAGGCTAGTTTCTTTTTTAAGTAATGAATTAAAAAATACAGTAGTCTTGAAAATAAATGACTGTTATTTTTAATGAAAACTCTTAATTAAAAAGAAGTAAATCAGTTCTCAGCAATTCCTTTGTTGATACGCATGCAGTCTGTATTTAAAATATGAATCTAGGCAAGAGATCTGTCCCCTTCTTTGACATGGCATTTTCTGTTCCATAAGGATTGTTTCTGAAGTCCTAAAACCAATGTTTTGTTTCAGTTCAGATGACCAGAAATTGAAGACAAAAATTCAACTGTATTCTCTTAGGCAGAGTTCCACATGATTATAGTCAGATAAAAACATGCTAGAAGTCCAGCAGTATTTTTATAATAGCACATTAGATCTAGAATAAGTATAAACATAGTAGCTGTTCCAATACAAAGGAGTAGCTCTGCATTTTCTTCATCCTATTAATAAATGAGTAGAAAGGCGTGGGAGCTAGGCAGTATTTGCTTGTCCAGCTAGGTAAAACCAGGTTAAACTTTACATGTACTACATAAATATGACAGAGTAATTGTTAGAAGATCTGCTAAAAATACTGGAACACCCATGTCTACTTATATTTCCTTTACTTAAATTGTGATATACTGTGAACAATGAGTGTTCTGTAAAGCTCCTGTATGTTCACACGCAGCGGGTGCTTTAGTGATGTAAAACAATGCTGTATCACTTAAACATATATAATTAATTTGAAAGTTTTCAGCAGAAACTGAGAAGAAATTTTTCCCTATATTACCTTCACTGCTGACAGATTTCACAGACTGTGCTAATGTGCTGTAAAGTAAGCCATTATGCATGTTGCAACCATATCTTACCTTTTTTCCCATAACTTAGTATAAAATGAGTAAAGTAGCTTATCTTGGTGGACTAATCACCTTCTTAGGCCAAGATTTAGAAACTGAAAAATATAAGTGTGGAAATCAGGAAGAAAATGCCCTATGCCTGTGTGCTAGCTAGATGAAAAAGAATCCCAAACCACCATCTCTTTATCAAGAAGACAAATGCATTTTAGCACAACACGTAGTGGATAAAAGTTTCAAGCTTTTTGAACCATTTTTGCTATCTTTCCTGAAGAAGAGGATGAGTTTGGAAAATATCAAGTGCAGTGTTTACCTGCATTGTTTTAGAAGTTCATTAACAATTCTGTTGTTTCTTTAACACAACCATTCATGAAAAAGTCACATGAAAGTTTTATGGTCAAAATTCTGAAACTGATCTCAGTTCTGTGATCAGATGAGCCTGGCAAAACTCAAATATATGCAGGAAATGTACAGAAAGTGGAAGCAGGGACAGGTCACCTGGAAAGAATGCAGAGACATTGTCTAAGCGTGCAGAGACACAGTGAGGAATGCCAAAACCCAGCTGGAATCGAGTCTGGTAGGGAATGCCGAGAGCAACAAGAAAGGCTTCCGTAAGTACACAGGGGAGAAAAAGAAGACTAGGGGAAATATGGGCATGCTGATGAATGGGGAATGAGCCCTGGTGATGCAGAGCATAAAGAAGACTGAATTAAGTCAGTCAGTCTTATAAGTAAGACAGTCTTATAAGATCAGCCTTCAGGAATTCCAGGCCTCAGAGATCAGGTGCAGAGTCTGGAGTGAGAAAGACTTGCCCTTGATGGAAGATGATTGAGTTAGAGGATAGTTAGACAAACTGTACATACGTGGACTTGATACATACATACACTGAGTCCATGGACTTTGTTATACCCAGAGGGGTATAAGTGGGGGAGCTGGCAGATATCATTGATAGGCTACTCATAATAGTTTCTGAATGGTCAGGGTGATTGAGAAAGGTGCCTAAAGACTAGAGGAATGCAAATGTCACTCTTATCCCCAGAAAGGGCAGGAAGGAAGACCCAGGGAACTAGAGGCTACTCAGACCTCATCTCAGTCCTTGGGAAGGTGATGGAGCAACTGATCTAGGCATATGAATAATGAAATGGTGACCAGCAGTAGTCATTCTTGACCAACTTGATAACTTTCTACCATGAAATGATAGGCTTGATGAATGGAGAGCAGTGGATATTGTCTGCCTTGACTGCAGGAAGGCTTTTGATACAGTCTCCAAAAATATCCTCATAGGGAAGCTGAAGTATGGGGTGGATGCACAGTGAGGCATACTGAAAACTGTTTGAATGGCTGGGGCCAGAGGGTGATAATTCATGGCATAAAATGTAGTTGAAAGCCAGTGACTAGCAGTGTACCCCAGGCTCAGTACACAGTCCAGTCCTGTTTAACATCTTTGTTAGTTATTTGGATGTTGGGGCAGAGTGTGTCCTTGCCAAGTTTGCATATGGTACAAAACTGGGAGGGGTGGCTGATATGCCAGAGGGTTGTGCTGACATTCAGTGAGTGGGACTTCAGTGGGTGGGAGAAGAGGGCCAACAAGAGTCGAATTGCAGAGTCATATATCTGGGGAAGAATAAACCCATGTACCATTACAAGAGAGACATGGGCATAACAGAGAGAATCCAGCAAAGGGCCACTAAGATGGTGAAGGGGCTGTAGTGTCTCTCCTATAGAAAAAGTCTGAGAGCTGGGACTGTTTAGCCTGGAGAAGAGGAGTCTCAGGAGGATCTTACCAATGTATTTATATACCTGAAGCAAGGGTTGCAAAGTCAGTGGAGCCAGGCTGTTTTCAGTGGTGCCCAGTGACAGAACCAGAGGTGCTGAGTACAATGTGAGACACGTGTTAGCCATTAGTTCATGACGTATTTCTGTCCAATCATCTGGAATCACAGATGAATAAAGAAATCATTAAAAAGAAAAAAGAAATAATGTATTTCTTAGTTTCTTTGGAAATCTGGTTGCATTCAGTTGCTTTTATTCTGAAGAAGCAGCTTTACACTATTCTTTTCATTGAAAAGCAACTGTTTAATCTCTTAGCAACTGTTTAAAGAGTTTTCATTTTACAAGAAGCTTTAGAAATCACATTAAAGTGTTTCGTTGTTTTGTACTAATTTTATTAGTTTCTTATGTTCCTTTTCAATGCTTTTTACTGCATATTTTCTGGTGGTTCATTAAAATATTCACACTTCTCCATAGTTCATGACAAGCATGTGTATGGCATTTTCTGTCAGTTCTCAATTATCTTGAATTATTAACTATTGCTTCAGCATATATGAAATAAATTTCCCTGTTCTTTGTTCTGTGGCCTAGCACCTAAGAAATCAGGAGAGATTATCTCTGATTTTTTTTTTTTTTCAACTCTTTAAGTCTTCTTCCAAGTGCTTCAGTTTCTTGAGAGTTTGGTTTCTGGTTTGCAACCAATGGCATCTTTCAAGCATGTTGGTTAATACGATGTCTTGGAGGGACTGGACCCAGTCCTCAGACTTCTTGGAGGATTTTATTCAGGCGATTAAGGAACATAGAACTAAACCTGTAAAGACAGCACAGTCCTCAGAGGTTTTAGATTAATTAAGCTCATTAGAACAAATTGTTGAGACACTGTTGTCCAACAAAGTGTAACTGCTTGCTTAGCTGCTGGAGCAGATGACCATTAAGAACACAATTTAAATGGCTGTTTTGCTGACAAGACAAACTCCGGGCAATATGAAAAAATTGAAGTTCCAAACCAAAAATAATTAGCGTCTACACAGTCTTGAAAGCGAAAAGAAATTATGCTCTTTCTGCTTGCCACTCTATATACAAAATCATCAGATGAAATTGCAATTTAATGAAAATGTAACTAGCACTAAAAGTTTTTCCTCTTTGCATAGTCATTTAAAATATTTAAATATAATACTTTTTGAAAATTATTCTCATATTTTTTTAAATTACTGATGACATTTATGAGTATTGGGTGGTAATATAGAGAATACTTTTACCTTTCTATTCCAAACAACAACTAAACTATTTCTGGGTCTTGGTGACCATTAGATGTTCTCATCAGAAAAAAATCTGCACATGTCTCTTGCTGTCATCAGAGTATCTTTATGTATATATTTTGCATGATTCTTAAATCCCTCTTCTAAAAACTAAATGTGAGCTATTTCAGATGTCTTCAATCTATTTAATTATAAATTTTAATGGCAAACTATTCTTAAGAAGCATTACAAAAGTTCTGATGAAGAGAGTTTTTCTCCACTTCCTTCTTTACTTTTGTTTGTGTCAAGATCAGGAATGAAAAGCTAGGTATTTATAATGTAGTCCAGGGCTAGGTGAATTTATTAAAATTGGTAAAATAGTTTTTGTTTCATCCAAAGTACAAGCTTCATCAAAATCAGCACATATTTCTGCATATTTTTTTGCAACAAATGTTTGACTGAATTTGAATAATTTGACTATTGGTAGATTTTATTTGCCGATCGGAGTTATCTTGAGTGTAACAGATTAGATTTTTTTTTTTTTTTTTTCTAAGAAATAAAGGGTATTGTAGTATGACATCTAATTTACCCATAATATTGTAAACTTCTGGGCAAAGGACCCTACCTCTATTCTTTTTACACCATTTGTAAATTACCATGTTATTTATGAAACTAGATAAATCGCTTTTAAGTTGTAAAAATATAGTTGAATTCAAAGTGTCATCTTTTCACTTCTAGACTGGTAAGCAAAGTACTCTGGGGGTCATTGAGACTCAAAGCTGTCAATTTCTGATGTAGAGCTGAGACTTAAATCTGAACTGCAGAATCTGAGCTCCATCCTGCTGACAGGAGAAGGACACATGACCCCAGGATTTCTTTCTTGGGGGTTTGGGAGATTCTTGAGCTACAATTACATACAACATGTTTGGAATTTCAGATGTTCTGCACAGCACCCTTAGCAGTAGGTTCATGCTCCTTACAATTTAAGCAGCACGTTTGATAACCTGTTTAAGTCAGAAACAGCGAACTATAATTTTATAGAGTTCATGTATAAACAAGGAAACCACTGCAAAACATCTACAGATTACAAAGTCAGTTGACTTTTGCTTGAATTGAGTCTTTGTGGAGAAGAGCAGCACAATATTAAACCTACGCTTAAAATTACTTTATAACTGATGAGCTGCAGTTTTGTGGTGTTCCCTGGGAAAAAAATTACTGAAAACTTTCTGAAACAAAGTAAAGTAAACCAAAGAGTTTTATGAATTTTAAATGATCCTTGTATTGTTGTATTCCTCAATGTTGGGCTTATTTTCCTGGCACGGGCTGCTAGTGTTATTATGTGTTGTGTGTGTTTTGTTTTTTTTTTGTTTGTTTTTGGTTTTTGGTTTTTTTTGAGAGGAGGAGTTTATTACATTTCAGAAATTAAATGCAAAGATTAAATCAGTAATTTTAGATTTTTTTCCTGTAAAATGTCCCAGTGTGAAGAATCTTAACCTTACTGGGAAGAGGGCATTCATTTGGTTTGTGGGTGAATGCACTTTAGGTTCATTCTTCATATGAATCAGACCAGGTGCATGAAATTTAATCTTTTATGTCTCAAAAAAGATAAGGAAATCCTGGAGTGTATTTGCATAGTCATTTGATAATTTGTTCTTCAGGAGATCTGAACTGAAATAGTTCTGTAGAATGTTTTGAGTCAAATTAGGACTACGCAACTAGATGGGATTAGCAGTTTAAAGGAGGCAAGATTCCTCTTCTTTAATTTGCAGTAGTTTGTACAGCAGCATGAAATCTGCAATTTAGTGCTAGCCCTACATGAGTTTTAATCACCATCTAAGACTGCCACAGACAAAAGCCTCATATATGATGTTAGATACCGAGGTACAGATTCTACTGCTCGTAATATCTTGTGTATACTAGTTTGGGAGTTAGGGGAATTTTGCCATACTTTAATTTGGAAATCCCTTTTCATTAAGCAATCATTTAATTTATATAGTAGTTGCTGTAAGCTTTTTGTGGAATCAGTACTTTAAAAGATATGATGGGGTAAATTTGAACTTCCTCAGTAGGTGTATTTTTTTAGATGAAGTTTTTGGACAAAAGATGTATTCTGAAGTAGTGAAGTTTACAAAGATGATGATATATGATATAACCTTGCTTTAATGGTTGAGAGGAGGAAGCATGAGAAAAATGTACTGCTTGTGAGTCTGGACTTGAGGATAACATTCTGTATAAATTACACTCTCTCAGGTTATTTGAAAATACAAGACTGAACTATAGCAGTGGGCAGTAAAACCTTGGAATAAGATGATTTACACCTGAAAAGCTGTGAATTTAAAAGGCAAGATGCGATATATTTGTTTGTAAATGATTTCCTTCTTTCACCTATCTTAATAGCTTAATGGCTGTCTTGTTAATTTAGTTTGAGTTCTACTTTTTATATGAGTTTGCTAACAGAAGTTGACATAAAAGCCTTTGTGAACAGGCTTGATTGGTTCTGTTTCTATAGCAACATGGCTGAATAGAAGAATGATTTCCTTTAGGAACCTTTCCTAAAAGCTGTTTTGTACCCTATAACGATATTTCGAGATTGCCACCCCTTGTCATAGGTGAACAGAGATCACATCGAGGGTCAGCTTTGTTCCTTGTGTTTATAGATTATCCTCTGCAATCAAAAGACTCCATTGCTCTTTTTTTTTCTTTGTGATGCTGAACCAGTTCTATTCTCCACTATACACTGATGATAGGAAATTCAGCGAGACCTTTATTTTTCAAAACATAACAAATAAACTAGGACTAGACAAAGTATTGTACTGTATTAAAAAATGTTTCTCGCAGCTACTTGGAGTTCCTGATCTTTCTCTTCAGTTATATATTCATTTGTAAATAATCTACTTTATGCATGATATTATCTGAGAAAGCCTGAAATGCTAACTAGCAATATGAACAGTTCAGTTCAGTGCTCTGATTAAGAGAGAGAGAGATAGATCTTGTTTAGTATCCTTGATCCTGGTAAACCCTCATGGCTTAGTGTACAAATATCCTATGTAAAGGGTGAATGTAAGTTCTATTATAGTGCAGGTTTGAACAGAAAATATGTATCAAGTTAGTCTGTGTACTATGTTATGGAAGTTTCTACTCAAAGACAATAAAATAGTTCTTAATATTATATAAAACCACAGTAATAAAGCTTGCTAAGCCTAATGATGACGAATATGTATGTAAGTTCTCGTGTTTCCAATCTATAAAGATAATGAAAGCCTTGTTTCTGTACTCTGACTTACATGAAGGATAATGCCTGTTAATAAATAGTGTGTTTGTGAAACAAAATACCTATCTTCCTCAAACCCTAATTTTAATAAATGTTTTCTGAGAGAGAATTTTATTCTCATAGTAGAAATGGTTCCAAAGTTACCTTCCTGTGTCTAATGATAGGAGTGCTATAGTAGTTTTCAGCCAAGTTTCTTAAATGAAGCTAGCAAAATTGCTCTTTGTATCCATATCCTCCTCTACTTCACAATGGTAACTTTTGATCCTGTTAGCCATTCTTATTCTTGGTGGTGCAAGTCTTAAAGATATTTAGATTCTGTGTCAGTATAAGGGAGAGACCAATATCTGTGCTCTGAAGAGGAAAAGACAGCTGTTCCCTTAGACATCAGACAATCCACAAAGAAGGAAACTTTTTACTGATGAAAAGCATAGGAAGTTTTGCTTTACAATTTCTCTTCTTTTCAGAACTACTGGCTTATTTGCTTGGGGAGAATATAGGTCTTTTTCTTTTGACTAATTAGGTTTCTTTCTATTGTTTAAGTAACTTTTATTTTAAAACTGATGTACTTAACTCAGATTTTTAATTGTTTAATTGAAAAAAAATGTAATTGGGAAGTTTAACACTTTGAAAAGCTGTAAAAGAGATTTTTTTTTTTAAAAGTCTTTTTTAGAGATATTTTCTAAAAATCATAATGGTAAACAGTGGGAAAATCTTGATACTTCAAGGAACAGAACACCTGAAAGATGTCTTAAGCTAGCTGTGCTTTGGGGATTTCATGGGGAAGTTCCTTTTTTAGAAAATATGCTGTGAAGTGTATTAAAAAGGCTTATTCATAATTACTGTGGTCCTTGTGGTGGTGTCACTGTCACTGTAAAGTAATTGGAAGAAAATCTAGGAGGAACCAGTAATAACTTCAGTGGAACTGATTGTTACTCAAGAAGATCTATAACCTGTCAAAAAGAGGTAGTGATCAACACATGTAAAACAAAGATCTGATTAAATAGGGAGTCAGACCAAACTAAATTACACTCTATAAGCTCAAATATAAATAATTCTTCTTCCCTGCTTTCTACTCTCCCTTCCTCCTGCCTTCAGAGGGCCTTTTACATTTGGGAAGAAATCACTGCAGGCTGTTGTCTACTTGCACCTAGGCTCTGTTTTTTTTTTTCCTTTTTATCTTGTCAGAATATCTTTTTCTTTTGCATGTTGTCCTTGCACCTGTATTATCTTACGCAGCATATTTAATAGTAGTTGTAAGTAATGTGATCTTTAATAGTTTGATACGCTATCAGATACTGGAAAGATCTGAGTAAGTACCTTTGCAGCTCCTGTTTGTTTTAAAAAGCAGTTGTCATGAAGACAAACATTTGCTGTAAACATTCTGAAACCGAAGAGAATTTATGTTACTAGGGTTCTCCATCCTACTCACCATAGGGCAAATGAATGTTTTTTTCATTGCAGTGTATTCCCATCTACTTTTGTCCTGCCGTTCTATAGCATCAATTAAAAATGTGTACTTTCACTGGAAAATCTTATGGTAGTGCACTTACGCATATACCTAGACAGAAAGGAAAGAATCTGCACACCTATTAGTCAGTTCATTATACAATTTACAGTATTACAGCAATGAACACCTATTGCACAGCAGAAAGACATTTGTTTTTCATATTAAATTAGGCAATATTTGGAGTGCAAAGCACAGTTAAATTTGTGGACATTCTCACCATAAAGCTGTGATTGCAGCACTGATAGCAGGTGATAGTTCTACAAGAGCATGTCAAATCTGTGCTTATTTGCTTTGACATCTGTTGATGAAAGCTCTCTTTTTCTATTTGAGCTGGACAATAACCTTGATACTCCTCCTGAACAATAAAGGCCCACAACTGTTGTCTTAAGAAGGATGTCATTTATACCTGTCATAACAAGTTAGCATATTACAACTGATAGTGGAACACACATAGCATATTTGAAATAGATTCTCGTACAACATTAAATCTTTAGTTGTTCTGTTCACTGACTACATGTATGACTACGTCTTTGTATGATTACACCTTTCTATCTGTTGAATTTCATGCATGTAAAAGAAGAAATCCATTAGAATTTATTTAGTGATAATTATGTTGTTACCTTCTCATGTACCTTCTTCCCTACTTCTGCCATCTCCCTCCCCCAAATAATCCATCAGTAAAACCACTTTTCCATTAAGTAGAAGTGAGCTTATGGAGTAGTTACAGGAAGATAATGTTTTGAAACATAACAAGCATCCTTTCTTTTCTTTAGAACAGACAGACAAACTCGTTTAGGAGCAAAGTTAGGCACCAGCCTGAGGTATAAAACAGAAATACTTCTGCTTCAGTATCTGTTCTTGACAATATTACATAATGTACCAATAGCAAAAATGCATTCAGGAATAAATTTATATGACAACATCTCATTTTTCAGTAGAAATATCTACAGGTTTCTAAGTCCAAACTGCACACCTACAGCAGTTTGTTACTTTGGGTTTATGCCAGTATTATATTTTATATCTGTTGTCATATGATGATGAAAAAGTTAATATGAATGCATTTGTATGATAGTGCTATTACTTTCAAATAAATTAGTGTTTAAAAAAAAAAACAAGAGAAAAGAACTAGAGCATTAGTAAACCAGGTTCTTTTCCTTTTAGCAGTGAGATGTACCACATGAAGTAGACTGTGGATTTAATACAATTGGTAAAATTAAGGCCTGTGGAAAATAGAAAACTATTTCTGTAGCATCCATAGGATCAAATAGTGATTTCACAGGCACCATAATCCAACAAATCATCCTTTCAGAGCACCTTAAGTTCATTTACAATCTTCAAATATAATTACTCATTTAGAACATAGTAGTACTTTCTAAATGGTAGTGTAATTCTTTCCTAATTTGTGGTTGCTTTGTTTGTTTGATTATAGTGATTATAATGTTCATTAGTAGCAACTGGCTAGGTGCTGCAGTTCATATCATCAAACAGACTGTGGTATAGGTGTGCAGAGACAAAATTTTAGTCTTGAAAAATCTCTTTAGTGTCAGCAGATATTCTTTTTACTAAATGTTTTTGTCATTTTAGTTGCAACTTCAGTTTGTGTCAGAATTATAGTTGTATTTCCATTTGATATGGAGTCTCAAAGTACTCTGCAGAAGAAATGTGATGTAAGATAAATACATAAACTTGATTAGCACTTTTTAATTTTAACGAAGTGAGTTATGCCAGATTTTTCCAATAGTATCCCAAATGCCCATTTACAGGACGCCTGTTATCAAATGACTTAATACTATAAAAAAGGAAATGTGCATTAATGATTGTTGGAAAATAATTTTTCTATCTGTTTAATAATCTATAATCCTTAAAATTTAAATGTGGGCCTATAAAATTAAAATTTGAAGAACTTTTTTCCCAAAAAAATTGGGGTGATTTGCCATGTCAAATGGAATTCAAGATTTTCAGATGTGTGAGTCGAAATAATGAATTTAAAGTACTTGCTGTTAGGCTGCCACTACCTCCAATTTAAACTGCTAGTAATACGCTGATACCACCTATGCTATATAACTTTGTTTTAGCTCTATATGGAGTTCTTACTTGGATAAATTTCTTGTTTTAAACCCATTCATTTTATGGTATTTTTAAATTTAAACAAACATTTTTTGTTGTATTTGCATTACAGAAATACAAATTTATATTTTGTACTAAAATTTATTGTTAATGGTGCTTTTCAACTGCTATGTGATAGCATTAAATGATCCTAAAGAAAGATGGATAGATGAGAACGTATGTATAAATAGGTAAACCTGAAAGAGGTTACTGCAGGAGAAAATAATATGTTGCTTAATAACTCTTCAGAAACACTAAAAAAACTGAGTATTTCTTTTGCTTCCATACTCCATCTTTACACAGCACGTCATATATTTCTTATATTCTCCTCTATTCTAGCCTTTTAGAAGACTTTCAGTACAGTGAGAGCCCATTTCTTGAAACCACTTTCAACTTAATAGAAGAAGCACGTTTCTGTTAGTATTCACATTCTATGTTGTTGATGGAAAACCTCTTGCTAATTACAGCAGGCTTTAGATTGGTCCAAATCAAAAAGCTGCATGTCAGTAGTTCCTGAAACAGTATTTTCCTGAATCGAAAAGATAAAAATGATGTGTAATTGTTTATAAGAACTGTGAAGAGAAGTAAATATGGATAAATCTTCCTTCAAAAAGCTTTGGATTTGATTTTATCAAACAGTGAAATTAGTGTATGATTTTTATTGTAATTTTCTCTTTGGTATCAAAGTAAAAGAGCCACATGGCTTTTTTTGAGTAGTATGTTTAGATTTTTACATATGCCAGCAAAACAACTGTTGCAAATGAAAAGTCCACAACATACCAATAAAAAGAATAAAATGATGATAACTAAATGAAGACATTTTGGGTTGTGGAGGCCTTCTTGCAGGCATTTTCTCCTTCTCTGTGATTGTTACATTTCAGTAAGAAGATCAATTATTGAATCTTTTTCAATTCACAATTTTAGTGTCAATAGGCTAATGGTAGCCTGGAGACACCTACTCAGATTATGGCAAAATACAAGCGTCATGTTTCCCATCTAATCGTTATCCTGGACTTATTAAACTTTACTGTACCCAGTTGTGAACATAACATTAGGATTAAGTGAAAGCCATACCTGAGCCAGAATAAATGATAAACTGTTCTTCCCTTCCTGCATCACTTTTATACCTAAACTAGCAAGTTTTACTGGGTTCTGCAACAAACAAAACTTCCTCCAGGCCTGTAGCCAGACTGCAGGCTGAGCTTCTAAGTCCCTACCTGTGAGAGAAAACTAATGAAAGTGAAAAATATAAGGAAATATTTATTAAGATATGTAACATTCTGAAAAAGCATAGCTATGTTAATTAAAGCTGCACTCATGGAAAATGGGCTCACGCTGAGAAAGGTTGGGTCATAAAATACTGTATTCTGAATCCTGTGAAGTCTAGTCAATATGAAGAAAGTTTTATGTTGTCTTGTATTGTGGCCTTCAAGACAGTGGGACTTTCACTTTACTTGGGCAGAATATAGGAGGGGAAACAGAAATACCTGTGTACAGCTCTGTAGCATGCCTGCTGCACTGCAGTGCAGTGCCTTTTTAAGTCGTAACATTAGCATCCTGTTAAAAATGCACTTAATGTTGCCCAGATATGAAGAGAATTAGGTGTATTGGCTTTTTTTAGTTCTACATTTATGAAAGAAAACCTTGTCATAATTTCATTCCAATGCAATGCTAATGTCAATACCAGGATGGTATAGTGTAAGAAAGGAAGTACAATGAGCTCTTTTTTGGTTTGTTTGTTTTGTTAAGTTTTATTATTTTTTTTAATTATTTTGGAATTACTTTAATTTATATTGTTCAGAATTTTTTTTATACCTTTAAACTTTGAAGAATTGTTCCTGTTGATATTGAGAGGAGCCACAAAGCTACAGCAGTTTACTACTAACAAACATGATCTACTACAAATTCTCCATAACAATACAGGAACTGTACAGTAAAAGAACAGAGCACAAATTTGATGTGGTTATTTTTAAAATAAATTTATGAGCATAAATTTGTTATCAAGAGATTGATCTGTTGAGGAGGTACCACTGCTGGCCCCTTCAATTGTACAAAACCAAGAGCAAAACCTTGGCCGTGATTAAAGGTGTCAGAAGAACCAAGTCTGGGTTTCTAAAGAGTACAAAAGTAAGAACCGAAGACTGACTGTGCATTTCTCCACCCAACACCCTGAACTTAGAACTGCAGTCATCTGATGATGTCAGCTAAGCACAGTCATAATATTGTTGCTTACATTCCGTTTTTCTAGACCCTTTCCATTCTTCTGTCAATTATCATAAATTACGTGATTTACACCTTTTCCTCTGAGGAGACAGTATGTGTCTATTAGATCACAGGATTAGAAGCTTTTACTTACTGGTTTGCCTAGACATAATTTGCTAATGGTTTTATGAAACATTATTTGCTGTCACAGTTTCCTCGTATATCTAATTAATAGGGAATGATTGTGTCACCACTTCTGATGTAATTTCTTAACTAAGTTAGGTAGTCAATGATTGGAATGTATTCAGGCCAATTGGTTGCCTGCAGGGGTGTAACTGCACAGATGCCAGATTTGATTTCTTAACAAGGATTTTCCCAGTTAGATCTTCATAAATTCAGATCTCTGAACTGGTTTTCCTGCTCTTGGTGTGACTGTTATGCTACTAATCATGAACTTTCTGTGGCCAGTGACTCAGGAGAATGAAGTGGGGACCTATGATGAGTGGTATTTCTCAGGGGTCAGTACTGGGACCCACGCTGTTCAACATCTTTGTTGGCGACATGCACAGTGGGACTTAGTGTAAACTCAGCAAGTCTGTTGATGCCACCAAGCTGTACGGTCAACACGCTAGAGGGAAGGGATTCCTTCCAGAGGGACCTTGACAGACTGGAGAGGTGGTCAGCACAAACTTCATGAAGTTTAACAAGGCCAAGTGCAAGGTCTTACACCTCGGTCGGGGCAATCCCAGGCACAACTACAGGTTGGGAGGAGAGTGGATTGAGAGTAGTCCTGAGAAGAAGGACTTGGGGGTGTTGATTGACAAAAAGCTCAACATGACCCTGCAGTGTGTGCTTGCAGCCCAGAAACAGCTGTGTGCTGGCTGCATCAAAAGAAGCGTGACCAAGGGAAGTGATTCTGCACCTCTACTCTGCTGAGGTCCCACCTGCATCCAGCTCTAGGGTGCCCAGCACAAGAGGGAGGTGGACCTGCTTGAGCAAATCCAGAGCAGGAGCACCTCTCTGATGAAAAAAGGCTGAGAGAATTGTGCTTGTTCAGTCTGGAGAAGAAAAGGCTCCAGGGAAACCTTACAGAAGTTTTCTGATACCTAATATGAGCCTGCAGTCCTTCTGGAGAGGGACTTTTTACAACGGCTTATAGTGGCAGGAAAAGGGGGAGTGGCTTTAAAGAGGGTAGATTTAGGTCAAACATTTGGAAGAATTTCTTTACTGTGAGGGTGGTGAGATGCTATAACAGGTTGCCCAGGGAAGTTCTGGATGCCCCTCGCCTGGAAGTGTTCACAGCCAGGAAGGATGGAACTTAGAGCAACATGGAAGGTGCCCCTTCCCACGGCAGGGGGGTTGGGACTAGATGATCTTTAAGGCGCCTTCCATCCCTAACCATTCTGTGTTTCTGTGATTCCTGAGAGTATACTGGACCCAGTTTTTGGTTTCATTTAGCAAACCTTTCTACATTATTTTTGTCTTCTCTTATCTGCGCTCTTGCTTTATCCTGTCAGGGTGGGAAAGTTGTCCTGTGATTTTTACTGACAAAGTAGAAAGAAGGGAAAAATGGTTCATGGAGTAGGGAAATTGCTGCCCTTAGTGAGTAAGCACTATTGATAATCAAAAAGATAATCTGGGGCAAGAATAAAAAGTGTGTTATCAGGAGAATACTGGCTTTTTGATAGCTTTGTTCATCATCTTTGACTTCTGTTCTTCTGTGCCTGTTCAGAGGATCTTGATTATCTTTACTGCCCGTTTCTTATTTCTTAATACTTTACTGCCCTTTTCTCTATTGTGATTTAGATCAGTCTCATTTTTTTGGGGTGGCGGGGGAAGGAGGAGTGGGAAAGTATGGTTGTTGAATAGTGCATTTTGCTGTTACTTTAATATACTGCTGCAGAGGATAACATTTTTATGTGTGACAGCTTCCAAATGCATTGAAGAATAACATATTTAGCCAAATATTTAGAATATTTTATTCTACAGCATTTGCTTTCTCTCATCTATAAATCATTGAAGGGATTACCTGCATTGAATTACCCTAATTACATACATTGCTATTTTTGTAGGGGTTCAGATAGTGCAAAACTTGTTTTCTGTGGGTTTGCTTTTGATCATCAATCAAGTAGGAAAAAATCTTAGAAGTAGCTTCTCCATCTCACTCAATTTGTGTGTTAGAAGGGAAGTCCTATCACATTTTTTATAGATCAACCTTAAGAAAATGGTATGTGACAATTTTGGTCTTTGCATGGAAGTTTCCCATGTGGAATGAGAAAGGGAGAGGGCAGGGAATCTGCTACATAGCACAGGAAAGCAGCAAGGGTTTAGGACACTTGGCAGTTGGTTACTTGCAAGTAAAGGTGTTCTGCTTAAGTTTATCTAGGCTCAGTGAATCATCCTTAACATTAACTGGTAGTTGTGTGGCACATCTAGTACTAAATGAATGTAAAGCCGATTCTGCTGGACATTTGTAGGTGAATGGAAATTGAAGAAACGAATGACAGCTTATCTCTCACATAAATGTTTCTCTTTTTAGACAAAGTGGGGTTAACTTGAGAACATGAATCTCATATATGGAGCACTTCCTATTTGCTTGTCAAATGAAAACATCTGTAGCACTCAGTCACTGTTCTTAGTTAAAGAAAATCAGAGTGAGTCAGAAAGATGTAACTAGCCACTACCAAATTGTATATTTGGTAAGTTTCAGCTAGATAGGTCAGCTGTTGTCTCATTAGCAGGACTAATCTGGGAAAATAATAGTACATCCAGACTCCTAATCCAGATGCACGTCTGGGTTGAGAATGTTTCACATCTAGCCTTGAGCACCTGCTGATGTATCTCTGCAGTTGAAACATGGGTTTGCAAGCTGAATGACCTTTTCTCTGTTCTTCACTCAGTCTTTAGGACCCTGCTGCCATTAAGTTAGATTTATGCTGTTTATTCCTAGTTTGGAATTCAATTGATTTTTGAGACTTCTGATAATATATATATTAGAAAGAAAAATTTGTACCCAGTGTGCATTCTGCAGTTTGCAATCAGAGATGTTTTCTAAAGATTTTCAGCTTTAATGGATGATTTGTTGGTGTGTTAGCTTTTGGTTTGTTTACCTTCTTCAGAAAGGGGCAGAACTGTATATGCTTAGAGAAGGATAGTGGAAGTTCTGCCATGTTGAAGAAATGTCAGATGAAATAAATGTCGCTCTGATCAGAGAACCCCAGTTTGCTTTCTCATCCTTATCATTAGTCTGTCAATCCTCTACACTTTTCTTCTCTACTCCTGTATTACATTTCTCCATGATTTTTCAGTACAGCACACATATTCATAAAAGATTTCGTGTGAATACCTCTTGCTTTACCTAACCTGCCAACTTCCTATTTAGCAGGTTGCACTGCTCTTGATTTTTGTGGGCTTTTTGTGTGTGTTTTTTCAATCTTCTGCCATCTGTACACCCAGAAGATGGTGTCTGCTTTCTTGAGCTTTGCTATTTTGTGTAGTGGGAAAGAATATTTAAGATGAGCTGCTTTAAGATTTTCAGGGCTGTAGATGAATCTGTGGGCTGAATAAGCTCTATTTTGGTACCTGAAAGTGAAACCTTTAAAATACTTGTTGGGGAGTATGTGCATTTTGCCAGCTGAAAAACTAGTATGTGCAGTAATGTGTAGTGCTGATATGTGTGGTCATGACTACTGTCATGTTAAAGCCAACATGTTTTAGTCACCAGATTTTTTTTTTTTGTCTAACAAGTTTTCCAGTATCTTAGGTTAGTGGTAACTCACAAATGGCAATGGCTGGAAATGTTAAAGAAACACAAAGTCATGGTAGGTAAAGTTGAGGTTGTCATTAAAGCCTCTCCCAGGAGGCTTTCTGCTTGCTCACTTTAGATCTTCTCATACAGTCCTGATTGTGTAAAACACAGAAGCAATTTAAAACATTTGATCCCTGCGACTATTTACGTGCTTAAGCTGGATCAGGCACATACGCATCTATTGGGTTTAATCTTTTTTCTCACTTAATACTCCAGTCTCACCACTGTGTTGGCATGGCTTTTCATGACCCTTCCATCAGTTTCCCTCCCTTTCAAGAAAAAGAGATCTCTGAAATTTGCTTTAATCTCCACTTTCTTACTTCTAAACATATGAGGCCATAGCCCTACATACGAGTCATATGATTCTCTTCCTGTGCTTTCATTGAGCTCTTGAACTTTCATGCATATACAAGATGGTGTTCTTCTTGCTTTGGTCATTCGTTTCCCCCAAAACTTGCTCTACATATTAATTTTGGAAAAAAAGGTTTAGAGTCAGTGATATATATGATTGAAATAGTAGAGTTGGAACTGAATTGTATTTTTGAAGGCATTTTCTTTGAAGAAGGATAAAAAGCTGACATGCTAAAAACCAGCACTGTAGGATGAATACAGTATTTCAGTGGAGGTGGTAACCCAGCAATGGCAACTTCATTACAGTCTGCTTTATCTGGGGTCAAAAGAAGAAAAATAGTGTTAACTATGCTGGTCTTCATCCTTATTGTCTTGTAATTGTTTTGCATGGTAACCTTTTCTGTTTTTTCTAGAGTATTTTCAAATAATTTGAGACTTTTCCTCTATGTTGTTTAGAAGGCCTCTTCCCTTGATGATAGCTTCATTCCCAGAATGTTCTCCTGATAATCACACAATTTCTTCTCTCTTAAGTCTTGTATATCAATTTACTTGTGCCCTTCAAATATTTAGCTCTGTAATCTTCCTCCATACATTTGTCCCTACAGAGCTGCTCATGATGCTTTGGGCTTTATTTTGCAGACTGATAATTTGCCTGTTTATTTTTAGTATTGAACTTATAGGTGTATTCCTGGTGAAATTTTTCTGGGATCTTACCAAATGTATGTGTCTTTTCATACGTTGTTTTATGCTACTTCTTTCTTTGCCTATACGAAGCAAAATTTTATTGTTTAAATGTATGTTAAACTCTGTGTACATTCTCTAAATGTCATATGATCTATGTGTTCAGCAACAACGTTAGTAGGCTTGGATTGATTTCTTATTGGTTTTTTCCTTTATGCATTTGGTCACAACTGTGTGAGTAAATATATTTATTGCTTTTTAATCGATTGTTTTGGGGTTTCTAAAAAAAATATTTCTTATTTTTTCTGTCATTCTGGTGAACTGTTGTGAATTTTCACACAGATACGACTACCTAATATTTTGAAATCTCTGAATGTAAAATATACAGCTAGTATGGAAAAATGGTTTAGCCATTTCTCAATTTAAAATATATAGAATTTTCTAAACAATATACTTTATTAGTAACAGTTCATAGCAAAATGTATGAACATAAAGGGATTTCACATGTAAGAAGTCCTCAATGACTCAATATCTAGGGTTTTTTTAATATGATTACTTAGCAATTACATAACAGATATCTTCTACTAATTTAATTTTATTAAAGGAAACACAAATACAAGTTAAATAAAGAATACCTGGTGAAAAATTAGTTATAATAGGTGTTGGAATAACTAGCTATTAAACAAAAAGTCCCTTTATTTTTTTCATAGTTCAGGTACCTTTCCATTAAGTATGACCTGATTCAAGATAGTTAATGTCATTTATTAGGTAACAACTTGTAAGAGGGGATAACATTTAAAAAAAAATTAAAAAAGTATGCTGCTAGTTTCCCAATCACATTTTGGGAAACTGGCCTCAGTTTGGGTCATTCATTCCAATTCAATACAATCTTCATAGCTATATCCAGTTGGAATTTTGTAAATAATAGCATATTTGTTATGTTCTTTTTAGAGCAACATTTGATTAGTTCATTTTATTGACACTGAAAACAAGCTGTATACCCTTTTATCAAATCTTGTTTTGCCAGCAAGTGAATGCCCTTTACAGTTTTTGAATGCTAAAATTCAAAAAATAATGTTTTACAAATACATTTAAAGCAGTAGTGCTTACAAAAGAGAGGGAACTTAAGTTTGTTTGTGCTAGAGAAACATTTAAGTAGGGAAATAAACACAATATAAATAAATCTCAGTTAATCTCAGTTATTAAAAAAGGGAGATTGGTTGAATTGAAAGAGAAACTCCTTGCTTTCAAGCATCTATGAGAAAGCTCTCACAGATATACTGTATAGATTTGGGTTCTGTCACAAACATTTGAAGCATTAAATACTTCATGAGTTCTGCTTCAAGTGCTTCTACACTGGAAACAACTTCAGTGTTTACAATAAGTAGGTTTCAAGCTAATTTTTATAAATTTGTGACGATTTATCCTTTTGCCTGTATTTACTAAAATTTACCTTTTTTTACCTAAATTTATCAAATTGTTACCAAAAATGTAGACATTTTTGAAACAAATACCTGCATTTGTTTCAATACTTGTAAATCATGCTTGCTCTTTTTCTAATGAACTTTACAGAACTTTGAACTGGATTGTTTCTCTTTGTGACCTTAAAATGATTTGTCTTTTCTTTCAGAACTTGATAGTATGGGAAGATGTCTCAGAACTCGGAACACCAGACATAACTGTACATAGGAATCTTTTTAAGATAGCTTTTCAGACTCTAAGGCAGTCTGGTGCTTTTGAGTGTTGCTCTGTTGAAGAAGGCAGTAGTCTACTGTACAACAACCTCTTGACTACCAGCACTGGTGAGGCCACACTTGGAGTAGTGTGTTCATTTCTGAGCTCCCCAGTACAAGAGAGAAAAAGGCATATTGGAAATAGTCTCTAGAAGGGCCACCTTTCCTACGAGACAAGGCTGAGAGAGTCAGGACTGGTTAGCCTAAGGAAGACAATGCTTGGGGGATCTTCTGCATGTGTACAGACTGGATGCCGGGGAGGGACTCTTCATCAGGGACTGTAGTGATAGGACAAGGGGTAATGGGTTAAAACTTACACAGGGGAGGTTTAGGTTAGATTAAGGAAGAAGTTCTTTATTGTGACGGTGGTGAGGCACTGGACAGGTTGCCCAAAGAAGTTGTGAATGCGCCATCCCTGGCAGTGTTCAAGGCTGGGTTGAACAGAGCCTTGGGTGACATGGTATAATGTAAGGCATCCCTGCCCATGGCAGGGCGGTTGGAACTGGATGATCTTAAGGTCCTTTCCAACCCTAAACATTCTATGATTCTATTATAAGAATCTGATGGGAATGTGTAAAGAAAGTGGATCCAAACTCCCTTCAGTGGTGTCCAGCAACAGATCATCAGGTAATTGTCACCACTCTCCACTTATGCCCATTGTCTATTGTCCTGTCACTGGACATCGAGTGTAACAGTGGAGTTTCATCTGAACATCCAGAAACACTTTTTACTGTGAGGGTGACTGAACACTGGCAGAGGTTGCCCAGAGAGGTTGCCCACAGTGATAGCTGCCTCGATATGGTCCTGGGCAATCAACCCTAAGCGGCCCTGCTGGAGCAGTGGTGTTGGACCAAATGACTTCCAGAGGTCCCTTCCAGCCTCAGCCATTTTGTGATTCTGTGGTTAATGACACAAAATTAAAATGTACAGTTAGTAACACTGATACGTGATTTGACTACCTTTTCCCAGTCTCTTACCATCGACAAATATAGTAGTGATAGACACAGATGATTAGTAAAATCAGGCTTTTTGCTAAAAGTCTGGGTAAGTTCAATCAATCAAGTAATAAGTAACATGCTCTTGCCATTCCTAGATTCATCTTGAAAGAGAGTAATTGAGTTACATAAGTGGTCTCAAGGTCTACTGCAAATTGGCATCAGTAAAGACTGTGGCAGCCTGTGCTGCAGAATAACAAACTAGGAAATAATGCTATAGCAAAAGTATTGTGTTCTCATTAAACCTTAGTGGAATGGCTGTTTTCAGAACTAGTGATTACAGTCTTCTGTAACAGTTAAAATAATACCTGTTATGCTTTTTTGGGGTTGGGTATTTGTCACAAAAAACAAACAAAACCCAAACAAAAAACCCCAAACAAAAGAATCCAACATACTTAGAGTGAGAATTGAAGCTTGTCCACTCAACTCCAAGAGCTGGACACTCTAAAGAGAAACTGAATATTGCAAAACTTAAAAATAAATGTGTAAGAAAAAGTTAATGTAATGCCAGAAACAAGTGTTCCTAAAGTCATAGAGTACACGATTTCTGATACGTCAGAGTACAGTATTTCCTAGGAAAAAGAAAACCAACACAAAACCCCACAAAAAACCACAGAAAGACAGGCATATAAATGAATTTGCATCTTCCAGTCTCAGAGGACAGATAGGTATAAAATCTATGGCTGATTAGATGGGAAGGTTTACCATCCTTTATCACCTGGTAGCATTCCTCCTAATGCAGCCCAGGGCAGAGCTGGCCACCTTTGTAGCAAGGGCTAAGGATAAGGGTTGATAATACCAGAGTTAACTGTTGGATTGATAGATCTGAGATCTCTGCAGTCTGAGATCTCAAATCTGATTGTCTTGTGTTTTGACTGACTTGATGCATTTATAAAACAAAACAAAACAAAATGAGATAATTTACCCAGTAAATACATCTCTTTGCATTTTGCTAGCTTAATGTTAAGTAATTTCAGGCACCATTTCAAAATTCTTACTCCTTCACCAGTACTGCTGCTACAGTATAGACCACACCACATTACCTACCAGAATGGCAGTGTTCTTTCTTTCACTTTTGTGGTTTTCTATTTAGTTTTGTGGTTTTTTTTTTTTTCCTTTTTATTCCCTGAAACTCATAATTTTTGTGATTTATCATTGTTTTGCTCCTTTTGTTTGCAGTAGGAGTTCTAACAGTTCTTTAGTGAACTGCTTCACAAGGAACCTGGATGCTTGCAGTCAAGGATTGTCTCTTTTATTAGCGCTTGGAAGATGGGCCTGGCAGGGTGCAGCATGTTTGTACAAGATTCCAGCTGTTACAAAGGTTCTGTCATGGTCTCCAGTCATATAAAACTTGATGTAGATCTGACCTGAAACTGATGGTTAGTCTGTGGGTATACGCTGCAGAAAATATATAGTATTAGTACAAGAATATAGGTGGCTTGAAAAAGGTGTTTTATGAATACTGTCTCACTAGCATTCACTAACTGAATGACCATTATGTGTAGAAGATACAGCCTTTCTGGAAGGTAAAATTAGTTCTCTAATCCATTATTCTCCACACCTCTGTAACAGCAGTGCTGTCAAAATTAGTGTAAGATTAAAAGAGAGGAGATATTAAAACATTAAGCAATATGTCTCAAAGCACTACTTCTCAAATTTATTAGATATTAGGGCAATTTTAATGTAACTTTATAAAATAAATAGACAAAAGATGTTCAAAGGTAGGGGGTGAGGGTGGAAAACATGTGAGGACATAGCCTCCTTGTATGAGACTTTCTGTTTTTCAGCTTGCTAGGTCACCCCACTGAGGCATTCTCACTATGCATTGTTTAACAAGTTTACTAAACTATTGACTAAAAAAATCAAACAACACAGACCTGAAAATACCGTAGCCATGTCCAGAGAGTGCAACAGGGAACAAAACTGGTGTTAAGACGTATTTGCGTGTAAGAAATTTGTCTTAACAGTATTCAGGAATCTTGTGAGAGAGGCTTGGTTTGAATTGAGTCATTACCCAGTTAAAAATAACCTTTCCAGGTCATGTAATTTTGTTTGCTGCAGTGAAATAAGTTTATTTCAGCAGAATGAAGCCGTTATTAGCTTGGCAGAGTCCACTTGTCAGAATTTTATGGAGCAGAACACCGTTTGGCTTGGAAATTCAATAAATACTGTAATGTGAGAGGAGTTAAACTCCAAGGGCTGAAGGGGCACAGTATGGGGAATTTGTCACTAATGCATTGTTTGATGCTTCTGTTGAGAAACTATGAGGATGTAGGAAGAATGGTCATTAAAAATCAGGCAGACATCTCACTCATGATACACGGTGATGTTAAATACGTGGATTGAACATAATTTTTTCAATACTGGAGCAGAATACCAATTTTTTAAAAAATAAATAAATGCTTTGCACCTGCTTCTATTTTTACCTACTTAATTTCTCTTGTATGCATTTCTTCTAACATTGGAGTTAATGGGGGATGGTTTAGTATGCTTGGAGGAAACTACAATTAAATGTAATCAACTCTTTATTGTTTAAATTGGCATGGGAAGATGTGCTCTGTGCTATGTATTTGTCTGACATGTGGGAGGTTAGTTTTCTTTCTCCAGTGGGAGAGGGGTAGGCAAATTAATTGCTCTCCCTGCAAGGTGAAACTATGCAATTCAGTCATGTGATAATTGTAGAGGAAAGGATGAGGTAGTCAGCAAAAACCCGATTGGGGTGCCCTCCAGCTATGCAGGCTTTCTGCTTGTACTTGGAACACTATCATATGAAATAATGCTTTCAAACATTGCCCATTTGGGTTAAAAAAAAAAAAAAAAAAGAAAGATTACCTCTGGAATAAGTGATGAAACAATTTCAGGTTTCCAGTCCTATATAGTAATGTTTATGAACAATGAGCTAATTAACCATTGAATATATGGTGCAATATTGATTACATGAATTAATTCTGTCAATGTTTTTCTAAAAAAAAGTTCATCTGAAATAGGAGTTACTATATTGATACTGAAATACTAGTTGAAATGCTATGCTTTGAAATCAGATGAGTTATTTTAACAATTCTGCCAAGTGTTAAAATCTGGTAGTTTCTAGATGGTGGAGAATTCCCATGAGGGAGTCAAATGGTGCATCACTGCAGGAAAATATTACTTATATATTTTGAATGATATTAGCTATATTTTCCTGAATTTATGCTTGCTCAGCTGTTCAGTTTGCTTTCCTTTGTCACTTAAAAATTGTACTGTTCATGTATTCATTTCTGTCCACAGTCACGCTAATGTGACAGTGGGAAATACTTGGCTGGTGTGCAGGAGAGTACCAAAGATGACTCTCTCTCTCTCTCTCTCTCTATATATATATATGTATATATATATACACCTTTAGAAGATCTTAAAATTGGTGTGCCAAAGATGTTTATATACCTTTAGAGAGACTTAAATTTAAGGTCCCTTCCAACCCAAACCAGTCTGTGATTTTTTGATTCTGTGATGTTATCTGTATCGTCAGTTTATAACCATTTCTCCCAGTGTAACATGAGTAAATCCAAAGAATATACTGTGGTTCACTTGATCAAAGTACTATCTTCAATATTATGCTTGGATAATATTAGCAAGCTTCTTTGTATCACTTGAAAATAATGCCATGGAAGCAGCATTTGAAAAAAAAATACAATGTTTTCTTATTTGTTGCTTAGATTTTTGTTATATTTTCTTTTTCCTTTAGTACGCTTTTATTCTTTCCTTTTTTTCTAGTTGTGCTCCACATGTTTTTTAGGCTGAATAGAATTATCTTGTCTTCTCCACTCTTACCTGTGTGATTCAGAAATAGGTGGATTGCAATTGATACATGCATATGTACTATTCAAACAACTATCTTGAAGATGACAGTAACTGGATGTGCAGATCTAATCCCAGATAAGCATTAGAGTATAGTCTCTGAACTTTGTTTTGCTTAGGATAGGATACATCTCTCTCATTTGGAAGTAAGTGTTTTCCCATTTACCTTGGAAATAAGAGTATGCCTTGAAGTCACTTACTCATTTAAATTGTACCAAAGAGCTCCACTTGTCTGGAAGCATGTGTCTAAATGTCAAAATTGATGAATCGTAATTACAGCCTTTTATTTGAATAAAATAATTTAGAAAAAGGCCTTCCATATACTCAAAACCTCTATATATTTTATGAAAATATTTTTTTAAGATAAAAAGTAAACACCTTAATGTCCACGTTCACTGTATTTGGTTAGTAGCTATAAATGTGGTTGGACACAGAGGAGGTCATTCACAGATTAGTAGCTCCCGGAAGGCATTTTAGCTGGGCAAGATGTGTCCACTTACGGTATGTGGACATAGCTTACCAAAAGAATCTGTTCTGTGATATCCTGGAGCAGTAATAAACAAACATACCAGAATAATTGACACAGTTTACTGGCATTTCACAGTTTATATGCTGTCACATCTATATTACTTTCTGGCAGCTGTGCATACTGGTGACTAAAGATACTTGATTTTTATTTTTTTGCTCATTCACTTAGCGTTATCTTGAAGCTTTGTGGCTTTTGAAGAATAACAAAATTAGAATTTTTAAATTAAATTTTTAAAGTAATTTCAGAAAATTTGAAAAAATGAAGTTAACTAGACAGAGGTTTTATGACATAAGCATGAATTATGCACACCATAGAACTGACAAATTATGATGTTATATGTGTCTGGGTTTTATTGATCTTTATAGAATACTTTTGCTTGGATTTAGAATGAATTTTTCTTTGTTAACTCTTCCCAGCTTCTTCAACACTAGCTGATTTGTACTTGGATCCGAAGGGCAGCCAAAGGATTATATTCTGAATTCCTTGATGCCTTGGCTTCGTATACTGCAGTTTTTAAAAGAAACAAGTTTTTTAAGAAAGACCTCTCAAGGATCTATGATCTTGCAGCCCTCTTTTTTGTCGTCCAGTCCCATCTCTGCACATTGCAGCCCATGCGTTTGGCAAGGTGACAGGTGGCACAGGGAATTGGGGGCAGTGCTTAGTTGTTTCTTTTCTTGGTCTGTCTCTCTTTATTTTCTTGCTTTGCTGCTCCAGTGTGGGCTCCTCCAACAGCCTGCTGTGTCTCCTTAGAGGTGTACCTTCCTCCTGTGCACCTCTCCCAGCTAGAGCATCTTTTAACTGCAGCCCTGCTTAGGAATCTCCTTGCTCTGGTCCTGTTCGGGCATCAGTTTAACCCGGCCCTTCTTGGACATATCCATGCTGTAGTCTAGCTCAGGCATCTCCTCTTGTGCCTCCTTTTTCTGCAGTGACTCTCCTGCCCGGGTGTCTCTCTTTTGCTCTGGCATCATGTCTGCTCCAGCTTGAGTGTCTCCTTTTTCCTTCAGTGCCTGTTCCCTGGTAGCTGTGGTTGGTTCAGTTTTGGTACAGTGTGGGCTGGCTATAGGTGGAGTGGAGCTGGATGGCACTGTCTGTACCCAATACAGGGCAGTGGCTGCCCTTGTGGGATTGTATTGGCCCCTCCACAGGCCTGGCCAGCTGCACCCAGTGCAGATGCAGGACAGCCTGCCATCCATCCAGGTCAGTGTTTGGTGAGTCTTATATGCTCTTCAGCAGAGAGCTGATTCCATCTTTTGAAAAGGAAGAAACATAAACTAGAAACACACCATCTTGAATGGTGTGTGTATATAATAATGCTGGCTCAGGAGTTGTGGTTTTCATACTGTCTGGTTGAAAACTGTGCCTTACTGGCTTATCCCTTACAATCCTGAAGGAAAAGCTATCATTTTTTTTTAATTTACTTTTTGAAGGTTAGGAAGGGCTCATCTTCGTTTGGAAATCACTGCCAAAAGTGTTTTGTTCCCCAAAGGGCAATATTTCCACTGTTATTGCAGAGGATGAGATCTTTCAGTTTAATTTTTTTCTGCCCTTGGTAGCTTTTCTTTTTCCCAGATGGCTGCCAAGTGTAGAACTGGATCCCATTGTGACAGTAGCTAAAAGGAATACGAAGAATATGGATGTTAACATTTAGCTTCATTTGAAGGTGACATGCTAATAAATGCAGTGCTCTGGATGTGCACTGCTGACTGAGAAGGATACTGAAGCATTCACATATGGTTCTCTGACATTAATGATAATGAAATATTTCAGGTATTTTAGCAGTTGGTCTTTGAATTTATGTTTCTGACATTTTTGCTATTCTGTTGTGTGAACTGACACTGCTGTTGCTGCATGCTCTCAAAGCTGTGTGCCAACATATTGGCTTGTTCTAAGTAGATGTCTAATTGAAAAAAGCACAGTTCATATTTTTAAATAATTAGGACAAGCAAATGTGCCCCTGAATAAGTTGATTTTTTAAAGTTATTTTTTATTTTAGTATCTATTTTCTGGGGCCTCTTTTCCTATCATTTTCAGCCATACTTGAGGAATAATGCTGACTTAAGTCATGCAAACTCAATCGTCTGGTGTCAAGTTTCAGATGAACATTGTTCTTAGTCATTGAAGCGTAACGTAATCTGAAGCAAACCTTTAGGCATCAGTTTATGTACTCCTATTTTACAAGGGTTGTAGATGTGTGTTATGTGTTCATATATGGATGGAGATGTACGTGTATGTACAGACGCCAGTTGTTTGAACCTGTGAGTGGTAAAATAACAGACTGTGCAAAAAACGCTTTTTTTTAACCAGACTGTCTTCAGAAGATTCAACAAAAGGATTTGTAAATTATTATGCGTCTTGGGACCACCACGCATTACCATAGTGGTTTGAAAATGCTCTCCCTAGCCAGAAGAATCAAGTGGAAGTCAAAATTAAAACAAGTAAGGTTAAATCCTTCTGTTTAGACAAAGTTACTCTTATTTACTGACACTAATAAGTCATTCTCACAGTTCTCACAGTTAAGGTGACATAAATCTCACCTTAAAGTATGTCCTGTGAGCTAGCAACAGTTAACCACCTTTCTGTCGATCAACAAATTTATGCTTATCACTTGTAAACCTGGTATGCAAACATTTTACTTTACATCTCTGAAGAGACAATATTTTTCTGTCCCTCATATCTAGCTACTACTAGAATCAATGTAAGTTTAAGGAAGGCATATTCTGAATGCAGAATTATAGGATTCTACATGGATTGTGAAGTCTAATTACATCACTGCATTAGTTAGGGCAAACACCACTAAGCTTTGTATAAATTTGGCATTTGTATAAATGCCAAAAAGATTTCTAAATATGGTCAAACCAGAAATGGGGATGAGAAGTGTGAGCTTTGGAGATTGAAACATGGAGACCAGAAGCATACATGAAAAGCATATATACTCTTCAAACATGGCAGCATGCAGGAAAAAATCAGACATTTTAGAAACCTGTCTGATGGTACTAGTGTTAAATCACATTCAAATAAAGAAGCATATTTTGTTTTGAAAATGAGGACCAAGTTCCATGTTTAAAAATCTACTAAAATGTTTTTCTCAAATTTTGGTTTTTAATGATTTGCTAGCTTCTGCAAAGTAAGCAATACTGTGTTGAAGAACCAGCCCTGACATTTGTGATATATGTCTGTATGTGTTTCTGGGTTGTCCTTTTGAACCATTAATGCATATATAACAGATTTCCTTGGTTGCACAGTGATTAGACTATTAGAGTGCTGCTAAGGGAGCAAAACAATCAATACTTCTGCTTAGATGAATGGGAATACTATTGCTCTAAATTTTCAGTACTTGATGTGTTATATTGTGACTGTTTCGCAGTCAAAAGGAACCTTTCATTGACTTTGAGTGGTACTCACTTTATACCTCCAAATCCAGGCTTCGTGTGTGTCTTTAATTTTATACATTCCGGATAAGAGCAACAGACGATTTTTGAGAATATTTATAGTCGTCAGGGACATAAACTATTGGATTGGTATGTGAGGATTGACTGAAGTTGTGGCTAGCAGTAGGAACATTAGTGAAAGGTTTTGACTGCTCTTTCACCTTTAGGTCATGGTAATTTACAGCCTTTCGTATATTATGTTTTTTTGGCTTTTAGTCTAGATATTAATTTGGCTTGTTCTGCAACAGTTTGAATGAGGATTACGTGAGCATGCAGGGTAGAGGTTGTGCACTTGGCAAGTGTATCAAATATAACAACATAGACTATTCTCAATGAGGAATGGCTGCACATCTGAACACTTAATAAGTTAAGTTTTCTCTGTGGAGTAAAGGGGAAAGGTAATAAAATATGAAGGGCTGTAAGTGATATGTAAAGGTCTTAATGCTGTGATGCAGTTGTTCTTAAGCAGGCGTTCAATATTTCAAAGTTTGTAGATCATTATTCTTCTTCCTTTATCAATTATGAAAACTGCATTGTAGAAGATAAACAACATGCTGGTGTTTTTTAAGCAACAGGATTTGTATTACTGTGCAAAGTTTTGAAATGCATCTAAACTGGGGAGAAATGCCAGCCACCTGCAGTTGTAACTTTCAGAAGTTTAAGTAACTCATGGCTTCTTCAGGAACCCAAACTTTTATTGCCTAAGTAAGAATTTTTTTTTTGTGTGTGTGTATGGTTTGGTTTGGGCTTTTTTTTTTTTGTGGGTTTGTGTTTTTTTTTTTCTCTAGGAGATAATATGAGAGTTACTGCCATTAATTCTGTAAAGTGATCCTCGAGCTTCTTAGCTGACCTTGTATAGCCTCATGATTTGGAACTAGTAATGTGATTCAGAAATACCTGTTTTGACTCAACCTTCCATTTGCTGTAGTTTTTAAAACCTTGCAGTGGTCAGAGGAGAAATTCTCTTGACCTGTGTATGGTTTTTGTGTTGGAAAGCCAAGATTTTATACATATCCACTGTCTGACTTACCATGCCTTCCCCAATCAGCTTGTCTTCTTCTTAGGCTTAGCTACAGAGTTCAGTTACTTAGTTCCTTTAAAAAAAAGTAAAATTAAATATTAAAATTATTTCCAAATCACACTGGTAGCTGTTTCACATGTAGTTTGCTTGGGTTTTGTTTGCTTGGTTTTAGATGAGTGTGAAAGTTAAGACAACATGAAGTTTCTGTTAAATTCAGTTAATTACACATGAGGGTCATAGAATCATAGAATCGTAGAATAACTAGGGTTGGAAATGACCTTAAGATAATCAAGTTCCAACCACCACCTCACACTAAACCATGTCACCCAAGGTTCTGTCCAGCCTGACCTTGAACACCGCCAGGGATGGAGCATCCACAGCTTCCGTGTGCAACCCGTTCCACTTCCTCACCACCCTTACAGTAAAGAACTTCCTCCTTATATCCAATCTAAACTTCCCCTGTTTAAGTTTTAACCCATTACCCCTTGTCCTATCACTACAGTCCCTGATGAAGAGTCCCCTCCCAGCATCCTTATAATCCCCCTTCAGATACTGGAAGGCTGCTAGGAGGTCTCCATGCAGCCTTTTCTTCTCCGGACTGAACAGCCCCAACTTTCTCAGCCTGTCTTCATACAGGAGGTGCTCCAGTCCCCTGATCATCCTTGTGGCCCTCCTCTGGACTTGTTCCAACAGTTCAGGTTCTTAAAATGCTCTTGAACCTGATCCGCTCCTACAGTAGGCCTAAGGTCTTCATTCTCACAGTCCCTGCATCTGCCTTCCAAGACTTGGTGGTGTGGTCAGAGCATTTGCCAGTGAAGACTGAGGCAAAGAAGTCATTTAGAACCTCAGCCTTCTCCAAATCCAGGGTAGCCAGTTCTCCTGATACCTTCCAGAGAGGTGAGGTTGTCTTCTGAGTAAAATAGGATCAAGATGCTTTAGTGGCATTTGTCAGAGGAATAAATCAACAATTCTGTCAATCAATTATGAAACAATGCTGTGGATGATAGAATAGAAAATAGGGTAGCAAATTGCTGGAACAAGTCAAGGAATGCACATCCCAGCTTTAAGCATTTATTCTTCAAGAGAAATAGGAGGTCACATGCTTGTTTTTTGAGTTCCTTGTACAACAAGCACGAATGAGACACATGCAACGTCCTGATAATTTCTTTTAGGTTTTATGTAGTTTTTCTGTAGCTGTCAGAAAGCAAGAAAGTTTGAGTGTTTTAGATACATAGGTGGTAGTGTATATCTGGTATAAGGACACTGTGATCGGGCTTTACACACCATACGTGTCACACAGCATTAAGGGAAAATATTATCAAGGTCTGTGCATGCATGATGTGTTCCACCTTTCCTTGGAGAAAGGGCTAAAGATGTTAACTTTGCTTTCCATGTCACTTTCTAGTCCCTAGAAAATTAATCTCTTAAGCATCACTTAACTTCCTTTTCAGTTCTTAATAATAGCTTTCTGATTTAAAAGTGATGAAGATTTAGCCTGGTAAGTTTCTTTGGTAAATAGTTTTCTGACTTACTTAGAACCTGACAGTACTGCAGGTTCCGTGAGGAGTCAAGAAGGGAATGATATTATTTTGCTTGACAGACTTAGAGAAGTGTGCGCTACAGATTTTCTCACAAGGGGAACTGTGATGTATCACAATATCGCAGTATGCTAGAGATTGGAAGGGACCTCAAAAGATCATCTAGTCCAGATCACATAGTGTGATGTGTAAGATACAGTTCCGTATCTGTGGTTAAGATTATGGCATGAAAATATTCTGTAATAAGAAAGATCTGTTGCACAGTGAACTAAGATAATTTTAAATAACAAAGTTGGATAGAATGAAAGCAAAACCAAACTGAAGACTAAAAAGCTTTTCATGCTATACCGGTGATATGTAGTTTGTTGTTGTACTTCACTGTACTTTCTTAAAAAAAAAGCTTTATTTATCTAGTAGTAGCCAAGACAGAAAATAATACTTACAGAAATCTCATATATCCTTCTTAAAAAAGCAGCTTTGTTTGTCAAAGATAAACTTTATGTTTCTATGTGAATATTACAAATATCCCTTTGAAAGTTAATTTTGCCAGTAATGCTGAAATCTAAGGACAGGTAAAAGATTGCAAGATTGGAAGACAAATATCATACATGGAGGCTACTGATGAAGATTATTTCTGTGTTCCTGAAAGGTATTACTTTTGTTGCTGCCTTGTGTTGGGCAAGTATTCCACTTTCAGAATGAAATGCAAAAATTCAGTGTTGGATTGGCCAACATGTATTTGGGGGAAAAGAAAAAAAAGAATAAAGGAAGTGTGCCATTCTCCTTGTCCAACTATTTTAAAGGTTTATATGTGCCTTTGTTCCTTATTGAAGGATTGATAATATGATCCTTCATCATATTACTCCCAGATAATCTCATTGTTTGTCAACTATGCCATAAGTATGTGTCAGTAGTGCCTTTTTAGTTCATTAACACTTCTGAAGCAATTTTATTACTGCCAAATTGGGAAGTTGACTTTCACATTTACACTTCAAGTGAGAAGAAACATCATTTCACATGAGAGAGTTTGATTTTGATTGTCACTTTAGCTTTCTAACTTTAAATAAATTTTTGGATATGTTAAATAAAAACTGAGAGAACTTTAATTAAGAAATGTCAAGATAAAACTTTTTCATTTTTGAAAAAAGGTATTGTTATTATGTTTGCCCAGTCTAAGAGTAAAAGTGACATTAAATTGTGAACTGTTCTGAATTACTGAATCTACTGAGTTTTTTTCTTTAGGGGAAAAGGGAATCATTCTTACTCTTTTTCTTTGCTATAAACTAAATAACATCTTTTAGGCTTGCAAGTACAGCACTGTTTCTTTCTTTTTTTCCGGAGGGAGGAAAGAATCAGAGAAACTCGCTGTTTATCAGCCTCAAATACTGACTTAAATTAACCAAAGCTCATTTTTAACTTTAAGTTTTTGTAAAGGATTGGGTACTATGGTAAAAATACATATGTGAAAAACCTCACTGTGTCCTCAGAAATGACTACATGAGCTAACTCAAAAGGCCACGTATGTGATTAGGACGCTTTACTCTTAGGCTTGTTTCTCTGGGTGATAGATAGCCTTCTGTATTGGACCATTTCTGTCTTAGTTTCCCAACAAAATCAGACTTAGTTTTGAATTTTAATTCTGGACTAGTAGAATACAGCGGAGTAGTATTCTAGTGTTCTAGTCTTGAGATGTTTGGTCTGAGATTTTTTTAAGGAATTGTGTAGTGTTTATTAAGTGGTTAGCAATACTTTAGTACTGACATTGTTAAAATCATATGAAGCAAACCTTTCTACACATATAATTTGCCTTTAGTTATTACAGTGTGCTGAAGTTTCTGCTTTTATGGAAAAGAGTTTCATGTTTGTGGTTAGTGCTTTCTGGTACGCACAAAAGCATTATTTCCTAGGTTTCTCCTGAGTGGTTATGTTTAAGATTTGGGCTGCTATTCTTGTTTTTTGTTTTGCTTTCATGTTACCCCTGTGAAAAGCCCAGACTAACATCAGGTATACCAAGGGGAGATATTTATTTCTGAGATACATAAGGGAATTAGATACTCTTCAAAGATTTGTCTAAGCTTGAAAATCAGCAAATTAAGATCCTGGCCTAAACCAAATTTGGGAAACTTAAGCCTGTCTTGCTAGCTAATTTTGCTAAGCAAGTCCTTCTTCCAGTAGATTCTCTGTGTTAAGCTGTTTGTGCTTACTGCAAATCCAGGTTTTAACATTAGTGTTGTATATGTTAACTGTTTCTTTTCTGAGGTCAGGAAAAAACTCTCATAGTAAATTATGGCATATAACTAAGTGATTTGTCATGATTTAAGATAAATAAGTCTATTTAGGTGTTTGTTATACATTTATAATGCATATATAATAATTTTAAATGCTATAGGCATTTATTATAATAAGAATAATTACATATACACCTTACAGTTTTACAACAGCATTTAAAATATAATGTAAATAAACATAAATGTTTATGTACACATCACTTCCATTTCTTGTATATTGCATCTGCTGTCATGTCACAGTCTGTTGCTAATACTTCAACAGACCATTTAGGTTCTTTGGAATGAGAACATAGTAGAAGCACTCTGGAGGACTGTCCAGAAAAAACTGCTAACAAAAGCTGGGGCAATAGGCAAGAGGTAATATTTACCAGATTCATCTACTGCAATTTTTCTTGTTTGAAAGACATGTAATGTATCTCTTAAATACAGCTTGATGTCTGCCTTTTTCATCATGTCAGGCTTGGGCAGTGAGTATTGTGAAGTGCAGATAATTTCTCTGAGACAGAGTGAGCTCTGCCAGCAAGACAATCTGCATTGTGGTCTGTCATTCACACTTCAAGTTGAATAATAAACCAGCAATTTTACTATGACTAAGCGATGTAAAAAGCTTTGACCCTGAAACAAATGCCTTTTCTGTAGCTGTTTTTATATTTTATTCTGATGATTTAAGGATATACAAGTAAATGTGTCTACATATCCCTATATATCTCTCTATAAGTAAATATTATATTGATATGTATAGAGCCTCACCCCATACATACTCTAAGCATCAATAAAAGTTCTGAGTTAGTGTTTGGCTCAAAAGAGACGTGCTGAAATCACCTTAGGGAAAAGATAGTTGCCTTTTCAGTTCCCAGTTCATTAGAAGAGCTGATAGAATATACTTGTCTGCACCATGACAGGAGAAAGTCTTGCTAATGGATATATTTATCTCTTTTTTTCATATTAAAAGGTCTGCAAGAATGTCAGGGAAAAAAAAAAAAGGAAAGAAAAAAGCATGAATCAGTCGTATAGGTTCTGTTGTCAGAAAGCTGATTTGTAGTCAGTTGATTAATTCCTGCTTCTTGCAGTATAGATGTGTTCTGCATAGGTATGGTGAAGACTGGCATCCTATTGGAAAGTGGACATGTGAGTTGTTTCAGGTGGGAAAATAAGAATTCTTTTACACATGCATTTTCAAAGTCACTACTTGACTGCAGTGTTTGGTATTTTGCAGCATGTCGCTATGCATTTGTCTGCTTTAAAGTGGTGGTCTTTTTAATTTGTAGAGCTGTAAACACTACTCATCGTTGAGAGAACTCTCCTGTGTGGCATTGGAGAGATCAGTCATTTGCCTCAGCTACTTAAACATTATGGTTTCTTTTGATGATTACTGACTTTGGTGTGAGTAACTGGAATATTGGCTATCTTAAGATTCAGTTAGGATTAGGGTCCAACATTATGTCTATGATACTGAGTCAGGAAAGAATCTCTTTTCTGGAGTGTATTGATGCATGTAGTGTTTGCTCATGATTTGTTTCATTGCAGAACTATTAATAAGCTGTAATTCACATCATTTCCACTGATTAACTGCAAAGTGATGGCAAAGGAGTAGACACTATTGTGTGTGTGTGCAGTTAGATATTACTACAGAAAAGTTGCATACCTGTTCTGTATGCTGGTATTTTGATGTCTAATGTAGACATTATTACCAATGTAATTTCACAATCCTCCAATCCCTCTTTTCTATAATACGTTTTTAAATGTGCCTAATTGCCAAAGGATTTCAGTGTTTAAGGCCTCTTGGGTGTCACAGTGAGCAAAAGGTGGGAGCTACTGAGGACAACAGCAATGATTGTGTAGTTAAAAGATTCCTAAGGGAAAACAAAATAGGAGTCAGGACAGTGTGTCAGTGGAATTTTTTTTAACTGTACCTTTATAATAAAGCAGTTGAAGGACATTGAAACTATGATAGTTGAAGTGGTTGAAAGAGTATTTAAAGAACTCAAAATGTGAGTCGTTGTGGTTTAAGCCAGTCGGCAAGTCAGCCATGCAGTTTCTACTCCCCGCCCCCCCCGCCACCAGAGGGATGGGGAGGAGAATCAAAAGAACGTAACTCCCACGGGTTGAGATAAGAACAGTCCAGTAACTAAGGTATAACACAAATCACTACTGCTACCACCAATAATAATAATGATAAGAGAAATAACAAGGGAAGAGAATACGATACCACCTGCGAAAACGAGTCCGACAGAGCAGCACGTGCCCTTCCAGGTAACTCGCATTTACATCCTGGGCATGACGTGCTGTGGTATGGAATACCTCTTTGGCTAGTTTGGGTCAGGTGTCCTGTCTCTGCTTCCTCTTGGCTTCCCCTCCTCCCTGACAGAGCATGAGACTCAGAAAGTCCTTGGTCAGAGTAAACGTTACTGAGCAGCAACTGAAAACATCGGTGTTATCAGTGCTGTTCCCAGGCTGAAAGTCAAAAACACAGCACTGCACTAGTTACTGAGAAGAAGAAAACTGACTGCTACTGCTGAACCCAGGACAGTATCCACCCCTGATTCCATACCATTCACGTCATGCTGAGATCCCACATTTTCAATATACCCTCACTCTCATCTCAGTGCACTGTTATCTTAGTGCGTGGACCAATCCCTATAAAGCTGCTGAGTCCATTCAGCCCATGATGTCGGGCTCCATCTCTTGTAACAGTCTTTCAGGGCAGGAGAGGCTGTGTGCAGTGTTGAATTGTCGCCTGCTGATGCTGATCGTTCTTTTACTGCAGAACTTGTCTGGTTCTATCGAAGTTCATTCTCTGTTGGGATAGTGGTCGGAGGGAAGTCAGGGCCAGTCGCTGATGCCCTGCAGACTTCTAATTGATGGGGTATAAAAGTATTACATAGCAGGCAACAGCATACAATTGAGTTCATTGGTTGTTTTCCCCTAAAATCAAATCCCCTTGAGGTATACATCGGACTTCCCCATCTTCCCGTATTACCCACCAAGTATATCCAGGTCCCTGAGCAAAAGCAATCCCACAAGTGGGTTTGCCTTTACCTGAAGCAGGAATAACTCAGACTGTCTTCCCCAGCAAATTCTTCATGTGCACCACAGGAACTTTGTCCCCCTCTACAATATGTAAAAGTTCTGACTGGGCTGGGCCAGCCCTGTTGGCAGATCCTCTGGTGCTGACCAACCAGGTGGCCTTTGGTAAGTGTGTATCCCAATGCTTGAAAGTTCCCCCACCCATTGTTCTCAGTGTAGTTTTTAACAGCCCATTGTACCGTTTGATTTTCCCAGAGGCTGGTGCATGGTAGGGGATGTGATATACCCACTCAATGCCATGCTGTTTCGCCCAAATGTCCATAAGGTTATTTCGGAAATGAGTCCCTTTGTCTGACTCAGTTCTCTCTGAGGTGCTCTGTCACCACACAATCTGTTTCTCAAGGCCCAGGATAGTGTTCCGGACAGTTTCCAGCCATCCGGTGGTTGCTTCCACCATGGTAAGCACATGGCGCTTGCCTTGGCGGGTTGGTGGGAGTGTGATATAATCAATCTGCCAGCCCTCCCCATATTTATACTTCAGCCATCGTCCTCCATTTCAAAGAGGCTTTAACCGTTTGGCTTGTTTAATTGCAGCACATGTTTCACACTCATGAATAACCTGGGCAATAGTGTCCATTGTTAAGTCCACCCCTCAATCACGGGCCCATCTATATGTTGCATCTCTGCCCTGATGACCTGAAGTGTCATGGGCCCACCGGGCCAAAAATAATTCACCTTTATGTTGCCAATCTAAGTCCATCTGAGCCACTTCAATCTTAGCAGCTTTATCCACTTATTGGTTGTTCTGGTGTTCCCCAGTGGCCCGTCTCTTGGGTACATGCGCGTCTGTGTGGCGTACCTTCACCACCAGGTTCTGCACCCTGGCAGTGATATCTTGCCACAGTGCAACAGCCCAGATGGGTTTACCTCTGCGTTGCCAGTTGCTCTGCTTCCGTTGCTGCAACCACCCCCACAGGGCATTTGCCACCATCCATGAGTCAGTATAGAGATAAAGTACTGGGCACTTTTCTCGTTCAGCAATGTCTAGGGCCAGCTGGATGGCTTTCACCTTGGCAAACTGACTCGATTCACCCTCTCCTTCAGCAGTTTCTGCAACGTGTCATTGAGGACTCCATACGGCTGCCTTCCATCTCCGATGCTTTCCCACAATATGGCAGGACCCATCAGTAAACAAGGCATACTGCTTTTCACTTTCTGACAGTTTATAATATGGTGGGGCCTCTTCAGCACGCATCACCTCCTCCTCTAGTGACATTCCAGAATCTTTGCCCTCTGGTCAGTCCATGATGACTTCTAGAATGCCTGGATGACTGGGATTTCCTATTCGAGCTTGTTGTGTAATTAGTGCAGCCCATTTACTCCCTGTAGCATCGGTTGCATGATGTGTAGAGGACGCCCTGCCTTTGAACATCCAGCCCAGAACGGGCAACCGGGGTGCCAGGAGGAGCTGTGCTTCAGTGCCAGTCGCCTCCGGAGCAGCTCGAACCCATTCACAGGCTGCCAGTATCTCTTTCTCAGTTGGGGTATAGCTGGCCTCAGATCCTTCGTATCCCTGACTCCAAAAGCTGAGAGGCAGACCTCGAGTCTCCCCTGGAGCTTTCTGCCAGAGGCTCCAGGTAGGACCATTCTCCCCGGCTGCGGTGTACAGTACATTTTTTACATCTGGCCCAGTCCGGACTGGTCCAAGGGCTACTGCATGAACTATCTCACGTTTAATTTGCTCAAAGGCTTGTTGTTGCTCAGGGCCCCATTTAAAATCATTCTTCCGGGTCACATGATAGAGAGGGCTTACAATCGAACTGTAATTTGGGATGTGCATTCTCCAGAACCCCACAACACCCAAGAAAGCTTGTGTTTCTTTCTTATTAGTTGGTGGAGACATTGCTGTTATTTTGTTGATCACATCTGTGGGGATCTGGCGACGTCCATCTTGCCATTTTATTTCCAAAAATTGAATCTCCTGTACAGGTCCCTTGCCCTTATTCCGTTTCATGGCGAAACCGGCTTTCAGCAGGATTTGGATTATTTTCCTCCCTTTCTCAAAGACTTCTTCCGCTGTATCACCCCACACAATAATGTCATCAATGTATTGCAGGTGTTCTGGAGCTTGCCCTTGTTACAGTGCAATCTGGATCAGTCCATGGCAAATGGTAGGGCTGTGTTTCCACCCCTGGGGCAGTCGGTTCCAAGTGTACTGGACGCCCCTCCAAGTAAAAGCAAACTGTGGCCTGCATTCTGCTGCCAAAGGAATTGAGAAGAATGCGTTGGCAATATCAATCATGGCATACCACTTGGCTGCCTTTGACTCCAGTTCATACTGAAGTTCTAGCATGTCCAGTAGGGCAGCACTCAATGGTGGTGTGACTTCATTCAGGCCACAATAGTCTGCTGTTAGTTTCCACTCTCCATTAGACTTTTGCACTGGCCATATGGGGCTATTAAAGGGTGAGCGGGTCCTGCTGATCACAACCTGACTCTCCAGTTTACGTATCATCTTATGGATGGGAATCAGGGAGTCTCGGTGTGATATTGCCGCCGGTGCACTGTTGTGGTCACGATTAGCAGTTGTTGTTCTTCGGCCTTCAGCAACCCCACAACAGAAGGATCCTCTGAGAGACCAGGCAAGGTGGACAGCTGCTCAATTTACTCAGTCTCCAAAGCAGCAATACCAAAAGCCCATTGGTACCCTTTTGGGTCTTTGAAGTACCCTCTCCTGAGGTAATCTATGCCGAGGATGCATGGAGCCTCTGGACCAGTCACAATGGGGTGCTTTTGCCATTTCCTCCCAGTCAGGCTGATCTCAGCCTCCAGTACAGTCAACTCTTGGGATCCTCCTGTCACTCCAGAAATAGAAATGGGTTCCACCCCTTGACAGCTTGATGGCATCAGGGTACACTGTGCACCGGTATCTACTAGAGCTTTACACTTCTGTGGGACTGATGTGTCAGGCCATCTGATCCACACAGTCCAGTAAATCTAATTGTCCCCTACCTCCACCTGGCTGGAGGCAGGGCCCCTCTAACAGTCATCACAACGTTGGACACTTAAGTCGTGTTGAAAGGGATTATTCTTCGTTATCACAGGAGCTGGAGTAAAATGAGCTCTTCCGCTCCATCTGGGAACCTGGTCACCAGAGACTGAAGCCGCAGCTCTCATGGGATGATTAGTCTTGACCCTTGTTCCTATTTTCAATTCACGCACCCGTTCCTCCAAAACTGAAGTAGGTTTTCCATCCCACTTTGTCATGTCTTCTGTGTGATCCTGCAGGTAAGACCATAGGGTGGCCCATGGCATATACCTTCTGTATCTTCTCTCTCGAAAAATAGGACGCCTTTTTTTAATAGCTGAGACGTGTGTTGGTACATATGAGGAGGTGGATAAATCAGATAGATCGTCCCTCAATTGTTTGAACTCCTGGGACAGCTTTTCCACAGCTGAGATTATGGAAGGGGTGAGATTGTCTTTGAAATCTTGGAGTTTATGAATCATTTCATCCACTGTTAGTGGTACTATGTCATTCCAGGTTACTGTTGCCAATGAATGGGCATATGATGATGGTGCATTCTGTGTAAGTTTTTGCCACATGGGTAGTGTACATTGTGATAGATCATCTCTATGATGGCTGATTCCCTCAGAGACTGGATGCCTTTGTCTAAAGTAGTCCACTTGGCCAAACGACTCATGACATCGTCCTTGTATGGAAACCTTTCTTTCACAGCTGCCAAGAGCCGCCTCCAAAGACTGAGGGACTTTTTCTCTCTTGCAATTGCTGTGTCAGTTCCCCCTTCTCTAGCAAGTGATCCCAGCTGCTTGGCTTCCGTACCTCCTAGTTCGTGACCATCAGCCCCATTGTCCCAGCATCGTAGCAACCAGATGATGATGTGCTCCCCTGGTTGACAGGTAAAATCTTTTCACATATTCCGTAGCTCGGTTGAGGTCCGAGGTCGAGAAGTCACCTCTTCTTCTTCTTCGTCATGTGATGATGACTCCTGATCAGATGGTGGCCCGGGTGGTGAATACATTGTTTCTTCATCTTGCTTCACCCTTCTTGCCTCTTTTTTGCTTTTTCTCTTGCATACAGGGGCAACCGATATTGGTACGAGTTGGTCCTCTGGTTTAGCTGCAGTCATTATCACTGTGGTTTGGGTAGCAACAGTAATTGTCGCTGGGGGTGGTGTAGCTGCTGTGCTTGGAGCTGGGGTAGCTTCGCTGTCTGTTGCACTCTGAGTTTGAGTAGCTGCTGTACTTGTCGCTGGGGTAGCTGCACTGTCTTTTGCAGTCGAAGTTTGAGTAGTGGCTGTACTTGTCGCTGGGGGTGGTGTAGCTGCTGTGCTTGGAGCTGGAGTAGCTGCGCTGTCTGTTGCTTTGCCCTCAGATCCAGAGCCTCTTTTTTCCTTTTGAAGGTGCTGGATAGTGTTGAACAAGGCCCGATAAGCATAGGCCAAGCCCCAGCACGTTGACATGATTTGTCCCTCTCTGGTATGACCAGGATGACAACACACCTCATTTAAGTGTTTTACTAATTCTTCTGGATTTTGCACTTGTTTGGTGGTGAAATTCCAAAGCACTGGAGGCGCCCACTGACCTAGATACTTGCCCATACTATCCCACACACCCTGCCACTCATGGCTGTCCAGCATCGGGGAAAATCTCTTGGTCCTTCTACACTGTCGTCTAACTCCAGACAAGACCCAAACCTGACTTTGCTTAACTCTTGAGATCAGACGTAATGGTTGTGAACAAAACACTCTCTGTATTCGTGCCAACATGGTGATCTCCATTGCGATCGGCAAACAGGTCTCAACAGTATTAAAAGGCCATTCAAAAACTTCAAAACTCTCAAACGATGCTGTAAACGGTCTGGGCTGGGAGGGTAAGAGAATGTCTCCTTCACAGGTTGAGCACCCGAGAAGGAGAAAAAAGATGTGTAATTGCTAGGCACTTGTATTATATACTTCCCAAAGTATAAAGGTGGTGACCACACTGGGAACATGAGCCAGACCAGTTTCATTATCAATGATTCTACTGTGTTACAAGTCATTACCATAAAGTACAATGAGACAATAACCTTAGCCCAGGGCCCCCATGTGATGAACACTAGCACAGCAAATACTGGCTCTAAGTAAGCTATGACATACTGAAACTGTGTGATCAAAATGTCCTGGGTTGAGCAGTAGCAGTCAGTTTTTCTCCTTCTTAGTAGCTGTTGCAGCACTGTGTTTTTGACTTTCAGCCTGGGAACAAAGCTGATAACAGTGATGTTTAGAATGACCAAGGACTTTGTGAGTCTCATGCTCTGCCAGGGAGGAGGAGAAGCTGGGAGGAAGCAGGGACAGGACACCTGACCCAAACTAGCCAAAGAAGTATTCCATACCACAGCACGTCATGCCCAGGATGTAGAACTGGGGGCCCAGAAGGGCTGGATCATGGCAGGGTGGGGGCGAGGTACCGGTCGGTGAGTGGTTGTATTCTTTTGCTTGTTATTTCCTTTATCATTATTATTATTGGTGGTAGCAGTAGTGATTTGTGTTATACCTTAGTTACTGGACTGTTCTTATCTCAACCAGTGGGAGCTGCCTTCTTTTGATTCTCCTCCCCGTCCCTCCAGAAGAGGCGGGAAGAAGGGGGGGGGGGGGGGGAAGTGGACTTCGTGGTTCTGATTTACAGCCTGGGCTTAAACCCCGACATCAAAACCAACAACTTTGAGAGCCAATAAATCAGCATTTTTACGAGTGACTATTAATCCAAAACACTGAATGCTTATCACAAATACGATTAGACACACTCCGGTCAGATCTGTCGTTATCTCCACCCTTTGTGCCCCACGTTGGGCACCAGAAAATAGCTGTCATGGTTTATGGCAGTCGACAAGTCAGCTACGCAGTTTCTACTCCCACCCTCCTGCCTCCCGGAGGGATGGGGAGGAGAATCAAAAGAATGTAATTCCCATGGGTTGAGATAAAAACAGTCCAGTAACTAAGGTATAACACAAACCACTACTGCTACCACCAATAGTAATAATGATAAAGGAAATAACAAGGGAAGAGAATACGATACCACCTGCTGAAACGAGCCCGACTGAGCAGAGAGTGCCCTTCTGGGTAACTCCCAGTTACATCCTGGGCTGTGGTATGGAATACCTCTTTGGCTAGTTTGGGTCAGGTGCCCTATCTCTGCTTCCTCCCGGCTTCCCCTCCTCCCTAGCAGAGCATGAGACTCACAAAGTCCTTGGTCAGGCTAAACATTTGAGCACTAACTAAAAGCATCAGTGTTCCCAGGCTGAAAGTCAAACCCACAGCACTGCACCAGCTACTAAGAAGGAGAAAAAATGACTACTACTGCTGAACCCAGGACAGTCATAATACTGTATACCAGCAATTTCTAATAGAAGTGATATTTGAAACAAATGTTTCCTTTTTGGATCCAGTCTTTAAAAAATGAAGATGTAATTGTCACATGATTTATAGTGGTAGTCCTGGGTTCCACTGTGCTAACAACCAGAAAATTACTTGTGTGAAGAAAATTTCTAATGTGGGGTAAAGAAACAATGTGAACACTCTGGACATCGAAAAGCATGATGGAGTCATCTACAGGTACCCGTAGATCAACAGGATTGCCTTTTTGGGTTTTAAATTATGTTTAAGACAAAGTGTATCTACTTTTTTCTTCTCCTTGTCTTTCAGCATGTGACCTGCATGTATTGTTTTATACAACTATGTTTAACCTTGTGCTGATAGCAGTGCTGGATCTGTTAAATGGCAGAAATTAGGGCTGAGGAATTCTGGATCTGGATATCAAGGGGTTAGAGATAACTTGGAATATATCCTTTTTTTTTTTTTACTTAATCCAAATGTTCCTGTTATGCTAATTTAAAAAGAAAAAATAAATAAATTCGTAATTCTTCTGATGCTAGTGTATTTTCTAGGAGCTGAGGTGACAAAGCGATACAAACTAGCACATCATCCCAACAGCTGAATAAGCTTTTTCAGTAGAAACCCTCTTAAAATTGATGATGAGCTACAGCATGCAGAATACAAAGGAAAAGAAGTATTTATAGTTTTTTCTCCTGACTTCTGACCCTTGAAATTAAAAGCACTTTCCCCACACCCTCAGTTGCTGTTAACCCTCAGGAAAAATGAGTGGCGTTTCTTGGCAGAAATTGGTCTTAACAACATTAAGATGATGCAGCTGTCTTCAAAAGATAATAATATACATAAAAGAGTCTGAAACATTAGCCCAAACTTAAGACATGCCCCCAGATTTTTTTTACTGTGTTTACATATGCTGCTGAAGTTACGCAGAAAATACATATTATATAGCTTTCTTTCCACTTCCTTTTTTTTTTTTTTTTTTTCTTTTACAGTGAAGAAATACAGTTGGAATGTTGTGGAAGGGTTTTCTGTTGACTGACAAGGTCCCAAAGTCATTTGCGACTTTATACTTCAAATGAGGCTTTTCAAAATATTGAAAAATTGGTTACAGCTGGCTGCACACCCTGACAGTTGAAAATAAAACTCCCATACCAGTCATAACTAGCAATTCAATTTAGCTTATGCACAGTGAGAACAACAAAACATAGTTTCTTTCCAAAGAGGCGACAGTGCAGTCAGAACTTCTACAGCTGCCTTTCATGCACTGATAATTAAAAAAAAATCAAAACAAAATCCCTAACTGGAAAATACATACTTCCTTTATAATTACCTATCTCAAAGCTGTAATTGAGCATTTCATTATAAAGATGCTCATCAATCTAGAACAATACTCCTGGGACAGCACACGCGTCCAGAGATGTAACGGTTATAGTAGAAACGCTACCAAAACTTTTGTGGGTTACGATTAGTTGCTCAAGCATTTCTTCTGTGAAAGATGAAACTCCCATTAGTGTATTACAGTGTTCCATGTAGAGCTTCAGGCTCATCTTCTAGGCTTCAGATATGTTGAGAAAATAGATACTTTGTCATCAGTATAAATAAGCGGAATGCATTCATTTGAAATTAAATGAGTAAGCTTTCCTGCATCTAGGCAGGATTTTAGGTAAAACAAATGATTGGGTAAAGGAAGCAAAAAGAGGAATTGTCAAGATTGTTATTTGGTTTTGGTTTTTTGGTTTTTTTTGAGTTTTTTTTTAATAATTTCTAAAATATAATTTTTTGCAGCTCCCTCTAAAATTTTCTGTTGAGATTTTATGTCTGTAGGACAGTGCTAACACTCTAGCAGGAATGTTTGAGTCCTGAGTAACCACTGCCATTTACAGCCCTCTTTCATAGCATAATGTGCACAGCTGTGGGGTTTCCTCAGAAGACTATCAGCCACAACATTGTGGCTGTTGAGACAATAATTCAAGTGGAATTTGAATTTGAGAGGGTACCTCTGTCATGTGGGTGTCATCTTTCTGGAGAGAGCCCAGTAACTTCTATCTGTCTGTGTTTGGAACCCCTGTAGTGGTAACATGAAAGCCAGTGGTGCTAATACAGTAAATTCCATAAAATTATACAGAACATTTCCTCCAAGTATTATAAATAATATAATTTCATGTTGTAGTGAGAGAACTGATGTAAGATAAGTCTTTGAAAGTTTTGAAACATTTTAATGGCCACAGCCTGTCTATCCATCCAGCCTGTCTAGATCCCTCTGCAGAGGCTTTCTATCCTCCAGCAGATCAACAAGTCCAGCCAACTTGGTGTTTTCTGCAAATCTGCTGAGGGTAGATCTACTCAATCCCCTCATCCAGACAATCCATAAAGATACTAAACAAGACTGGCCCCAAAGCAAAGCTCTGAGGAACACCAACTAGATGTGACACCATTTACCTCCAGTCTTTGGGGGTGGCCAGCTTTTTACCCAGTGAAAAATACACCTATCCAGGCCATGAGCAGCCAGCTTCTCCAGGAGAATGCTGTGCGAAACAGTGCTGAATACTTTACTAAGGTCCCATCAGACAACGTCCACAGCCCTTCCCTCTTCAACCTGGTGTTGAAAGCAGCAGGCCTGGTGCCATGTAAACAGACCTGTGGTTAACCACCCCCAGAATTCTGATGGATACACCAGTCCTGGGGACAGGAATTAACAACACGGGTGTTTTGCACCCATGAATACAAAAAGTTAGCCATGGGTATCGTGACAGCATAGGGTATTTTGTACTTTGTTAAATGGTAGAAAGCACCAGAATAGAAGTCTAAAATGTTTTCTGATAGCCACCTACATGAACTCTGAATATTTCATTAGTTCTATCTAAATAGAAGGAAGTGTGTAGTTGAAGATTGGGCTCTTTCTTGAGTTTGAATGTCATAGCAGTATGTTTACAAACTTCTGCTTTTCAGCTAGAAATGAAAAAGGAGGAAGCAAAGGGAAAAGGGAAATTCCTGGAACTCTCTGTGTATGAGACATGTCTGAAAGGCATGCAGATTTTCTGTTCTCCCTTTTGATACAAATTTGAACTTTGCCAATCTGTCCTTTTTGTAATTGCGTGTGTCTGCACATGTATATGTTCTTAAACCTTCTTGCTGTCTAGGTATTGTGCTTTTTTGGTCATTAAATGCATTACATTGTCATATATTTGTATATTTTTATTCCTCCTGATTTTCAGATTATCAAAGTCTATGAAACTCTGAATGACAGACAGCTCTAATCTAAAACATCATCTTTTGTGTTTTCTTAGCTGTGTATTTTTTATAAAATGTGACAGACGTAATTAGGATAATGACCTCCTGTTTGTGTCCTGTTGTCAGTGCAATTTCTTTCTTATGCTTTTTACTTTTTGTTTAGAAGACTTACTATCAATGGTGCTTGCAGTTTGGTTATTTCACCAATTTAATCTTTTGTAATATTTTTTTTCTTTGATTTATCTTGCAAATTTAAGAAGGAAGATTAAAGAGATTGCCTGTTTCAGAAACTGTGTCATGTTCATAACTAGTGAGAGAGGTGATTGAATATGTATGTAAGCCAACAGTATTTATGAAGTTCTTTAGCATAGTGAAACTACTTCAGTAGAGAGGAAGACAATTGTTGCTAAATATGGCACCACCTCTATAATATTGTTGTGGACATGCGTGCCCTGTGACAATTTGCTACTTGTATCTATGTTACAACAAGATTTCCATAGGTGCATACAGTACAGCTTCAGATATATTCTTTCTCATACTGGAAAGAGCTGAAAAATAGCTGAAAATATGTAGCACATGAAAAGAGTTGAAAAAAATGTAGCACATATTCTCACTTTGGCACCAAGAACTGACCAAATGAAGTCAAAAGAAATGAGCAAAAGAAGCTGAAGATTACACAATGTCAATATGCAGTTGATAGTTATGTTAGAAATTAGCCATGTTTGATCAGGCTTTAAGCAACCTCATCTGATGGAAGGCATCCCTGCCCATGGCACGGGGGCTTGGAACCTGATGGTCTTTAATGTCTCTTCCAGCCAAAATCAGTCTATGATTGTATGATTCTCTGAAGTTATTGCCTTGTTGCTGAGGCTAGCATGTTTGGAAGAGAGTAAAGATACAGTTTTTCTTTAATATCAGCCCCAAAAGACAAGTGCTTGGGAAGCTATTGCAGTACTTGGATTTGGAAAGTACTTGCTGAAATGTTTTCTGAGAAGGACATAAAACCAGTGGAAACTATGTGGAATGTACCTAATGCATTTTACTGTGTTCTAGCAGTCTGTAACAGAGTTGTAAGAGCTGAACTGCAGGTCTAACAGAGATTTCTTTTTATTATCACATTCTTGTAGCTAAGATATTTGAGTGCCAAGTTGCCTGGACAGAACAACTTGAATGAAAGCTGTGGGTGTAGAAGCTACATCATTTCAAAGCACAGGGGAAATCTTAACCTCTAAAATGAGAAATGGCTGCATGTGTACTGATTAATGCTTTGCACAATCTCCGATTGTTAGATTGTTAAAACAGTAATAGGTTTTAAAATTGAAATATCTTCGTGTTCTCAGTTTGCTTCCACCAAATCAAATTCAAGAGGTCTGTGGGTATATAACCTTTCTGCTTTCTCACTTGCCTTTTGAATGGGGTTGAGGTGTAGATTCTGTGAAGCACCTGAAGTGCCACTTGAAGTGGCCATTCTAAGCCACTCATTTGTACTAATTACAGATAAAGCTATAGTTTTTAATTTGGTCTGCAAAGAAAAACAGATTTTGGACCATGCTGCCAGTCCTGCTGATTATATGATGCTTTTATTTGGTATCAGCCTGACTTTTAACATCATGACATTATGACATTTAACGTTATTGTTGGTAACATTTGGGACCTCACTTGGAGGAGAACCATGAGGATGACTGGAGCACCTCCTGTGTAAAAACAGGCTGAGAAAGTTGGGGCTGTTCAGCCTGGAGAAGAGAAGGCTGCATGGAGACCTCCTAGCAGCCTTCCAGTATCTGAAAGGGGCCTATAAGGATGCTGGGAGGGGACTCTTCATCAGGGACTGTAGTGATAGGACAAGGGATAATGAGTTCAAACTTAAACAGGGGAAGTTTAGATTGGATATAGGGAGGAAGTTCTTTACTGTAAGGGTGGTGAGGCACTGAAGTCAGTTGTTCAGGGAAGTTGTGAATGCTCCATCCCTGGCACTGTTCAAGGCCAGGTTGGACAGAGCCTTGGGTGGCATGGTTTAGTGGTGAGGCTTCCCTGCTCATGGCAGAGGGTTTGGAACTTGATAATCTCAAGGTCCTTTCCAATCCTGACTATTCTATGATTCTGTGATTCTATGATTCTGTGATTCTATGATTACGACTTTCTAACATTACAGTATCTAGATGAGTTCTAAGTGGTACTTTCCTTAATAAGGAAACTTCCAGCAACAGAATATATGAAGGCTTCTGTTGACTTTTCACTCTTTTCTGAGTTCATAACATTACTTTTGCTTTCTCCTTGAGTGTAATAAAAAATACTGTGTGGTACAAAGGTATTTTGTAGTTCTCATCTTCTTTCTAAAAGAGGAAATGTGGACAACTCTGTGCTGTTATGCCTATTCTATGTATGGGAAATGCATAGTGCTTTTATTGCTTCAGGAAGTTTTTGTACTTTATTGTCAAATAATTTTATAATGGCAATATTTCTGAAAAATAACCATTTCAACTCTCCATCTCTTCCTCTAATATGATTGTATTGCCATCAGCAATGTTATAATAAAGTGCATTCAGTCTAAACTAGCTACAGCTGGATTACTGTCCCGTGTGTACTACAGATTCACTGTCTCAGTCAGTCATGCTTCAATCTGATTAGGCAACAAGTATATTGGATAGTATTGAAACAAAGCCATAAAGTGAAAAGGAAAAAAGAAAAGCAAAAAAGGAAGAAATTGCAGATTAATATAATAGCAAAAAGATGCCATGCAATGTTGAAACCAGATTTGACCTTTTAGTTCCAGACTTGCAAATACATTTCTAGCTTTATTTTATACCCAGTATGTGCCTGATCCCAAAGGCGAGGCCCAGCCTGAATGTTTCTCAATTTCTACGCTGAAAAGACAAAGAAGACATTAAATTCTTCTGGAACAGAGGTGGCTTTTTGGGTATAAGCAGTACTAGCAAGTCCATGTGATGTATCACAGTATGTTAGAGATTGGAAGGGACCTCAAAAGATCATCTAGTCCAATCCCCCTGCCAGAGCAGGAATACCTAGATAAGGGTACACAGGAATGTGTCCAGGCGGGTTTTGAATGTCTCCAGAGAAGGAGACTCCACAACCTCCCTGGGCAGCCTGTTCCAGTGTTCTGTCACCCTCACTGAGAAGTTTCTTCTCAAGTTTAAGTGGAACCTCTTGTGTTCCAGTTTGTACCCATTACCCCTTGTCCTATCATTGTTTGCCACTGAGAAGAGCCTGGCTCCATCCTCATGACACTCCCCCTTTATATATTTATATACACTAATAAGGTCCCCCCGCAGTCTCCTCTTCTCCAAACTATAGAGACCCAGCTCCCTCAGCCTTTCCTCATAAGGGAGATACTCCACTCCCTTAATCATCTTAGTTGCCCTGCGCTGGACTCTCTGCTGTCCTTGACCCCTCTCGCCAGATTTAATTCTAAGGAGGCCTTAGCCATCCTAGCTGCCTTCCTACGTCCTCTAGCAGCAGCCTTATATTCCTCCCAAGTGGCCAGCCCCTCCTTCCATGACCTGTAAACTCTCCTCTTCCACTTGAGCATACCCAGCAGTTCCTTATTTAGCCAGACCACTAAAGATCCTGATTCTGACAGTAACTATGGTACCCGAATTCAGCTACTCATTGTGCAGTCTGGCTGTTGTCCTTAGGAGTGGTGCTTTTCTTCAGGACTGCTGGGAGCATCTGTGGGAAGCTAGTTTTGGAGCCCCTTTTCCTGGGAGTGACTGACGGGTATGTGGTATATGGCCCAATGGCTGCATGAATATTTTGGTATGTGGCTCACATGCTCATAGGTGTACCCTATCCTAAAAGTTGGTAGCCACACAGTTCCAGAGTTGTGAAAGTAACACAGTAGACAGGAAAATAAGACTTTAACAAACTGTCTAGGGCAAATAGCTGAGTAAAATTGAATTTCTCTGTCTTGAGACCAAAGACAAAGGCAAAAATCAGTCTTCAAATACTTTCACATAAAAATAGTAATTGCATTGTTCTTAAACCAGACTTTGGAGGTAAATAATTCATAGACGCATAGAACCATGTAAGTGAAAAAAGATCCTTAAGATCATCAAGTCCAATTGTAAACCTAGCGCTGCCAAGTCCACCACTAAACCAGGTCCTTAAGCACCACATCTGTGCATCTTTTAAATACCTCCAGGGATAGTGACTCCACTGTTCCCTGAGCAGCTTGTTCAAATGCTTGAAAACCTTTTCAGTAAAGAAATTTTTCCTGATATCCAATTCGAACCTCCTGTGGTGCAACTTGCGGCTATTTCCTTTTGTCCTATGGCTTGTTACTTGGGAGACTGACACCCACCTCACTGCAACCTCCTTTCAGATAGTTACGGAGAGTGATAAGGTCTCCCCTGAGTGTCGTTTTCTCCAGGCTTAACAACCCCAGTACCCTTTCTTCATGAGAACTATGTTCTCTTGACCCTTCACTAGCTTCCTTACTCTTTGGACAGTGAAGGGCCCAAAACTGAATGAAGTATTTGAGGTGTGGCCTCACCAGTGCCAAGTGCAGGCCTGTTGATAAAATTTAGATTTGCTGGGTTTTAGGCTAGTGTTTACCTTTTCTAAATGCAGAAAAACAGATACTCTACAAACCTTATTATGGATTTCTCTTTTGTGGTTGGAGAAAGAGTATAATAACATGGAGTAGCCAAGGTATTTATTTTAGGTCCTTTCCTTTAGCGGCTGTTTTTTTTTCTTTCTTCATTCGTTCCTTCCTGCCTGCCTCACTGCCTTCCCTTCCCTGCCTCCCATATCTCCCTCCCTGACTCCTTGCCTGCCGCCTGCTTGCCCGCCCACTTTGGAATACCTGGACTATTTCACAGTAACTACAGCTAAGTGATTTACAGGGTTCTTGAGTGACAGGAGCCAAGACAGGGGTATTGGCAGAGTTTGTTTTTCAGGCAAGAAGTCAAGCTTAGTAGATGTTTCATTTATCTGCTTAGCCTGTTACCTGTGACTCTGTAACATGGTTTAAATTCTTCATATAGATTCTCAACTATGTATTGCTTTAATATGCATATAACACCATATATATTGGCAGATAACACCATATGCTTTTCTCCTCCAGCAAGACTATTTTCACCTTAGCAGTGCAGCCATTACCAGCACAATACTTTTTTCTCTATCAATTGTTTGGGAGGCACAAGTTTAAGAACTCAGAGTGCTCTAGTGGTTGGTTTTGCACCAAGATAAGTTCTAATAAACTGCAAAAGTGATTAACAGGGCAGGAGTTTTTAAGCGTTGTGATATGTAGCAACTTAAAAATTGGTACTTTAATTCATAATTGAGAATGTGAGTGAAGCTAAATAAAGATCAGACTAGGCAGATATTTCTGCATCTGGTTTAAGATTACATGTGAACATCAGTATTTCTGTAAGTAAAAAAAGATGAACTTTTTAACAACATTCTGCATGAGAAAAACAACTCTGTGATTTTTTTTAATGTACTTCACTGTCATTGAATTGATTTATTCACTAAATTAATTTAATTTGTCTATTTTTTATGTCTTCAGTTACTGAAAATCCATTTTCTGTTTTGCATGGTAACAGAAAAATCCTTGCTGAAAGTCCAAGAAATGAATGGCAAAGTAGAATCAGATTGAATGTATTAAGGTGTTTCATATAAGCAAATTCCACCAGTGACTGTAACTCAGTGGTGGTTTTATAGTGATGTAGTTCAAAGGCCTGCTTGAGATCAGAAATCTGCTGTTCCACCGTGGGTGTTCACTTGTGTTGGAATAACTGTAATAGAGAAACTCCGGAATGACAGAGGAGCATTAAAGTGTGTTGTTATCAGGGACTGATAGGACTAAGACTTGGAACCCTCCACGCGTGTCTTTTAAGTTTTCCTTAATCACGTGTTTGCATTTTGGCTTTTCTAAGAATAAAAATGGCATGAAGGATGGAAATTCTACAGCAGGTCAACTCTGCAAACTTATATCATGTTTAATCAATAAAAGTGCAAGCTAAATGTAAAACTTCTGTCAGTTTCCATCATTGCTTTGGAAAATACATTGAATTAATTTTAAAATACATTGTTTTACCCAGAGGTATTTTTGAATTGATATTGGTGAAACAACTTCTGAGAATTGATGTCATGCATTTTTTATTCCCTATTTTTCCTAGTAATGATTCAGCTGTCAGTCAGGTTTTGCAGCCAAAATGTGTCTAAGAAATCTGTTTGATTTTCTTCTTCAAGGCGAGATCTTGGTTGATACTCAAAGATGTGAAATATTGGCAATTGACTTGGTTCTAGTAATGTTTCAGATTTCTTTTTTCTATCTCTTAACTTGCATATGTATTAGAAATCTTGCATTAGAAGTCTGTGGCTAGGGAATGGGTGTAATTTAGGATTGTGGGTGTGATAAATGAAGTGTAGAAACAGAATGTCAACACAATCTTCTGTTTCAGTCTTCACCTGCCACTTTTTCTTGGTGAAACAATGTTGGTTTTTTTTTTAAATGTATGGTGTATCTAGTTGTTTTCCCTTAAGTCCTTGTGGCAGACCAGAGATGGCTATGAACTAAAATCCTATCTCTGAACAATTTAAAACTTTAGAAAAGTTGAACTAGAAATACTGTTTTTATAATAGCACAAATGAGCTCTCATATCTTCACATTTCTGTATTCCAAAACTTTGTAAGTTAATTTTTTTTTTCCATGTAGCTACCTGCATCTGCTATGACTTCTTTTTTTTGTCTGTATTCAAGTCTCTTATGAGTGCTATTCCCTGCTGTGCTAAATTTCTGCATTATCAACCATTTACATGCACAGGCAGACATCTAAATGCAAGCAGATAAATAAAATTGGTATTTTGTTATCTTTTTTTTTTTTTTTTAAGTTGGTTCTCAGATTTGCCTCTGAGTAAGATTTTCTATAACTTTAACCACTTTGGAGCAGTGGCCATCTCCTCCTGAGTGCTGTGTTAATGCCTAAAAGATTAATTTTGGCACTAAAGTAAACAGACTGAATAGAAGTAGTTCAGTGTTCAAATGTTTCATTCACCCAGTTTATCCTTTTCAAAATAATTGGTACATGTGCCCCTTCCCAGGTGCTGTCATCTTCCATGCCCCAGCTGTGAAGAATTCTTTTGTGTCTCTGCGTTGAACACGCTGGGGAGCTGGACATCTCCACTTTCACTGATCTTATATCTATTATATTATAATTATTAAATCTATTATGATCTATTATATCTAGTAGTGATAGATACCACTAATCAGGGAAAATCTATCATCTGACTTATGTATGTGCTAATGATATGTATCATGGAATAGAATAATTTAGGTTATAAAAGACCTTCAAGATATGTAACATAGTACAACCCTTTGGTTTTCACTTTTTTTCACAATCTGCTTGTCAGGGGAAGAAAACTGAAATATTTTTTGTATGAGAGATTATTCAGAGGTAGCTCTTTTCGAGATATTGTAAGAGTAATTCCTAATTATTTAATACAGCAGTTGCATAGTACTTAAAACCAGCTCTTACTAAATCTTCACAAAGAGAGGGTTTTTTTTTTTTTTTAGGTTTTTTTTTTTTTTTTTTTTTTTTTTATAACTTTATATCTGTTGTGATCAGTTTCCTCCCAAGGGGAAGCCCGTCTTTCTGCACTGGCTGTATGGAAATGGCATAACAGGGACTGCTACAAAAGTATCTTACTCTGGATTCATTCTGTGGTACAGATGTTGGCCCTTCGAGGAAGAGGCTAGTTTATCCTGGTGCTGCAAATGATGTGTTTTTTCACTGTTTCTGGTACCACACTCCAGATGTAACAAACCGTCATCAAGAGGAAATAGAAAAGGCAAGAAACTAGTCAATTTAAAAATGACTTTTTAGATTAACATTCTGAAGGTTGCTTTATTTGGAAGTTAATATTGGATGATAATTCCATTTGGTCCTTGTGCAGAATTGCATCTACATGTTAAGTTTTCACGAATAAGCCAGACAGAGCCCTACATATCAGATGGTTATCAGTCTCAAGGTTGGTACGCTAACAGGGTCATTGGTTGAAGTTTTTTGTAGGTAAAGCTGAGACAGACTTCTGATTGTCTCTTAGCTTTCTTTTCTATCGTGTTACCAGCCCACTGTCTGCATGCCTCCACTAGCGGTGTATCTTCAAGTCACCTGAATGGAAAAGGACCCAGTCGCTGTCTTTATTCAAGTACTTCTGTTTACTTGACCTAAAATACTAGGAGATGGCTACGAAGCCATAAGCAGGTGAAGAGAGAAAACAACAGGCAAGGGGTCTCCTGGAAACCTTAGTATGCTTAATTAGGTTAGCTAAAGCCATGACACTCAGAAGCGGGAAAAAAAAAGGAAGTACTGAGAGCTTTGGTTTTTATGATCTGAGTGATAATGAGTATCACCTTCAAAGCAGAGAATAAGTGTGGTATTGCTAAGTGCTTGTGTATGCATTAGAGTGAGAGAATGGAATGGGGTTTTTAATAAAAAAAAAAGCTCATTTTTCTTTACCATTTCTTTGGTGGGCTTTGTGATCCATCCCTTCATTTGCAGGCAGTTTGTAGAGGATAAATGCATGTTGATGCATCAGGATCATGCGATTTTTTAAAATTCACCTTTTTTCCCATGTAGATAATAATACTTTTTCTGTTAGATGCCACATTTAATATTTTTGTGGGAGTGTTTGGAAGGTGTGAAAATAATCTCAAGTGCCCCCTTAAAAAGAGTTGTGTAAAACAAGCACCTTCATGGTCACCTTTTTTTTTTCCCCCTTCTCTGCTCCCCTTATTAATTATCAGTGTTGTTTGCTCTCCACTTTCTCCCCTTCTAAAGGTAGCAGTTTATGGTTCAAACGCAAATCTTACCCATCACATTTCTGCCATGTGTATGTTTGCCACTAAAAGATAAAATTCTGTCCACAAGTGAGCCTTTGGAAATAGTTCAGGGCTCCTTTATAACTCCTATAGTTTAGAAGAAGCAAAATCAAAATCATCTCCTCCTTGAAAATACATTTTATACATCTCCATCTTGGTAATAGCATTGGAATAATTATGTAGCAGTTGGCTCTGATACCCTCATACAGACAAATTGAGTCCAACGGGACTGATTTCTCGTACACTTTGCTGTCATTTGAAATGCTGACATGAAGATGGTAGTGATGAAAGTGGGGAGCTGATACCTTCAGCACTTTGCCTGTGAAGATTTCTTAGGTTTGTATTTTTTGATGACAGTAGCTGATTCGGAAGATAGTTTTACAAAAGCGAATCATAGCAGCTATAGATTTTTACCAGCTGCTCTTGTCTTTTCTTCATTAAGTAGATTCTTGGAGCATTGCACTGTACTGTAAAATGGGCTCTTTATACCACCCGCCAATCTAAGATCTATCTAGTAGAATGGTAATTAGTGTATTTTTTAATCTGCCCTTTTGGTTTTTATCTTCACTGCATGGAAAACACTCTTGTGGTAATGAAAAAGATAGTATCAAAGTGTTTTATATGTTGCAGACCATTAGAAAAGTAAAATTACATTTCAATGTTATTTTAGTTACAACATCAGGCTATTCGGGCATATCTCCAGTATTTCCTGTGAGAGGCAAAAACATTTTTATATTATTTAATTTCTGTTACTTTTCAGGTATGTTAAATTTGGACAATGCGTGCAATATGATAGCAGTTGATGTCTAGCTCTAAGAACACCTTAAAAGGCAAATTTTGTTGTGTTATTCTTACCAGATGCTAGAGCATCAATTCCCAGTTGACTTCTTATTCTGGAAATTGCATCCACTTTGATTCCCTTCTTGCAACATGAGTAGTCTAGTGATGTAATGAACTTCATTAACAATGCGAGTTCCTGTGATTTGGAAGGTGCTGTTGATTACAAAAAAAGATCCAGGGTGTGACAGATGCTTGATTATTGTAGAAAAGGAGTACTGTGAAATGTATTGAAAAAGTGCTATGATATACTGTACCCTGAATCTTTTGGTATATGCCACTAGCCTGAAATAAATTCTGTTTTCTTTCCCCTTACCCTTTTGTCTTTTAAAATTATTTTGCCTTAATTGTGAATACATAGAGAAAAACAAAGAAACAAACAAAACAACAGAAAATCTCTGCCGCCTTCTTGCTAACTCTGTTTTTCTCTTTTTCTTATCTGTTCCACAGGCTCTGAAAATCATCTGAAATTTCAGACTGGACAGACTTGCAGTGGCTTTTAAGCCAGTGAGAACAAGGCTGCCAAAGCATGCTGGTGCCAAGCTGTCGGATGATGCACGTAGTCAGGCCAGTGGTGGTGCTCCTGTGCTTGCTACTCTATGCTGACGCAGAAAGTAAGCTTATTATTCATTTGTGCTTGGGTACTGGACATGAAGAACAGTTTCGTTTTCAGCTGCTGGTTACTAAGGGTCTCAAAATGATTCTCCTTTTGAGTCATTCTTAAAACACTGTGAGGTCCTATCTAAATCATGGCTAATATTTGAAAAGCATTATTTATGGAACTCCTTTACTATTTTTTCTTAATGTTCCTTTTCTTAATGGTTCCTACTCAGATAGTAGAGAACATTACCACAAAATTATGTAGTCAAAAGAAAGACCAACCTTGATTACCAGACATTGGTCAAATCCCTTAAAGACATCTGTCATTCTTTGAATATTTCTTTCTTAAATCTGGTGTAAAAAAAAAAAAAAAAAAAAAAAGGACACCACCCCCAATTAATATCCAGTCTAATTAAAATTCCATACCCTTTGCAACTGCTACAACAGCTGTTCTAATGTATTGTTTCCGACAGCTGTCGCAGAGTACAGTATCCAAACAAACCAGGCAGAACTGACAACTTACTGAAATGCCTAAATGTGTGACAACTGAGTGAGGAAAGGCACCTATGTTTACTTGTACTGAAGGGAAACTTGGGTTCTAGTCAATTAGTTTACCTATTAATGGGAAGATAATATCTTCTTTTTGATTAGGAAATCATTAGGCCTGCCTTGTTTACATGTGTTCCTTTTCCCAGCTGTCCTGTGGCTTCTTGCAGAAGTAATGTTCAAAAGAGGAAAGTCATTTACTTTCTACCTGTTGACTTGAAGTTTATTACAAGCCGGCTTCTGCTATAAGCTCTTAACATTCACTTGACTGAGGGATATTTTCCTATTGAATCCTCTGTGCAGGTGCATCACCAATCAATAATTTTGTTCCAGCTCTGACTTTTATAGAAGACTTTTGTGTTTTTTCACACATTTGTGCAGAATGAAGGAACAGTTGAATTAAGTAGGAATGTACAAGAATAAAAACAGTGTCAATAAGGTTGAATAAATCAGTTCTCCGTAAATGCATATTGAAGAATTCCTTATTGAAGAATTCCACATACCACCTGCACTCCGGGTATACTAAATTACAGTGATAAAAGACATACCAAATTCTTCCACTTCCATGTGTAGTAAGACTTTGTTCTTTTCACTGTAGCTCTAAGAAAGAGAAGTAAATAGAAAAGAAAAAAAAAAAAAAAAAGACAAAACCTACATGTTTGTTGAGTACCAACAGCTGAGATTCTCTGGCCCCTTTCCAGATAGATAATGACCAGCTGGGATGATTGTGTCTAAGGTGAAGCCAAGGACATTTTAACACTTTAGCCAGCAAATAATTGATTGGGAAGTGGGCCCACATGTTGGATGTTTCTGCAGTTGTAGTATTCCACGTGTTTTAAGAGTAAATACTATGTTTAGGAAACAGATTTTTAGACTCTGGTACACCTTTTCTGATTCGGATAATGGAATGTCCAACGTCCTGTGGGTGAGTAGGGAATGATTTTTTGGTTTTGGTAACCTCAGTCAGGTATCAATTTGTAAAAAAGATGGTCAAACCTCAGAATCCTCATAAGAGAAAGTTAAAATATCTGTAATCGTGTAACATTAAACAGAAAGTCTCCTCTTTCATAATTCCTCTCTGTGGGGAATGAGGGTAGTTTTTTTGAAGGTTAGAATGTAGATGATTACTTCAAAATTGGCTGGTGTCCCAGTACTGTTTTTAAACTGCTGTAGTCAACTTATGGCTCTTTTTTTATTTCAAATAACATGAAACAAACCAGAAATCAGCTATTAGCTGTTGCTGGCTAGGGCTAGGCGGACTCTGTAGTGTTTCCAAAATCTGTGGAGTGTCACATGCAGAATAAAGTTTGTAAGATGCACAAAGGTCATCTTTTTGTGGGGGTTACACTCAGTGGAACCAACCTGGACAGTAAGGTGCAATCTTAAAAGAAACTAAGAAAAAGTAAAGAAAAATATGTTAATAGTGGATAAGTAGTGTTTTCACATTACTTACTGGGTTCTTTATGATCATATTCTTCACAGGACTAGTAAGCTCCAGGACTAGTAGACTCAAGTCACCTCACTGGAGAGCAATGAAAAGTCTCTTCACAATAACAGATTAATTACTTTTATTTCCTGTTTCTTTTAGACACTGATTTATACCATACTGTCAAGTGATTGTTGATAGTTTTGTGTGGTTATATTAATAGTTAATATATCAGGAGTGCTGTTAATATAAGTTGGAAACACTGCCCTTTCAATACCACTAGTCATCTCTCCCAAATGCACAAATCAGCTGAGTTTTGTGCTGTTCCTACTCTCATAAACTAATCCTTTAGGATTTTGTGTATTTGTCTTTGTAGTTCTTAAGTATTACTATGCACAGTTACAAGAACAGAGGGTAGCCAAACAGAGATATGTTAGATTATCTTCTTGGTGGGATTTATAATGTTGCAGTATAGCATATGGTTATTACTTAGTATCTATTGCATCTTGTTGTTATTAGCCAATAAGATAAAGAAAATGACACTTTAAAAATACTTATAAAAATATAAGAAGATTAAAAAAAATTGGAAAAATTCAGTTAAGAAAAACTAGAGAAGTACTGCTAGAATTTTTGAACTCAGGTATAATGGAATAATAATTTTATTAACTATTTTTTTGTTTAAAAGAAATAAAATGCCTTCAGACAAACTCATTTCTTCTATGTACTAGCCAAGATTTTAGATCAGAGTCTCTATTAAGACATTCCAGAATAGAGAATAAAACGCTAAGAAGTGATAGACTAGGTGTCACTGGTTTTACCGTTTCTGTATTTTCTTAAGGAGAGAGCTGAACTAGACAGAAGTGCAGTTTTTCACATGATCATTTTAAAATACTATAGACTTCTTTAGAATTTTGAAAGCTCCATTTTTGTTGGTCTTTACCATTGTTGTGCTGTAAAGAGCTTTTGCCATGTGGGTAATAGTGCTGTGAAATGCAGGAAGGGAGTGAACTCTTACATGTACCCGCTGAATATGAAACTATTGCTTTAAATAGTCAGACTTTTATCTAATCTGGCTAGCTCTTATTTTATGAGAAAAGGCTTGACGTTACCTTTGTTTTCTGCTTATTATTAATAAAAGGTGTGACTGAGAAATTGTATGAATTTCCACAATTTTGTATAAACTAACATAATCCTTTCTTACAAGATGAACTTTACAATTGAAACTGATTTTTCAGCTTCATACACCCTTTCCTGCATTCCTCTTCTTTCCAAGGATTTCTAGAAAGAACTGGATTTAATAGGGGAGAGAAAAATCTAATGCAAGTTTTTGTTCACTTACACTGCCTTGGTTTTATTTTCAGCTAAATGTTTGTGGTACACCTAGCTTATGATAGCTAGATGTCAATGCAGTGTCTCCTGTATTGTAGTCAGATTTGATGCTATCATTCCTTTTGCAATATAGTGCTGAAAAATTTAACTGTATTTCTCTATCTCTTAAGCTATGAGATTAAAGAGAGATTTTGATTGTACAACCAGCTAAAATGCACAGGGTTTAAAGTTGCATAAACACTTGTATATACAAAAGGTACACATTACACTGTATGAACTGTGTGCCGTATATGTATTTATATGGCTCCACATAATATTGCATTAATGCTGTGAGTAAATAAATTTTTTTTTTGCTTTACCAATCTAAAAGAGGATCTCTTTGCGAGTCACAATAGTGTTTTACTCTTGTTTTGAAGATATGGTAAATTTCCAAAGACATAGTTATTTTATGGGGTCAGAAATCACACAGGATAAGCGAACCTTCTGAGTGCAGAGACACAGAAAGATGTGTCTTCTTGCATGGTTAGCTTTTCTCCTGGAATTCTTGAGGACTTCAAGAGAAGTTCCTGCTGTGCTGGAGTTGGTCTGCCATCCATTCTTGCAGAACTTGTATAGCTCTTTGTCAAAGGGTCTCAGACCCTACTGTTGTCCAGGGTTCTTATCGAACTACTTCTCACAAGCAGTTGCCAGGACTGTTACTTCCTTTAGTGTGGAGAGGACAAAGAAGGTGAGACAAAGGGGACAAAAGTTTTGTCCTTCCCCCCCCCCCTTTTTTTTTTTCTCTGTAACTATGGAAAGACTATGCTTTCCTTTTTTTTTTTTTTTTTTTTTTAATTTTTTTTTTGTTTTATCATTTTTTGTTGCTAGCACAAAGGTACCACTGAAGAGAAGATATATTCTGACATTGCCACTGCTTTGTATTCTTTCCAGAGTAATTGCAAATGGGTAAGGAATTCATACTTTTCAGTCTCACTGTGAAATCCCTATGAATGGGATCCAAGCAGCAAACCCACTTCATGTATTTGAAGACGTTCCCAATGGTAGTCCTTAGTACTTCTTTTCTGTTTGCATACTACCTTCACAGCTGAGGGAGGTAATAAGACATCTTTGTTTTTCCCCATGATGGTGAAAGACCCCAAACTGAAATGTGATAAACTCTCCCATGGCCACCTCTCAAAAGGGATACAGGATTCAAACAACAAAAAAATCATTCCCTGGTGGAATGGATGAGTTCATCATGCCCGTTATGTGTGTGACCAAGATTTCATTCCTGCTGTTAGTCATGAAAGTAAGCTTATGCTTGGTGGAGCAAAGTAAACAAAATTGAAAGGTGGCAAAATTACCTTTGCTCTTTTCTCTTTTACTGTTAGTAAAACGAAGTGTTACTTTTAAGTGTAAGAAGTGGAAAAATCTCAGTGAATATGATTTTTTTTCTTTTACTTGCCTCAATTTATGTTTGGGCTTTGTAGCTTCTATGTGCACTGTGAGAGGATGTTGCAGAATTCACTGCATGTTTGCTTACAAACATTCTTGTTTGTAGAAGAACAATCTACTAGTTCACAGTGTTTATCGTTGGCTGCCTTATTCACAATGGTGTAGATGACAACAGTGTTAAGGCAATTCTTTACATCTACTGACAAATTAGTAGTATCACAGTTGGCCATAAACTCTTAAAGTAACAGATTGTTTTCAAATTCTAGAATACAGTATTATAACTTTCTGATCTCTTTAATGATAAGGTGTCAAGTTAATCACTGAGCTCAAAGAAATATATAAAATATAAAATGCTTTTAAAATGGTTCTTCCTGGTCTTTCCTGGTATGCTAGTTTTTGAAATTTAAGAGTATAATTTATATTAATAAAATCAGATAATTTTCTGCAGATATTCTGCACCCAACTTTTTAGTAATCAAATAGATTGTCAGAGCACACATCCTGTTCCTTCTCTACCCTGAGAAAGTCCTGGTCACTAGCTTTTCCAAATTCTCTGCTGCATTTCTGTAGTTTTGTCTGTTTAATTCTTTTACTTCATACTTGGTTACACAGCTCCTGTTCTGAGAATTTTCTTTTACTGCTTCTTTTCATATGCTGTTTTAGAAGAGAAGCCACAATTGTTCTTCATTCTGTAGAAGTGGATGCAGCTGATTAAGAAAGGCAAGCAGAAATACTAACCATAACTGATATATATTGCTTCCCTTTTCACAATTGTTTGAACAAGAATAATGCTTAGTTCACTCTCTGGCTCCTGATGCATATGTGTCAGCATCATACTGTCTGACAGAAAAGTCTTCACGATTTTCTCTAGATCACAGTGAGGAAGTGCTAAAACTTAGTGCTGACAGGACAGTGATTACTTTTAACAAATCTTGGGGTCATTGAGACAAATTCTTGTTTAAATAGGATTTACGACAGTAGTTTAGTATTAGTGAAATCAAACATAAGGTGGCTATTTTTCCTCTTTTTTTTTGCTTTTTTTCCATTTGCTTTCTTCATTTTGGTTTTTTAAGGAACACCTGTTTTTCTCCCTGCTAATCCCATTCTTCTTCTTCAATTTTTTTATGTTCTTCAACAAGCTGAAACACATTCATGCAGTCCACATTGAAATTTTTAAGTACTTGTCTGCAACACTAAACTAATTTAAATAGATCTTCCAAAGTAATTATCTTACAGAAAGTAATTATCTTATAGGTAGTCTTGCATCTAGGCAAACATAGTTTACACTAAACCCCCCTCTCTATTCCAGAATATCTTCATAAACACCATATGTAGGCAAGCCCAACATGGAAATGATTTACTTTTTTATATGTATGCCTTTGGTAACTAGGACAATTTTCTGTCATAATGGATATAAACTCCAACATCTTTAAGGAGACTATTTCAGTTATTGCTTTCAGCTATGGACAGCAGCAAGAACTGTAAATTCCAAAGATAAATTCTGTTCTTTATTGGGAATTTTTCAATATCACCCATCTTAACATTTTAGTACTGAGAGCATCGATTTTGTGTAAAATATAGCCCTTTGTTTGCATTGCTGTTTCTTTTAATAATGGTGACATATGCAGGAGAGTTTTGGTATGGGAAAAAAAAAAGACAAGCTTCCAATTTTGTTTTATATTCTTTTTTAAGGAATTTTTATATGTTCTCTACAGTTCAAATTGAGGACATTTTCCAATTGATTTTATGAAAATGGGTATATAGTATTGCAACAGTAATTTTATATTGCACTTGTTAAATATATTAAAATGTATCAAGTAAATCACCCATCAGTTCTCAAAAATTTTAGTCCTAATGAGACAGCTAGCTATGCCAAAATATTCTAGATGTATTCATTTTGCTCTGCAGCAAAGTGAAGGCTCTGAAATATATATAATACTTGAGATGGAGAATCAGAGGAAGTCAAAACACTATGTGGTCATTCCAAACATGCTGACTTCGTCACAGAAACTACAGTTAATATGGATGTCTGCATAAGCCAGTATTTATCCAACCCTTATTTTTCAAGTCTTTACATTAAAACAAATATGAATGATTTAATTCTAAGATTAGCTATAGTTACCGCTATATCTTTTTAACTTGCTTTAAATTATCAAGTTTTAAGGCAAAATTGAGAGCTGCTTGAGGAATATAGTAGTCCAGTGCACATATTTTTTAATGTGTTTGGATTATCTCTGTCCATAGCAAAACATCTCAAAATTTAATATGAACAAAAGATCTGTGAGTATTCTGTAAAGTGTAGATTCAGAATTATAATTTACTAAGGCTTTGAACTACAGAGTAAACTGAAGAACAACTTCAGAATGGTTCCCCTGGACATTTTTGTAAATTTATCTCTGCAACATTGAAGATCACTTCTGTGTCTGTTCCACAGCTGTTGTTGATTCAGGTCTCTGCTTCCCAAAAGCAGAGCACTGAATAGAGCTGAGTTGCAAGCCTTTAAACCCTGACAACATATCCTGTGACTGAGTGTAAGGGCATTGAAGTTTCCCCAAGTATGAAAGTCATACTTCTTCTTGATTTTCTGGAGCATGTAAATAAAACCAGAGTCAGGAAATCGAGTCTCCAGTTTTTTCAAACACCAAGAAATGTCAATAAGCTGCATTTTAATGGCCTGAGTTGGACAAAACCACATTATTTAGATTAATGTCAACTGTTAACAGAAAGTGTTTCTGAAGAAACTTCAGTACGAGTAACTACCTTCCTGTGTGCAGTTCCCTGCAGCATCAGTAATGACCACTGGCGGATAAAGCTGTGTGGGTAACTAATATTCCCTTGTCAGAACTGGCAGGAAATTCCAGTGTGGGTTATTTTTTTTTTCCCAATAAATTTTTGACAACAGCTTCAGCAAATTATGAAAATCTGGAACTATATAAGAAGATCCCCATTCACGTTTGTTTCCACCCTATCTTTCAGGAGACCACCTCCCCCAAAAATTGTATAGGATCCTTCTGTCTTATATAGTATCTGGCTGAAGTTATATTTATTCAGAATAGTTACCTGAGTATTTTTTTATTATTTAATATTTTTAGTTTTAATAATACACATATTTTTTAATGCTGTTTTTTTGGGGGATGGTGCAAACTAAATTAATTTTGACTACTTCCTTCTTCTAAAGTTAGCAGTGTCAAGAGTAAAATTGCATCTTGATTTGAATTACTGTAGAACAGGTTGGGTACAGATTGTTTCTGTGCTTTTAACTGAGCTATACAAGACTAATGCATATGTTATGAGGAAAAGGAGTGCAGATTTATAATATCTGTTGATGAATGAAGAGTTCGTGTTGTGTATTTGAACGGTATATATTGATAAAAGACAGTTCAAATTTTAAATTACTCATGCATGTTGAATGCAAATGTTAACTTCAGTTTAGAAGAAATTCTGGGGCATGACTGTAAACAGCACTTTAGACATGCTCTTCTTGGACAGAATAATAGCACATAACAGAATTTCACAATACATATCACACCCTCAAACTCCTTGCTAAAAAGAAATCTAGAGATCATTTTCTCATTAAGGATGTTATTCAGGAAGAGGAATATAAAATTTATTCTGTTGGGATATAAATTCTACAAGTAAATTTGCCATGAAACTTAGCTGGATAGAGGTTTTGTTCTAGTTTGTTCTTAAGAAGCCAATCTTTAAATTGCTATGTATTTTTCAAGCTCTGTGTGCGTTCCAGTTTAGCAGCATATGGATGAAAGGGAGGCTTCACTACTGTTGATTTTCTTTTGGCACATGCAGTAGTGGAGAAGGAATAAACAACAAGGGAAGGTGATACTAAATTTATTTTGGCTGTGAGAGTTAATTACATATGGATGTTTCCAGGAGAGTTTCACCTGGGTAATTTTGTTTTCCTCTAGGAATTTCACATATGCTTTAGAAAAATCTATGAAATAACTGCTGAGAGCATTGGCAGGTCATGTCTGGATTGGAGAGAGAAACAGTCATATTGTCTGGTGTTCTAGTGAAACAGCACAGATTTCAGCAGCAACAATTGAAGGTCAAAGAGCTGAAAATGGAAAATACGATTCAGAATAGAGAGTAGTATCTTTAAATGTAATGATTTTAAAAATAAAACTTTTTTGTGAAAAGATTCCTTCTGATCGTTCAAGTCAGTAGGGTCTAACATTATCTTTTGATTAAAAAGCAAGGATAGAATTCATGTGTGTAGAAAGGCAAATAAACCCTACTTATATGGGCCATTATATGGGCAATGCAAACCTAGTCTTGTTTTCTTGTTCTAAAAACTGTGTTGAGAAGCTGGAGGAAGTGCAAGGAAGAGAAAAACATATTTTCAGGACTGGGAAAATTATCATTTTTGGTGATGAGTTGTTTGTTTATAAAGAAGAGTACTGAAGGTTTATTTCAGCTCATGTATACATATAATGATTGATTTGGTGAAGATAGTGATTGCAGTAGTGTATTTTGCTTAATGAATTTGAGGAGAATTTGACAATATAGTAGCTAATTCTCAACAATTACATTGCAACTATTGAAACAGGGTGCTTAAATGGCAGTTTGCTACTATGTATCCGAATAGTCTAGGGTTAATATTTAATGCATTTCATAAACACTAAACAAGATTTTAGATTCAGTACAAAAATTACAAGGAGAATCTATTTTCTCTTTTAATGTAAAAGAACTAGTTTTAAATTTATGAATAATTCCACCTGAGGAAATAAAGGAAAGGAGATTATTGGATATGGTATAAACCTTAGTGCACCTACATCTTGCATGCTAGAATGCAGTCTGATATACATATCTCAAAAAAACACAATTGAGTTAGGTTAGGTGCAGACAATGGCAGCTAAAGCGGTCCATAGGATGGAACAGCTGCCACATGAGAAGAGGCTGAAAAGGCTGAGACTTCTCCGTTTTCTAGAAGAGGTAGCAGAGGCAGGTGTGGGGATTATGTCCCAGGGGTGCAAAATTATGGAGGTAGAAGATACAGTGGAAGCAGAACCAATATCCACCCACCCCATACAAATGAAACTGTGGTGTCGAGGTATTTAGAAGAAGGTTGATTAGAAGTAGGTAAAAGATGGAATTTGCTGCATGTTTTTTGGGAACAGACAGTATCTGTAATTTCAAAGAACAACTTCAAAAATTCTTGTACAGAACATCTGTAAATTAGTACTAAAAGAGCAAGCAAGAATGCTGGCTTAAATGTCCTTAGGAGTGTGGAGTGAATGCATGAATATATGAACTGAATGGACCTTCAAAAAGTTACGAGGCTAATGTGCCAAGGTAGCACCTTCTCTTGACCCTGGCTGGAGACATGCTAGCAGGCTGCACTGACCTAGTGTGACCCAATCAGGCATTCGATGTGGTCCTGCATTCAGAAATACATATATTCTCAAACAAGCATTGTTCACCAAGATTTATTCACCACGGCACCCTTTCCAGAAAAGCTGAGTTGGAGGGTCTTGTATCACAGTGTTGATATCGTTGAAACCTAGGAAATGAAATGAAAAATGATAGCAAACATTTAAGAAAATGCATTTTATAATTTTGGAAAATTACAATATTACATTTACAGATGGCAGAGCTCATACGTATGTCAGCTGTGTGGCAATGTGTGTATATGTCGCTGTGGGGCAGGGGAATCAAGGATAAGAGTTATTTTACAAGATGCCTTATGATGCTTTGCAGTTTGCAGGCAAACTACATTACTGGAAAATCCTGGTCACCTTTTTAAAAAAAAAAAAAAAAATCTTTCATCTTCAGACACACTGTTCATATGAAGAAGTATAACATGTCCACTGACCTTTTTCAGTATCTGTGGTCTGATGAAAGTGACTTAAAGGTTGTAGCATCTAAAGATGTATGCATTATAAAAAAATAGAGGTAAATTGGAACTTGGAAAGATGCACCATCTCTAGGAAGATGATGTTGTATCTACTCTTAAGTCCAGCTTTTCAGATCAAGTGGATAAGGATTTCCTAAAAAAAAAAAAAAAAGAAAAAAAAAAAAATGCATGCAGTTCCTTTTAAAATTAAACGTCTCATAATGAATTAATTTAAATTCCTTGTCCTGGGTTCAGCAGTAGCAGTCAGTTTTTCTCCTTCTTAGTAGCTGTTGCAGCGCTGTGGTTTTGACTTTCGGCCTGGGAAAATATTGATAAAGCCGATGTTTTCAGTTGCTGGTCAGAATGTTTATCCTGACCAAGGACTTTGTGAGTCTCATGCTCTGCCAGGGAGGAGGAGAAGCCGGGAGGAAGCAGGGACAGGACACCTGACCCAAACTAGCCAAAGAGGTATTCCATACCATAGCACGTCATGCCCGGGGACGTAGAACAGAGAGTCCCCGGAAGGGCTGGATCACTGCAGGGTGGGGGTGAGGTACCGGTTGGTGAGCGGTTGTATTCTCTTCCTTGTTATTTCTCTTATCATTATTACTATTAGTGGTAGCAGTAGTGATTTGTGTTATACCTTAGTTATTAAACTGTTCTTATCTCAACCCGTGGGAGCTGCATTCTTTTGATTCTCCTCCCCGTCCCTCCAGAAGCGGGGGGAAGAAAGGTGGGGGGGGAAGTGGACTTCGTGGTTCTGATTTACAGCCTGGGCTTAAACCATGACAGTTCTTTTTGGCGCCCAACGTGGGGCTCGAAGGGTTGAGATAACGACAGATCTGACCAAGGCACAATGCTGATTTATTGGCTCTCAAAGTTGTTTCTCTTGATGTCACAGTTTCAGTATGCTGCAGCTTACTTAGAGCCGGTATTTGCTGTGTTAGTGTTTATCAAGTGTGGGCCTTGGGCTAAGGTTCTTGTTTCATTGTACTTCATGGTAATGGCTTGTAATACGGGGGGGCTCCGGCAGCAGGGCGGGATGGACGAGGCCGTGGACTTGTACCTGCCCGTCCCGCTGCTCTTCACCGTCCTGGCCCTCGCCCTCGCGGCCGTCTTTGTGAGGCTGCGGGGAGCTGAGGGGGAGCGGCCCCAGGAGCCGGCGGCGGCCGAGGCGGCCCGGGAGAGTGGCCCCGGGGACCAAGCGGCGGCGGGAGTGGGGCCGGAGGCCGGGAAGGAGGCGGCTGCCGAGCAGCGGGAGGAGGCGGCAGAGGAGCCGAGCCCCACAGCCGAGCCCAGCCCCGCGGCGGCCGAGAGCATCCCCCAGCAGCCGTCTGCTGAGCCCTGTGAGCCTGAGCCCCAGGAGGATGCAGGAGACCCCGCAGCATTTCCCAGCAAGGCAGAGGAGGAAGATCTGGACTCAGAAAAAGAGAAGCTGGTGGTGAGGGAGCCTTCAAGCACAGCAGCTACAGCCCCAGTGACAAGTACAGCAGCAGCATTTGAGAGTTTTGAAGGTTTTGAATGGCCTTTGGGTACCCTTGGGACCTGCCTGCTGATTGTGATGGGGATCACCATGTTGGCACACACACAGAGTGTGTTCTACCCACAACCATTTTGTCTGATCCCGAGAGTTAAGCAGAGTCAGGTTTGGGTCTTGTCTGGGTTTAGACAATACAGGGGGACCGAGAGGTTTTCCCCAAGGCTGGACAGTCATGAGTGTTACGGTGTGTGGGACAGTATGGGCGAGTATCTAATCCACTGGGCCCCTCCAGTGCTTTGGAAGCATCGGAGATGGAAGGCAGCTGTGTGGAGTCCCCAACGACAAGTTGCAGAGACTGCTACAGGGGAGGGTGAATTATTTTGAGTCTGATGGGCCCATGGCACTTCAGGCCATCAGGGCAGAGATGCAACATAGAGATGGACTCATGATCGAGGGGTGGACTTTGCAATGGGCCTCTCCTGCTCTGAAAGACTGTTACAAGAGATGGAGCCCACCATCATGGGCTGAATGAACTCAGCAGCTTTATAGGGATTGGTCCATGCACTAAGATAAGAGTGCACTGAGATGAAAGTGATTGTATATTGAAAATGTGGGATCTGAGCATGACGTGAATGGTATGGAATAAGGGGTGGATACTGTCCTGGGTTCAGCAGTAGCAGTCAGTTTTTCTCCTTCTTAGTAGCTGTTGCAGCGCTGTGGTTTTGACTTTCGGCCTGGGAAAATATTGATAAAGCCGATGTTTTCAGTTGCTGGTCAGAATGTTTATCCTGACCAAGGACTTTGTGAGTCTCATGCTCTGCCAGGGAGGAGGAGAAGCCGGGAGGAAGCAGGGACAGGACACCTGACCCAAACTAGCCAAAGAGGTATTCCATACCATAGCACGTCATGCCCGGGGATGTAGAACAGAGAGTCCCCGGAAGGGCTGGATCACTGCAGGGTGGGGGTGAGGTACCGGTTGGTGAGCGGTTGTATTCTCTTCCTTGTTATTTCTCTTATCATTATTACTATTAGTGGTAGCAGTAGTGATTTGTGTTATACCTTAGTTATTAAACTGTTCTTATCTCAACCCGTGGGAGCTGCATTCTTTTGATTCTCCTCCCCGTCCCTCCAGAAGCGGGGGGAAGAAAGGTGGGGGGGGAAGTGGACTGCGTGGTTCTGATTTACAGCCTGGGCTTAAACCACGACATTCCTTTAAAGTAATTTGGCAATGCAGTAATTAAAAATCAATTTATTATTAGAGACATTTATTAAAACTTTAAGTACTGCAGAAATAAAAATTTCTTACGAACCTCAATAAATGCTTTCATTCAGTGTCTACCTAACATACACTAGCTGTTTGAAACAATTGCCTTTTTATGATGCACTTTGGTAAAAAATATTTATCATTTGGCTATTGACTCTTTATATTGCATTCTGACATTTATGAAGTAAGAATTTAATTCATTTCCCATATCAGGAACTGCAGCAGTGTATACTATTTTATTATTGCAGATCTAAAGTCACTAATTCCATTGTTGCAATCTCATAAAATTTGGTCATATCACTTGGGTATGTCTGCTTGCTTCTAATGTCTGAAGTTTTGTTTCACCTTGTAAGTTATAACAAATTACTTTAGAATTTACTGTTACATCAAAAATTAGTCACTTCTTATTATGCTGTTGGAAAGGTATTATTCATAATGCTTTACAAATACTTCCAATCTAGACAGAGACAGAAACTAGAACTATTTCTTTTTAACTTTTATTTCCACTCATTCCCCCCCTCACCTTTGTTAACAAGATTCTCTTAGATTAATGATTTGCATTCTACTTAGCGGCTCAGTGTTGGTTTTTACTCATGGATTAGAGACTTCCAAAAATAGTACAGTGAAATGAAGTGCTTTGGAGACTCATAAATAGTGGATAACATGAGTATATTAAAAATAGCTTTTAGATGTGCATGAAAAATATGTGGGATTTTCCCATGGCAGAAAGTCTTCAGAAATTTTTTCTCAGCTTTACACTATCTGACAGAAGCTCAGGACCTGCACAGAGCAGGAGCTCATTTGGTGTCTTGAGAAAAAAAGCTGAGTATCTGTGACAATTAGTGATTGATCTCAGTTTAAATTACTTATAGGTTATGTATAGACAGTTAAATGACAACTAAGGTCTGCATTAACCTGATCCTTGGATCTTTCTAGAATTTTTTATGTATCAACTGTAGGATGGGAAAAACACCAAAACCAAACCCAACATTTCTTCGCTTACTTCTCATAGCTATAGAACTTATAGGTATTGCTAAAAACTAATAAATGCACTTCCAGTGCTAGTTCAGTTTTCTGCCTTTTTTTTTTTTTTTTTTCCTCTGAATAAATGTGAATATGTGAATGGAAGCTAGAGAGGATTTTTAACCAAGCTTGACCAAGGATTTGCTTATCTGATTTTGAAGTACAAAAGTTGAAATATGTGGACAAAATCTGTGGACTTTATTCATATGAAAATATTAGATCTTCCTTGCCAAAGTATTCTCAGGTTACGAACTGCAGCAATACGCCTTGATTTGTTTCCCTTTATAGTAGCAAGACAAATCCACCTTTTGTCTGGAATGCACCAAATCTTCTTTTCTCTTCAGATATGTAGATCAGTAATTCTGTATTGTTATTTACTTTTTTGGTGATGAACAGAATGTAAAACTGCACCTGCAAATCATCAGAACTGTTCTGCTTGAGCTGTAGATATCTTAAACCAGAAAGGTGTGTTATCTCTTCTTCATAAATCAATCTCAAGAATTATGTTAGTTACATATTTGACTGTTAGTTACACTTAGAGAAGGGTCTGTGCCGAGACTTCCTTTTCTGAATGGGTTTCAAAAGTGTCATCCTCGTACCCTATCTGAAGCTAACTTTCAAGAGGTAGATTAATAATCCTTACTTGTAGTTCTTTACCTTAACCAGTATATTTGGAACTTACAGGTAAATTTTAATAGCATTCAGATTTTGGATTGTGGAGAGGGAAGTTACTAAGGAAGGCAAGCACTCCTTGCTGTTTGGGGTAATACTGCTGGGAAAATGCAGGGCAGGTAATGCACAGTGTCAAAGAAAGCTATGCAGAGTGGTAATACAGACACTGAGATCTCAGTGGCGTCCAAATGACTGATAATTTTAGAAGGCTACTGTAATTTGCTTCAAAGAACTGGTTCAGAAAAATGAAAAGGTTAACATTTTATTCCATATGGTGAGTCATTTATACTGAAATGCTTTGAGATTGAAGTTTTAGAAAAGATCTTCAGTCCCAGCTCTATGAAAGTACTTCAGTGGTGTTGATTTCTGAATACAACACTACTGTTTTATTGAAGATAAATAAATTATGCTATTACTTTTATTCTGGAATGTAAGTTATGTTCCTTTAAATACATTTCCTTTTTCTTTAGAATGCAGACGTGGTCCAGAAAAGATAATTCATATAGTGGTTATTTGAAGGCGGATTCAGAGATACCCATTTAACTGTAAACAGTATTTTAGGATAATTTAAATCTTACCACTGCATCATACTCCAAATATAAAAGCCTTTAAAAAAGTGTACAAGATTTCTCTGATAATTAGTATGTTTTCCTTTTTCTGCCAGAATACCCAAAGTTACACAAATGCAATAGAGTCTGTGGTCTAAAAATAGTGTTGATGCTCCAGTCTTTTTTTTCGTCACAGACTAAGAACTCAGCTCCAAGTTCTGACTGTCCTTTTGGGCAACAGGTGTACTGTCCTTACATGTCTACTATTGAGTGATTTTACTTCTTGCAGTCTGTGATCCAGCTTCATTCAGGGAAAGCTCAGGTGTTTTCTGAATGGAGATGGAGGCCAGCAAGGAATCATAGAATCATAGAATCATAGAAGAGTTAGGGTTGGAAAGGACCTTAAGATCATCTAGTTCCAACCCCCAAGCCGTGGGCAGGGACACTTCACACTAAACCATGTCACCCAAGGCTTTGTCCAGATTGATCTTGAACACTGCCAGGGATGGAGCATTCACAGTTTCCACAGGCAACCCATTCCAGTGCCTCACCACCCTTACAGTAAAGAACTTCCTCGTTATATCCAATCCAAATTTCCCCTGTTTAAGTTTTAACCCATTACCCCTTGTCCTGTCACTACAGTCCCTGATGAAAAGTCCCTCGCCAGCATCCTTATAGGCCCCATTCAGATACTGGAAGGCTGCTAGGAGGTCTTCACACAGCCTTCTGTTCTCCAGGCTGAACAGCCCCAACTTTCTCAGCCTGTCTTCATATGACAGGTGCTCCAGTCCCCTGATCATCCTTGTGGCCCTCCTCTGGACTTGTTCCAACAGTTCCATGTCCTTTTTATGCTGAGGACACCAGAACTGTACACAATACTCCAAGTGGGGTCTCATGAGAGCAAAGTAGAGGGGCAGGATCACCTCCTTCATCCTGCTGGTCATGCTCCTTTTGATGCAGCCCAGGATACGGTTGGCTTTCTGAGCTGTGAGCGCATACTGAGACTGGCTCATGTTCATTTTCTCATTGACCAGCACCGCCAAGTCCTTCTCTGCAGGGCTGCTCTGCATCTCTTCTCTGCTCAACCTGTAGCTGTGCCTGGGATTGCACCAACGCAGATGTAGGACCTTGCACTTGGCCTTGTTGAGCTTTGTAAGGTTGGCATCAGGCCACCTCACAAGCGTGTCGAGGTCTCTCTGGATGGCATCCCTTCCCTCCAGTGTGCAAACTGAACCACATCGCTTGGTGTCATCGGCAAACTTGCTGAGGGCGCACTCAATCCCACTGTCCATGTCACCAACAAAGATGTTGAACAAGACCGGTCCCAACACTGATCCCTGAGGGACACCATTCGTTACCAGTCTTCAGCCGGACATTGAGCCATTGACCACAACTCTTTGTGTGCGGCCATCCAGCCAGTTTTTTATCCACTGAATGGTCCACCCATCAAATTGATGTCTCTCCAGTTTAGAGAGAAGGATGTTGTGCAGGACAGTATCAAATGCTTTGCTCAAGTCCAGGTAGATGACGTCAACTGCTCTACGTCTGTCCATCAGTTCCGTAGCCCCATCATAGAAGGCCACCAAATTGGTCTTTTTTAAGGCAGGATTTCCCCTTAGTGAAGCCATGCTGGCTGTCACCAAGCACCTTGTTGTTTTTCATGTGCCTTAGGATGCCTTCCAAAGAATCTGCTCCAAGATTTTGCCAGGCACAGAGGTGAGACTGACTGGTCTGTAGTTCCCTGCATCATCCAGTTTATATCTTCTGCTTTGAGAAGGTATGCCTTTTTTGCTGCGAGGAAGTGCTCTTCTGCTGGCCTGGGTGTACTAGATGAAGATTGCTGTGCACCTGCAAAGCCCAGCCACAGGCGTGCCTGAACTTCATCGCTCACTCCTTGCTCTGTGTTCTGTGGCACCAGAGAGTGACACGTCTTTTCTGCTGTGCTGTGAATGTACTGTGAGACTCACCCTGTTAGTTCAGCAACTCTAATTTCCTGCACCTTGCTTTTATCCTTTCTGCTTCATCTTACACATCCTTTTCTCCCTTCAGCTGCCGTTATCTTTCTAGCTTGTGCACTTCTCTTTTAACATCAGAAATAAACACCAGTTTTCATAAATGTCTATGGAATCTGGTACAGAAATGTGGTCCGTAATGCATCACAAAGTAGAAACAAAGCAGGGGCAGCCATGTGGAAATAATAGACTGAAAAATTAATCAAAGAAACTTCATTTAAGATGCAGAAACTCATTAGAGGTCAGCAAAGTAGCTTTACAGCATAAACATTAAACAGCAGCAGCTTTGCTTTCTTCATCTTCAAATGGACATGCTTTCTCACTTTATTTCTGGGTTTGGATATTTAAAATTGTTTTTACTTGACCAGGCTGTTTGCAGAAAAGGCATGGATACTGTCAGTGGTATCTGTGTTGTATGATCAGACAGGCAGTCAGATAGACAAGACTTATTTTCTGCTGATCTTTCAGTGAAGTGAAAGGGTGAGCTCTCATTAATGACATAAAATGAAGCTAAACTCTGTTTTTTTAATCTGTCAAGACTAGAAAAACTTTTTCAAAGGGCAGTATAATTGTGCACAGGTATTCAATTTTTTTTTTTTTCATATGTTTAAAAAAAAAAAGGAAAGGACATTTCACTTCTGCAAAGAATTCTAAAAATCGTAGTTTTTCTAAAATTTAAATGCTTTCCAACTCACAAGACAATAGAATCCTTTATGGTTTACCGAGTCTGTGTGGTTTGATCTGATTTATTTTCTTTTTTTCTTTTCTTTTTTTTTTTTCCCAGAGGCTGAAGTAGCATAACCTGCACACTTTAAGTACCCTGCAAGAAGAATGTAATTCTTAGGGTCCTATCCTAAAAATTGAAAGTTTGGATAAACCTAATTGGTAGTAGGCTTGCTGTTGTTCATTATCTTTATTAGTCTAAGTAATTAAATCATTAATTGATTGGTGGTGATCCCTTGCTAACAAATGGTAAAGCTCAGTGCTTTCATGCTTGATCCCCTAAGACCTGCCATTTTAATTCTACATGCAACTCTGCATTTGTGATATTAGTGCTGTCTAGAGGCATGAAGTCAATGCACAGTACTGTAGCTCTCCCAGCATGAACAGCACTGGGAGGAGGCTGACTTAACCCATTGATTGTACTTTTAGACAGACTGCTTCTTGACACATGTTGCCTCAGTGAAAAATAAGACAGTACCAAGCTGACTGTACCAGATTAATGCCGGACAATAAACCATATAACAGAGTTCATTGTAGGGATCTGACTTGGTTTTCTGATAATTAATTTGCATTGCTCATGGTTTTGTGTGGGGATTCTTTTGTGGATGTGCATATCAATAAAAGTGGTTTGGGTATGAAATGGTTAATATTTTGCTTTAGTGGTATCAGGCTAGACATAGACCAGTTCATAGTTAGGATTGTAATGGTAAGTCTGCATGCCAAATTCAGACTGAACATGTATTTCTAGTAATTTTCGTCAGCTACTACTGTATCAGGTAGTACTGTATCAGCTGGTACTGATCAAAATACTGTTTAGCCTCATACTGATCAGCTAGAACTGAATCAAAAGAGTGATCTTTTGGAAACTACATCAAGAGAGAGTGGCTACTTTCACAAGCTTATATGACAGAGTTGTCATTTTTTTCTAAGCTAGACATCTAGGATATTAGGAAAAAATTCTTCACAAAAAGAGTCGTCAAGCACTAGAACAGGCTGTCCAGGGAAGCGGTTGAGTCACCATCCTTTGAGGCATTTAAAAGACATCTAGATGTGGCAATTAGGGAAATGGTTTAGTGGTGGACTTGGCAGTGCTAGGTTAATGGTTGGACTCAGTGATCTTAAGGGACTTTTGCAACCTAATTGATTCTATGGTTTTATCCTGGAAAATTTTTAAAAGTAAAGCAGTTCATGAATTTGGAAACTTCTTCGTTAAATTCTAACAACTGAGCCATTAATGTGTGTGTGGATATTCATAATAACTTCTTTTTTGCGTTGTCTTAGGGATTTGTTTGGATATACCTAAGACTAACATTAGACCCTAGGTTCATTAGGAAAGTAAAATTAAAACGGAGAAATTGTTGCATTTGTTTCCTCAAATAACATGTCTTACCAAAACTGCACAAGGTGCTGTTCTGAGGGGCCTGGGCAGACAGAGAGAAAGGCTGACAGGAACCTCATGAAGTTGAAGAAAGAGAAGTGCTAATCCCCACATCTGGAGTGGAACAACCTCTTGCATGCTGAGGGGCTGACCAGCTGAAAAACAGCGTGGCAGAAAAGGCCCAAGGGATCATGGCAGACAAAAAGTTGACCATAAACCAGCAATGTGTCTTTGCAGCAAGAGAGTACAACAGCTTCCTGAGCTGGAGTGATCCTTGTTTTATACTCATGCATCTGGAGTGCTGAGTTCAGTGGTGAGCTCCTCAGCACAAGAGAGACATTGGGCATTATGGAGTGAGTGCAGTGAAGGGGGACCACAGAGGTTTTATGGAAACACATACAAGAGTGGGAGATCTTATGCAATTAAAAAAAAAAAAAAAAAAAAAGAAAAGCTATTTCCTTAACACAGCATGGAATTAGGGAAAAAATTGCAGTTTAATAATAGATCAGATTTCTTTTCAATAAAAAAAAGAAATGATCACAATATTCACAATGGAAAGCAAACCCAAAACTTCAAAGTGCTAATACAACTATATGCAAACATGACAGAGGTAGGAGAGATAGGTGACATACAAAACTACAGCCTGCCCTTCTGAATTCTACACATTCCAGTCTTATGCCATTTATAATAAGGCAAAACTCTTGTGTTTCTTGTATCAATTTCACTTCAAGTGCTTTTCCACATCTGAAAGTCTGTGAGCAAGAAACCTATTATTTATTTTGGCTGAAGGAATGATCCCTTTTCATAAATATACCTTTCAGTTATCTATATAATAAATGTCTTTAAGTGTGTGGGTGAAATCCTGCACAAATGAAATCAGTTGGAAAAATCCTATCCAAATTACATAGTGCAGGAGTTCTGTACTTATACTGTGTGAAACACTCCATCGGAGTTCCAAATGCAGTAAGTAAATCATTGACCCACATGAGTTTGGTACATTTAAAATAAAAGCCATAAAACCTATCTAGATATCAGTTAAAAAAACCCACCCCCCCAATAAAAAGAAATCAAAATTCAGTGAAAAGAAATAGTGTAATTCACAGATACCTTTTTTTTTTCTTGCTTGATATTATTCTAATAGTGGAAAAATGTGTATTTTCTTCTAAATATGTATATGGTTTCCCACTGAATGACAGGAGAAACAAACTTTTTATTTCAAACAACATTAATTTTCAATCCTGAACTGCTTTTCATTAATACTTTCTGCATTATTTTTTTACTTCCATGATTTTCTAAGTAAGTTTTGGACAGAAGAGTAATGATATTTAAAGCTGAGTGTCAAAACCTGATTATTTTAGTCATATACCATTCTGTGATAAAGATTGCTTAAAATGATTTGAAGCAAAGCTGTAAGGTTCTATTATTTATGTTTGAATGTGCCAAGAATTGTGACCAGCAGGTTGAGGGAGGTGGTTCTCGTCCTTTACTCTGCTCCTGTGAGACCATGTCTCATTGTCTGAATGCTCACACAACTGATGCTTCTACTTTTGCCACACTGATAAGTACTAGGTATATTAGTCCTACAACAGATCACAGAATGAAAAGGAAGAAAGCTAGTAGGAATGTGTAATGATACAAGCAGCATTTTCTTCCTGTTTTATGTCGTCTCTTTTACTTCCTTGTGTTTGAGGTACAGTGACTGTAACTTCCTTCAGTTACTCAATTTATTTCTCTTCCTGTTTCTGCCTGTGACATCATTTTGGACCAGTGACAGCAGAGAAACAACATGTGGTGCTTGGAGCTTGGATCTCTTCCCTACACTGATAGAGGCATGCATTCCTTAGTTTTCTGGGTTTTGGAGAACAATCTGGACTGCCATATATTAAGAAAATTTTACAGCTTGTGGGTCAAGCTGCTGTTTCTGTTCCCTTGTTGGACAGACTTCTGTAGATAACCTGGTAATACTACTTTCTCATATAGACGGTGCCAATATGAACAGCAAATTATCATGCAGCAAGCAAAAGTTTTGCCTTTTAGAGACATCTGTATAATAGCACTTTGAACAGAACTATAGTAATGAAAGGTTTAACCTATCCGCATATTAAAAAAACCCCAACAAACCAAAACTTCCACAAAGAGAAATCACAATTTATTCCAAGAGCTTTATTTATTAACACGATAGCTGATTTACTTGACTGACATACCTGTTAGTTTAATTCTCAAACTGTATTTTTTATTTTTTTTCGACTAATCTTAAAATATTTTTTTTTTTTTTTTTTTTGATTATTTGTCCTGTAAGTTCTCTATTTTGATGAAATAGTCTCGGCTTCATGTTTTTTTTTTTATTTTTGGTGAGGTATGTCATAATGCGGAATTTCTGTCAGTTTGTTACATTTGCTGTTACAACTCTACTTTGGGATGATTGTTTTGCTTTGAGATATTAATATGGTTTGTATTCAGAAAATGTGGGGAAAAAAATCAAAAAAACCCCTGATGTCAGCCTCTTTTTTGAGGTTTTCCAACATAAGTTTCTTGCACATCTTCATAGCTTTTTCCAGGAAGCAATGGTCAGAAGCAGCATTCAAGGAGGCAATGATCAGAAGCAGCATTGGGCTAGTTAGTACTGTACGGTCTGCATATGCAAGCCAGGTAGCTGCAAATGGTTGATTGTATTTTGAACAAACTAATTTGTTCTTAGATGAATATGCAGGTCTGCATTGAAGCCAGCCTTCTGTTCCACAGAAATTTTGTCTGAGCACCAAAGCAAATTAGCTGAACAGAACCACATCACACGCAGCTGCTAACTGTGGTTCTTGTTTTCCACTTTACTGTGCTAAACCAAAGGGTTGTAGGGCCAGAACTGCAAATAATGAAGAGATTGGGGTCATTAGGAATTGTTAGTGTACATCCACAGGAATAATTAGGACATTCATTTAAAAGTGTATAAAGGAAGTATTAGCATATGTCTTTACAGGGATTTTCTTTAATTAATGTTTCATTCTTCATTTCTACATTCTTAGTTAAGTTTTTTGGGTTTGCTTTTTTTTTTTTTTTTTTTTTTCCAGCCAAGTATATTTTAAATTTGCAACATAGAAAACACATTCTTTTTTTTTTTTTTTTCCCTTTTTTCCTCCTCCTTCAAAAAATGAGTATTTTGTTCTTGAGATGTGGAAAATTAGTGATGTCCGGAAATTTTAAGGTTTTGATGAAGTCCATGACATTGGAAGTTTGCAGAGTGTTTTTATGACCAGTTTGATGGCTTTCTCATATTCAGGATAGTTTTCTGTATTCATATTATTCTTATTCTATATTCAGGTATTAAAATGTTTTTGGCATAGAAATCATGTATTTTGCTATCATTTTGCTTTAAGTCATGGTTAAAAAAGAAAACCAAACTATCTGTTACAGAAAACTAGTGCATCAGGTTACTAAAATACACTGACCTAACCATTCATATTTATTCAAAAATACTACTTTTGACTTCCTTAACCTCTTTTTGCTATGCTTTATTTTCTTTTAATGTGTTTTTTCTTTTGTTTGAAGAAAAGGAGTGATTTTCTAAAGCATGTTGAGAAGTGTGTGCATAGCTCCCATTGATTTTTACCTGGGACTGGAAGTTTGAAAATCCCATGTAGATTGATCAAGTAACTTGAAATCACTCACAAAGTCAGTGGCTGAACATGAATTAGAATGAGTACCTTGTTTGGTTTTGATGCTCTGGTATCTCAGGGGACGTCTTTCCATGTCATGTAGGTTTTTAAAAGGTAGATTTTTCTTTAAATTAAATCTCAAAAGGAAGTTTATTGAATATTAATATGACAATGCTGACCATTACGCTGTATGATGGTAAAACTTGCCTGTTAAACACTAAGTAAGTCTGTTAGTGCTAAACCATTGACATTTATCTTGAATCAGTTCTTGAACATGACTCTTCTCATACTATTTCTCATACTATTTCTAGTTTATAGCCTACACTTATTTTTGTTTGGGTCATACCAAAAATACTATTTTAATCTTGTTGGATGCAGCCAGTAAGACAATGAAAAAAACTGGAATATGGGGAAAAGGAAAAAAGAAAAAAAGCACTTCTGAGGCAGTTCTGAAGAAAAAAATTAATCAGCACTATTAAAGGATTACTGAAAAGGAGAGTGGCAGCCACCCACCCAGAAGCGTATCTGCCTTAGAAAAAAATTTAATTTAGGTGTTGGTAGCTCTGTGTCATAGTTCCTGATTTTACTGATGTTGTATCTTTCCATTGACCCCTTTCTTCTGAATTGTTTTCACACATTTACTCTTCTGCTGATTCAGATGTACTAAATCGCAAGTGAATTGTTTGTATGGTTCTATTTGAAAGATGCCCATAAGGGTCCTAAGGGATGAACCTTCCACTTGAGGCAGTAAACGGATTATTGTTTTTAAAATGGTAAATTGGTAAGTTGGTTTCCTTTGAGACTTAGCCTTAGTTTATAACCACTTGAGCAGGGCCTTATGCTTGCAACTCTGCTTAGCATTTGAATAAACCTTCTTCTTCCCTTGTGTTTACCCACTAACCCCTTTGTTCTCCTTTCCAAAGTACTTATCAATAGCAATTAGCCTTAATTTTTCTAGACTGGCTTATTGAATCTTTCCTGAAATACAGAATTTCTTTTTCCTACCCCAGTACCCTATCTGTACCTTTCCCATTTGGAGCGCGCTTTTCTTGCTCATCGATAACTGAAATCTGTGTAAGTTCAAAGATGCAGTATTGTCAAAACTAGATTTTTTTATATCAATAGGATTAGTTCTTCCCCAACTCTATGAGGAAAGCATATTCTAAATCTTTCCAGAAATTTCTTTGCCTTTGAAACAGCTGTATTTCATTAGCTTTTTATGATAATTCCATGATTAATTAATATACATATGTATTTTTTGCTGGATATAATAACCACCCTTAGTAGTAGTCTGAGTGCTTTACCTTGTACTTTTTGCAGCTAAGACTTCTCTTACTTCTGTTATTCCAGTAAGATCCAATTCCTTTAATGTGATATTCAAATCCTTCTCTTCAATGGCAACATCTTCGACCATAATGGGAGGCAATCCCTCTTAGCTTTGTATCATAATTTACAGATTTCCTTAGCTAATTCTTGTGAATGATTGCAATTCTTAAAATCTCAGAGCTGATCCTGCAGGAATAATGTTATAAATTCCATATAGTTTTATAGTGGTTTTTTTTTTTCCTTTTTTTTTTTTTTTTCAGATCAGGCCAGGATAGTTTGTCCTGTTTTTTATACTTCTTACAATAATCTCAGTTTGTTTTGATTTTAATCATTAATTTCGCATTTAGTGCGTGCTTTATTGAAGATTACAGACCAGTGGTGTCTCAATACAAATACATTAGTTGCATCTTTTTCCTGATGTCTAAAAAAAAATCAAGTATTTTGTCAATGGTAATAGATTAATTTAGCATAGTCCAATTCTGATGTCTCTGTTGTAATTTATCCTGTTTGCATTTTGCTTTCTTTGTCAATTATTTACTTCAAATCTCAGCAGTAGTCAGCTGTGTTTATATGTATACATACAGCACATAAACAGCATGATAATGACATGATACTTATCCAAACAAAAATTTGGACTGACAATTACATTAAGTAAAATCTTCTATTGATATTCACGTTCTCCTGCCAGTGTTGTGATAATGGCTTTTATTACATTATAGCAAGTCAGGCATTCTTGGTATTGTTGCAAAAGGATATAGTGTAGGAATATCTTTGCCTTTTGTTATCTACATACCTTTGTTAAATATTTTTCTGATACCAGATGTTACAAAGTAAGGCTCTCGGTCAGTAGGGAATTCGTGGCATGGCTTTAAAGAATGTATTTTATCTTAACATGTAATTTCCATCTGAATATAATGTATTGCCTAAATTCATATCTGAGGGGTCCTACTGAATTCACTGGTACTAAAATATGCTTCACGTTAATTGTCTCTTTAAGTGTATCATAGAATTATGCCTCTATCTGATACAACAGCTGGAATCCTGTGAATGATCTCTAGAATTTATTAATTTAGATCTAGTGCATATAAAGATTAGTCTAACCTCTTCGTTTCTTGTAATAGCATACACATGTACTCTGAAGAGATTTTAATGCCTGATTTCAGTCATGACTGGGAAAAAACACCAGCACTGTCCAGATGTAGATAATAATGCTGTTCCAAAAATTGAATATTTATATATGAAAAAAGAAAAGATGGAATACTCTATTTGTTTTTATCTGGATTTTAATTTTGTAGAAATGAAACCAGTTTTAAATTTCACTAAGTTCTACAGTTATGCTTAAGTGCGGTGGGTTAACCTTGGCTGACTGCCAGGTGCCCACCCAGCCGCTTTGTCACTCCCCCTTCTCGGCAGGACAGGAGTAGAAAATAGGGTGAAGAAGCTTGTGGATCGAGTTAAGTTGTAGGGAAATGACTCACTGATTACCCATTACCATCACAAGGAAAACAGGCTTAACTTGGGCAAGATTAATTTGATTTATTGCCAATTTAAAACAGGATAGCATAGTGAGAAAAAAAGACAAAACTAAACCCATTTTTCTTCCACACACCGTTCTTCTTCTGTGGGGTGTCCCTGCCCATGGCAGGGGGGTTGGAACTAGATGATCTTAAGGTCCTTTCCAACCCTAACTATTCTATGATTCTATGATTCTTCCCAGGCTTAACTTCACTCTTTGACAGGTCTACACCCTCCCGTCTAAGAAATGTAGGGGGAGAATGAGGAATGGGGGTTGAAGTAGTTTACAACGCTTTTTCTCTGCCACTCCTTACACTTTTCCCCTTTGCCAGCCTGAGTCCCTCATGGGCTGCATTCCTTCAGGAACAGACTGCTCCAGCCTGGGTTCCCCACAGGCCTCAGTTCCTTTCAGAAAATATGCTCCTGATTGAGCTCTTCTCCCGCTCCTTCCAGAAACCTACTTCTGCATGGGCTCTCCATGGGCCACAGCATCTTTCATGGCAAATGCACCTGCTGCATCATGGGTACCTCCATGGACTGCAGTGTGGGCATCTACTGCATCACAGTCCTCCATTGGCTGCAGGGGCACAGCTGCCTCACCGTGGTCTGCACCATGGACCGCAGGGGAATCTCTACTCTAGTGCACGAAGCATCTCTTGCGCCTGCTTTTTCACTGACCTTGGTGTCTGTAGGGCTGTTTCTCTCATATGTTGTGACTCCTTTTACAGCTGTTGTGCAATGTCTTTTACCCTTTCTTAAATACACTGTCACAGAGACACCACTGGCATCCCTTACAGGCTTAGCAGTGTCCTGCAACAGGTCTGTTGGAGGTGGCAGGATATGGCTGTGTTCTGACATGAGGGCTGTTCCTGGCTTCCTCTCTCAGAAGCCACCCCTGCAGCCCCTCTATTACGAAAATATGTCAATGTACAATGTCATCTTCAACTTTAGTTTTCATAATGTTATCAAAATCTTTGTAAATAGAAAAAAACCAGTTTAATCAGGTCTTGAGAAAAAAGCGTCAGAGAGTTTTTTCATGTCCTATCTTAAGAACGCACTTTCTAAACGTTGTTCTCTTTCACACATTCAGTTTGAGTTACTGAATGTATTTCTAAGATTTGGAACCAGTGGCTGTTATCTGTCAATATGAAATCTTCACCTTAAGTGTGGTTTTAGTATTGCAGTACCCTGTCTGTGACTGAAGCTCCCATGGTGCATGTCCATACACTCTAAAGAGTGGAAGTGCTTCAGATGAGTAATGTGGCAAAATATTCACTGGCTATTTGGATCACAAAAAAGATAGCTCTTACTAGAGCAGTCACCATTAAAGTGCCTCCACGTCATACTTTTACTCTGCTTGAAGTTCTAATTGCATAGTAAATTGCATCTCAAAAATCTTTCTTCATAACTATTCCTCACAGATTTAAGAAAACCTTCTGCGAACAATTTTGTTTGTTAGTTTTGTATTTTTCATAGCACAGTCATCCTGAGAAACCTAAAAATGTCACTACTCAATTAGCCCTTGAAGCTTACATCAAAACATAAATAGACTGGCTGATTATAGTTTTTGGGTCTAAAATATTTGCTGTGTCACCACAAGCCACACTGACAGCTTGAAATGGCAATGAAAATTTGGGAATTACAGAGGAAATAAAAAACTTGAGCTGATATTTTGAGAACTAGCTGATGGTACCACTATAAAATTTGAGGTTACAGACACTTTGTAGATGCTGCCAGTAATTTAAATATTGAAAGGCTGCAATAAGTTCCATGTGTGTCTTGTACTGTAAACCCCTATCCCCCGGGTGGGGTCTCAGGAGAGTGGAGTAGTGGAGGAGAATCACCTCCCTCAGCTGGCTGGTCATGCTTCTTTTTACACAGCCCAGCACATAGTTGGCTTTCTGGGCTGCAAATGCACACTGACTGCTCATTTGCAATTTTTGTTCATGCCCAAGTCCTTCTCTGCAGGGGTGCAGTCAATCCATTCAGTCACCAGTCTATATTGATACTGTTGATTCCCCTGACCCAGGTGCAGGACCTTGTGCTTGTCTTTGTTGAACTTCATGGGGTCACATAGGCCCACTTCTTAAGCCTGTCAAGGTCCTTCTGGGTGGCATCCCCTCCCTCAAGCTTACCAGCTATAGTACTCAGCTTGATGTCATCTGCCTACTTGTTGAGGGTGTACTCAATCCCACTATATCATTAATAAAGATAGTAAGTAATACTGGTCCCAGTATAAACCCTTAAGGAACACCAGTCATTACTGGCTTTCACTTGATGTCATTGACACTGGTGACGTTGATTTAGAGTGCTTAACTGTTTGGATGTGGCCATCCGGCCAGTTCCTTACTGATCTGATATTGTATCTGTCAAACTGATATCTTTGCAATTTAGTAGCAAGAATGTTGTGTTGACCATATCAAAGCTCTTACAGAAGGCTAAGTAGATGACATAATTTACTCTTTCGTTGTCCTCGATTGCAGTTAATCCAGCATAGAAGGCCACCAAACTAGTTCAAGCATGATTCACCCTTTGTGAAGCTGTGTTGGCTGTCTCAAACCAGCTCCCTGCCTTCCATATATTTCAGTGTGTCTTCGAGGATGATCTCTTCCATGATCTCACTGGGCATGGAGGTGAGGCTGACTGGTCAGTAGTTGCTGGAATCCTCCTTCTTAACCCTTTTTGAAAATAAGTGTGATGTTTTTATTTTTTGCAGTCACTGGGGACTTAACCTGATTGCCACAACTTTTCAAATATGATCGAGGGCAGTTACATCAGCCAGTTCACTCAGGACTTTGGGGTGTGGCTTGTTGGGTCCCTTGGGCTCTTTGGTACTGTTAATGTGAACTTCTTTCTCATATGATTTTCTTTAATTTAACTTCTAGCATTCAGGCCTTGTTGCAATCCCTGTGAATGATGAAATTAACTTTTTACAACCAGCCTTGGTTTTCCTTTTAAAACAGTACACATTACTATTTTTTTCAAAAGAAATATTAAAAAATTTCCCCAAGAAATGCTTTATTTTTTTCTAAGACCTCAGAATGAAAAGATATGTTCAGTAATGGCTTCTTTGTTCTCCATTCCACTCTATTTCTTCTACTTCAGGCAACTATTATTTTTTAACTCATCATATATATACCATGAGCTCCGTTTTTTGTTACTTACGATTTTTTTCAGTCTAAACTGACATCAAAATATGCAGGTATATGCTTTGCTATGTGTATATGTATTTTGCAATTTCAGTCTCCACTGAAGTGCTTCTTCCCATTTACAAAGCATAGTAACTTTTTAATATTTTACAGTCAGAAAAATAAGCTGAGGCCAAAAAAGTAAGGGAAGGCTAGAATGAATTTTTGCAGGACAGCAGGTCTGTCATTCTTACACTGTTTTTTAAAAAGGAGGCCTTTAACAATTTCTTTGTCTCAGGTGAAAGCTGGAGCCACCTGTAGTGCAAAGAAAGTCAGGTATTGCAGCTCTGTATATTTCCCTCTCTTTTGTGTTGTTGTGATTTTGGTATTTATTTAAAGTACTGCTGCTTTCTGATTACATCATGAGTCTAATCTTAATAGTAATAGATGTTTTTGGGATCTAATCAGATTAGTGTTTGCAAAGTGTATTCATGTGTTTTGCTGAATGTTTCTTTGTACTTCAGGAGATATTATCAGGAAAAAAAACAGTCTAAAATTTGTTCTCACATTTAAAAGCCATTTCTTTCATTTGAAAAATGATCAGAGAATAAGTTGTATTAGTTGGCAGAATATTATGTGCTATCTCACTTGCATTTTGGTCTTCAAGAACGATAAGTTGTGACCCTTTGTATGTTGTAGAAAGTGTGGCAGTCTCTTTAAAACGTGGTTTTAATTTTATATTTAAACAATGTCTCCTTATGACTTCCTTTTCTGATTTATTCTTTATAAGGAAACACTTAAAATTTGCCTTCAAAAAATGTTTAATCTGAAGAGGTATATCCAAGTGATTATATAATACATAGAGGGGCTTTAGTTGTCTTGGGGGAAAGGATTCTGAAAGCTTTTTAGTATAAATTTGTTAAGAAGATATGTCAAATATTTTTTAGAAGCAAAGATCTGTGAAGCACCTTGTGTCAGGATATTTGAAACATTTAATTATAATAATTCTTATCCCACCTGATTTTTAAAAAGTTGTTAAAACTCAAAATATTTACCATTCTTCTCTAAAAAGCTAAACTAGAGGGGAAATCTGTTATTCTTCTCAGTGTCATGGTCAAATTTGCTGTCCTTCCCTGTGTCATTCTCCTCTCCTCTAAGAGATTTTGGAAATCTGCCCCTTCTTTTTTGCCTCTTTTTGTATGTATGTAAGTTTTCACCTTCTGAATAAAATTTTACATTAAGCACTTATAAACATGTGCATAGCTTAAACATGTCTCTGATTAGTAGAAAAGAGCCTTAATGCCAGCTTCTGGGTCCTTCTGTCTTGTTTCAAGTTCATTACTACTAGGTATTCAGAGAAAGATTCCTAGATTAGAAGTTTAAATACTACTTAACATCTGACTTCTAGTTGACAAAAAATTAGAAAAGGTATTAAACAAAATATCCAGATAAACAGCTCCATGCTTACATTGTCCAAGTAAAAGTTCCTCTTTTACTGATGTTTGTAATTTCAGGTTTTGGTAGCATTTTGGGTACCACTGAAGTGTTTTCAGGTAAAAATCTGCAACCCTTGTTACTCCTCCTATCTATATAAACAGCCAAGAAACAGACAAACAAAAAACCAGAAAACCCCCTCAACATTCAGGAACAGATTTTCTTTGTATTCCTAAGGCACATTTACACAAATTCTGAAGTATTTGACCTGATGTTTTTATGGAGACCTTCTTTGTATTCATTTAGTGTCAAGGCCTTTTTATCTGTCTTTGTCAAGGAATGTGTAGGAAGATACAGGTTATCAGGCTCTCTGTTTCCATATCATTACAAGAATCTTCCTCCATCTACAAATTCCATGTATTTCTATGTTTTTCTGCTGTCTTCACAGATCTAGAAATATTTTGCCTTTGTAAATCAGGTATAGGTGTAACTTTTAAGTGCTTAGGCTGGTATCTTGCAAAGTTCTACAGAGGTTGTTTTGAAGCATTGGAAATAAAAGTAAGAAATCAAAATGTTCAGGAGTGCCTACTCCTAAAGCTTTGCTTACATTACACGGAATTCTTTTTACTCATTCAGCAACATGTTTTTCTGGTGTAAAAAAGCTGTTATTTATGGCAATCTTAACATATGGACATTAATTGTCCGCCGAGTACAGAAAAACTCACCAAATGAAAACAGTCATTGTGAATGGTTTGAATGAAGTTGGCATTCATAAAGGCTCTTGAGCATAACTCAGATCCTAACCTTTGGATCAGAACACAGTGTAAATACCACATATGGTTTAAAATGTGGACGTATGATTGTAAAGTTACATATGTTACCTTGTAGGACAGATTTTTAGTTTGTTGGTTTTTTTTGTTTGTTTGTGTTTTTTTTAATTTTTTTCCCTCTGTTGCTAGTATTTTTCTCCTTGCTGTGGATATGATTATTCTTTCCTTGATTCTTTTGCAGAATTCTATGAAGGCATATTTTTGATTCTTATTTCATATTGCTTTAGAGAAATGCAAAGTTGCAGCTAGCTCCAAATAATTTTGTGTCTGTTCCTGTGATTTTGAAGAAGAATTTAGAAGTGTCAGGGATGTCTTTCTGCTTCTCAGTGGTGAACAAGTATGAATTCTGATTCAGTGGTTGGAGTTTTTCTCAATTTTCTACTCAAATTGGCAAATATAGAAGCTAGACTGTGCTAGCTTCCTGATATTCCTGAAGCAGAAATTGAAAAGAAAACCACCTGGACTGTTTTGTTTGAATGCTTACATGCAAGTTAGTCACTCTTCCACACAGGAAACATATGAAGTATTCCTCAGCAATTACTTTTGCAATATTCTCTTTTGATTATCATGACAGATTTCTACTGTAAGCAGAAAGGCTTCTGGCTAAGTGTTTATTTAAGATGTCCAGCTCCTTTGATCATGAGCTTTATAAATAAAACCAAACTACTATTCTGAAATTTTTTTTTATGTAAACCAGAAAATAAAGTAAAAAAAAAAAAAAAATCTGAAAATTCTAGACAGTCATAGGGGTAATTTGGAACATTTTGAATTTTATTTGCAATAAATTTGCAGGATAATGTGGCAATGAAGGTAAGTACTTTCATGATGAGAGAGAAACATTTTATGACTGAAAAAACATATCAATGTTTAAAGTTCTCAGCCTTGTTGTAAAGATACTTTAGTTCAGCTGAAGTTGATCACTCATGTAGTTATGTCAGCATTCATTATATCCAAGAGGGAGAGAAGCGACATTTGAAATCTGAACTGTAGTATTCTTTGCACATTCTCATGTTTCTCCACATATGAACTGTTTCCCCCCCTCTATGTTAGTATTTAAAAAAAAAAAAAATCTTTTCCATAACCCTTCTCTAAGGCACCCATTTTGCTATTTATTTAAGTGCATGCATGTATTTCTCAGCAGGAAGATTAAATGATGATTACCATGCCTTACTACATCTCTGTTCTCTTCCCAGGGTCCAAGGTTAGAATAGGTTCAATGAAAGATCCCTTTCTTTTAGTGACGACTAAGGCTTGTCTGAAGTGTTGATCCTGCTTCCAATCTGAAGAGGCAAATACTGACTGGAAAGTCGTCCATGACTTTTTTTTTTTGTTACCACTTTAATAATATCAGCAGAAAGCTATGTTTTGTTTTGGTGAATTGATGTCTGAGCTTTCCAACATGCAGTGTTGAGTGTGATGAAATGTCAAGTTGCCAGTACCTGGAGTTACGGGATTGAGGAGGCTAGTAAGCCTTGAACCTTAGGAGGAGGCATTGCGGTGATAGGTTGTGGAACCTGAATGGTGGGAGGGGAGATGGAGATCGCCAGGTTGCCTCCTTGTTGCTCATGACAGCACATAAATGTATCACTGGACTGAGACGCAGTGTATCTGAGCCAGCAGTCTCTGTATTGCTAATGCAAACAGTGCCTCAAAAATAATGTGTGGAACTCTCTAGGAAGTACAGAGTGACTTCTTGTTGGATGGTGTACCAAAAGGGCACAAAGATGCTACTTATTCTGGGTTGAATGATGACAGTGTATATTGTTTGAAAATTACATTTAAAAACCCCAGCATCCCCAAAACAGCTATCATGTGCTACTTAAAATGGGACTGCTATGAAGGCTATATTTTTGAAGTAGAACATGAAGCTTCATTATTCTTTTGATGAAACTGACTGTGAGTAAACATATAAAGGAAACGTATTTTATCACTGTATCAATTACATTACGTGCTGAAAGTAGATGTGAGAATGTAGATAATTAAAGGCCTCGTTTGCTCATGCTAGGCAGAAGTGAGCAATTTTTTTTTTCTGGAGAAGTCTTGTCCATTTGCATTATCTTCCATAGTTACTGGCTGTGGTGTTACATTTGCAGGTGATAATGAAGGCAGAGTGACATAAAACAAAATTTCTGACCGGAATAACAACATCTTGCTATAAGCATTACATACTGTTAAAAGGTACTGATAAAGCACTTTTCATGTATGAATATGTAGAGAATTAATTGTTAGAAAACAAGGTTCAGTCTTCCATGAGTAGCCCTGTTGTTAGCTAGTAGCAAGGAAAACTTGTAGCAGTATGAGAGTAAAAAAATTTCAATTCACTAATAACTAAATTAATTTTTAAAAAATGACTGTATATACATACATATATATTTCTGTTAGATTAGGTACTTTTTGCACCTTTACTTCTTTAAATGGGTGTATTTTTCTGAGTTCTTTTATTTGGAAGAGTTGCACTGAAGTTTGACTTGTGTATTTTCCTCTGTCGGTGTATGAGAAAGAGAAGAGTGGGAAAGAGAGTTTGTCGATACTTTCAATTGCATGTAGGTTTGCGTAGAAAGGTTGGGGGATTTGCGAGGAGAGGCTTATTTGTTTTTTCAAGCTCCACTTGCAAATCTCTTGTTTTTTTGTTTTTTAATAAGAAGCCTGACAAAGACATATAGAAGTTGAGGAATAAACCATTATTTGACTTCTTACTACAGAAAGCAATGGGTTTTCTATCAGAAATTACATCAGAAGTTACCAAGGCCTGTTTAGTCATGAATCGCAATAGTGAACTTTAATTAGAAAAATAAAGATAGGGATTATTGGTAAAATCATAAAATACCCTGGTTAGCTAAGTGTGTAACTTTCGATGACGCAAGTAAGTTCAACAGTGCAATAATTGTTACCATATCTTTCAAAAATGATGTGTTAGAATTTAAGTCTAAGACTTTGGAAGGATTTTACTGTGTTACTAAACTATTTAATTCACAATTACTGTTGTGCTTCTTGAATTTTGAACAGTCTGTGATATTCTTAACAGAATCACAGCTAAATTGTACCAACTGTGGACAGTGATTAATGCAGTGAGCAAGGAAAGCACAGCATGCATGAAAGGAGAACATACCAAGGACAAAGGCAGACATAACGATGGTTGTAATGAAGCTGGAATCCCATGAGGAGGGGTATCATCATAACGTTACTTCTTCTCTCTTTTTTTTAAATTTGGTATTTGCCAGGACTACTTGTTTCCAAGATTATGTTATTCATTCTCAGATGGGTGAACTAGTTTATTTGTAAAGGCAATGCATTTCATAGCAGACAAAGGTTTAAATGTAACAGTAGGTTCCTGCTTTTAAAGCGACACGTGTATCTGCATTTACTGACATACAGCATTCATATACAGTAGTGCTTCTACGCGGTTAGAAACTTTTCATTAAAATCACATTTTTGATCATATCTTCTGTTGTGTGGAATTCTGATGGGGTGTTGAATTTATCTCATCCTTAATTGATCCTGAATGTTTTAAAGTACAAATCAAGTAGCTGTTATGTCCAGAAAAAAGTTAAGGCTTGATCACAGAACTGGTGAAAGTTCGTTGCTGTTACCAGGCAGTAATAAAGTACTGTTATGAATCAGCATGAGTTAACATGTTAACAGCAATCGTATTATTCTGTGTAAAATAATGACAGCTTTTGTTTTCTGAATAGATCTTACAGCTATGAATATTTGCAGCAGAAGTGAACAGTAGCAATAAATCACTGAGTGTTTCTGTTAGAATAATCCTCACTCTGCCTTTATTTTGAGGAAATTTATTATGAATTGTGTCTATCCATTGGTGGAAAATGTGAAAATAAAAAATCCAAAACAAAACAAGGCAAAAAAACCCCCAAAACTTCAAAACCCCTAAGAAAACCCACTAGTGATAGGAATAGGTAGAATAAAAACATCCTACAGGACAAAAAATGCAAAGAAACTGCATTTAAATGCTGCACCATAATTAAGGTAGTCAATGTGTTTTTAGTTGAAACACAGTTAATTTAGTTGAATTGGAATTGGAGAAACCTAGAAATGTATTTGGCACAGTAACCACATTTCATCTTCTGAAACTAAATCAAGCTTGACTTTCTTACTACATTTTATCATAAATCAAATTTACTTGCTAGTGATAAGATTCACTGTGGAACAGTGTGCTGGAGTCTATAGATAATCTCTCTGAACCTTTACTTTGCATACAGTCACATTCATTATGAGAAAACCTGCACAGCTGCAAACTGGTGGAACATGCGTAGTCTTTAATGTGTTGCTTGGCTAAAAATTTGATGACACATCAACAATTTTATTGCCATAGCACCCACTCCGAATCATCGTTTGAAAGGAAATTGTTGCTAGTTTCGTTTCAGCTCATGTAAGCTTACAACAAACTTCACAAAGTAATTTTTGTTTAAGACCATTAAGCATTAATGTTTTGTTCCTTAAGCCTACCAGCACAGAAAATTAGTTTTGCCTGTGTGTTCTTTATCAGATCATGACCACTGATACTGTTAGTATGTTATGGTGGGGATAATAATTGTTCTGACTAAAATGTGATATATCAAATTTGCATCATTTCAGTGCCTCAAGAAGTTGTTCTGAAAAAATTGGTTCTTGTTGCATTTTTAGTTCTTCAACTTTGGTTGTATAGGTGTCAGAAATGACTAATGAGGATAGTTGGTTTCTTCAGGGTGATAAATTATATTAAGGCACATACAAATATGATCCACTGATTTTTATACACATAACTTTCAGCATCTATAACGCATTTATAATGTTAATTTCCTCCTTATGTGGCTGGATTTGAGTTTATCATCTAGAGAAAGTACACTGTCATTTTCTGTGCATACCTGTGGTTGTGTATCCCAGTGTGTTTCAGACTTCTTATTCTCTGTCTTGGTTTTATAACCCAGATACATATATATGGGAATGTCTATAGAAACATTCAAGTTAACTCTATTTCACTTGCAGTGTTTCCTTACCTATGATTTTTATTTTTCATTAAATACTAATGAATTTCTAAAGTGCAAAACTCTGCACAGAGGCCCACAATTGGAAAGAAAAATAGAAATTGTCTTGTATCTATTTCGTCTAGGCACTTACATATCTTCAGTGAAAATTATTTTGGTTTATTAGTAGGTGGAAGTAGCACTGGGGTGTATGTCCAAGGATGGTAGTGAATTTAAAATACAGCTTAAGTTGAGCAGCGTTGCATTCCTCTGTATTAGAAACATCCCTTAAAACATGGTTTGTAATAGGTCTGAAGTATAAAAATAAAATGGACAATGAAAAAAGAAACAACACTGTGATGTGCATTTTGAACTAGGTTTTTTTCCTTCTTCAAGTGGGTAGCATTTTCTCATCTTTAAATGTAGTGCCATTGTGAAGTGGCCCGAGGGAGCCAAACCTTTTATGTGTTTTAATAAGCTAAGTGCTATTTTTAAAGAACTACCAATGGATTTATTCTAGTTCTAATTCGATAATAGGAAATATTGACACTAAATCATAGCTCTGAGCTTATAGGCTCATTACAAGTTTTGTTTCACAATTAGAGGAGTGGAATAGAGCTTAGCATTACAATGGTAATTGTAGGATCTACATATTTACTAATGTCTGCATAGCATTCCAGCACATTTTGAAACACACAGGCTTAACTTTGAAACATGCAGCAGACTCATTCTCCTGTGAAGCAGCGGGCTCTGCAGCTCTGAGTGAATGCAGGTGAGCACCAACACAGGACATAATTGAAGCCAGAGTACGGCATCATGTCTTAAGTATCATGTTTGACAGGTATTTTTCAGCCCTTTTGATAATTGTGATAATTTTGCACAGAATTTATACAAGTCGATGATGTATATTTTACGTAACCATTAATTCCTAAGGCTAGACTGTGGTGGTGTTACTGATGTTGAATAGCATTGTACATAGACAGCCTCACTGCAATTAGTGGACCTTCATAAAGAAAAAGATACAGATTTGTTTGAACTAGAGAATTCAGAATCTAGACCCTTCACATATTAGCACTGCTAATATTTCTGTCAAAACCATGTATTTCACATGACTCTTACCTTTGCAATAGTTAGTGGAAATACTAAAAATTCGTGATAGTGCCATGTGGTATTTATACTTCAGTGTGTATCAGCTTCTGTTGCTTTTGCTTTAAAGAAAATACTTACATATTTGTGAATATTGTGCATATGAACTCTTGTTCAAATGGGTATTCTTGTAAAGATACAACCAAACAGGTGCTGACAGAAAAGAGAATAGTTAATGTGCAATCCATATTAAATTGGGCTAGAGCTTTTCTAATTCATTGTTACTATTCATAAGGGGTATGTTTTCGGTCTTTTCATTTGATGGGCGGTGATGTGAAAAACAGAGGTATTGGATTTTCCTGTAGGCTATTTTAGAATTAAAAAAAAAATAAAAAAAAAATCAATATTATTACCATTGCACAGCTTTTAAAGACAAAAAGTTATTGCAATCAAGGGAACAAAGACTGGTGCACATAAGACTTTCTGTACTATTTTTCTTGTTCTGTGAAAATGACTTTCTTATATTTCTTAAAGAAAACAATGATTCAAATATGAGCCTTTTTTGAAATTAACTGAATTGGAATAGAAAGATTATGCAAATTTACCACTTCTTTTTTAAAGAAATACTCCCAATATATTAATTTCTACAGAAAAAAAAAATCAAGCAGTGTAAACTGTGATCTGTAAGATTTCCTTGGTAGTCATTCAAATTGCATTTGAATTTAGGGATCTAGAAGCTGTTTCCATTTGGATAAACTTTGAAAAAAATAAAATAAAATTGCTAGTGACAGAGCTGCTAATATAACACAACAGTGCACCTGAGAAATAAATTTTAATAAGGATTGTTACTTAATTGTTTTTTTAGTTGAATTTATGAAGTTGTTGCAGTTTGTGGTAATTTTTGTCTTTTAAATAAATTTTTGAGCCTGCAATAAGATCAGCCTTGTAAACGTAATACAGACTTTCTGGACAGCATTATAATCAACACTAGTGTAAAGAATTGAACTGAAAACAAAAGATCAGGTTACAGAACTCTCAGGAAAGTGTCCTGCAAAGAAAAAAAAAAAAAAAAGACACAACAAAAGAAAACCCAACACCACAACAACAACAACAACAAAATCCCAGCTATCTCTGAAATTTAGATTTTTTGAATTGACAGTGCTGAAGACCCATAATACTAAATCTTTTTTTTTTTTTTGAATTAGTGTACAACTCAGATTAGTTTTTGTTGTAATTATGGATTTGGTGACAGATGATGAAAAGTTTAAGCAAAAGTCAATTACATAAACTACTTGAATCACATGGAGCTTAATTATAGTGTGCACATTCTAACAAAATTATTTTTTAAGCCTCATTTTGAGGACTTCACTAGAATCAAAAAACATAAAAGTAATGTCATAATGAAGAATTACGTCAAAGGTTTTATAACATTACATTTACTATCTGTGTGAAATTATAAAAACTGAAATGAGAAGGCAAATACACTACAAATTTGTTTCCTTTGGAGATTCTGAGAAGAGAGTGATTCTGCTGAAAGCAGTTGAAAGCCTAGCTAGAAATGCAGAACATTGTATACATATGCAAAAGCGTCTTTTGGACTTCTCTAAAGGCTGTACCAGCTTGTTAGAAGGAAGGTTATTTCACAGAATCATAGAATGGTTTGAGTTGGGAAGGGCTTTAAGATTATCTAGTTCCACCCTCCCTGCCACAGGAAGGGACACCTTCCACTAGCCAAGGTTGCTCAAGGCTCTGTCCAGCCTGGCCTTGAACACCGCCAGGGATGGAACATTCACAGCTTCCTTGGGCAACCTGCTCCAGCGCCTCACAACTCTCCCAGAAGAGAATATCTTCTTTATATTTAACCTAAATCTCCCCTGTATAAGTTTAAACTCGTTACCTCTTTTCCTATCACTACAGTCCCTGATGAAGAGTCCCTCTCTGACATTCTTATAGGCCCCCTTCAGATACTGGAAGGCTGCTCTGAGGTCTCCACGCAGCCTTCTCTTCTCCAGGCTGAACAGCCCCAACTTTCTCAGCCTGTCTTCGTATGGGAGGTGCTCCAGCCCCCTGATCATCCTTGTGGCCCTCCTCTGGACTTGCTCCAACAGCTCCATCTCCTTCTTATGTTGAGGACACTATTTCAAATAGTGTTTAATTTACCTACTTTTTTTATTATTATTTCTAATTTATGAATAACTTAATTAGGCTGAGATAATTTCTAGTGTCTGTAGCTGGTTGTGGTTATTACAAACTATGCTACATTTAGCTTTTTGGAAATAAATTCTTTCCATGTGGAAAAAAGAAGTGACATACGAATGAAAATGTTGACTGATAATTTGTGAATGGGCTACTCTTTAATCAGCTGGAAAATATAAATAGATATGTTCTGTGAGTTATTTCCTAAACTTCATTTTAAGGAGTAAGTACTCCTACTAGAACTAGTCAAAATGTAGTTCCTAATTGCCTGCGCTCTCAGCTACAAAATATGTATGTAATGCCTTAGTGGAGAGTATACTATAACCATTGCTTCAGTTATTTACTGAAGTAATGATCAAGAGATTGTGAAAACTTAATTTTTTTTTTTATGTCATTTGAAGCTAATACCCAGGTGATTGCATTGCAAAATGTTGCCTTCCACTGTTGAGGAACAGTCAGCGTGATTCTTCTCCATTCTTTCTGATCATGTCACAATATTCTTTTTCTGGCAGAAGTAAGGCAGTGCAAGGTAGTATATTACTGGAAGCCAGCAAAAATACAGCTAGCACAAGACTTGTGTGTCTAACATCTATCCTTTGCTTGAAATTATGAATAGGTATCTAAGACTTCTCATCTTGCTAGTTTTATTTTATAACATTAAGTTTGTGCTCTTGCTCGAACTGAATGGGAAGATGTTTGTTGTGCAGACAGCAAAGGCACGCAGGCTGTTGGCCATACAGCAGTTGAAGCTTAGAATAAGTACTCAGCATCGTATTTTATTTTAATTTATGAGGTGAACCTGTTTGACCCAGATGTATGGAAAAAGGGAAATATAACCCCCATTTTCAAGAAGGGGAAAATGGATGACCCGAGGAATTACAGACCAGTCAGTCTCACCTCTGTGCCTGGCAAAATCTTGGAGCAGATTCTCCTGGAAGGCATGCTAAGGCACATGAAAAACAACAAGGTTATTGGTGACAGCCAGCATGGCTTCACTAAGGGGAAATCCTGCCTGACCAATTTGGTGGCCTTTTATGATGGGCCTACAGAACGGATGGACAGGGGCAGAGCATTTGACGTCATCTACCTGGACTTGTGCAAAGCGTTCAACACTGTCCCACATGACATCCTTGTCTCTAAATTGGAGAGACATCAATTTGATGGCTGGACCACTCAGTGGATAAAGAACTGGCTGGATGGCCGCATGCAGAGAGTTGTGGTCAATGGCTCGATGTCCGGATGGAGATCAGTAACGAATGGTGTCCCTCAGGGATCGGTGTTGGGACCGGTCTTGTTCAACATCTTTGTTGGTGACATGGACAGTGGGATTGAGTGCGCCCTCAGCAAGTTTGCCGATGACACCAAGCTGTGCGGTTCGGTTGATACGCTGGAGGGAAGGGATGTCATCCAGAGGGACCTCGACACACTTGTGAGGTGGGCTGATGCCAACCTGATGAAGTTTAACCATAACAAGTGCAAGATCATGCCCCTGGGTTGGAGCAATCCCAGGCACAGCTACAGGTTGAGCAGAGAAGAGATTCAGAGCAGCCCTGCAGAGAAGGACTTGGGGGTGTTGGTAGATGAGAAAATGAACATGAGCCAGCTTCAGTGTGGGCTCGCAGCCCAGAAAGCCAACTGTATCCTGGGCTGCATCAAAAGGAGCATGACCAGCAGGTCGAAGGAGGTGATCCTGCCCCTCTACTCTGCTCTCGTGAGACCTCACTTGGAGTACTGTGTGCAGTTCTGGTGTCCTCAACATAAAAAGGACATGGAACTGTTGGAACAAGTCCAGAGGAGGGCCATGAGGCTGATCAGGGGACTGAAGCACCTCCTGTATGAAGATGGGCAGAGAAAGTTGGGGCTGTTCATCCCGGAGAAGAGAAGGCTGCGTGGAGACCTCCTAGTAGCCTTCCAGTATCTGAATGGGGCCTACAAGGATGCTGGGGATGGACTCTTCATCAGGGACTGTAGTGATAGGACAAGGGGTAACGGGTTAAAACTTCAACAGGGGAACTTTAGATTGGATCTAAGGCAGAAATTCTTTATTGAGAGGGTGGTGAGGCACTGGAATGGGCTGCCCAGGGTAGTTGTGAATGCTCCATCCTTGGCGGTGTTCAAGGCCAGGTTGGACAGAGCCTTGGATGACATATTTTAGTGTGAGGTGTCCCTGCCCATGGCAGGGGGGTTGGAACTAGATGATCTCAAAGTCCTTTCCAACCCTAACTATTCTATGATTCTATGATTCTATTTAAAAAATGAAAGCCATCAGTCCTTCACTCTGTGTGTGAATTAGAAAGATGTCCATTGCTGTTGTCTTGCATAATTTTCCGACATATAACGTTTAATCAGTGTAGCTGTTAAAATATTCTCAATTAAACACCATACTACTACTGTATTAATGGTAAAGAAAAAAGAGGAAGTGTGTCACCTATAACTTCACCTAATATATTCTCACTACTGCAGCTTAAAATTAGTGGAGTATGAGTAGATAAGAGTGTAATAATTGACAAAGAAAATATGTAGTGAAGGCACTTTGGCTTGACTAGCTAGACACATGACTGATATCTCTGTTGTTTGTACTCTTAAAGATGAAAAGGCTACTGAAAACTTTCCTTTCTGCATTTTTAATTATGTCATAGCTCAAGTGTTGCTTTGAGACAAAGGAAGTGAAAAGGTGATATTTACAAAAAATAAAAGAGGTATATATGCCAGTTTTTAGACATAACTATGCCAGAAAGTGTACTTTTGGACACTACAACATGAGATAAGAACTGCTAACAGTGGAATGAATTTGAAAATAAATAATAGATCAAATAGTTTCAAAATGAAAACAGTTTGTAATTACAGTTTCATATATAATCATAGAATAGTTAGGGTTGGAAAGGACCTTAAGATCATCTAGTTCCAACCCCCCTATATATAAAAAATAAAATAAAAAAAAAGCCCTAAAGGAATGCATTATTATTGTGGAGAGGTGGAAGGACTAGCTAATAGTATGATGTGAGAATGGGAAGAAGATTATACCGGAATGTACATGGTTTAGAAACAAGACAAAATGAGACTCAAGAGCTAGGGATGTTTTGTGATAAAAATTGTGTGCCACAGGAAACGGTCTAGGCAGAAGTGAGGATAGATACAAGGCAAGAACTGAAGCTAAAGTTGGCTTTAGATAATGAGTAAGTGCTAAAAGAAAGAGTTAGATTAGGCTTTGGAGGTGGGGCTGAGTTCAGGATTATTTAAGAGATACAGCTTTGGTAGAGATAGTAAAGTAAGAACAGAAGCCAGGGGAGGAGAAACTGAAGGGAGGATGATAAGAACTTTCACTTCTGCACAGACTGAAAATTAATCCAGGTTTTATGGGGTCAGAGATTCATTTGCCTTATAATAAATGTGTGACTTGAAGAATGTTTGGCTGTGATCTTTTTTCGGACAGCCACACCAACTTAAGTGATTACAAGTTGCATTACACTGCTGCTGTTCCTGCACATCAGCAAAAGTGTGTGAATCACTTGGAATAAGTAGATATATGTATTATACTGTAGGATTACTTATTTTTATAGAAAAAATACCAACCCACCCAACTTTGTGAAGATTTCTGTGTTTGCACTTACTGTGGAACGCTAGAATCAAGTACATATTGTAACTTTCTATTTTTTTTTATGCATGTATGATGATTTAGCCACACTGATCTTTTTTCCATGGAAGATTGCCAGGCTTCAGGCTTTTTTGTAGCCCACGCTCTTTTCTATAAGACCTTTGCATCTTCCATTCTTTATGGAAGTTGTACAGTGGACAAATTGGGGAATTACAGAATGTGAAAGCACCTCTTTCAAAATTCCAGAAAATAAATGTTCTATTACATATAACAATATATATTTAAAGATATATATTTTAAAAGGAGAAATAAAAGTCTCAACTGCTGTAAGATATCAACTACAGTTTTAATTTAGTGGCTACATTGGGTTGTTTATTCCACTAGCAAGAAGACTCTGGAATGATTCAAACCCAAAATTGACAGGATGACTGATACGTACAATATAAGGGTTATGAGTATGTAAGAGAAACTTCGCAGCAAATAAGAAAATGTATTAAAATTGCATCTATCAATATTTCAGATTCTGGTATTATAAGATTGACTTTTTTTGGTATTTTACCACCTGGTTTTGATGTTGTATTTTCTGAACTGAAACAAGACACTAAATCCCTGTTACACTCAGTGGGCAAAATGGAAAATAAAGAGTAATTCTACACTGCAATATGAGATTGGAGTCAGTCTTTTTAATTCAGGAAGTATTTTGGGCTAGTGGTTACAGTTTGAAGACATATGGTGTATTTACTGTAAGCTCTTTATTTCTCACTCGGCTGAAATGTACTTTTTTCTCAGTAAGTAAGATCTGTTGCTGTTAGATATAATTTCTGTAATTTTAAAACCTGTGAGTCAGCTGCACAGACTTTCTTGTGAGATGAGCTGATGAACATTCTTCTGTGATGTCTCTGGTGTTTTTGAACCTGAAGTGCAGAGACAGTGACTTCTTACACGTTTTCATTCTGGAAACTCTTACAGGTTTGTGTAAATGGGCATTGTAGGCTATTGAAAAAGAAAAAAACATTAGTTTTTCATAGTTATCCACAAATATACTTAATAATCTTCCCTTCAGTTGTCTTTTTTTCTGTTAAAAACTCAACAATTGTTAGAAAGTTAGTAGAGTTGATTTTAATGCCATTCATGCTGACTAAAACTCTTTTGTGTTAAGTTTGTATTGTGTTAAGTCTGGATGTAGCCAGCTGTCATGCCTTATCTTAGACTATAAACATTTTAGGGGGGAGGATTAAGATAGTGAACGTTCTTGGAGGAAGATTATCTTCTGGTGTTGTTTGCTATAGCAAAGTCAGATCCTATTTTAGAAAGGTGCTAAATGCTCTGCAAATACTAAATAATGCTGATAAATGTATATATGACAATAAAAAAATGTGATCTCTTAGAAATACAGCTAAAGTATATTGAAAGAATGAATTAAAGTTTCTGTAATATTTCCTTCTTAGCTTTCTCTTTTGGCCTCAGCTCTATTATTTTCTAGTTGGTTATTATATTCTTAATACTGGGCTAGTAAATCAGGGACCAAGGAGTTACTCCTACCCTAAGAAGTTTAATTTCGTATATGTGTAAGTATGCAGTAGTGGCTGGATCTTCAAGTAAGTTTGCTTTGGAAAAATGTCTCGCTTTGTAATATGATATTCTTTGTGTTGAATTTGAGATTTATTGCAATCATACAGTCTTACTAAAATACCTTTTTACCTAAATGTGAGCTTTCCTTGGTTTTTCAGGTAGAATTCATTGGAGTGAGTATAAGATTTGATGAACTAGCTCCCTCAGTTCTAGAAGGTTGTTGCTTATTGCAACATTGCACTAAGTATCAGATCTAATTCTTGTGTAATTTTAACTGCTTGTTTAATTTTAAGTCTTGTTTAATTGTAACTGCTGCTTTAAACAAATTCTGAATTATAATGCACGTAAGTAACAGTTTAAGAGTACCTGAGTGTGAGGCTGGAACTTGGCCTGCCAAACTGGAAAAGTATTGTTGCTTCTGACAGTGCTGTGAAACATGAATACTTTTTAATTTTAGGCCTTACTAGTCTTTGATTAGATTAAGTACAGAGAAACTAGTACAGAGAAACTCTTTTTTTAATGGAATGATTTAGAGATATTCTGTAAATACCACTTCTATAAAGGAATAATTCTTCATTTTCATTTTATGGCCAGGATTCTGTGACAGAAGGACAACCATAGGGCTTTGTGAAAGGAAACCGTGTTAATTCTACTTTAATTACAGGCATTCTTCCCTCCCACCCCTTTAGTTTGTGTGGTTATTATGGGTTTATTTCTATGGTTTCTTGCCGTAGCATTTTCTTTCCTGGCTGTGCTGGTACTCACAATTGTAGAGCTGAGCTTTCAGTTTACTCTGAAACAGTTTAACATACAATTAAACTGCTTCTTGAATTTATAATTGGCCCTTTCTCTGTGTTTGCAACTGTACTCTTTTGTGCAATCTCATGAGTGAAAATAATAATCTCACTCTTTTGAGACATCTTGTTAGTCTTTGGTTTTCCCTTTTCCATGATCAGAAATGTGAATGTTCTCTTTCATTTTGTAACTGACAATATACAAACACGAGTTGCATTGTGTGAAAAGAGATGATGTGGACTTGACACAGTTCCAGTACAAATTAAAATACAACTGTAAATAAGCAGGAAAATAAATAGAAAGGTAACTTAATATTGGTCTCCATAGCAAACCTGAAAGCAGAACAGAATTTATTCAAAGCTACCTTTAATCTGGTATTTCATATTTTTATCTGTGATATCTATATATTTTATATATTTATATTTTTTCTGCTCTTCTACATGCGTGAAAATAAACCCCTAATATTAAGTGCACTGACTGCATATGCTAATAGTGCTAAATGCACTATTATGCATTTGGTGGGAGGGCAGAGACATAAAAATACCAAAATGATTGTGCGGTAATAATTGGAAGAAAATAATAGTTTTGCTATGTACTTAACACACTTGATTATAATAGAACTCTTTGAATTAATACCACACACTTGTACATTTTTTGACAGTAATAACTATGGTGTATCTTATCACATAATTAACTTCCATAAACCATCTAAGAAGTCTACTGAGCAGTAGTAACAAAATTACAGTAACTTACTTGTTTGGACTTTGTAGTTTAAAGAAAAAACAGACTGCTTATTAAAGCTTCAAAACCTGATTTCCCTCCATCATTCTTTACCATTTATTAGCCTTATTTCAATGAAATTTTTCTTAATTTTTACCAAGATTACTGGGAGGCAAATCAGACCCTCAGACCTTCAAGATTTATGGTATTGGTTGATAAAGAAACTAGTGCCCACTGCCAAAGTAGGGTGGATACTCACAAACATCTTGAAACACAGAGGCATGATGAGGTGTTACAAAGTATTACACTCAGTACATATGGAGATTTCTTATATAAGAACACATAGATACATACTTGGAATCACTTCACAGGGAATACTCTCACTACAGGCCATGAGAATTTCCACTTCAGTGCAATTTTTTTATGCTCTAGGATCAGACCTACATTTACTGACTTCATAAAAACGTAATGATACATTTCCTTTCATTGCTGAAAAACAGCTCTGCCCTGTCTCCTGTATCTTACTATCCAAAAAAGCTGAACTCAGTGAACAATGCTGATATTTGGCATTTCTATACCACTTTGTTCTTCTCATAATGATTTAATTGTGAATGTACAGCTAGAAATTAATTATAAATTGAGAGTGATAAAGACTAATTAAGCCACTAAAACTAATTAAATAAGTAGCAAGATTAGCATAAATAGGTATCTTTTTTCTACTTACTGAAATGCACATACTTCCGGAATAAAAAAATTGCTGTGCTCTTAGTTGCTGAGCAAAACCGATACATAGTCTCAGATTTTAGTAAATAAATTTTAAGCATTGTTGAAGCAGCTTTTTATCACAAACTTTATCTTTTTTGACTTTTCATCTGCAAGACTTAAGCACAATATTAATCCGTTCATTTAAAAAACTGGGTTAGGGAAATCCCGGGCACAGCTATAGGTTGGGCAGAGAGCAGATTCAGAGCAACCCTGCGGAAAAGGACGTGGGGGTGTTGATCAATGAGAAAATGAACATAAGCCGGCTTCAGTGTGCGCTCGCAGCCCAGAAAGCCAACCGTATCCTGGACTGCATCAAAAGGAGTGTGACCAGCAGGTCGAAGGAGGTGATCCTGCTGCTCTACTCTGCTCTCGTGAGACCTCACTTGGAGTATTGTGTGCAGTTCTGGTGTCCTCAGTATGAAAAGAACATGGAACTGTTGGAACAAGTTCAGAGAAGGGCCACGAGGATGATCAGGGCACTGGAGCACCTCCTGTATGAAGATGGGCAGAGAAAGTTGGGGCTGTTCATCCCGGAGAAGAGAAGGCTGCCTGGAGACCTCCTAGCAGCCTTCCAGTATCTGAAGGGGGCCTACAAGGATGCTGGGGATGAACTCTTCCTCAGGGACTTTAGTGACAGGACAATGGGTAATGGGTTAGACCTTAGACAGGGGAACTTTAGATTGGATATAAGGAAGAAGTTCTTTACTGAGAGGGTGGTGAGGCACTGGAATGGGTTGCCCAGGGAGATTGTGAATGCTCCATCCTTGGCGGTGTTCAAGGCCAGGCTGGATGAGGCCTTGGGTGACATGGTTTAGTGTGAGGTGTCCCTGCCCATGGCAGGGGGGTTAGAACTAGATGATCCTAAGGTCCTTTCCAAGCCTAATTATTCTATGATTCTATGATTCTATGAAGTAAAGGTTTCTTTTGTCTCAAAGGAAGCTAGGTAAAAATTTGAAGTGAAGAACTTTCATTACCCCATTAACTTATTGGGGTTTTTTTAAGGAAAAGGCTTGCCGTGTTTAGTAACGTTACTGATTTCTGTGGCACCAAGATTGCACCTGTTCCCATTTACAGAAAAAAAAATGCATCTTAGTCTATGGCCTACAGTGTTGTAAGAATCTAATAGCTTCACTCTTAGAAAACCAACTAAAAACAGAAACACAAATCCATAACAGAATCACAGAATCCCAAGGGTTGGAAGGGACCTCAAAAGATCATCTGGTCCAACCCCCCTGCAAGAGCAGGGTAACCTAGAGTACATCACACAGGAACTTGTCCAGACAGGCCTTGAATATCTCCAATGTAGGAGACTTCACAAGCCCCCTGGGCAACCTGCTCCAGTGCTCTGTCACTCTCACAGTAAAGAAGTTTTTCCTGATGTTCACATGGAACCTCCTATGCTCCAGTTTACACCCATTACCCCTTGTCCTGTCACTGGACATCACTGAGAAAAGCCTAGCTCCATCATCCTGACACTTCACCCTTTACATATTTGTAAACATTGATGAGGTCACCTCTCAGTCTCCTCTTCTCCAAGCTGAAGAGACCCAGCTCCCTCAGCCTCTCCTCATAAGGGAGATGTTCCACTCCCTTAATCGTCTTCGTGGCTCTGCGCTAGACTCTTTCAAGCAATTCCCTGTCCTTCTTGAACTGAGGGGCCCAGAACTGGACACAATATTCCAGATGTGGCCTCACCAAGGCAGAGTAGAGGGGGAGGAGAACCTCTCTTGACCTACTAACCACACCCGTTCTAATGCACCCTGGGATGCCATTGGCCTTCTTGGCCACAAGGGCACATTGCTGGCCCATGGTCATCCTCCTATCCACCAGGACCCCCAGGTCCCTTTCCCCTTCACTACTTTCCAGCAGGTCAACCCTCAACCTGTACTGGTACATGGGGTTGTTCCTCCCCAGATGCAAGACCCTACACTTGCCCTTGTTGAATTTCATCAAGTTTCTCCCTGCCCAACTCTCTAGCCTGTCCAGGTCTCGCTGAATGGCAGCACAGCCTTCTGGTGTGTCAGCCACTCCTCCCAGTTTAGTGTCATCAGCGAACTTGCTGAGGGTACACTCAGTTCCCTCATCCAGGTCGTTGATGAAAATATTAAACAGCACTGGTCCCAGCACCGACCCCTGAGGGACTCCACTAGTCACAGACCTCCAGCTAGATTCTGCCCCATTGACCACAACTCTCTGCCTTCTTCCTTTCAACCAGTTCTTGATCCACGTCACTACCTGATCATCAAGCCCACACTTCCTTAGCTTATCTACGAGGATGCTGTGGGAGACAGTATCAAATGCCTTACTGAAATCAAGAAAAACCCCGTCTCTGCTCTACCATCATCCATCCACCTAGTTACTTCCTCATAGAAGGCTATCAGGTTGGTCAACCATGACTTCCCCTCAGTAAAACCATGTTGGCTACTCTTAATGACCCCCTCATCCTTGATATGTCTAGAGATGGTGTCAAGAATAAGTTGTTCCATCACCTTTCCAGGGATGGAGGTAAGGCTGACTGGTCTATAATTACCCGGGTCCTCCTTCTTGCCCTTCTTATAGACAGTCCTCAGGCACCTCTCCTGTTTCCCACGACTTACGACTTACCAAAGATGATGGAGAGTGGCCTAGCAATGACCTCTGCCAGCTCCCTCAGCACCTGTGGGTACAGGTTCCTCTTCATGAAATATCTAGGGTTGAATTTCTTTCATTACTCCTTGTATCACGTTTTTGGTATCAGTCACTCAAGCACTCAGTTCTGTTGTGTTCTTTTTACAAGTTCATCTGGTCTTGGGAGAAAGATAGCTGCTGTTAGAAGTAAATGTCTGGATATTATAAGCAACTGTATGAATTTTTTAGCTGTTCTTCATTTTTCATTCACATGAAACTGTGCACACCTGCATTACTTTCATTGCCTTTTTATTTCTTTCATAAAAGAGGTTAATTTAGTCAGTCCTGAAAGGTCACAGTGAAGCAGTATGTAGAGAAGAGCATGAATATTTTCAAGTAAGAGTGATTCAGACAGCTGGTTCTGGCTCTACAGTGTAAGATCCATATTTATTCCATTTGCAGTACTTGGCAATCAAAATTATTTGGTCATACTATCCCACCTTCTAACAGTGTGATGCTTTAGCCGTTGCACTGATTTCATACTCCTTCACTGCGGTGCAGAGGAATCACCTGTAAACAAGATAAGAAAGAAACTGAAGGTATGCTGGAAAAAATCACTGGAACATGATCAGAAAGCTTAAGAAATAAGCCCTGACTTCATCAGATCTGGGAGAAGAGGGGAAGCTCAAGATGGGAATCAGATAAAGAATTCAGCTCCACATAGCATAAAGAGAAAACATGCTGGTAGATTGTGAAAGAAATTTTACATTCAAGTGCTACAGGAAATTTGAACTTGGAGGTTGCCAACATGGAAGGGAAGATATATACACATATATAAAATCTTGTTTTGATAGTGACAAGACAGAAATGTCTTTGTAATGGATTGGAGAATCAAATCAGTTCTGTGTGTGTAATGTAGTATGGATTGGTATGGTTTTTTGTGAGAAATGATAAGGAAGGTGAAAAACTTGGCATATCAATACTTTTGTCAGTTCTGACATTCCTGGTCTTAATTGTGACTATATAGATGTGCTCTGGCTACCTTTACCACTGGGCAGGCAGGGTAGCCTTGTTGCTTGTGTGAGTCCCCATCCCTCTGCAAGGTCCATGTAGTTACTCTGATACCTGCTAGGGGGACCTGTAGCTAACGATTAATTGTGCTGCCTTACCTAAATTAAAACTGACTAGAACATGTGTATGTGACTGTAATTCCAGGAGTGACTGCAGTAAGGGTAAACTCAAAGGTGAGGGATGCCTTTAACACTTTCTCCAGTGTTGGTATTTTTTTTTTTTTTCTGTGCTATAAATATGCACACACGTAGGTTAGCCTTAGGTACTTAGAAACAAAAACATTCTTTAGTTTGCATTTTGTTTGTCATGGTAAGTCTTAAAGTTAGGCATTAAAAGTTTGTTTTATTTTGTTTTATTGGCTTGTAATTTGTAACACTATTCTCAAAGTATGATAATTTCCTTGAAATAAAAGCAGTTAATTAATTATGGAAAATGTTTCATTTTAAAACTAAACTACCCCAGATTCCATTTTTCCTCATATGTTTCCTTCAGATATTATATTTCTAACATAAAATAATTTTAGAACAAATTAGTCCTCTATACACTATATAAATTTCTCCATTCTTAGCATCTACATATATCTTTGTATTGCTCTTTGTCTATAGGAAGGGGCAGTTGCAAATATCCTAGTACTCTTGTCCTAGTAATGGGGCAGCAGCAGAGAGGCAAGTACATCCAGTAACATTTTAGAGCTTTCAGAGGAAAACACAGGGTTAGTTCATAATGTTTCTAGCTTCTGATGCCAAGTAGAATGTCACAGATTGGAGTTCCTTGACCAACACAGACTCCTGTGTCAGGAAGAGTGAGAGCTACACTTCTTTTAACTCTGCCCATCAGATGCATTTCTGTATACCAGTGTCAAGCAAATTAAATAAGTACAGCAAAAGACATGTCATATCTACTGATCTTACACTACAGTCTGATACAAAAGGTCAACATGTACATATGAACATACCTTACTATTGTCTATTGAGGAGGAAAAAAGCATGCAAAAAATTTAAGCCTTGTATCTTCATCATCAACTTTGTTGCTGGGGTTAAGGCCAAACACATTAAAAAAAATGTATCTGGTACTTCACTGAGCGTTTCTTTTCTGATTTTCATTTCTATCAGTAATAATTTTGTATTGATTATTCTCCCCATTTCCATTTTGCTTTGGTACCCTTATATTGCCTTATATTATATTATTACAGTGAAGAGCACTTTAATGAAAACAAAAATTTCAAAGACTTTATTTTTTTCTGGAGATTTTTGAAAGCTGTCTACTTTGAGAAAGAGGTCTGGTATTAGAAGTGAAATCCTCAAAGTATAACTTTTAAATACTTATTTCTAATGCTAATTACAGATTTCTAACTCTAATTAGAATTTTTTACAGTTGTGTGTGGCAGCTTTTGACGCAGTGATATGCGAGATTACTGAAACTCCAGACACTGCTTTTCTAAAGGCATTCAATGAAGGAACAATGCACATAGTAATTGATTCTTGAGATTTAGGAGCAATACAGTAATTCAAGAGGTCTTACTATTATTCTGTATAGTGCATTGCATGTTTAGGAACAAGAAGGGTAAATTACGACTTTCCTGACAGCTTTTGGGAACAAGCAACTTTTATACATAATAAAGCTAAAGCTCTCAAACGTTAATAAACCTACATGACTGACTGGCTATATATTAACATGTAAAGATCTTATTTATGCTTAAATTTTTACTTAAATAGACCTGAAATTCATCTGGATTTGGCTGATCCTTCTGCGTTGCTTGGCCAGCAGTTTCTGCTTCTCTTTTCGTTTTCAGCAACTTGTCATGAAATGATCCATGTTTTCAACTTGTTTCTTATTCCTGTCTTTTCACAGACCAGTTCCTCTTGTGTTTGGATATTTAAGGTCAGCTATTGTGTGTTCTTTTTGGTGACCAGCTATATTCTTTATATACCCAGCTTCATTAGTCTTTTTTTCAGTAGTCATTTTTGCTAATAGTTTCAATTTTGTGGTGAGCAATTAATTTCTGGTCGTCTTCGTACATCCAGAAAGAAAAATCAGAGATTTTACCCTATTTTTGTATGATTCCGATGAGCACATTTTAGCTTTGATGATGCAGTGCAACGACTGATTGCTAGACATTTTCTACATTTTGAATATGCCATTGAGATTCAGACTTATAGAAATCAAAGTTTATAGGCAGCAAATGCAGGTTCTTAATTCTCTTCAGGAAACAGTCAGCCATTGTAAAGTATATTTTTAAGAGATTGCTGAAGCCTTATATATGAAACATAGTCTTCCTAAAGTTCTGATATCTGAACATGCCTGTCAGTTCAATGCGAACATACCTGCGCATATTTACTGTTTTATAAATTTAGTGAATACTATAATTAAGATTGTTAATTACATTAAGATTATATTTACATTAAGATTATATTTACATTATATTAATGTTGCAATGTTGTTGTATTAACATTGACATTAAAATATTCTATTCTATTATTTAAATGGACACTATTAATTATACACCTTTGAATTTGAATTATGATGCAAGGCAATATATTTTGCAGAAATAATTTATTATAATTTTATAGAAGATAACCACTTTTAGTACGTACCTCTTAGTGTCAAAATGAGCAGTTCTTATTCAGTACACTTGTGCAATGTAAGCTGATTTCCTTAGAGAAAAGACTGTTAATTAAACAAACATTTCTCAATACTGATATGCAGAGGACTGTAATTTTCAAAGACTAATGACTTTGCCAAACAGCTACCAGTTTTCACTGACACTAAAGATGTGAATGTAGCTTGTTTGATTGTGTGTTTTTCTTTACTTCACCCTAATAGAAGTGTCATCCTTGTTTTTAGGAGATAGGGCTTAAACTGGAACATTTTTCAGCGCTCTCATTCAGTGCATGAACACAAATCTCTACAAAAAATTTGTAAACACAGTGACAATAACCACAGTAATATTCCTCCCTGTGTTTTGTGACATATGTAAGTAGCATAATCCTGGAAGTAAGGAAATTGAGACATTGAGGTTAAGTAATTTGCCTGAAGCTAAACAACAATCAATTAGCAGAGGTGGGATTAGAATTACAAAATTTTGGCTCTCAGCCCTCTCTTCTGTCCAGTAGCCAATTGTCACTTTCAGTGCCTTTGGCTTCCAGTTTGATCTCATGAGATCAAACTTCAGTGAATTAGTTTTCTGAATCTTCTTGCTGCTTAGATGTGAAATGAGAAGAAAACCATGACTAGAACTGATACTACTTTTTTTTTTTTTTTTTTCACTGTAAATATATTTGTATTTAATGTATTTCATGGAAGTGTATCTACAGGAAAATGTATTTGCCTGTAAAAGTAAAAATGGAGAATGCAATCCATAAATTAGTTGGTGGTGTTTTGGTTTGGTTTGGTTTGTTTTTTTTTTGTGGTTCCTTTTATTTTTTTTTTTTTTTTTTTTTTTTTTTTTTTTTTTTTAGAAAATGCTTCATTGTGTCTTACAAAACTCTGAGAAGCTTGTCTGTCTAATCTTCTGAAATGCTAAGTAACTACAAACAGTGGATTGGATGAAATCACAGAATGCATTGCAAATACTTAGTGTCAAATCACTAACTGAAAAATGTATTTCAGACCCTGCTAAGCTCACCTCTGCACATTGGTATTTCACTGGTACAGTCATGGTCCCAATTTGTGAGGGACCCTTCACTGTAAAAGTATGACCACCCCACAGATAAGGCATGAGGATAAAGCAAAATTGTGGTATTTTATGTGAATTCCTTCTAAACGAGATGACCAAACAAAAGTGAGGCACTTCACAATCTGTATGTACCACATGAACAAAAACCACTTGGCAGTGATTTTAACTTTGGCACAGTAAATAACCTGTATAAATGAAACAAAATAATTTCTGGCTTCAGTTGAGTAATGGAAAAGCTTTATATTCAATGACAAAGAAAGCTGGGGACTGCTAGTTCAAGATTTCCTCTTATGGTGTGGTATCTGGATACACACGAGACTCTTATACCTCTTCCACTCTGAATTTGTCATTATATCACTTTTAAAATTGCATGCCCTTAACTGAATGTCAATTCCATGTAGTGTTATGATTTCTTGGTATGCCTTTTCTTAAGAGATTTGTGTTAAAAAAACAAGAATGAAAGATATCATTGGTGAGATACAGGTGAGCTAGAAGTAAGCTAGACATAGCACTGTAGGCTAGTTTATCTATTTAAGTGTATTTTTAACTACTGCAAATTATATTTAAATCACTTAGCTAACTTGAATAACCATGCAAGATTCTTATAAAGCAGCTGCAATGCTGCAGCAACATAGAACATATCAAATAATTGTACTCTTCAGTGGTTTTAGGTAATAGATTGCAGAATGTAATTGTACAAAGTGCTGTCACATACCAGAATTAAAGCAGAAATGGACTTGCAGTAATTAGAGGTTTACCTTTGTGTAGTGATGTGTTTCTTCTGGGTACGTTTCTATTATTCTGGATGGATGATGGTAGAGCAGTAGATGGGGTTTTTCTTGATTTCAGTAAGGCATTTGATACTGTCTCCCACAGCATCCTCATAGATAAGCTAAGGAAGTGTGGGCTTGATGATCAGGTAGTGACGTGGATCAAGAACTGGTTGAAAGGAAGAAGGCAGAGAGTTGTGGTCAATGGGGCAGAATCTAGCTGGAGGTCTGTGACTAGTGGAGTCCCTCAGGGGTCGGTGCTGGGACCAGTGCTGTTTAATATTTTCATCAACGACCTGGATGAGGGAACTGAGTGTACCCTCAGCAAGTTCGCTGATGACACTAAACTGGGAGGAGTGGCTGACACACCAGAAGGCTGTGCTGCCATTCAGCGAGACCTGGACAGGCTAGAGAGTTGGGCAGGGAGAAACTTGATGAAATTCAACAAGGGCAAGTGTAGGGTCTTGCATCTGGGGAGGAACAACCCCATGTACCAGTACAGGTTGGGGGTTGACCTGCTGGAAAGTAGTGAAGGGGAAAGGGACCTGGGGGTCCTGGTGGATAGGAGGATGACCATGAGCCAGCAATGTGCCCTTGTGGCCAAGAAGGCCAATGGCATCCCAGGGTGCATTAGAACGGGTGTGGTTAGTAGGTCAAGAGAGGTTCTCCTCCCCCTCTACTCTGCCTTGGTGAGGCCACATCTGGAATATTGTGTCCAGTTCTGGGCCCCTCAGTTCAAGAAGGACAGGGAATTGCTTGAAAGAGTCCAGCGCAGAGCCACGAAGACGATTAAGGGAGTGGAACATCTCCCTTATGAGGAGAGGCTGAGGGAGCTGGGTCTCTTCAGCTTGGAGAAGAGGAGACTGAGGGGTGACCTCATCAATGTTTACAAATATGTAAAGGGTGAAGTGTCAGGATGATGGAGCTAGGCTTTTCTCAGTGATGTCCAGTGACAGGACAAGGGGTAATGGGTGTAAACTGGAGCATAGGAGGTTCCATGTGAACATCAGGAAAAACTTCTTTACTGTGAGAGTGACAGAGCACTGGAGCAGGTTGCCCAGGGGGCTTGTGAAGTCTCCTACATTGGAGATATTCAAGGCCCGTCTGGACAAGTTCCTGTGTGATGTACTCTAGGTTACCCTGCTCTTGCAGGGGGGTTGGACCAGATGATCTTTTGAGGTCCCTTTCAACCCTTGGGATTCTGTGATTCAGTTAAATTTTTGAGCTAGTTACAGTTGTGCTGGGCATATCTTTATATGGGGTTTTAGTTCTCATATGCTGCCATAATTTTATTGGAGAGGAGTTAGAGCAATATGGCTCCTGTTAGAAAGGTTCATAGAGCAGATGAAGTTTTAACTACAAACTGCACTTGAGGAGTACCATTTTTTGTATATTGTATATGCATTCTCCTTATTGACAACAAAATGTTACTTGCAGTAGCTTGTAGTCACCACAGGAGCTACACACACACAGTAGGACACTTATGTAGTACCAAAAATAAACGGTATAAAAAATACCGCCAATGTAAATATATTGTAATTGGTACTTTTATGTCTGCATAGCCATATCTCAGAGCAGGCTACGTGTACTGTGTTAACCATACTGTTATATCTTCGTGATTTCTAGGCAAGAAACTGGAATGATACACTTGGGCTTTTAGTTACTGAACCTTTTTTAATACTTATAAACAGTTTTCTGAACTGGTTTGTGAATGTCTGATTATGCATCAGTAGTGTGTCATCTTACAGGCCACACTCATCTGTTTCTTAGTACAGCTGCAGCTGGGCTGCATTGTGTAGCTCTCATAGCACTGCTGGTAAAAGGTGCATGTGTTCTCTCTACTTGGCTGGGCATCAAATTAAGGCTCATATAAATGATGTTTGTAGGTAGGTGGTAAATGTTGTTATATAGCTAGTAGGTGTTTATCAAGTTCTGGAAGAAAGTAGTTCTAGCCTAGTGAGAAAGAAACAAAGATTTATAAATCTTTGCCAACTAGTATTGTTTTATTTTATAGCTAGCCTAATGATACAGTCTTTCAATTAACCAGTTTGGCTCAATAAGTTATACTTATGTCAAGTCATGCCATCTCTCAATGCTGAGTTACAAGTAGGAAGTCATTTTAAACTCTTTAATTCCCCAAACTGTTTGTGTTCATATGGACCATAAGATTTGATTAGACTCACCCATACATTTGTCCCAGGTAACAACAGTCTGCCCCTCAGCAGTTCGATAATCTAACCCAACTAAGAGGTATAAAACCATGTCTTTACAACCAGGACAAGACATCACTCTCCAGAATGCTTCAAGAGAGAAGATGCAAACTACCTTGTCCAATTTAACCAGTTGTTATATTTGAGACAACTTTCATGAATCTAATGGTCACCATTATATACCCAAGGAGCATACTGGGAGTATTCTTTGTCTGTTGGGGTTAAGGCTGGGGGCTAGCATATAGCCAAGGGTTTGCTAAACCTCCTCACCTTATGTGGAAACAGAATTGAAGAAGGAATCATAGAATCATTGAATAGTTAGGGGAAGAACTTTTGGTTTTGCTAACTGTAGTAGAAAGATTGAATAATTTTAAATTTGCTATCACCCATGTCCTTATAAATGTGGATAACATGTATTTTGACTTTTAGAAATTTTTCTTGTCTTTACCTTTAGCTGGCTTGACCTAGGGGTGGTTTTACGGCAAGTGGATAACATTAGGGCATTTCACCCATATGGGCATGTTGTGCGAAACACTAGATTCTTAGATCACCTTCATCCAGCAGATTATAACAGAATGCTATTCCCCTGTGATGCACTGGCCAGTTGGGGTATTGGTAAAAAGTCAGTTTGCCTCTAGTGTTGGAAAAGAAAGATGATACTTAGATGAAAGTAAGTCATATTGTCTGTTCTGAGGCAGAATTTTGTTATTTTCTCTTCTTCTTGAACAGAACTTATAAGAATTTGTTTATATAGGTGTCTTATGAAGCATTAACACTGAACCATATTTAGTATGCAGAATTTGATGGTTTCTTTTCTCTTTAAGTAAGTCAGACATATCATTAGATAGGTGATTTTGCTCTCACAGTCACTAATCAGCAGTTTGCCCTGTCTATAAACGGCCAAGTACACATTTTGTTATGTTTAGATAAATTAAAAAAATGAATGGAAGCTTCATTCAGTAGTTAACAATCGCTGATACTATTCTTCCTAGTACCTGTATTTTGAGGGGTTTAGTAAGACTGAAACACCAATAAAGGCCATCTCTGGTCGTAAACCTGATCTCTCAGTTCTAACTATTCCTCCTTTTCTCTCAGAGCAAAGCTACTCTGGAAAGAGATCAGCTTGCCTGGCATTTTAAGATCCAGAGCTTCTACTTTGCACATTGAAAAAGAGTATCAGCTGTCAGTTACCAAATAATTCATATACAGTCTGCAGACATTAAAATTTGAAAAAGAAGCAGTAGAGAGCTTTGAAGAAAAATTTCCTTTCATTAAATTAGTGACTATGACAAGGTTATGTAATGCTCCTAGGTGATGAAGTGGTGCAGTCACTAAAGCTTTAGATTCAATAGCCTTCATGCTTTTCATTTGCTGCTGGAAGAAGGCTTAGTACTGGATTAACTAGCAGATTCCCTTCTCTAACTCAGGTACATTAAGCCCCACCCATATTTTACATACACTGTGTGTGATAAATATTATGTATATACACAAGCTTAAACCTATTTTGTATTGTGCATTTGACCGCATAACTTCAAGGTATATGCCCAGGGCGGTTAAATTTACAGTGCTGGAATTCTTACATGAAGTGAAAAAAGAGAATTCATGTCCTCCTGTGTATTTACTGCATAATAAGTACTTAATGCTATACCTGCATCTTTCAGTGCTTTAGGTTAATAAAGTACTAGAACCAGGCATCCTGGTTCTCTTTCCTTAAACTAGAATAAACTAGAATAAACTGAAATTCTTGTGTAGAAACAACTGAAGAAACACTGGAGTAAATAAGAGGAAATTAGAAGCAAATGTATAAAAGTGTTTCATTCTCTGTAGTGATATTTAAAAGAAGGTTACAGTTTGTGGTGAAGGGTGATGTGTAGCACTGGCAAGCAAAGCTGTGTAAACAACTTGGGAGCTGAAGGCAAAAGATGGAGATTGGAGTAGGTCTGGATTTGGGAGCCTTTCCCTTTGTTCTGGTCATCGAGGAGGCTGGCTCCAATGGCCTGTCAGCTCTCGATTCCTGTTAGGCTCTGGGCAATAGTGTTCTGCCAATATGGTAGTTAATGGCTGGTCTCAGTTTTACTGTAAGTGTCTTAATAATTTTTCACAAACCCGAGTTAAACTGTTACCAGGTTGCCTGCAATAGTTTTAATAGAAAAAACACAGGAATATTATTCTGCTTTGTCCTACTATAAACATATTGGGCTATAGTATAAAAGAAAAGGTTTTCTCACAGGTTTTTCACACAACTTCTTCATACTTGTGGAAGCCTTTTTCTTTCTCCCAGTTATTATAAACTCTAAATGAGTATGAGAAATTGAGGGGGGGAGGGCGTATGTAATGTTAGCTGGCAAATAAATGTCTGCTGCTGTCTGTGTTGGTTTGTGTTCCTCCCATGTCCCTAGGGCTCAGATAATGTCTGTCTCTAAAAATGCGTACATAATCCACAATGAAATGAGCTGGTACCAAGGTTTGCACAGCCTAGAGGTACAAATTAGGAATATGCTATTTAAACATTAGACCTTTTGGAAAACGTAACCTACCTATTCTACCTTTAAGGCCTTTCTTTTAAGTATGTCATCTGATTACATATTTCAGGGAAGAATAAATCCAATGGCCAGCTTAGTAAACTGACACTGCATGACAGAAAATTCAAAGCCATAAAGGTAGACTTGACTTTCAGTATTTTCCTTGAGAGATCAAGAAGTGATAATCTTCCTTAGAGCCGCTTATTAAATTTGTAGGGTGGGTTATGCACTAGCTGAATGAAGGTTGGGGAACTGGAGATGACTGCTAAATTGGGAAAAAAACACTGCAACGTTCCCCCCAAGCCAGACGTTTTTTTGACGTAATTGTTTCTTCTGGGTACTTTTGTTTTTAGATGAATACAAGTAGCAAAAAGAAGTTGGGAGACAAACTTTTTAGTTGTATTATAAAGATTTTATGAGCACTGAGGTAGGGCCTGGGTTTTTAAGAGGATGTTGTGCCACCTGTAAAGTGAAATAGCTTAGTTTCCCCAGGATTTTGGGAAATCTGTGCTTGTACCTGAATATAATTTTTGTGAACCAAATGTATCAAGGTCTTCAGCTGGAATTAGTTGGCATAGCTGGATTGCATTTGATAGTTCAAAGGTGAAAACCTGGTAGTTTTCATTCACAGGATAGTAAAACTATTAAACTGCTCTGAGAGTGCTGGCGTTTGAAGATCGCGTTGTTGGTATTCTTCCTGCTGAAAGATGTGGGGATGATACAGTTTTAAGATGTTTACAGTGAGAAGCAGGAAAATTTCACTAGCTTGTGATTGACAGACAAGAGCCTTTATGAACATGCCAGTTGGCAACTTTGGGATTTCTTTATGCAGATTTCATGAATACAAATTGTTTCTGTTCTTTACTGAAAGAAAAAGCTAATTAACTTTCTTACAGAGACAATTTGCAGGTCCATGGTATATGCAGGTTAGAATTAAGGCAAAATAATTACTTATGACAATGATCAGTCTAACTGATGTCACAAATTATGATTAATGAGTAAATTATCAATGAATTCTGTGAATGAGTGTGCTTTAAAAATTCTTTTTCATAAATAAATGAGCCCCAAAAGGTTTTATCTTAAATATTATGTCTGTATATAATAGCTTTTTTAGTATATTGACTCCTAGAGGAACTGTGAAAAGAATAAAAGCTCATGCAAGTTTTAATGTATCCATTCAGTATCAGGCTGAAATTACATGCACCATTTGGCTATTCGTGCATTTTTACCAGTACAGGAGCCTTCGCTATTACTGAATGTGAACCAGCTTATGGCCTGTTCACTTAGAATACATAGCAGTTCTTGTTAAGTCAGTAGGACACATTAAGTGTTGCAAAGGGTGATGCGGAGTCCATAAAAAGTGGTGGGGTAGCTTTTTTTTTTTGGGGGGGTGTTGTGTTTGTTTGATTGGGGTTTTGTTGTTGTTGTTGTTGTGGGGTTTTGTTTGCTTTTTTCCTTTTTTTTGTGGTGGTGGTTTGTTGTTATTGGTTTGTTTTCTCCCAGCCCATGTAGGAATTTTCTGAGTGTATAATTTGGCATGTGAAGAATGACTTAAGAATTTATAACTCAGAATGAGTCCAGTCACATACCAGTCTCAAACCAGTAATATGTGGGGACTTTACACTAAGTGACAATGATTCTTGTAATGGTGTGTGTGCACTATCTCGAAATGTAAGGGCACCAGCCAGACTACATTGTTCACTCTGTGCTCAACTTGCATTTTTTGTGGATGAAAAGATTCCATGGGAACAGTTGTGACTGTATCATCTTCCAGCTTCTATTGCTACAAAACAAGTTTTCACAATGAAAAAGTTACTATAATTTTTCAGCAGTCTCCTGAAACAATATATGTTAATCTACAATTAAATGGGCATTTCAAAGGAAGTACCATAACATGTCTTTGTTACTTTATTCACTGTTGCTACGCATACTGACAAAGAATATGATAAGATATGTGTTTTTTCTTTTTTTTGAAAGTTTTCTTCTGATTTCAGAAAAAAAATTGTCTTTCAAGAATATGATAAAAATAAACATAAATTGAATTATGATATGCTAAGAACTTCCACACACCCCAAATAGAGTGTCTAGAAACAGAAATCCATTAAGGTCTGCATTTTCTATGTAACTTGTCCATAGTAGGCATGCATGCTGAATTTGCTGCAGACATCACATTAGCTTTCTCTTTACCTTTAAAGAAGGTGAAGTCTTGCCCTCATGTTCATTGCTCAATTAGAGGAGTATGTCCATAAAAATATCTCTACATAAGAATAGCTCTCAGTAGCTGTGGAAAGAAGAGGGCTGAACTACTGATTTAGAAAAAAACATTTTGTCAGATGTTTTATTTGAGTGCAAAGGAAAAGTATTACATGTTCTCAAAGCACAGCGGAGTATGGAACAGCAGAACTCAAACCATAATTCTGTAACATAATGAAATGTGAATTAGTTAATTCCATTCACTACTGCAAAATTATACTTGAACTTAAAAATGTTAAAGTGTAAAAGAGATGACTTATGCTTGTGCATATGTTCTAATCCAAGTGAATTATTTCAGTGTCATGTTGTAAATATATTTTATGGATCCTCAGTGTGCAAGAAAAGACAGCTTCTTCCTCAATAGTGGTAAACTATCTGTATTTAGAAGTTCCTGTGCCCCTTGGGGCAACAGCTTGACTGCTCGTTGAAGCAGTAGCCTACCCTCTGTGGCTTTAAACTCCTTAAAACAACAAATTATATTTAAGGTGAACTAGCAATAAGTTCCATTTTCCTTCATAGATTAGGGTGTAGTTTGCGGTAATTCAGTAGCTGTCACTTTAACTTCTCAGGAAATCCCGGCAAGAAGTGCATAACAAGCAGCAGAAGGTGGGAACCCTCAGGCCTTGGATGGCAAAGATTGTCTCCATAAGTCCAAGTTACTGAAATCTTCTGCTGTCATTTTTTTTAGTTGACAAGGTATCAATGTTCAATATTAGCACAAATACCTGAGTAGGCACTGGTAGATAAAGAAGCTGAAACAAACAAAATTTCTATTGTTTGTATTTTGTAGCCAATATTGCTGCAATTCTGATGACGCTGACAAGAGCGTTCAGAAATATGAGATGGTGTTTTAACTGAATTTTACTTTTGTTATTTTAACTACACTTCTTTATTTGATTACAGCTTTATTGAAATGTGACCAAGTAGTTTCAGAAGTGCTGAAGGGCTGTGTTATCATAGTTCGCAACCTATTACTTCTGATTTTTTTTGGCAGATTTAATTGCACTGGAAGGTTCCCATATAGATTGTTGCTGTGCTTAATGAAGTGTGCTGAAGAGAGTTTTTGTTGGACTCTGCACTGCTGTTGTTACGGGAGGTTGAAAACAGCCGTCAGTTCTCAATCAAAATTGCCCTTGTGTTAATAAGCACAACTATGTGTACAGTGTAATTGTGTTTGCTATCAGAGTGCCTAGCAGCTTAGGTCAAAATCAATGTCAAGAAACTGACAACATTAATTGTGAAGATAATTTGTGTCAAACCTTAATTAACAACCTTTATAAAGATAAAGGCAACAAATACTGCTTCTCAATTTTGGTTCTGCTGGGTTATAATTTCAAATACCCTTACACCGATGGTGGTCACTTTGTATGTAATGAGATGAACATGTTGACTGAATAATGAAAAGGTGGATTGCATAATATCTATACTTTTCTATGGCTGGCTAGTTACTGTCACCATAGTCTCAGCATTTCTTGGCCATAAATGAGTTCATCTTCACAACATCTATTAAACATGCAGCCATTATTGTCCTTCTGGTAGAGCTGCTAAGCCTGAAGTGGAGAATTTAACTTGCTTGCCAAATTAAATATAATTTTCTGAATTTAAAGATGAACTGCTGAAAAAAGCCACTGTATGCATTAAAATGTCTGAAGTGTGCAGGACTACTGAAAGTTTCCTGTGTCAGGCAAAATTATACATTCTCTGATACCATATGATACCTAAATGATAACTGTTGAGGTACTGGAGAAGACATGTGGCAATGTTTCTTTACTGGAACCAGTTATGCAAGAGGAAAATTTGACCAGCCACATACCTTGTTATTTTCCAGCCAAATTATAGTTTAAGTGAAACACATCATCACATGTATCATAATGTGGTCTTTACATACAACCTTAAACCCTTTTTTTTCCTGAATATGTCTACAGATAGTGAATTACATCATTATGTAACAATTGTGTTTCGCTTTTGCTTCTAATGCTTTGAAGCAAATATTTAGTTAATAAATAACAATTTTATTGTTGGACCAGCACAAATTCACACAGTACTGAAAAAATACTGTTCTTCTTCAGTTACTTACCAAAGCCATATTGGTATTCAGTCCTATTTCTGCAACTCTGCTATGTACATAGGGCTCCGCAGAAGCTACTAAGCACTTTTCATGAGGAGTCATGGCATTTATAATTCTTTACTAGCTTTGGCCCAATCCAAGATGAAGAAATGGGCAGAAAACTGGTTTTACCTTAACAGCAGTTTTGGAGAAAGTTTTTAGTTTCGTGTATGAATATATGCATTATTGAATAAACAGCTTTTCAATTTTCAGAGTGTTGGAGATGAAGGGAATTTTGTTCTTTTGTGTTCAGTAGCAATGGGAAAGTTGTGTTTTGTTTTTTTTTGTGGCTTTTTTTTTTTTTTTTCCCTTTGGTTGGTTTGTTTTTGTTGTTGGTTTTTATTTTATTATGTTATTTATTTTCCAGAGCTAATTTAACATAGTTCAGCATGATCTTTGCTTATTAAGAATAAATTATTCTTGCTTTTGTTTTGCTTGTTGTTTAAAAATCTGCAGTTCTTCTGGTTGAAGATAGTTAAGTGAGGTGTTGCAAGAATGAATGCACAGCATGGCTTTTAAATGGAGTCACTTTCCCTCCTTGACCATAGTAATGCATGGCAAAATTTTCCAACACAGACCTTGTCTTTAAGGAGGTATGTTACTTCACTGATACTGAACTTACCAGTTGGGCAGTCACTGAATGTATGAGTGAGGCATAAATTTAGAATTTAAAAGCTGCCTATGATATACTATACATAGTTAATCTGTGCTGATGGACTTGCCCACGCAGTGTTTTTCTTTCACTAGTTTAACACTGAATTCACAAAATGTCAAAAGGAATAAAAAGAGAATGGCAGCACATCATTTTTCACTTGATGGCACACAGTCACAATTTGTGCCACAGATTATCAGCATATTATATTCAGTCCTGTCTCTTTACATATTGGAGTGCTGAGTTAATACATGCACAGAAAAGGATTCAGAGCTAGCAGTTTTGGTGAAACCCAGATGCTCTTCATCAGCATACATTTCTGTCTTTTCCTTGGTCCAGGCTTAAAGTCTGTAACTTGGGAAGGGATTTTTAGTTTCTTTGCTCTAAGTGTGTTTTGTTTGCTATGGTTTTGGCAGTTTTTTGCCTTCAGAGAAGATCTTTCTTAAGTTCCCCGTGGCAGCAGTGGCACACTATTTTGTAGTGCTCAGATTTTCTGTTGCGTTTGGGTTCAGGTAGGTGTTCATCAGACAAAATTAGCAGAGCAGATAGTTCAAGGACGCTTGAGCATCCTGAAAAGTTGATCATAACAATGTTTCCTAATACCTCTAATAATAAAAAATCATGCAGATTTTCAGGAACATTATTTTTACTGCATTTTTTGAAAATTATCTTTGTTAGTGGTATGTTACACATTAGGGGTAGGGTAAAAAAGACTCATTTCATTTTGTAAACAGGACAATCTGCATACTCTCGTATTTAATATAGCAACATAACCACAAGATACTGATTTTGTTTTATAATAATTGCCCCATCATATTTTCTCAGCATTATAAATTACTTCATGATTTCTTTCAGTGTTACATAAGTGTATGCTTGTAGTCTGCTAGGTTTCTGACATTTCAATAGCCATGCTGACAAGAAATGTTGCCTGTGGAAAGCTCAGTTCAGCAGAATACAGGGTTAGACATTAGAAGTGAAGAGCAGCAACTTAGAAATAAAAACTAGTACGGTATGAGTACATAACTGTCAGAACTAAGAGAAGAAAGTGAAGAAGAGCAAAGAAGTTGAGAACAGAAAGGAGATGACTGCTGAAAGTAGATGAGAGCAAAAATTAATTGCAACAGCTGCTATAGAGCAACTACACATAATGACTTAAAACCGAGAAAATATTCTCTTCATAGCATTCAAATCAGCATCTTGAAGTGTATTGGATCTTTAAAATTTCTCATCTAAGAAAGAGAATGATGTAAATATTTACAGCAACTCTTCAACATTTCTGTACTGTGGTTAGACATAATCTCATCTATTTTTATATTAAATCTGTAGAAGTCATGTCTTCTCTTTGTGGTTTTTCAAAGGGTTTTTTTCACCACAAGGCTGATAAATGAATTTTAATTATGGAAGGAAAACATAAAGAAATAAAAGGATAGATAATAATTAATTAAAATGCGTATTCCTACTTTTAAATTTTTTTCTCCATTTCTGTCTCCTCTCCTGTTGTTCCAATAGTTGGATCTGACTCTTTCTGACAGAGCAGAATAGTTTGGAAGTGAACAAGAGCAATACATGAAACTGTGTCCAAGCATAAATCTCTCTTCTGTTCCAGTCCTTTACACATGGACTCTTAATACATAGTAATTTCCCTCCACCACTGTGAACTTATAAATGCTTTCTCCTAAATGTCACTGATTTTAATGGCTTAAAGGTGGGAATCCTGGTTTTGTGACCTCCTATGATCATAACATCAAGTAACAAAACGTGATCTTATTCCAGCTGATTGATGAGCTCATTTTGCAACAGAAGACAAATTTGATTTCATTTATAATGGTGATAAAACATAATTTGTGATCTTGCTATTCTGATGCTATCAGATTTCTGTTTTAATATAAATTTCACTAGTAAAATGTGTAAGTACTCTTCTGACCTTTTAGATATTCTTCTAATGCTTTCTCTTGCAGGTGAATACTGTCACTGGAGAAACAACATATTTCCTGCTTTTTTTCATTTTGATATTCTGACATGGCTTATTTTTTATGCTTACTACTTGTTATTTTTTTGTTTGTTTCAGCACCACCAAAGTTTACAAGAACTCCCGTTGACCAGACAGGGGTTTCTGGAGGAGTTGCCTCATTCATCTGTCAAGCCACAGGAGATCCAAGACCTAAAATTGTCTGGAACAAGAAGGGAAAGAAAGTCAGCAATCAGAGATTTGAGGTATTAGGTCCATTGTTCTGTTCCTCTGAAAAACATTAATTCAAGCCTCACTTCTAATTCCATTATGTGTTCTTTATTATTAGTAATTAAGCAAAATAGACATGACTATAGGGGGTGATTTAGTGAAAGCAGTCTTGTGAAGTTTTGAATTTGCAAACTGGTTATGCATAGCATTGCTAGAAAAAAAACTGCTACTGTTGTTTCTAAACTAGCATGATCTAACAAGGGAGCCATGATGTGTTTTTGTTGAACTTTTCCATGAAGGAGATGGGGGGAAATTATTTGAGCAGTGATTGCTGTCTCCCAAGAGCAAGCCACCTTCTTTTGTGACAGTGTGTATCAAACAGACCTAGGCTTCTATTGCTTCTGCTGCCACAGTTGCTTACCACTGTTGCAGAGAGAGATGAAAGGGATGTTGTACTTCCTGCTGCTGAAAAGGAAATCTAAAACATATTTGCATTTGATTCTTTTCTTAACAATAACCTAGGAAGAATCTGTAGAGGAAACTTTCTCTCCACAACCTTCAATTAATGGTGGTAATCTGTTCAAAGGATACTGGTTACTTGAGGGAAATAAGACAACAAATACTATTCTTACTTTTAGTGGCAGGAATAGATTAACTTTTAATGTAAAGAAAAATCTCAGAAAATGGGAGAAAGCTTGTAGAATGGATACCAAAGCTGGCAGTAAGAGTATATCATAGAATCATAGAATAGTTAGGGTTGGAAAGGACCTTAAGATCATCTAGTTCCAAATCCCCTGCCACAGGCAGGGACATCTCACACTAAACCATGTCACCCAAGGCTCTGCCCAACCTGGCCTTGAACACCACCAGGGGTGGAGCATTCACAACTTGTTTGGGCAACCCATTCCAGTGCCTCACCACCCTCACAGTAAAGAACATCTTCCTTCCATATATCTAACCTAAACTTTACTGTTTAAGTTTGAACACATTACTTATTGTCCCGTTTCAGTCCTTCTCCAGCATCCTTGTAGGCCCCCTTCAGATACTGGAAGGCTGCTAGGAGTTCTCCACACAGCCTTCTCTTCAGGATGAACAGCCCCAACTTTCTCAGCCTATCTTCATATGGGAGGTGCTCCAGTCCCCTGATCATCCTCATGGCCCTCCTCTGGACTTGTTCCAACAATTCCGTGTCCTTTTTATGTTGAGGACACCAGAACTGCACACAATACTCCAAGTGAGGTCTCACGATAGCAGAGTAGAGGGGCAGGATCACCTCCTTCAACCTGCTGGTCATGATCCTTTTGATGCAGCTCAGGATACGGTTGGCTTTCTGGGCTGTGAGCGCACACTGAAGCCGGCTCGTGTTCAGCTTCTCATCAGCCAACACCGCCAAGTATATAATTTTCCCTGTTTCTGTTTACTATCTTCAATGTTAAATAACAGAATTCTGCATTAAGAAAACAACTGTTTGGAAGATCACTAATCTGTATATAAAACAGTTGTGACATGCATTTTAGGAGCAAATGATCTAAGATGTATTCTGTGTTTTTACTGGTATTTGAGAAAATTGCTTGCCCTGGCTTTCAGGTTAGATTTACGTCAGCAGAAAATAATTGCATTGCTTGTATAAACTAAATTTCTGTCATTCTATTTTTGTTCAAAAAAATATTTAAAGTTGTTGGAATTTGTTCATTAACCAATATAAGTCTTTTCCTGTATATTTATTACAATGTAAGAAATAAAAGCGTGAATTTTAATGGGATCTCCTAGTGCTGTGAACTGTTTGCACTTTGCAGAGCATACACAGAGCTGTAATTGGGTAGACGAATTAACATAGAAATTTTATCATAAACTCTACACAATTTATCTCCTCCTGGTCACAAAATTTTCACTCAGGTTGAGTTCTGAACAGTGAAGGATCAAGCATGTACATATTTACTGTGTTGGGTCAGGTTTATGTTGCAATATATCATGGTTTATTTGCTTCATATATGGTTTTCTATGTACCTATGTACCTGGTTTTAGCCCTGCAGAGAAGGACTTGGGGGTGTTGGTCGATGAAAAAATGAACACGAGCCAGCTTCAGTGTGTGCTCGCAGCCCAGAAAGCCAACCGTATCCTGGACTGCATCAAAAGGAGTGTGACCAGCAGGTCGAAGGAGGTGATCCTGCCCCTCTACTCTGCTCTCGTGAGACCTCACTTGGAGTACTGTGTGCAGTTCTGGTGTCCTCAACATAAAAAGGACATGGAACTGTTGGAACAAGTCCAGAGGAGGGTCACAAGGATGATCAGGGGATTGGAGCACCTCCTGTATGGAGACAGGCTGAGAAAGTTGGGGCTGTTCAGCCTGGAGAAGAGAAGGCTGTGTGGAGACCTCCTAGCAGCCTTCCAGTATCTGAAGGGGGCCTATAAGGATGCTGGGGATGGACTATTCATCAGGGACTTTAGTGACAGGACAATGGGTAATGGGTTAGACCTTAGACAGGGGAACTTTAGATTGGATATAAGGAAGAAGTTCTTTACTGAGAGGGTGGTGAGGCACTGGAATGGGTTGCCCAGGGAGGTTGTGAATGCTCCATCCCTGGTGGTGTTCAAGGCCAGGTTGGATGAGGCCTTGGGTGACATGGTTTAGTGTGGGGTGTCCCTGCCCATGGCGGGGGGGTTGGAACTAGATGATCTCAAGGTCCTTTCCAACCCTAACTATTCTATGATTCTATGAGTCTATAAAAATAAAACAGTTTTATTTCTGTGGAAAAATGTTGAAATGGAACTCGAAAAAAATAATTTAAAATGTTTTAAAAATGTCTTTAGTGAACTGTGTAAAAAGCTGCATAGCCAAGTTGGATGGAATGTAATTCAAAGAAATAGAAAACGCTTGTCCATTATTTTATAATTTTTATTATAAACACTGAGCAGAGTAGTTATAAAGTGTGCAGCTTTCCTTCCTGTCCAAACTAAGGTCATTAATTCATGCTCTAGAACCTCTGAATCAGAGCAGAACAATAGAAATGGCACATGGAACATCTGGGAAACAAGAAACATCTAAGATTTTCAGCTGCAACACTACGAGAATTAATTAATAAGGCTTCTTTTCCTCTTCTTTCACATTAGTATTTTGTATATTTCTCTGACTTTGATTACTTAGCATTAAAAGATATGAAAATGTTTTACCTGACCACATGTCTTCACAGAAGCCCAGTAAATACAGATGGAAAGGACTTCAGTGGGCTATCTAATCCATATGCTTTCCCAGGGATGCTAGGGTTTATCTCCCTTCCCCCTAATAAACTTGGACAGCCTCTTACACTGTTTCATGAACCTTGCCATGAGTTTTGTGGTTTTTTTTCTCATGTGGAACCTGAACTTTTTTGCTGGAACTTAAAGTACAGAGCAATTGGCTATCTAACAGTGGGGGAACAAATAATTTATTCCCTCTCTTTTGACAATAACCCGTTTATACATTTGAAGATTATTATCATTAAATGTGGAATGTTCCTACTCACAGGCTAATTCTCACAAATGAGTGAGAATAGTGGTGAGAACTATAGATCATTTCTGAAATTAAGCACTTCAGTAAGACCTTGTGGCACTTCACTATTATTCTTTCACCTTTTATTTGTATTGCAAGTATGAATGAACATGATACAAGAAGATTATTTTTTTCTCCTCTTGCTTCAAACCAATTCAAATATTATGAATTAGAAAAATCTTCTTTCTCAGATGAACTTTACAAGAATCAGAGAAAGAAAAAAAGCATATTTAAAAAATGGCACCATTCTACCCTGTGATATGAGCCTGATTTTATAAAAAAATCCATACTTTAGAAGAAAAATAAAATCTCATTCAGTAGATGGAGGAGTGGGAGGAATTACCTGTCTGTGATGTGCGGGAAGCGGGATAACTCATCACAGGAAAAGTAAATGCATTTTATGATACATATTTTGGACACACCATACTTGAAACTTAATCTCTTCAATATTTGCCCAACCCAGTCTTCTGCAATTGTTTTTTTATTGTCCATCCAGCTAGGATTTTATTTGGTATTCTGATTTTAACATAACCAATACTTACTTTTAAGTGTAATGATTGTGACTATTTGGAACCCATGCTTTCATTTTTATCTACAAATCATTAGTTTGTCTGCTTTAAGATTATGAAATTTTTCTTTCCCTCATTTATGTCAGTTTATCAAGAACTCTATTCTTTCATTTTTGCTAAGATCAGATGGAGATTCTATGTTGTTTACATTTGTTTAGTATAATGGCTTTACTTAACAAGGAAAAATAATACGGCTAGTGGACAGTGTTACCAGAAAAAAAACTCTGTGTTTTATCTTATTCTCACTTAGACCTCTCCCATTTCTAAGAAGAAACTGAGCAATTCCTACAATGAAAATGGGAAGAGAATGGACATACAACCGTAGTTCCTAACCCTTCACTATATTTCTCTCTTACAAGATTTAGTAGGTTACTTGTGTATAAGTTAGACATACATACACAAACACATGCACAAATAGGCATATATATAATTTTTTTGTGTGTATGTATATATAGATTATGGCCAAATAAGATTTTTTCTTTTTACATAAAAAAATAAAAAAAAAAGACTGTCATTTCTTGATAAGTGCATTTCCTGATGGTGGTACTAACATATATTATTGACAAATATATATATTTTTTTAAAGTAGATAGATAGTACTGAATTATTAGGAAGGCTTTTCCAGTGCCTGGAGTACTGCTGTGGTCAACAATAGCTGATGAGATTCTGACTGCAGAGCAGGAAGGAAATAAAAGCCATTAAATTAATTATTTTTCATATGAAAATCAGTATTTCTTGCATAAATATTGCAATTTTAAAGTTTAGCCTTATTGTTTAGCCTCTTAACTGATCATGTTTTCTAGCACATTGTTGGATACATTTTCTTTATGTTATGTGGGTTAAATTCATATCTAAACTATCTTGTTCAGAAGTTGATGACTCTTACTCAGTTTGGAGCTAAATGAATAAGTGAACTGAACTCTGTGAGTAGAGTGGCAATTTAGCCTACAGCAATTAAAATGAATGAATGTAACTGGCATTTGGAGGTAAAGTACTTAAGCTAAGAGAATGGAGTGAGGTTGCTGGTGAACTTCAGGATAAAAGAGCACTGAGTTACAGAATCATTTCTTACAGCTCTTGTTAGATGGTTTCCTGGGTTGATTTTTTTTTTTTTTTTTTTTTTTTTTTTTTTTGAATGTGTGGAATTTGTCCTGGTACCTGTATTTGAAAAAATGAACCTAGCTTTGAAGACATGAATACCAGCAGGTGTGAACGCAATCAGGGATCTTCATGAACAGATTAACTGAGGGATAGGCATTTGTAACAACATCTGTGACAGCTTTTGTTTCCTTCTATAGGTAATAGAATTTGATGATGGATCTGGATCAGTTCTCAGAATACAACCACTGCGCACGCCACGAGATGAAGCTATTTATGAATGTGTGGCTTCCAATAGCGTTGGTGAAATTAGTGTGTCCACAAGACTCACTGTTTTACGTGGTAAGTCCTTTCTAAACATAACTGATTCACTTTATAATGCTGGAAGTGCAGTGTTGTTTTAAAAGAGAGGTTTCTCTCCAGGAAAGTTAAATACAATTTCTTTTCAAATGGACATTATAATAGTCCTGATGTTGTTAAATACAGACTTTTTCACATAATATATGAGTATCGTGTTTCCAATTTTTTGATCAGAAAAGGTGAGTATGTGGTAATGTGAGTATGCAGAGTATAACAGATTAGAATGGAGGAAAAAAGTCAGAAATAAGTGAAGCAGAACTGACAGGAAAAACAGTTTATTGTATCAACTATTGATCAAACCCCAATGCTTTATGAATGCACTTGATTTACATTTTAGTGCTGCCCTGGGTAGCTTAGCTTTGCGTGATCAGCATTTACACAGAAATTTGCCCAATTAACAGCAACCTTGAAAAGTTGCATAAATATTCTTTAAATGAAGTTAAGCTCTCCTACAGGGTTTCCTACCCTCCCTTCCCCTCCCTCACTCCCCCCCAGTATAACACATAGAAAAGGTGAAGGTTTCTTCCATTTGAAATGGACATCACCTGAATTGTATTCTTACTTTGGCAAGAAGTTTTTGAAGACTGTAAAGGAAAATGTCCAGTTTTTTCAACTATCCTTCAGGGATGAGGATATGAATGTACTGCCAAAGTGTACTGTCTAGATAGTACTCGGAGGAGTAAATCCTAGTAGTCAAATGACCTGAATGTTTCATTCTGACACCTGGAGATGAATGGAAGCTGGCTTTGGAGACACTTCCTGAAATATCACACTCTTCAGATTCAGTTCTGCTTTTATAACTGGTGTTTAGTCTTGTATTGTGATACTACATGGCGTTACTTGATTCTGTAGCATTAACTGCTGGGTGCCTGTTTATAGGGATTGCAGATGATTAGTCAGCTTTACCGAATTCAGACGAAAATCTGTAAAATGTATGATTTAAATAATTTTTTTGTTCCTTCTGTCCCAACAAATGTAGGATGACAAGGAGAATTCTTTTATTTTTCTCTGATGTTGGGTTTTTATTAAAAACAAACAAACAAAAAAAACCCAACCCACAAATATTTTTTTTCACGCTTTCAGTAGCTATTTTCATTAGTACACACAGTCCTGGTGTTACTGTTGCAGTGAGCTAACAACAATATGTACATATAACAAATAAGGTAGGTATTTCTCTCTTAGATCTAGTCTGGTGTTAGCAAACCTCTGTAATATTTAAAGTTGTTATATCCAGTGCCATGATTGTTCCTTCTGTTATCTTTTAAAAATTCTTCACAGTCTAGCCAATAAAAATGGGAAAACTGATAGTTAGGTTCATGTTTTAACACCACTATGGACCTGTTCTTAGCTCTCTAAGATAAGGTTTTGCCTTTATTAACTGATAGAAGTACTTTTTTTTGCACAGCTTCTACATTGCTGAAAATGAACATGAAATGATACTTTCACACTGTGTTAAAAGTTTTTTAAAGATAGATGTGAAGAGGAAAGGGGAGGAGGTGGGGGGAGCAAAAACCAACATGAAAACTCAGGTGAAAGTAGAACTTTTTGTCTTCAGAGTTTCTTGAAATGTGTTCACAAGACTCTCTGGTCTTGAAATGTGCATGCATGTGTCTGCAAGATACCGTTCCAAACCAACTGAAGTTCTCATTTTGGGGTTTGTAGAGAAGAAGCAACAGCTCTCATCTCTCTGCCAAGGGCCATAACAGTTGAAGAAGTTGAGTGCCATAACTAACTGATTGTAAAATGCGATGTTTCTTTGCTTGCCCTTTTGATTATTTAATCAATTTCATGTAAGGCATATCTGATTCTGCTCCTATTTCTTACTCAAATAACTCAATGCTAGCTCAGACAACTTTAGGGTCATATCCTGTTTTAAAAAACATGCATAATGCATGTGAAAATGCCTGATGAACAAGAAATGCATGTTATTAGCTATAAAGTAAACATTTGAATTAATTTATTTTAATTAAAAGTAATAGTCTAAATAAAAATATGAAATATGAAATATTGTACATGTTTCCAGCCATAATATGTAGGGCTTTTACAACTGCTGGAATATACTTTGGCCCCAGGAATAGATTTCTGGTAACACCTGAGAACTCCTGAACTTACTGGGACTGCAAGGGTAACATCAGAGAAAGCACGGTACATGCAGAGTAACAGAGCATTGTAAGGAAGTTTTGGCAAGGTTAAAATTAAGTACAATGGCTTGCTATATTGCTTTCCAAGACAAGGATAGTTCAATTCAAAGGGCATTAGCCTGGAAGATAAGTAGGTCTGTTTTAAATTTCTGCTTTACAAACTTACGCAAATCTTCATCTTGTACAGTCTGCAGTAGTAGTCTTGTGGAAAACATTCAATCTGGTTATGCCTCTGTGCCTCACATAGCTGCTGTAGGAATAAATACATATGATAGATGTGAACAGGAATTAACAGACCTAATGATGAAATACAAAACAGAGTGGAATGAGGTGGGTCTGTGGTCCACTTAAGCTTTACTCATCCCTGGGGCATGTGTGTAACTCTGGATTGTGGGAGGTACACATAAGTTTTATAGTTCTTCAAATCTTTTCATAATGGTGCTGTCACAGACTTACCTTGACATTTGTACTTCTTGCAAGAGGGCACCCTGGGGAGGAAGGCAGAGTTTACCTGCAATTCAGCCCGCAAGTATTGCAACACTAATGGACACCCAGGACATTCCCAGGAGTTGACGTATCTACCTATATTAATATTTGTTTGTTTCTTTCACAAAGTCCAGTTTAACTGCTGCAAATTGTATGTGCAGTGCAAAAGAGCAGCATTTTTGCCAAAGTATCCATATTTTTAGAGCCAAACTTCTTGGTTTGGCAGTACGTGGTAGTTCAGACATGACAGGTTTCACCCTTTTTTGTTTTTTTTCTTAAGCTATGACCAATCTGTAGTACTTGAGTCTCTTAAGAACTGTGAATATAAATGAAGTCGTCAGTTTCTGCGTATGGAAACTTCAGTGTGAGAAGGAAAAAGGGTAGAAAAGGCACCTATAGAATCACAGAATAGTTGGAGCTGGAAGGATGTTAAGATCATCTAGTTTCAACACCCCTGCCATGGGCAGGGAAGCCTCACACTAGACCATGCCACCCAAGGCTCTGTCCAGCCTGGCCTTGAACACCACCAGGGATGGAGCACTCACAACTTCCCTGGGCAACCCATTCCAGTGCCTCACCACCCTTACAGTAAAGAACTTCCTCCCTATATCCAATCTAAACTTCCCCTGTTTAAGTTTTAACCCGTTACCCCTTGTCTATCACTACAGTCCCTAATGAAGAGTCCCTCCCCAGCATCCTTATAGCCCCCCTTCAGATACTGGAAGGTTGCTGTGAGGTCTCCATGCAGCTTCTCTTCTCCAGGCTGAAAAGTCCCAATTTTCTTAGCCTGTCTTCATACGGGAGGTGCTCCAGCCCCTGATAAATGATAACATTTCAAGGCCTTAGTACAGACAAAGTGTTGGGATTTTTTTTTTTTTTTTTTTTTTTTTTTTTTTTTTTTTTTTTTTTTTTTTGTTAGCAGAGTAAATCAGGAAAAGTTCCAGACCAAACTTTTGCTTCTTAAATTGAGTATTCATGATAGTTTGGACCAAAACTGAATGAGATAAACAGAAACTGCTTGTGATTTTCTGTATAGAAAGGAGGCAGCTGCATTCCAGGACAGATTCACCTACAAGTAAATGCTGAATTTCAAGTCTCATTCCAGACAAGTGGAATCAATGCTATTTATTTTGGAGCTTTTTTTTTTTTAAAAAAATATCTGTGCTGAGAATATGAGCAGAATAGTGCTTTGATTGTTCAATTCAGAATTATTATTGTGCAATGGGCAATGAAAAACTGTGAAGTGCAGGATCTTCCCGAAGTCTGCAGATACCAGAGATGGAATAGCTTTCCTTTTATTGTCCATCCATTTCTCATTAAATCCACTTAACGGTTTTTTGTTCTTGCAAGTGGAAGATAACAGGCATTTTTCATGTCTCTAGAACAATGATTCTGGCATCATGTGCAAGCATATAAACTCTTCTGGAAGGAGAAAACGAGATGCCTCCTTCTAGTGGACAGATCAGCAACAATACCATGCTCTCTTATTTTTTAAATTTTTTTTTATTATTATTCCTTGATGCAATTCTGCCAAGACTATAAGGATTGAAAGAAACTTAGCTTCCACTACCTCCTGTGAAGGTATATGACTGCAGCACAGAAAACTACAGGTTTTAAGCAAGGATGAAGAAGGTCCAGTACACCAAATTATCTAAGTGCATTCTACTATCACTGCTGTTTGCTTTGTTTTCTTTGCTATCTGGGAAGTAAAGAGAGAGACTACACAGGACACTTAAACAGAGGGCTGTCTGTTTACTCAGCCCACTATTTTCACTATTATTGCTGATCATACTGTGCATTATTGAAGCATAGACTTATAGCATCTTTGTAGCATGAGCACTGTATAAGGATGGGAGAATTAACATGAAATTTCTATGGAAAGTGCCTAGGGCAGTTACTCCTTTTTATGCTTTTTAGAAACTGATTGATTTAATGTGAAGCAGTCATTGCTGCATAAAATAAAAAGTGAAATATTTACATAAAAGTGTTTCCATGCCCATTGATACACAGAGGTTGATGTAGAGATAATTGAGAAAAATGATTTTTATTAGACTCTCGGAAGAGCTGAACGTTTTCAAACTGTTGAAAATCACACAAACAAAAACAGAGATGATGCATTCAAGGTGCTACATTTTTGGTTTCTGCTGCTAGCAATAGATTCAATGCAAACAGAAGAAAGGAGAAAGAGCTATTTAGAAATAATATGTCATCTGGAACAATTATCTTTGAGGGCATAGAAATTTGACAAACGAAGTGGCACGGCTGTAATGTTGAAAATGTGCTGTGGGATGTCTCTCATTTCTAGACAATTGGAAAGAAGGACTATATATTCTGGGTACTACCTGCATGGTAAGAGAAATCTGTCATGTTCCAGCTGGCACTGTATAAACGATGTACACCAGTGTTTATCAGACTTAACTGTTTGCAGTATAGTCACAGCAATTATTGCTACGGGACTGCTTGTAGAAAGTTGGCACCGATCCTGTTCAACAGGCTTTAGGAAGTGGAATAAATAGGAACCCATGTGAGAACTTTATGCTCTGGAAAAACATCTGTTTCTGTCTATCCTGGACTTGGAGAAGGGTGAGGTTCTCAACAACTTCTTTGCCTCAGTCTTCACCAGCATGTGCTATGACCACACTGCTCAAGTCTTGGAAGGCAGATGCAGGGACTGTGAGAATGAAGACCTTAGGCCCACTTAGGAGAGGATCTGGTTTGAGATCATCTTAAGAACCTGAATGTGCACAAGTCCGTGGGACCTGATGAAATCCATCCAGAGGTCCTGAAGGAGCTGGTGAATGAAGTTGCTAAGCCACTGTCCATCGTATTTGAAAAATCATGGCAGTCAGGTGAAGTTCCCGACAACTGGAAAAAGGGAAAAAAAAACCCATTTTGTAATCATTTTAAATATATGAAAATGATTGAATAACTGCTGTAAGTATTGTAAGAAGTTTCTGGCAGGTGCCTCACCTCATGTTTGAATAACTGCTGTAAGTATTGTAAGAAGTTTCTGGCAAGTGCCTCACCTCATGTTTTCTAATTTATTTATTTTTTTTTTTATATTCCAATCATGTCCCAAGATGCAAGATTTATCAAATACATTTTTCTCATCAGTTCATATCTTGCTTGCACTTTTTTTTCCTTCATTTTAAATGTGCAAACTTTCCCTTTCTTGCACATCATTTCATTGAAAAAACCCTGCTCCAGTCATTATAAATTTAAAGCTACGCAGTAGAAAGCTTCTTCCAAAAAGAGAGCAGTCACTTTGAAAAAGTGAACGAAACAGCAATCCTAAATTTCTTGATTGGCAATGTAAATTCCTGTAGTCAAGACTTTCATAGATTAGTTACTTTGGAAAATCAGGAGTACTCTGCTCAACTTAGAACACCTTTTAAGATGTCTTAAGAAGGTACACATAGTCATTGGATTCTTTTGAGAAATCTGTCCTGACTTTATTCCCTACAAACAATTTTTTTACTCATGAAGTTTCTTTCAACTCTTTGTTGACTGATACATATTTTAACATGCTTGCTTGTTCAGTTGTACTAGCTCAGTGAACATACATGGAGAAAGTTTTTCTGCTGCCAACTTGTAATACCAGCTATCATTATGTCTTCTTAAGGATTTTTTTCTTCTTTCTATTCTTCACTGAATTTTATGTGTTGCTGAATTTCATACAGCCATATTTTTGCTTTACATACAATGATATAAAATTATCCAGTTCAGTTTCAAATATTTGTACATGTGCATAAGATCAATTTAATTTTTGAAATATTAGCAATAGTAGAATAATTTTAATGTCTGATATTTGGATAGCCCTAAAAGATGAACATTGGCTTGAAATCAGTAAGTTAGCTAGGCTGTATCATATTTGTTCTTATTATATATCTGTGAAAGAAAAGAAACTTCTGGGTGCTAGATCAGAAATAGATGTCTGACAGTTGTGATCTAAGAAGAGGAAATAACACCAGACCAAAGCAGATGAGTTCTATTTAGCTTGAAAGAATTCTTCACTGGATGATTTTGGCTAAGAATGTACACCTGTTAAATACTTTCAGACAACAGCTTAATGACTAATTTTAGCATGACTCCTATTTGGGTATTCCCATTTTAGTATCTACTGACCGCGTATAGTATTATAAACATTTTTGATAACAAGAGTGAATATATGCTGGCCAATTGGAAAGTGGAAAGTAAGACATCCTAAGCAGATCAATTTTAAAACACATTTGCTTTATACTTTTTTTCCCCACTCATTGATGCCTATGATGATGAAGTCCCTTTTCCTAGACTATCATCTCCAAATCATCAGCAATCTGTGAGGAACAAGTAACAATGAAAACAATGGAAAAGGAATCAGTTGGGTGGGAGTGATATTTCTCACAGAAGCAGTACTGGTGATGTAAGCACAGAATTAGAGTGAACTTACCTAACTAAAAGAACCATGGCCTGCTATATACAATAGGTTACCGTTTTGATCTTGTTCCTCAAATACTGACCCAGATATAAGCAGCACAAAGATAGGATGTTACAAATGATCTTTACAAGAAAAGGCAGAGCATTAACTATGTGTACAACTGCTATGTGTTCTGGATAAGGGTAGATTATTTTCTTTTTTTAGACTTCTGTGCTATTATTATGATATTTTGCAGTGTTATGTGTTTGTATTTCTGCCTGTATGTAAAGCAATTCAATTTAAATAAAACTGTTCAGTTTTTGAAATGGTGGGTCATTTGTCTAGTTTTAATTGATACAAAAAATAAATACAAAATAGTTTTTCTTACACCTAGAATTTTTAGAATGCAATTGTTTTTCCTGAAATTAGTTGTTATTCATGCATTAAAGGCCCTTGGCGTTACGCACAGTCCTATTGGTTCAATATCAGGGTTTAAGTTTATGCAAGCTTTCATTGTTCAATGGCCCATTTTCTCAATTGAAGCCAATGCCTTAATGAAATCCAGTGCAATTAATAAAATGCCATGTTTCATGATGTTATTGTAATCAATTCTTCATGCATTTTATCTATCCATATGTCCACTCACTTAACAAACCTTTAAAATATTAAATAGCAATGCAATTGTCATTACTGCACAACATGAAAGTAAAATTGACAGCAGAATTCTAGGGAGATTTTTCATGTCAATATTTCATATTGATTATAAAAAAAAAAAGGTAACCCTAGAGGTTATCTGTTTGAGGAGATGATACAATGATTAGATGCTCAACCGCTGACACTGTCAGCATATCTGTAGAGAAACCCAGTGGTATAGCAGCTGGATAGTTTTAACTTAATTGTTATCACAGCAGATATTCATATAAGATGGCTCATATGGCATCATAAAACCAAGGCAACTACTAAAATACACCATTCATGTGGTGTGTCTTTCTTCAGCTTTACAGGCTAGCAGTTTCTGTGAATGCTTATATCTTATCAAGTGCGCTGTTAGGATGACAGAAATGTTTTGTGAAATGTAGGACGTTCGACACTAGTGTACCGAAGTTACAGTAAAATTAAATACATTTTAATGTAATAAGTCCTAATCTTCAAATACAGAAAAAACCTAGTAAGAAACCTTTTTCACATATATCTGAAACAGTAATTTAGAACTTAAAGAAAGCTTATGTAGTAATTCAGCTTGCTTAGCCTAGCAATAGAATATAAAATAGTATTAATTACTGTGATTATTAAGTTTTCAAAGATTTCGCATAGGAAGCAAAAACTAAAGAGTATATACAAAAGTATTTAAAGTTTTTTTGGTGAACATATAAACATTGAAAGGAAGCTGAAATTCAATGGCTCTTGTCAAAGCCAAAAATATTTTTATTATTGAGACTAGTGATACACAATTCTGAAGCAATTACTTTGAACTGATGCAAGAAAGTAAAGGAGTTTTCATTCCATTAGTGTGGTAGGAGGTTGAAAGAGCTGTGATTATAGTGGCTCTGTGGGGAGAGAGAAACTTTTATGAATTCTCTAAGACTTAGGCAGGATATAAAATTCTGTTATGTATATATTGCTTCAGGTATTTCAATGCTTGCTGTAAACTGATGTGAAGTTCTGTTTCATTTATCTTTGTGGCAGAAATGCATTAATAAAGTTACCACTCACCAGTTGAGTAGCAAGTGGAATTTCTTTGCCTTCACTTGCAAATAGATAAATTGTGCAAAATTGTGACTTTAAGTCCACTGTGATTTAAATTATTCTATTAACATAATTTACTGTAAAACTACTACAAAGAATCTGCTGTGATGTAAAATGTTAGATAGTAATGGACTGTGTCAGTGTATGCTTAATATGACAACAGCAAAACAGAATAATGAGGGATTTTTCAAGTGGAAGCATTTCAATAAGCTTTTCAGTTAAATACAGTCAGAAAGCCTTGATTAGAGACAGGTGTTTCGTTAGGACCATCAATGCACCTGCATCTTAGCTTGTGACACTATGGTCTTTCATAGCATTGGCGTATTTGAGGAGGTATTGCCTTAACTCTGCATATGTGAATTGTTATCTGAATTACTGTTATTCCCGTTGCAGCAGTAAGAGTAGAGAAGACCCAGGAAACTGCAGACCTGTTAGTCTAACCTCAGTTTCAGGAAAAAATGTAGGGAAGATAATACTTGGTACTATTGAAAGGCATTTAAAGAGCAATGCAGTTATTAGGCACAGTCAACATGGGTTCACAAAGGAAAAGTCCTGTTTAACTAATTTGATATCCTTCTGTGATAAGGTTACCTGCTTAGTAGTGGGTGAAGGGAAGGTAGTGGTTGTAGATTTTCTGGATTTTAGTAAGGTTTTGATACTCTCCCCCACAGCATCCTTCTGGACACTTTGTTCAACTGTGGGATGAGCGGGTTGACAGTGCACTGGATGAAGAACTGTCTGAAGGGCAGGGCTCGAAGAGTTGCAGTGAGTGGGGCTACATCTGGCTGGGGACTGGTCACCAGCGATGTTTCTCAGGACTCAATTCTAGGGCCGCTTCTAATTCATAAATTCATTAATGATTTGAATGCAGGAGTTGAATGAACCTTTAGCAATTTTGCTGATGATACCAGACTGAGAAGGGCTGTTGACTCTCTTGAGAGACAGGAGGCCTTGGGAAGGGATCTAGACATACTGGAGCTTTGGGCTGTGATTAATGGGATGAAAACCGAATGTGCATTTGTACAGAACAAAGTAAACAGAGTAAAACTGGGCACAAGTCTAAATTGGGATAGGAGTGGCTGGAAAGCAGCCCTGCAGAAAGAGATCTGGGGCTATTGGTCAACAGCAGGCTCAATAAGAGTCAGCAAACTGCATCCTGGGGTGCATCAAACACAGCATAGCCAGATGGTCAAAGGAGGGGATTATTTCCCTGTATCCAGCATTGGTGAGGCCTCACCTTGAGTTGTATGTGTATTCTGGGCCCCTTCACAATTCAAAAGGATGTGAGGTCCTTGAATGTGTTCAGAAGGAGGCAACAAAGCTGTGAAAGGGCTGGAAGGCATGTCCTGTAAGGAGCAGCTGAAGGCTGTGGTTTTGCCTAGTTTGGAGAAAAGGAGTTTGAGGGGCAACCTCATGGCTCTCCACAGCTTCCAGAGGCATCGAATTGTAGGTGGAGGTGCTGTTCTCTCCAGTATCCCATGATAGGACCCATGAAAATGATTCAAAGCTGCACCAGGGGAAGTTCAGACTGGATATTAGAAGCATTTTCTAAGGGTGGTCAGGTACTGGAACAGGCTTCCTAGAGAGGTGTTTGATGCCTCAAGCCTGTCAATGTTTAAGAGGCTTTTGGACAATGTCCATAGTAAGAGTTTTTAACTTCCATTGTAATTAGAAAAGACCATTTAAAGGAGAATGCTAAACATCTTAGCTTCACAGTTCTCTTACATTTCAATCAGTGAAGTTTTTTATTATCTTCTCTGTGCTCTTTCTCTGCCTTTCAATAAGAAATTTGTCCTGAAACAGTATAGCCATATTTTCATATTCCATCTAACTTGGCTAAGAGCTGTTCTTGATTACTGTGAATATCCTTGTAAAGAAGTCAATTTTTTTATGATTGCTGCTATGAATGGTAGTTAAAAAGTACATTTTCTGTTTAACTGTTTGAAATTCAGTGCTTCTAGATTAGTACCAAGCTCAAAAGCTCATCTTGGCTCCCATATATTCCATTGTTTCAGTGATTGCACTGCCCTGTTTTCACTAAGCCTGTAATTTATTTTCATAAAATATATCATCTTGTCTTAAATGGCATTATCAGCCCAGCTCCTAAGATAAACAAATCTGTATAGACAACCTCTATTGTAATGTTCACACAGAGATTTATTTGGGTTTTGGCTGTACAGATAAGGAAGAAGACTATCTGGGGAATCCTCTTCATTATACCTGCAGCAAATGACTTTCAAGGAAAGCGAATTGAGAGGCTGAAAAGTTGCCAGGGATATTTTTGCAAAAAGCTACTGTCACTTGGAACTTGATTTATGGCAAGAAGATGAAGCCAAATACAGAAAAGCCATTAGTAAGCCCAAAAGCAATCATTTTTGTTGTGGCGTGTTTCATATAGCAGACTGCAAACAGAATTGAGAGCATGTTGAAGTCAGTGAGAAAATGGTCTTCTAAGCTGGACTTCAAATCAGTCAAATGTTGAGTTTGGTCATTAGTTGCAAGATGTCAAAGCCACAAAAAATGAGCAGAAGAAAATCTGGGCTGTACCTTTCACATTTTTTTTCAAATCTGAAAACCCAAGTACAAGTTATTGGTAGTTCCTCTGATAGTTACTGGGCACTTACTCTTTCTGAGATTACTCAGATAGTAAAAATTCTTTTTTTTTTTTTTTTTTTTGTTTTGTTTTGTTTTTTGTTTTTTTGAGGGGGGGTTAATATTTTTTGTCTGTATTTGTTTTCTTTTGTTTTCTTCATTGTGTTGTGTTTTTTTTCCTGTGTTTGTTTGTTTGTTTGTTTTGGTTTGTTTTGTTTTTGTTTGGTTTGGTTTGTTTTTTGGGTTTTTTTAGCTTAAGTCCTAAAACAATGGAGGATAGGTTTTACTGTGAGATACAGAGGGGTGGTGTGAAGTGGAGGTGGGTGTGTTGTTCACTGAGTTACCTAGACTCAAGTGACAGTGTAAGTAGATATTCTTAAATGGTGGCCTAATTTTCATGTGTTCTGAATATAGCATTTGGTTGCAGCAAGATACTCTAGAAACTCAGCTCTTTGGAGCTCAACAGTCTAAGGCTGAGCTTTTAGCCTCAGTGCTGGCTGATAACTCATGAGGCAGAATTTTATAAAATAGATTAATATTTAAAATGAAATTTATGTACATTTGATACTTCTGCTGTTCTTCAAAGATAGGAAATTGGGCATGTGGTATGTATCGTAGAAAGTTTCCGTCTAATGATTGAGTCAAATAAACAAGGTATGTTTCAGATAGTTATTACTAGTGTCGTGTCTTCATTTACAGAAATTGATTTTATTGCTTGAGAAAAAGAGTAGGATATGATAAGAAATCTTTTATTACGAGTTGTTTTGAGACTGGATTTTTAGGAAGGATATAAACCAGAGAACCTCATGAACAGATTTATTGCAAATTTCATATTAGAGGAAAGAACAGGAGGAAAGCTAGAGGCTGAACAGAACTAAGGACAGTTTAGCTTTCATCTTCAACTGGTAGTGTAGATAGTTTTAGGCCCTGATACCTGAAACGTATGTTAATTCTGCTTTCAAGTAAGTCATGGGGACTGGTCCATTCTTTTTTTAGGTGAATTGGGAGCAGGGAAAAAAAATTAGACAGGAGACCATAAATAAATTCTGCATTTGGTAGTTCTACACTAACCAAGTTTAATTTACTTGTGCCTTATGGCAGGGGAAGGGGGCAGGAAACAGTCTTCCGGCAGCATAGTAATTTCCAGGTGTTCAGAAAATGTAAATGCATATCTTTGAAATCATAACCTAAATTTAAAAATAGTTGGACTGGTTTAATGATTAAAATAGGGATTTATGGGTTTTGATCTTGTAGGGCTTAAGTTTTCTATTTTTTCTCTTTGTTAACTGGAATTAGAAAGCTTAAAAAGAATGATGGTTGAATCTTGAATACTAATAACATTGCTGTAGTCAAATGGAGGTTTTCTGATTTTGAAACAGAACAGTATTTAAAAGTTGTAGATTAGTCATGTGAGTTCTGGTAGAATTAATTTTTTATTTTTTCAGTAAATTTTATTAGGACTTTTTGTTCCATTTTTTTAATCTCTCACAGTCATGTTGAATACTCTAATGTTTTACCATCTGCTTAAAATAAACAGTGAAATGATCATTTTTCATTAAAGAAAGGGCAATACTATTAGGAACACATTAAACCTGGTGTACACATTATGAACTTTTAGATACAGTCACTACATCTAGCTTTTGAGCATTAGATGGCAGTAGTGGTGAAACTCAGAGACATCTAAAATGGTGAGAAGTTTTTGGTACTCTTTGAAGTGATCACTTTTTTATTTTGTTCAAGAAGTTTGATAATGGAATTCTTTATTTTCTCTCTCTACAAAAGTCATTGCTAGGAAAAATCTGACACATGGTACAAGAAGCTCAGAATTTTCTGCTAAGGGAACAGTTTATTTCATTGCTTGCTTGTATCAAAAATTGGTAGAATTTTAGTTCGTCTCAGTTTTGGCTTTATGGCTTTTGATACTCAAATGCATCTGCCGATTACATTATGACAATTGCAGTTATAGTTCAAGGCTCCTCACCATGAAACAATTCTATAACGTAGGGACATTTTAGTTAATAAAATAAACAGAAAAAATAAAAGAGGTATTTTTCAGCAGAAGTTACTGGCGAAGGGAGAATGCAGTAGTGAAAATGAAGAGTAGAAAATGGATTCTGTATTTTTAGAAGCTTTTTGTATTCTATTGAAAGATGTCAGATCTATGTGTTTCCTTCAATTAAGGTAGTTCGCTTTTTTTTTTTTTTACTATCTATGTTTTAAATTAGATGGGAGTTACAGTACAATATACAAAAGTGGAACACTATTATTATGTCTTACTTATATAGCATAATATAATACAATAGAATACTCTTATCAGAGAGTGAAGTAAGATTGAGAAAAATAAAAATAGCCTCTCAAATGCCAAAGTTTTGGTAAGCCAAATGTAAAAACTCACTGTGAGCTACAGGTGGGATGATAGAAAGAGCAATCCTACAATCAGATGGGATGTTAATTTGCAGATTATGAGGCTTATTGCTCCTTGAAAAAATAAGTTCTGACAAAATAAGTTGAGGGATGATTTGCTACTGTGTCTCCACCTAGAAATCTTTGGGGCATAATTTCTTCCAGCCCCACCTTACCAAAATTGCTTGTTCCAACCACAGAAAAGTCTTATCAATACGAATAGTTTTAGAAAAGACTTAATTGTAATTATTTTTTCCTGGCACATTTGCATCAGCTGGAGATACTGTATCATAAGACAGAAAGATAGAACTATTAAGGCCAAAGTCTGCTTCTTACAGGAGTGGGGTGAATAAAACTGGATTTGCGTAAATGCAAAGTTTAACCTAGGGGTAAGCAAAATGGGCAAAGAAAATATATATTGGAGGTTAGACAAAATATGTAAATGCTGCAATCTAAAAGTACATAAACTTATACTTAGAAACAAACTGCTAATTTTTGTCAGTTGCTTTTTCATCTTGATCAGTGAAAAATGTTTCAAAGGAGGAATTTTGCCTTTTCCCCTTCTTTCCCTACTACACTTTATTAAAAAAATGTTTAATTAATGAATTTGAATTGCTGACTTCCTTTTTACTAGTAGTAGGAATTGTGACAATCTGCTTTAATCTCTTGTTCCATCATACAGTTATCTTTGCATGTATATATACATTTTTTATATATATAGCTTACGTGCCCATAGGAAAGCTTAAGTAATTTATGGTTTGTGCTGTGTTATGACATTTCCTACTGTGTTTAAGAGCAGAGTATTAGAATACTACATTTAGATTAAACTCTGAGTAACAGGAAACTTCTCCAGTGCTGCACACCAGATCAGTAAGGATTTTGTTCTCCTGCAGAATCAGTGGCAATATCTTAAGGTCCATATTGTATCCTGGCAACGTAGTTTCTTCTATCTCAAAGCCAGTAAGTAATGTGAGCAGCATACTGCTTCTTTTTCATTTTTAGGAATATTTTATTGACTTTGACAGAATGATCACAATGGGTAATGCATGAGACTTTGGCTATTGCAAAGAATTATTTTTCTTCTTTTCTATTTTTTTTTTTTTTTTGTGTGTGTGTGTGTGTGAGTTCCAATGAATAGCTACTAACCAGTTATTTTTCATTTAGGATGTAGTATGTTATAGTATTAGAGTAATTACAAGGAATTTTCTGATTAAAAGACACTGTGAGGACAGTGAGGTACTGGAGCAGGTTGCCCAAAGAAGTGGTAAATGCTCCATCGCTCACAGTGTTCAAGGCTGGGTTGGACAGAGCCTTGGGCAACATGGTCTAAAGTGAGACATCCATGCCCAAAACAGGGAGATTGGCAGTAAATGATCTTAAAGTCCTGTCCAAATCTAACTATTCTATGATTCTATGATTAAGGCCTGCAGTAGAGATCCCTACTGCTCTTTCGTTTTAGCTTTTAGAGACTGGCACAGTTCTGTGGAGTGGCAGCTGCTATATGAGATGTGAAGAATCCCAAGAGTAGGATCTAGGAGTGGATGTCAGTGAATGAAATACAAGTTTGTCCAGATCCAAAATAGTATACAATGTATACTATTCTATACATAGATTTCTATATATAGTATAAGAAAATGATGCTAGACACTTTACTTTTGTTGCTCAAGAAATTAACATAAAATTCCAAAACCACATTTCTCCATGGAAATTAAATTTTACTTCCTATACATTAAATATAATAGCATTATTGAGGCAAATATGAATAATGAACTCTGGGCAAAGTAATTACTTAATTACTTCTTTTTTTTTTTTTCAATTTCATATGTTGAAGCCATGGATGCAGGCTGGGATGCCTCTTACCACGCTTTTTTTTTCAGCTCTGTTTTTCTACATAAACTGTTGTCAGCACATACTTTCAGGAAGTGGCAGAACCCTATCAACAGAACCATATTTGAAACACAATAGACATACAATAGCATGGTGTAGTTATCTAAGCAACTGCTGCACTTAAATCCTTCCGTTATTGAAAATGCCAATATAAATAGGGTTTTCTATAGCAGAACAGTTATTGTCGCTAGCTAGTTAGGGAACATGCTATCTATGCTTGGTGACATTGTTTTGTAATGAAATATGGTAATATAGGAACAGATAGCAAACTTAATAAAATTCCTGAGCTTTGCTCTTTTTTTCCCAGTTTGGCTGCTCATGCAATTGATTTGCATTAAATTTCCCACTCTTAATGTTACCTGCATTATTATAAAATAGTGTGTGTATTTTCCAAGATTATGTCCGCCCTGATTCTTTGAGCGTTCTGCAGATTTTGGTTTGTCTTAAATGATAATAGAGGGATGATTGGAAATGTGGGGAAAAAAGTTACAGCTAAAGACGTGGTAGGCCTGTCACCCATTCCCGCCATCATACAGGTTACACTGTAGTTCTAGATTTTGGAATAACAGCTTTCTCTTTTAACTGAGACAAGAGAATTTCAGGTAGCTGAAGAAAAACTGGTATATTGCATGCAAGTTGTGAATGGAAGATTCTTATCCACGACTTTCTCAAGATGCATTGAATAACTTCTATTATATAATGAATAAACTATCACATATCTGATTTCCAGTTAAATAAATAATTGACATTATTCGATATTTTAGCATCTTGTTCCCTGTAAGTTGGGGCTTTGGCAGCTATAAAAATAGGATTTTATGCACTTCATGAAGCCTGAATTTGAAGTTTCCATTCCAATCTGTTTTGCCAGCTCCTTAGAGGTGTAAGGCCACCAAACTGATTCTGGTTTTATTTGACTATGTATGAGAAATAGAGGTATTTACAGTGGAACTTTCTGTTTATTGTGACTGTGCTCTTTATTGTCTCATAAAATTAATCACATTTTAGAAATGTGTGTGCTTCAGCCATGGAGCATAGCTGTCAAACTTCACGTTTCTTTTGATGACTGTGAGGAATCCCGTAAATGTAAGTGAGCTTGAAGACTTGGTGTTCAAGGGTAAGAATGAAAACTTCCTTTGGTGATAGGCTCCAAAAGAACCATACAACACCATAGTTTCTCTGAAAGCCTGAAAATCAACTATAAATAAAAGCTGACTATGAAGAAAGTCAATAAAATTGTCTCTAAAATAACAGCAGTAGCTTCTTCATCTTGGACATTTTATGTCTAGCAGGAGGATCATATACTTTTTCTGAATTTGCCATGGCAATATTGAAATTGAAACAAGGTGTTTGAAGTCTATGCAGTATTAAAACACAGTTTTAGACATTTTATTCTTCCTTGGATACTAATTCAAAGCATCTGTTTTATATCCTACCTATTGTATAGAATATGCTAAACAAGTTTGCATAGTGTTCTCCACCATGAATCCCAATTTTACAGTTGTTATTCACTTTTTAAGGTATTCCATTATCCTGAAATTCTGACAGCTTGCTATGTTTTTATCAGAATTATTTTAAGTTATTATGTCAGTTTAGTTCCATCTGGAAGTCACACTGAAGCATGCATACGACTTTGTGTTCCTTATATGTATTTTTTATACATGAGGAAATAAAATCAGTGAATATTTTATCTTTACAAAGAAAAAAAAAGAAGTCTTATCTACCTCAGCAACATAGTCTCTTTGGGTTTATGTATTCTTCCACTGTTTAAAACTGATACAGTTTTATGTGCAAAATTCATACCCTCTGAAACAAAGCTGTGGTTTTGTGTGTCTAAACTGCCACAGAAAGGCAAACTATTCATTGCTGTCTTCCAGGTGTCTGTTAAGAAACTTCCAGTATAGTCACCTGGGTTTTGAGAGTATCTGTTAGAGCTTTTCTACTTTCGAGAATTTTATCTGATTCGCTAATATTCCTGCTTAGGTTTAATCTTCCTTAGAAATGCTTAAGCAAACATTGCTATTTAAATTTGAAATAGGTTAAAAGCCTCATCACATGAAGTATGATGGGCAGTGTGATTGGATTTACCAATAATCATTGATTTTCCATCACAAGTACTGCTAGAGTACCACTGGTTTAACTTGAATGAGCATGCCTCTGACTCGTTGAAGTGCCACACAGAAATAACAGTTGCTTCTCATAAAGTCTACCACAAAATGAAAACATAGCCTGAGGTTATTGTTATTGCTGTTTTAAAATTACAGACCCTAGATTTACTTGTTAAAACTTGATATTTGCATTTCGCTGTAATAAAAAGGATGTTTATTTGATGTCTTTTAAATGGCTGTGCTGCTCATTTCCATGAAATTTGGCAATATAAGCATGCATTTGTAAAGCAAAATGGGAACTGGAAAACCATCCATTGGAAACGGCATCCCAAACACATGATTCCTTTGTTCATTTATTTTATTGCCACTTATTTTGGCACTTTTTTTTTCTTTTTTTTTTTTTAATTCTGCCCATTCTCATTCCGTATACATTTATTTCTGTCAAGGCGAGCATGTCTTCAGCTGGGTGGGTCAGTAAGCAGTTATTTTTTAAAAGATTTTAATACCTCCTATGTGTTAGTAAACGTGAGATTAGGTAGAAGAGATAAGTGTCAAGCACCTGTGGGGCTGACTGAATTGCATTTGCAAAAGTGTATTACAGGTCATTAATACCTGAGCTTCTTCCTGCTTTTAGCAATTCCAGGTATTTATGAAATTTGCAGATGTAGAATCATAGAGCTCTAGTAGAAAAATACAGAAGATAATGGAGTATGCAATAGCTCTACCTTTCTGTTCTAGGAGCACAACAGAGTGCATTTTTTAAGAATACTGAAATTTAATGGGCCTCTGAGCTTCAAATCACTGGAAGCTGGATGTGAAGAAAAAATTCTTTACAGTGAGGGTGGTAAAACACTGGCACAGGTTTCCCAGAGAGGTGGTGGATGCGCCATCCCTGGAGACGTTCAAGGCCAAGCTGGATGTGGTTCTGGGCAACCTTATCTAGCTGAAGATGTCCCTGCTCATTGCAGGGGGGTTGACCTTTGAAGGTCCCTTCCAATCCAAACTATTCTATGATTCTATAAATACACTGAGGAAGGTTCATGGTATATTTGTTCTCTTACACTCTTATCTCTACATCTGATCTTGACTGTTGACAGAAGATTTGTACTAAGCTGTATGTCTTTTCGGTTCGCATACAGTGACTGTTTTACATTCTTAACATATATCTGTGGAAAGACAGGTTCATAAACTGTATGACATGGTAAAATAGTTCTGATAGCAAGTGTTTGACATTTCTGTCTCATAATAAAAGTAAGAAAGTTAAATAAATGGTTCTGAGGACAAACAAACAACAAAAATAAAATAAAAAGCCCTCAAAGAAATACAAACCAGAATCCCATTAAAATGAAGACCACTAGTTTAGTCCTATCATTTATGACATTTGTAGCCTACATAAATATTAACCTGTCAGGTAATAAAAGTTGCTAAATAGACCTATGTTAATGTCCCACTGTCATTGTTTTAATATCTGTTGAGGCACAGTATTTCTAATAAAGCGATTTCTTGAGGAAGTAGTTGACAGAATAGATTTCTTTAACGGTGTGCGGAGAAAGAAGAATTTAACAACAAGTTATTTCCACATACATTGCCGAAAAAAACCGCATCTCCTTAACAGTATTATTTTTAAAGATTTAGTGTTGAAAGTCTGAATGTAAATTTTATGTTATAACAGAGTGTTCTTAAGTAAACAAAAAAAAAAAATTCATTATATGTTTAGGGAACAGGATATTTGTGCTAGTATTTTAGTAGCCAACTCATAAGATACTTGGTATATGCCTGGGTAAGGAAACCAACTTATGCCTCATACAACCAAATGAAGGCTACAATTTCTGCAAAGAAAGGCAACAGTATGGGCTGTATGAAAAAGGACAGAGCCAGAAGATCAAGGCAAGAATTATTCTTCCTGAGTGGAGGGCTCATTAGACTACATCTGGTTACTACAGTTTGGGTCACCAAATATGATAAAAATATAGCTAAAATGAGAGGAGTTGAGGGAAGGCCACTAATGCAATAGGACTGGAACCCTCCCTCTGTGAGGAGAGGCTGTGGACCAGGGCCTGGTTCAGCCAGGTGAATGCCTGGATCCAGGGCACCCAGCAGCGTTTCCAGCACTAACAGAAAACAATGAGGAGATGCAGCTGAGGTGTTCACAGCAGTCTATGGCACGAGGGTGAGAGGCAGCAACACAAGCTGAAAACACGAGCTATTCAGGGTGGACATAAGGAGAAGCATTTTCCTTACAAGGACAACCAAGCAGTAGGACTGCGGCCCAGGAAGGTTCGACCATCTTAATCATTGGCGATGTCATGCCCTGACTATATGAAGCCCTGAGCAGCCTGGTGTGAGCCACGCTGAGCCTGCTCTGGGCAGGGTCTAGGCCTGGAGGCCTTCTCAGGTCCCTGACAGTATGAGTGAGCCCCTGATTGTGTAGCTTAGTGGGGAACACATTTCACAGCTAGACTCCTTCTCTAAGAATGTTCTTAGGCCAGTGTTCCGCCAGTGCTCCTCTTTTTTCTTTACTTTCATTAATTAAAATCTCAATACAGAGATGCAGTTCCATTTTATGAGGGGAACACAGTATGTATTCTATTCCAGAAACTTGGTATGATGTTAATTTTAAAGACCTTGTAAGCAAAACTGATGTAGGAAGAGATGGTGTTATCTAAAATGAGATGGTGTTATTGCTGCTGAATATACTGACTTCAGAGAGAGGATGTGAGTCCACACACTCAGATAGGGACTTCTTCATTACTGTAATTAGCAATACAGAAAAAGATAAAATGAATTTAAAAATAAAAATCTTCCCCCTGCTGTATTTGACAGAGAGGAAGAAGTTTGGGATTTTTTGTCAATATATTACTTACAATGATATACAAACAGATAAGACTGCTTTATAATCTATTTAACTTTCTGAAGGCATTATGATTAAGCATTCAAATATATTTCTCAGTTACCTGTTAAACAAAGCAGTTGTAAAAAAGCTGGAATATCTTTACATGACATACTAATTATGTACAGAGGACTGAATTCTTTTATAAATCTGACAAATTGTCACATTGGAGAAAGTCCGTAAATGTTACAGATATGATACCACTCCATCCATTTCAAAGCCTGATTTTTAATGATTGCTGGATATAACCATACTTGGTATAAGAAAATCAAATTAAAGTATTGAAGACAAAAAGAATAAATATGTAGAGGATACAAACTTTTTGAAATCTTACCCGTCATAGCACCTCGTCGAATTTGCCTTTGGTGTGCTAGAGTTTGTTGAATTTTGATGTACACATGAGACAGCAGTAGTCAGCATATGACTTGGTTTTCATCATATTACTTGCACATATCTTTTAAGAAAAGCTAGGGTTGATCTGTTCAATGTGAGAATATGATTGCTTTAGTAGATGTGTCCAGCAGTAGCTGTAGACTTCATTGTTTGCAGCATATAAAGCACACTGCATTGAAGCTTAAGTCTAAAATATTTGTTATCTAACAAACAAAATTTAGACTTACTAAAATATTTTTTCCATCTTTCAAAACTATACCACACTATTCTGAGAGACAAAAGGCTTAGAGAGAAAGCTACTGACACAAGAATGTGCTAAGAATTTCTTCCTCTGTGTAATGAAATTCCCCTAGAGAAATCCAAACATACAGCAAGATCACTATCCCAGACTTCAAGAGAGCAGACTTTGGCCTCTTCAGGAACCTGCTTAGTAAGGTTCCGTGGGATATAGCACTAGAGGGCAGGGGCGCCCAAGACTGCTGATTGTTATTGAAGGATCACCTGCTACAAGCTCAGGAGTGTTGAGTCCCAACAAGAAGGAAATGGGTCACGAAGGCCAGGAGGCCTCCATGGATGGATGAGGAGCTGCTCAGAAACTTAGAAGCTTATAGAAGGTGGAAGAAATGATAGGACGCCTGGGAAGAGTACAGGGGTGTTGTCTGGGAAGCTAGGGACCAGGACAGGAGAGCCCAGGTAGTATTGAGTCTGGCCAGGGATGTCAAGGGTAATAGAAAAGCCTTCTGTTAGTATGCTGCTAACAGAACACACACTAGGAATAATGTGGGCCCTCTCTGGAAGCTATCAGGAGAACTGGCTACCCTGGGTTTGGAGAAGGCTGAGGTTCCCAATGGCTTTTTTGTCTCAGTCTTCACTGGCAAGTGCCCTGACCACACCACCCAAGTTTTGGAAGGCAGATGCAGGGTCTGTGAGAATGAAGACATTAGGCCCACTGTAGGAGAGGATCAGGTTCGAGAGCATCTAAAGAACCTGAATGTGCACAAGTGCATGGGACCTGATGAAATCCATCTGCAGGTGGATCTGGCGAATGAAGTTGCTGAGCCACTGTCCATCATATTTGATAAATCATGGCAGTCAGGTGAAATTCCTGACAAATGGAAAGAGGGAAATATAACCCCCATTTTCATGAAGGGGAAATGGATGACCCAGGGAACTACAGACCAGTCAGTCTCACCTCTGTGCCTGGCAAAATCTTGGAGCAGATTCTCCTGGAAGCCATGCTAAGGCACATGAAAAACAACAAGGTGGTTGGTGACAGCCAGCATGGCTTCACTAAGGGGAAGTCCTGCCTGACCAATTTGGTGGCCTTCTATGATGGGGCTACGGAACTGATGGACAGGGGTAGAGCAGCTGACGTCATCTACCTGGACTTGAGCAAAGCATTTGATACTGTCCTGCACGACATCCTTGTCTCTCAACTGGAGAGACATCAATTTGATGGGTGGACCACTCAGTGGATAAAGAACTGGCTGGATGGCCGCACGCAAAGAGTTGTGGTCAATGGCTCAATGACCAGCTGGAGACCGGTGATGACTGGTATCCCTCAGGTGTTAGTGTTGGGACCGGTCTTGTTCAACATCTTTGTTGGTGACATGGACAGTGGGATTGAGTGCGCTCTCAGCAAGTTTGCTGATGACACCAAGCTGTGTGGTTCAATTGATATGCTGGAGGGAAGGAATGTCATTCAGAGGTACCTTGATAGTCTAGAGAGGTGAGCCAAGGCCAACCTCATGTGGGTCAGGGCAATGCCAGGCACAGCTGCAGGCTGGGTAGAGAACAGATTCAGAGCAGCCCTTAGGAGAAAGACTTGGGGGTGTTGGTCAACAAGAAAATGAACATGAGCCAGCTTCAGTGTGCGCTCGCAGCCCAGAAAGCCAACTGTATCCTGGGCTGCATCAAGAGGAGTGTGACCAGCAGGTTGAAGGAGATGATGATCCTGCCCTTCTTCTCTGGTCTTGTGAGACCCCACTTGAAGTATTGTGTGCAGTTCTGGTGTCCTCAACATAAAAATGACATGGACCAGTTGGAACAAATCCAGAGGAGGGCCATGAGGATGATAAGGGGGCTGGAGCACCTCCCATATGAAGAGAGGCTGAGAAAGTTGGGGCTGTTCATCCTGGAGAAGGAAAGGCTGTGTGGAGATCTTCCATTATCTGAGGGGGGCCTATAAGGATGCTGGGGATGGACTCCTCATCAGAGACTTTAGTGATAGGACAAGGGGTGGTGGCTTTAAACTTAAACAGAAATTCAGGTTAGATATAAGGAAGAAGTTCTTTACTGTGAGGGTGGTGAGGCACTGGAACATGTGCCCAAAGAAGTGGTAAATGCTCCATCCCTGGTGATGTTCAAGGCCAGATCCTTGGGTTACATGGTCTAGTGTGAGGCTTCCCTGCCCATGGCAGGGGGGGTGGAACTTGATCTTAAAGTCCTTTCCAACCCTAATTATTCTATCAATCTGTTTTACATTTACAATCATGCATTTCTGATTGTTACCATCCAAAGAAGCTTATCAATTGGAATTGCATGTTTTTTAAGTCATTGAGGGGCAAGTATGTGGAAGGCAAAATTGTGAGGCAAGGCACAATTCAGTGGTGCAAGTTTCCAAAACAGTGGAGAGTGCAAGTCAGAGAGGGTATTCATGTTTCATAGATATTTTTAACCTATACATTTCCTTTGTGTAAAGAGGCTTCAAAACAATGTAAAAACGTCAGCTGTTAAAAGAATAGTTCACATTGTTATAGTACACAAGATATTTTCACAGATCCTAGTACTTTGTTTTACTTAAAATTTTATGTGAGATGTGCTGTACAGAACTAATGATAATATTTGCTTCTGGAAAAGACTAGCATTTAGAAAATGTATATGTATTAGTCTGATGGTTTGTAACTAGGTAAATTTTTAAAATTAGACTGCTGTTTGTATATTTAAATGCTCAGGGGTAAAAAAGGAATTAAAAAACAGCTCAAGTAAATTCTAACCCCACTTCACTAAAGAAAAAAAAAAAAAAAAAAAAGGATTTGAAGAAATGAAGAATAAACTGGTCCAGGTTTTTACTGTGTGAACAGAGAGCAATTTCAGTGATGGGAGTGCTTTTCTTTAATTGTGAAGCATTATTTAACAGCAAAAAGATAACAGTGTCTAGATTTTCCATCTCTTGCCTGGGCATTCCTGATCACTAACCAATGTTTCATATGGAAGTGTATAGGTCAGTATATTTGAACATTTATTTGTCTTTTTATTTTTATGGTAAGCAGTATGTATCACTTCCCAGTAATACAAGCACAGTTCTGCATATTGTAACGATTACTGTGAAAATATGGAATAATTCATAAGAAGTTACTAGCATATGAAGCAAAACAAAAATGTTGCTGACTTAAGTCAGTTTTTTCAGTTGAGTATTAAAGTTGTAAAATCACTATATTTGATTAGGATTTATGGACCCACAATAAATGGAATGTCTGCCTAAGTGTACCGAACATGTTAAATAGAAGAATAGAGAAAACACATTTTGGCCTTCTTTCTGCTGTGTCTTTATCATTGTAAATATTCTCCTTATTTATTCAATTCTTGTATGAAAAGCAGAATAACAGATTGGTACAAACAGCCATGTATAAAATAGTTGCACTGAAAATCATCTTCAAGGTGATAATTTTTAACTAAAACATATACCCTGTTTCCCCTTCCTTTCTTTAAGTACATCTGCCACATTTTCAAAGTAATAATAGAAAACAGAGATCTTGGCAGGCTGTTCTGGGTAACAGCTCAACCTTACAGGAACTTGAGATTTGGGACAAACATCTTGGTAAGTGCCTAGAGAAAAGTTTCTAGAATTTTTCAGTGGATGAACATACTGATGGAGTTTTTTCCCCAGGGTAGGGTTAAGTTTTAAAGGGGGAGTTTTAAAATGCTCATTAATATACCTTAAAGTTTTAGTGGAAATTATTTTGACTGCATGTATTGGATGACCCCTCAACCTTCTCGTTCACACAAGAGAGCTTTTGATACCAAATAGAGTACAATCTGAGCATGTGACAGTAACCAGGTATTCCAAACTCCCTTTCTTCTTTCTTTGCAGAATGCTTTGTATGTTCTGTTCTCTTTTAAACTATGCTGATTAACGTGTCTGCCTAGACATCTTAATCTTCTCCACATTCAAAAAATTTCAGTTATACTTTGGATTCCAATTAAGATGTATCTTTAGAAATTTGAAGCATAACATAAAACCAGTAAGCTTTCCAGACAGCTACATAGAAGATGGAGCATTAGATGTAGATAGTATCTATTTAGCTAACTGACACTAGCTAATTGAAGTGTCCTCCATCAACCTGATGGTCTTAATATTCTCTTCTGAGATTACAGTAGACATTTGCAGAGGGTAAGTCACTGGATTTGAACAGGACTGACTCTTTTGAAACATGGCAAGAAGGAGAACTCTGCTGTGGTGTCAGTGTTAATATAATAATAATAGTAGTAATAATAATAGAGTTATATGATAGATGTGTCTCTACCTGCAGATACAGGCTGACTGATTATCCTCCAAAGAAAAATGAATGGGCTATCACTAGATAAATACACAGAGTACTGGAAGTCTGCATTTTCTTTGTCTTACACAATAGAATTATAATGCTTTGCTTCCAAAAAGTCTTCATGTACTTCACTATGAAGAAAAACATGGATTCGGTTCTTAGATACAACAATGATAGGCCCAGAAATCCTTTGGATCAGACCATCTTCTGATTTATTAATACAGATGGCATTCTGTGACTAGCAGCATGCATTTTTTATTTTAACAGTACTACTGTGAGCCTCTGCCAGTCTTTATCTCTTTCTTTGTGTCCTTGCCCAGTCTATTCTTGGTATGTGTTCTCAATATTATTTAAAATAATCATAAAGAAGTCTGCCCAGATTTCTGCAAGCTTTGATTTCATTCCATCTGTCCAATTCTACTTTTACCACTATTTTAAAAACTATGTTACAGGTTTTGTTTTTTATTACTCTATCTGGACCCTGTAATAACTATTCTCAAATCAAATAAGAACTTGGAAAAGTGTCCATCAGTGCAAAAAACATCCTTCCTGCCTAAGTCAATTTTATGATCTTGGTGTTCTCACAACACAATCCAAGTTGTTCATCTTGTCCAAGAACTGGGAAATGGCAGTATGCCATAATTTCAAGGGCTGATTAACCACAGCCAAGGCCTAAAGATGCCAAAGACTTAGCTGCCAAGGTCTTAAAGGCTCTTGGAAGTCTTCCAAGCTTGATTTTTTTCTGGAGAATAACTGTTCCTTCCGGTAAACTGGTTGCTGTTCTGTTGTGACGACAACATTCTTGTGACACTGAATCCCTTTTTTAAAGATGCATTGGATAGTTTCAGAGTATTAGCAAAAAATTTATTTTTGAGGTTTTTTTTTTACCTTTCCTCCTGTTCCCTACCCTCTCTTACACAATCACTGCTGCCATGTGACAAGAAAAATAAAGCTTACTAGCTTCATATTTTCTAGCAAGTAGCACGGCCCTGCCTGCTTACTGCATTTTGTCCAATTTCAGTTGTGCTAGTGGTTGCCTCTGTTTTGATTTCAGAAACAAATACAATCGGTAAATACAGAGCACTTGTGAGGTGGATATTTCTTGCACCTCATTTGCCCATCACTTTGTTCAGGTCTGTGCAGAGAAAACAACTGTTCTAGAAAGCATTTTCTTTATTTGTTTTCATAAAGTTCCTAAGTCTACAAGGTGAGTCTCTTTTTCAGGGATCTTTGAAAACAAATGTTATTAGAACTCTGAAAGCATAATTTTGTGGCATTTTAAAGCAGAGATACCAAGCTGATCTGGATTACCTAAGTCCTGTCTTTCTGTTTATTGTGGTTCCACTAAACGTTTGTACTGGTTAAAATTGAGGGAAAAAACCCCCTAGAATTGTATTTAAAATTATAACCTAATTGTCTGAAATTAAACTACATTGTACCCTCTGGGTCAAGAAGATGTAGGATAGGAACACGTCTAACCTTAGTAGTTTGAATGATGCTGATCTTTAAAATTACCTTTAATATCTTTATTATGCAACATCATTTTCTGGCACTGGTTCAGTGTAATATGCTAAATTAAGGTGTTAGGGCCTTTAAGTTCTAAAAGCATACTAATATTTTGGTATGTATTCAAGACTTTAGTTTTATATTTCTGTCTCATACTAGCTGACCATTTAAAGATAACGTAAAAGAAGAGTTCATTCTAATGCCTGTATGTTTGAATACACCTGTTCTGTGTGGCTATTTTGGAATGTTTTATACAACATGGATCCATAGGGATTTTTGAAATAACTCTGTTCTTGTCTCTCATTAAGGACAGGGAACATGCTCAGAAGCATATGCAGAAAGAAAAAACATAGCATATAGGGAAACAGCATAACATGATTAAAAGATTTAGAGATAACGATGAGACGGAAGTACAGCCATACAGGGCACCATAGAAAATGGCTAGTCATGAGAGATGTCAGTGAAATGAGAAAAGTTTCACATGTTTCTTGTTAGAAGATAAGTGATGGCAGGTTTTGTGTTTTGGTTTGGTTTTGGCTTTGTTTTATTTTTAGGAGAAACCTAAGCAGACATGCAGACAGCAGTTGTAAAATAGGAATTGGTAATTATTGCAGATTGGATTAGAAATGAAAAATGAAATTCCTAAGGGTAGTTCATGGTGATTTTGAAGTACTGATATGAGTAGCGTTCTCTGAAAACCTGTGTTTCTGAGCATGAAATGTAGAGTTTATAAAATGTTAATTAAATTGGGCTTTTATTTTCAAAAGAAAAAATGGCCACTATATTTACTAACATATAGAACAAAAATGTTGTGGATATTATTTTTTTTTTTACATGGATAAGGTAATTTGTTTCAAACTAGTATGTGAAGTGAATATCTTCCATTATATATTGTCTGACTTTCTGCTTTATTTGAGCACGTGCATTAGGAGAAGTCCATTAAACATAATACGGTTATGAATGTTCAGGTTACAAATCTCTAAGATTGTGTGTTGCCTTATCCAGTGCTGTAGATTGTTAACCTCTTTCTAAACAATTCTTGGGCAAAGTCACTGTCCTGGGTGACTATAACACCTCAAAGAGAAGAAATGAGTTAGCCTAAATTGAAAGCAGATGAAGAAAGAGGCAAGATAAATGTAAGTGAGGACGCAATGCAAATTAATACATGTATCTTAAGTGAAAATAAAGTGAAAAGAACACAGCAGATGCAAACTCTGGTTGCATTTAGCATACAACATATCCATGATTAGTTTACCTAGTATTATGAATTTTCCAGAATGTGTATGTGGTTGATACCAAACACATACATACATGCATACATGATACATACATACATACATACATATATATATATATATTAAAAAAAAAATAGCTATTTCTTCTAAAAAAAAATAACTATAATGACCCTCGGTTATTTCTAGAAATCTATGCAGGTACAAAGTATTGCTAAAACAGAAAATTTAACTAACCTAATACTTAGGTCTGACATGTTCTCCATTGAACAAAGACTCTTAGTACATCATCCTTATATGTGATGTGAGGTGTTACTACTGTTAAGGAGCTGCATAGTTTGATGAAACTACAGGAAGTGTATGCTCTGCTTGTTGTCAGTAAATTACAGATATCGAGTGTATGTGTAGCATACATATATCAAATACATAATATAAGAACAATATCTGGATGATTTGTCATCCTAATAATGTGAGTTTTCAGACTTCCTCTCAGCCTTCTGAGGCTTCTAATACCATGTGAATTAGTGATAGTTCCATTATTTACTTAAATATACAGTTATTCCCATCATTCATGGAAAGAAAGAAAAAAAAGCACCTCAGTCTCCAGTCAGCAGCTAAATCATTACTATATTGTCTTCTGAATCGTAGAGCTCTGTTGCTGGGTCAGATAAACCTATTTGAGCTCTTTTATGTGCATATGCACTGTGCATAACTTCTAGCATCTGTATTTCTTCCTGCCTTATGGATGTCAGTAAATAGGAATTCAAGCATAGCACCTCCAAAGAATTTTAAATTTTTTAAAAAATCCCAACCAAACCCAAACCCAAAACCAGCAATAAAGGACAAATATTTACTCTATATTTTTGCTTTTGATATTACAAATATCATTGATTTTTAAGATAAGGTGTAATTAGTGGAGCTTTTTGCCCTTACTGACTTTGTTTCTCAGTAAGAGCTGTTTCACAACAGCAGTTGCAAAAACTAACAGCAGTTTACAAATTAAATGTTTCATAATTGCTTTGCAGACAACCCCTTCATTTTTGTGAATCTTCACAACATGAGGTATGGATGACAGAATAGAACAAACAATAAAAAATCAAAGGCTACTTTGCTGGCTTTGTGATGGATTTCAAGATAGGATATCATGAAAGCCTCCATCTCACTACACAAAAAAATAAAATTGTGAAGTTTCTAGAAGCCTGTAAATGTGGCAGTAAATATACCAAAACTGCTAATATTATCTGCTTCTATCTCATTGTATGGAGAACAGTTGTCATATATGGCAATAAGAACAACATGGAGTGCTCCTTTTTGCATTTATAACATGACTAGACAAATGAGGAAAACAGCTGATGGTATATGCACTGAATATGCAGCATGGCATTTCATTCCAGCCTTTGCTCTGATAAGTTTCTGATTAGTCCGTTGAGAAAGCAACCCTGCCCAACCTTCATTTTAATTCTGAACCTAATATATTGTCTGGAGATTGTATGAGAAAGCCAGAGAGACCTATATGAGAAGTAGGATGAATTAAGTCAACGAGAGTCTTTTCTCTTAAATAAGTTTGAGGCTGTCAACAGCCATTTTATTAATGCTATGTCTTGGTCTTTGCACATCTTAAACTATACTAGTCACCAGCGTAGGGCACAAGCCTTATATGCATATCATCAGCTCCCAAAGGCAGTATTGTTTTCTAAACTGTATGGGAGACTTTAACCAGTAAAGGAAAAAAATACAAAGTACCTTCACAGTGGTAGCCATTGATTTTCCTAAGGATAATAGTTAAATTAGAATAGTTATTCTTATGATAAACTGGCACATTTAAATGTAAAGCTTGACAGGAAAATAATCCAGAGTTAGCTTTGAATTCATGGGTTCATATCCTGGTGACAGTGTGTTTTCCAAAGTAAATGTTTCAAAGATTGGCAGATAGGCTTGCATGGATGAGGTCATAAGTGGCATACCTATAATACTGTTGACTTTCGTTAATTGGATGTGCACAGTAAAGTTTAAAATGTAAATGTTAAGCAACTTGAGCACAACATCTTCAGGCTTGTCAGAATGCATTTTAGAAACAAAAATGCTAAGGAAAACAGACTTCTGTAAATACTGGATCTAATTACATCCAGTAGTTCTGTAATTATTGGATGAAGGTATTTCTAAGCTTCATCTGTTTATTTTTGTTCTTGCAAATGTGGTAACCCAGATATGTACTGTATTGATTTTTCTTGCTGCACTGTGCTCTTTCCATTATAAGCAACTGTTTGTAGCTATCAAGATAAGAAAGGCTCCAGTAACTATGTGGACAATATAAAATACTTACTATATTAACTTATGCAGGTAAAAATGTGACCAGGAGGATTGTAAATTATGCCAGATTCAGTGGGAGTACTGAAAAAAAACCCCACCTTGTGAAATAATTTTTTTAAAGTCATTGATGGCAGGGAGTTTGGAACTAGATGATCTTTAGGTCCTTTCCAAAGCAAACCATTCTGTGATTCCATGGTTCATTTACAAATTAGGTTTATAATTTTAGTGCTAGGTAAAATTTCGGAAAATCCAACAAAATCTGTCTGTGATTGTTCCTCTCTATAATTCAAGCTTGTCTCATGCATAACTTGTTGACTGTATTTTCACTTACTATTCCATAATGTTGTTACATTAAAAATACACACATACATGCAACAAATAAGGAGGTTCCACAGCTTTGTAAATGTAATTATAAGAGAGGCATGAGAGAGGGTGACTTTTGTAAATAAGAGCTGGACTGTCATTTTAAAGGTTTTCTGTCAGCCAGCTAAAACCAAACTAGAGAATCTTAATTAGTAACCACTGAAGTCAGTGATGCAGTGATCAACAAATGGACTGATATCAGTTAGTAGTAGATAATAACTTCTTTTTTCCTAATTTAATACTAATCTTGACATGAGAATTCAGTTTCTAAAAGTTTGGAGAGTTTTGTGCTTAAAAATATCTCATTTAATGTATTTGAAAAAATACCTCAACTATGCAGGAAGCCTAAGTCTTATATATTACTAGACTTTGGACTGAAAGCCGTTTATGGGAATGCTAGAAAGAATGTAATCCTCTGGTTTTATTCATAAGCAGGCAGTAGAATATTACTAAGCATTTCTCAGTTTTATGGCTAAACTTTTCATCCTTATTCTAAAAAGGACAAAAAGTGCACAGAAAAAGGCTAAAATACTTGAAAAAACCCAAAACTTTATATTTGGTCTTATCCACAACTGTCTCAACACTGGACAAAGTCTGACTAGTAAAAAAAGTTGAGTTCTGCCATATCTCATAGTTAATCAGGAAGTATATTGATAGCAGTAAAACCTTTGTTGTCTAGCACTATTTTGCACAAGGCTAATAACTGTTCCAGGATAGCTGTAGAAATGGTCTCATATCTGCATACATTATTCTGAGTACTCTTTGGCAGTCTGGCTCTTTTATATTACAGAATTACTATTGAAAAAGATTTAAGTGCCACAGAGAAATTACAGCATTTCTCTAAATTTATCTAGAAATTTTGAGGAAAAAAGCTACCCTATACGTGCGGGAGGAAGAGAAGAGATGAGAGGACGTTACTTTTGAAAAAGGACCAGCATAATCAAATAGCTTGTAATCCTGAAGGCAAGGAGAGGAGTGGACTTGCTTAGAGTTCTACACATAGAAACATGATATATATATATATTGCTGAGAGATGGATGGGTCATGGTATGAAAAATTTAAAAGCTACCTGAGGACTTTTGCAGATGGGAAGCAGCATACTGAATAGCTTCTTCTTACCTGTGTGCATTTTCATGCTAATAAAATCAGCTTCTCCTATAGAACTGCTTACTGTAAGCATATACAAGTAATTAACTTCTGTCACCTTTCTCCTATGCTGGAGATCTGGTTTGCTCCATCATACAAAGTGGAGCATTCTGGGAGCAGATCTGCTTGTGAGAGGCAAGGTGGTAATTTGATATATTTCTGTTTCTTTTGAAACAAAATCCTGTCCTATTAGGGAAGAGATCTGAATATGGTAGTAAAATGTATGCCTTAAGATGAAGATAACTTTGCACAATGCATTCTTCGATATTCTTTACTGTGCATTAGTTACATCACAAGTTATGTCTGGGCTAAGATGGTGGTATATCATACTTATAAACAGTAATTTGCCCACTATAAAGTGGGTCTTTTTTAGCTGCAACCTCTGAAGAGCTCCTTTCTTGATATAAGTTGCTGTTGAGTTACTATATTTTGGTATAGATTTCTCCTAGTTTGTTTGCATTTGGTTCCTAACTTGATTTGCAAAGTATAGGGGGTTTGTTGTATTTCTGAATAGTACTTTGAACCTCTTTCTGCACAAGTGAAAAGATGAGAAAACTTCTGTTAAAATAAAAGTTTTGTCTCTAGGGAGTACATCATAAATGAGGTTTGTTCAGAGGCAGTGTTACAGGAGCATTATATTTATAGATGTTATTAACTTTACTTACAAGTCAAAAATAACAGAGTAAAGAGCATGAAAGACTTGGAAAATGCATTAATGAGTCTCTCACGTTTTTATATGATTAAAAGTGTTTCTTAATTTTTAATAGAAAAAGAAGACCTAAAGTTAATAAAACATACAAAGATTTATTAATGTAAGTCTTCCCATGACTTCTGTTTCTCAGGCACTCCAGAATCATGTTTGGGCCACTATATATGTTTTTTTAGTAAACTTGCTTTTTCTCACACAAAGGGTTACAAAGACCTGTAAAATGTGATTATTTTATGTTCAGGTGGATTCTGTTATTGTTTTTTGTCCTGGGTTCAGCAGTAGCAGTCATTTTTCTCCTTCTTAGTAGCTGGCGCAGTGCTGTGGGGTTTGACTTTCGGCCTGGGAGCAGAGCTGATAACACCAATGTTTTTAGTCATTGCTCGGTAATGTTTAGTCTGACCAAGGACTTTGTGAGTCTCATGCTCTGCCAGGGAGGAGGGGAAGCCAGGAGGAAGCAGGGACAGGACACCTGACCCAAACTAGCCAAAGAGGTATTCCATACTACAGCACGTCATGCCTGGGATGTAACTGAGAGTTACCTGGAAGGGCTAGTTCACTGCTGGGTGGGGGAGAGGTATTGGTCGACAGGTCGTGAGGTGTTGTATTCTCTTCCCTTGTTATTTCCTTTATCATTGTTATTATTGGTGGTAGCAGTAGTGATTTGTGTTATACTTTAGTTACTAAACTATTCTTATCTCAACCTGTGGGAGTTACATTCTTTTGATTCTCCTTCCCATCCCTCTGGGGGGGGGGTGGAGGGTGGGGGAGTAGAAACTGCATGGCTGACTTGCCGACAGGGCTTAAACCACGACTTTTTCCTAGGTCACTGTTTTCTACTTTATCGATAGACTTCTGTCTCTCCAAGAGAAGGGTCAGAATCTTATGTGTGAAAAGGATATTATATGTAAGGACAAGAATTCACTGTTAGTATATATTTTGAATCATAGCAATATATATCAAACAAATATTGCTAGTCCAAAATTAGCTACTACAGAACAGAATTTAAAAAAAACCCCAAAAACTAGTATACAAAAGAAGTTATAAAAATAATCACACCATGCACCTCTGGTGTCTTGAGGTCAATGGCTTCAGTCTGGAATTATGGGCTATATACCAAGATGTCATCATCACAAGTCTGAGAAATGAGATGTTGGTGTTGATCCTTCTTCCTCTCTCCAGCTTCCACCTGGGGTAATTTTTATGTTTGCTAGCACACTTTTACACCTCGTTGTTTCTTCTCCAGTCTGCAAGTTCATGTTACATCTGATTCTATTACATGCCATGTCTTTTATGTATGTCAGATGCTGTTTCCCTTTTCACTTTGTGAACCACTGGCAGGCCTGCAGCTCTTTCTGAGCTCTTCTAAGCACCGGAGCACTGTGGGGTTAGCAGTGCCAGGCTGGGCCCATTTTTTGACAGTCGTCTCCTGTATGTGCTCGTCTCTCCTCTTCTCAAAGCCTCTGCTGTCGTACCTAACCTGCATTTCTCTATCTATACCCTTGCATTAGAATCAGAAAATAATGCATTCTGCACAAAGTAACCACTTGTTATGACTTTGCATAAAAACGACAGCTACAAAGTTAAAAGATAAACAAAAGTAGTCAAAATTAGGGATAACCACCTGTGGGAAGAAAAATTGCTGTCACAGCTAAATCAAGTGAAAACAAAGCTGTAGGCATATTCAGGTAGAGCGAGGCTGAAAAGTCTCAGTGCCAAGGCCTTGCAAACCCTATTTGAAGGCCTGTTACTAGCAGTACCGTATCAACATCACTGGGATACAGCATAACTCTCCTTTCTATTTTATTCTGCTTCTAAATGAATGCATTTTATTTTGTATGCATTGTATGAATGTCAGCATAAAACCTACTAAAATTTACTTCACTTATAGGTGTCGGTATAGCTAAAATCCGTGTCACAAAAATCACATCAGAACTTAATTCTTCTCTGCATAGAAGAGACTGTGTACAATGTACTTGCCAGGGACCATCAGGAGAACAAAGCCTCTTTATCAGATATGTGTTCCATTGTGGCATAGTAAGCAAGGAATGATAGAGTACAAAAATGTGTGACTGCATTAGGCAGACTTGTAGTCTCTTTTCTTTCCTCACTAAAGCCATTTCCTTCTTGTAAAGGATAATACATGATGGTCGTTTATCATCATCAAAGGAAGGTGGAAAGTGAAAGTGTACAGGAGAAGAAAACAAACCATACAGATTGTGAAGAATATACTTCTGTGAGCACTTCTTGATCCCAGCTTCAGGCAAGTTTGGTGCCGTGACACTGCTGCTGCATATACAGTAGCTGTCAGCAGAGGAAACTATAGACCAGTTGTGCCCCATGCCTAGCTCATTAGGCTTGTTTTGAGCTATGTGTGGTTTGTGATAGTTAGGTATTTCCTTTGAAGCGCTTTGCAAAAATTAATTCAGAAGTTACATGGAGAGAAGTTTAATTTGCTCCTGTTTTTCCTGCCACAGTTAATGGCATAATTCTTGTAAGTAGAGCCTTTTTCAACCAAGCACCTCACACGGCTGATCCTTTGCCCATTCAGCTGAGCATGGGCATATGTATCTGAGCTGAACAGGGACGGGAATACTCATATTTTGAGAGGAAAACACACATGTACATATTTTGTAGACTCAGATGTTAAGCAAAAAATTTTCCAATTCTCACTGGAACTGTTGCATACCATTTTTAAAGCAAGTGCCTTTGATGCATGCTTTATCTCCAGAAATTTTATGAAAGTGAGCTTTTATACTGGCCTCGAGATTTTGTAGTTTTCATTTTAACATTACTTTTAATCAAATTGATGAGGCATAACTGAATTTTGCATTCTGCATTGATAGTTTACTTGCTTATTTTTTAAATGATGGTAAACCGTCCAGTGTTTTTCATTAAAAATATTATTACAATTTTTCTAAATAATTTTAAATATACCATATAATGGCTTTATTTTTGTTGCCTTTGCACATCAATAAAACCAAACCTCATCATATATCTGCAGCATTTTCAGGCTTTTTTTCTTTTTTCATCTCCCAGTATTTGCAGCCCTTGGATTAACTTGGAAGAGCCTTAAATGAAACATACTTTGTTAGAAATATTTGTGAGTTATTAAGTGAAATAATATTTATTAATGAGACAAAGGGAAAATATGGTATTGGTGTGTACATAACTCATATATTATGAAAATACACATTTGAGACATGTGGTGGCTTGCATACAAGAATATTTATTTCACATAAACTACAAAGCAGCAAAATACAGCTCTTGTTCAAACTGCGTGAAAATCTACAGTGTCAGAGTGTGACTGGCAGCCAAATGCTTCTAAATTCATGTTATTTCAAAGATGGCTTGAATGATGAGATTTTTATGACCACCTGCAACAAAGAGAAAACTGCATTACAAGCTATGGCACAAATTGTAATGAAATAAAACCCCATTTCACCATTTTTTGCCTCTGTGACAAAATTTGCTAAATTTTAGCTATTATAACTCTGGTTAGTCTTATAAATCAGAAGTTAAATTACAGTATAAATATAGAAGTGTTTTGGGTGTAGCTGGTAGGGTTTTGGCAGCAGGGCAGCTGCAGACCTGGCTTCTTCAAGAAGGGACGAGCACCAGATGCAGCTAGTTCCAGCTAGTTCATAGAATCATAGAAGCAACTAGGTTGAAAAAGATCTTTAAGATCATAAAAGTCTAACCTTTAACCCAGGGCTGCCAAGTCCATCACTAAACCATGTTCCTAAAATGTTCCAGAAAACCCTGGGGCAGACCCACCTCAAGGCACAGCTGAGCCCATTGGTGAAGCTGGTGGTGCCTGTGGTGAAAACATAATGAAGAAAAGACAAAAATATCAGACAGACAGCGCACAAGGGAACAAACACAAAGTGGGAAACAACACAGGGAACAGCAAGGATACAAAAGGAGGAGGGAAGGAGGTGCTCTGTGGAAAGCAGATATCCACGTTGCTCAGCAGGGAGTGAGTTAGACCAGTCAGTGCATGTCTCATAAATTATCCTTGATATTATAAGCCTTGTTTGTGTTTGAGTTTGGATGGTAAATCAGAAGTAAGTTCTTCAAGTTAACAGAAAGATACCTGTTAAAACAGATACTGAGACCAGAAGCCATGCCCAAAGGTGTGGTTATCTTTATTGTAGATGTTGTGTAATAACTAAATGAAGGGCATAATCCAAGCAGGGAAAGGATTCTTGCTTATCAGGCTGTAATTCTGGACTGACTTTTTAAAAATAGTGCAATTTTTACAACTTTTAACTACAGGCAGATTTTGACAGTGTATATACCTTGCTGTAGTGTATATGAAAGCTATGAACTGAATAAATTGCTGTAAGCACTGAGCTGCTGTAGTGTAGCACGAAGGTTTGTCTGCTGACTCCTTTACTATGCCATCTGTCTTGGACGTGCCTTGTCTGTGCCTTCTTCCCAAGCTGATATTCCAGATTTAAATGATTTCTTTTTTTTTTTTCATCAAATACGTTAATAAGAAATTTTTAAAAAATATATCTAAATTAGAGAAAAATAGACCCACTTCAGGAGGTTTTATCAGTTACTCATAATTCAATAAGGATGCTATTTTATTAGCAGTTGCTATGCAGCAGTTGAAGCTTAAAAAATGACTCATGCAACTCTCCAGGTAAATGAAAGACAGTAGGTTACCAGAGAGTAAATTAGATGATTAAAGGGCTAGGACTAGCCTTGCTTACTTTCCTGAAATTCACCTGCTTTCTTTTCAGCACAGTAGTAAAGTCTTCACGGTGAGGCAACTTTGTGCTCATGTCAGACCCCTTTCACCCTCTGTGTGTGTGTGTGCATTTGTATCTGTCTTTTTGTCTATCCTTGACCCTTGTGTTTATAAATTAAAAGGTCAGGTTCTTTGAACTTCAAAACTTCTTGCATCTTAATTTTCTCTATGAAACAGTTAGTATTGACAATCTGATTCAATCAAACAGTCTCCAGAAAAGTTGAGCTTTTCTTGAAAATAATGATTTTTGAAACCAAACATTTTAATGGGTGGCTTTTATGTTTTTGTTAGTTTATAAAAGCTGTATTACATTGAAGTCACATCTGTGAATCTGTCTTTGAATCTTCAAAATCTAGAAAACATTAATGAAATGAAATGAAAATTGAACTTTACATGGCTAAAGAGGATTCAGAAATCTTGGGCCTGTGTTTAACGGTAAATTGAATTTTACATGTATACAGAGAATTCTGAAAGCTTCCATACTTGTGAAAGGGGAGGCTGGTCTCCTTGAAATGTTACCACCTTTCAATGGGAAATAGATTTCTTACACTGCTCTTAGACTTTAGCAGTTGTACACACCATTAAGGAATGAATGCCTCCTTTACCTAATTGAATTTTTGCTCATCTCCTCCTTTAGTGATCTCGTGTATTAGATTTCAGGATTTGCCTTGTATGTTTTTTTGCTGTATTTTGTTATGGTTTTCTACATCAAGAAAATGGGATTATCTTAGGAAACAGAGCTCAGAAATAAATCCATGGGATGTAAATTTGGGAGTAGTTTATTTTGGTGTAGACAAGATTGAAAAGTTGAGTTAGGCTTTTTTTTCTAACTGAAAATTTATTGATAGGATTTGTAGAATTGCAATTGTTTCGTACTTCTTTAAAGTTGAATGAAGTTGTGGCTTTTCTTTTTTTCTGTGGAAAGAGCCATTGTTGACTACTTTGTTCTCATTTATTTTAGCAAACCAGTGACAGGATTAATGGTCTGTCATTTGTAGTGCCTCCCTCTGAGGACAAGATGGTTTCAACGGCTCAAGTCAGATGCAATACTAGGAACAAATATACAGAAATAAAATCACTAAGGAAGGGGTAAAAGGTGATAAGAAGTCAGGGTCTTCACCTTATTCTGGCACTGTTGTACAGAGAATAAAGATGGTTGTGTTGGAGCTGCTGATTATGAGGAGTTAATGTCTAGCAGGGTGTCCATCAGAAGCAACTCCTCAGTAACTGTGCGGTTGCTCTGTCTGCCGAATCAACACAGTTATTTCCTTCAATTTGTTACACACCTACTCCTGTAACATTTCTAGAAGAAATTTTAGCAAAGTGATGCTAGTCAGAATATTTCTACTTTTTTGTTGTTACCAAACTGTCTTTTCAGTGTGGGGAAAAGATAAGCTTGGGTATTTAAAAATTAGAGTATATGGGCTTTGAAAGGAGAAATCAATCTCTATATAAGTGGATCTGTATGCATGAAAGAGTCTGATATATTAAGAGTCAATTATAATAGCCTTTTGATGAACGAACCGTAGGTCATCAGTGTGTTGTAGGGCCAGAAGAAATATGTCTTTTTTCTAGCATATGTGAAAAGTGCCTAATACAAAACACACAGTACTGAAATGTCATCTTGTTTGAGTCAGGTTCAGAGATCTTTCTGTGTTGTTTGCCACCTGAAGCAAAAGTAGTTAGTTCATGAATAACAGCAAAGAGTTTAGAAATATTGTGAGTTCATTTGACCTCTTACTTTTACTTTAATCCTCATTGGTCAGGTCAAACAAGAGACTTAATTCAGGATTGGACAGTAATTTATTTATTTGAATAAGACACTTTACCTCTTGCATCTTAAACACTCTGTATACAATATTTCCACTTCCAGTTTGCCTCTGTCATTTACATCTAGTACTACAGAGAACTGCTGAAGTTAAATTGGTGCAGGAGGATCTGTGGAATTAATTTCCTTTAACAGCTGTTGGGAGGTGCAGTCAATCAAAGCCTCGAGTGGAAAAGGTAACTTGATTTGGTTAAACAGAAAAAGGGAAGAGAGAAGAACCTAGTGAAAATGCTGCCATGAACCCTTGCTGTAACAACATAATTACAAAGTTCCCTGCCAGAGGCAAAACCTTTTCTTATTGGGAAATAAATGAAAAACAAGATAGAATAGAATGCTCATTATCTAAAATAAATGAATAAATAAAAAGAAAGTGTCAAGAATTATGCAGTTCTTGTTAATTACATTCTCTTGTGAAAGTTGGGTGTATTGACTTGCTTTGGGAGCATTTAAATTCTGTCATCCTAAATCATAGTTTTCAAAAAGCATTTTGAAGACATTTCATCATGAGTTGATTGCAGAAAGAGCAACACTGAAGGCTGTAGTCAGAGTCCTCCTGAGCTGCCTGTCTTTCTTGCCTCTACCAAAAAGTGGAGATCATATTATTTCTAGTTTTCTGTATGAGCTCTTTGATTTGTTGGTATATGCTAGAAATGATTGCCTTATGACTCTTTTAGACCTTGTCCAGGTTGCATACCTCTCCCGTGAAAGTGTATTGACACATGAAAAACTGAACCTAGAATGGATTTACTGCATTTACTCTTAGTGAGAAAAATCCATTGCATTTGGTAAAAGCTTCTTATTATGGAAAAGTTACATTTGTTCTAACATCTTGCCTCAAGGCTCTTATTTTTGTTTAAGAAGGTTATCATTATGCAATGAAGTGCACAGCATGATACTATAACATTGTGAAGAACACCTCTATGCTGTTATTACAGTATTAACTAGAAAAAAATCATCCTTAGAGATTAAAAAAATAAAATTATTAAAATTATTTTGAGTAATGTAAATAACAATGTCAACTAATACAATATTTTGGTTTTCTTTATTGGGATTTAATCACAGAAATAAAAAATTACTATTACATGCTCTGGCATAAATAAAATGTAGCAAAATAATAGGTAACATAAAGAAGGCATAGCTGATAATAGTCTAGAAGCTAATCCCAATCCACTTAGTTTACATTATTTACAAGCCTTCTGGAAATGTTATATTTAAAAAATGGTAACACAGATTGTTTCAATGCACTGTGAGACCAATTTACATCAGAAAGAAATGTGAGTGTATCACCCTGTTTTGACCTTCAGATTTCTTATTCTTAAGAAATTCAGAAAAAATCCAGTATTCCAAGGCTAAGGTTCATGCAAATAATAAGCATTTTTCTTTTTGTCCTGCAGTTTGCCTTTGCAAGTAGCTAAATTGCAGGCCAAAATCTGATAAAAAAATTGGCATGTAATTGCATTGGTAAACTTGAGCCAGCACTTCGGCAGAACAAAACCATCTCTCCCTAGATACTGTAATGGCATTTGGATATCCGTCAGCCCACCACCAAGTATATAAGTGTGTTATTTGCACGCTGGAGGCAGGCAGTCAGATATAATAGTGATGAATGCATACTTAAGCATTTAGAAAGTCATTGAATGTTTTGGAGAGTAACCCTGCTAAAATAACAGGGTGAAAAGTGATAATACTGAGAATTTACCATTCATGTCTCACAGTGTGATCACTCCAGTTTTACAGAATTTGCCTTTTCTTTTGCTTGTTTTTTTTGCTTTTGGAGAAAATTTTGACATTTTGAGCACTTTGGTTTCCTGTTTGTGTGAGATGTTAGGTTTTTGAATCTTCCCCTTCTTTTTTCTGATAGGGAAGGCTACCTTAGCCTGGTTTTCCAATGTTGATCTGGGTGTTTTTCCCCCTGTGTTTCATCAATACAGTAGAGTTTTTTTTGAAAATTAATAACAAAACATTCAGTTACATACATAATTTACAACCTCCTATCCCTATCTTTGCACCAGAAGCTGATTGCTTTCAGGAGAGTACCAGCAGCAACAGGACTACTGATCCTGTGTTCTAATTCAACTTCTGTTTTCTCTTAACCTCAGATTATGAGAAGGTCATGAACACTGAAACATGATCAGATACAACCCTGGGACAGTATTTTTAATAAACTCTTATGATACAACAACTTTATTTCTTCAACAACTGAATTATAATTTGCAGAACCTCTATCATGTGTCTCAGAAGCTTCCCCCAGTCTTCATTCCAGTGAATTCATACTTTGCTTGCAGTTTGCTCCTCAGATACTGGGTTTCTTGACCTAGGGGTGGGCTTTGTTATAAAGATTAGCCATGGTAAAGAAGCTAAAATATTTGAATGCTAAGTCTGTAATACTCTTAACAGAGTTTTATTTTTGTCATTCCTTCAACTATTACTGTGTTCTAGTTGAAATGAAATTGAGTTTTACTTTATGGGGGGGGATGAGGTGCTTATGTTACTATTTTTTGATTGTTAAACCGTATTTCATAGTGAGAAGTTACGTATTTACATTACCTTTCAATTATTTATTTTTTTTTTTTAATTTTATGCTTTGTGTGTGTGATTGTTTTTTAAAGGCTGTGTTGTTTACTTGTTATCTTGACAGGGATCTCGTGAGAGAATGAACAAATTCTGAGAAGTGTAGTTCACTAATGACAAATAAACGTAGCTTGTGCAACTTTAGTCATAAATACCAAATGGGTTTATGGCTTAAGGTAAAGATTGATAAATGGAATATGCTAAATAAAATCCTGAATAGGAACACTTGCCCGATATCTGTAGGCTATCTTTGAAACAGGAAAGTTAAAGCTTCGTACTTTATGCATTAGCCTGTGGAAACAATTTCACTTCTGAAATGCTTCAAGAGCGTTTGAGTATAATGGGCTTTGTACTGCCTGCCTTGGCTGTACCCTGTAGAGAGCACTCAGCCCATTCAGCTTGAACTCCATTTTATCTAGCTCTTATCCATTAATTTTCTCCTGACCTTGGGCATAAAATATATGCACTTTTTATGCTCTGTGCCTTTTGTGGAGAAAGAGGAATAGCATTACCCATCGATCACCATTATTAATGATACAGCTTGAAACAAACACAGGTCAGAGACAGATATGTTAAGAGCAGATTTGTATTGATTCCATCACAACAGTGAGTTAAAAGGGGAAAAAAAAAATCAGAGTTTAAATGATGAAAAGAGATTAAAAAAATAGCAGCAGCTGTGAAATAAATTTAAGATCTTTTCTTTAGGGTTGTTATTGGTAAAAAAGTGAAATGTGTTGCTATTATTAATAAAATCTACCTCCGCTTAATATATTTATTGTCATATCTTAAAATCTGCGGCTAACTACTGCAGTAAGATCTGCATGTTTTACTGCTGCATTTTTTCCTGTTGAAAGCTTTTTTATTAAAAGAATCTTACACTGATTAGATCCTTTAATCTATATTTAACTCTAGTGCTGAAATATTTAAACCATACTTTTAGCTGTAGGCACTTTTTATTTGTTTGTAACTCCAGTCCACTTGCGTAATGCTGCTTTTCAGGACAATAATATTGTATGTCTTGTTAGGATACACGACAGTAGTAGAAGTTTTAATAAGCGTATCTGAATGCAATATGCAGCTGTATGGTAGTGTCCCAAGTGGAGTAACATATTCTCGTGCCCCTTTTGTAATTTCTTTTTTTTTTTCCTCCCTCTTTGGGTAGTATTTTTTTTGTTATGGGGTTTTGGATTTTTTTTTTTTTTTCTGTTCTTTGGTTGTTTTTTTGGTTTTTTTTTGGGGGGGTGGTGGGTGTGTGTGTGTGTGTTTGATTTTTTTGGGGGGTTATTTATTTATTTATTTATTTTTAAAGTAAACTTTATTGTGGGATCTTGATCTGTTCTCTGTAATGACATCTGTAGAATTCCCATGAAAAGAATATTGACTTAAAAATATTATTGGTGGGGAACAGCTGTTTTACACCATCTGTGTGACTTCCTTTCTGGGAATAGGAAAACTTAGGAATTTAGGGCCTGAGTGGGAAGATACTCTAAAGCAATTTTCTTAGGAGCAAAGGTTAAAATCCTTACCTGCTTGAATGTAGAGTTTGAATAATTTGCTATAAGACCCAAATGGTCTGTTTACTTACTAAAGACCCTGGAACTGATAATCCAGGAGAGATGTTCAATTACAGCCTTCCACATGTTTCTTCACATGTTTCTTCACATTTCTCTACAATTTCCTTACAAGTATCCACGTACGGGCCTTCATTTGTTATGGTCTATGTAATGCTTAAGATTTATGATGAAACCTAAATTAATATTAATAGCATTGCACTTGTTCAGTGACCAGATCAGTGACTATTTCTCTTGCTCAACTTGTGCTTAAAAGCAAACACTAGAATATTTAATAATTTGAAGGTCACGCCATTTGCTACAGAAAAACTCAGTGTGTTTTTTTCTTTGGACTTTTCCTTACTGACTATTTTAAGACATGCAAAGAAGTTTTTTAAAATACTATGTTCCAGGATGACTGGAATAACTGAAAGGACCATTATACTTTACAATCTTTTTTTATAGAAAGTCCTTGAGATCATATTTTAATAAAAACTGTTTTTTTTATGTAAATATTTGGGTATTACTTACATGGATAAGCAACAGGAAATTCAGGGCTAAATCTGGCAGGTGGTCTTCATCTCATTTGTTTTCTCTTGAAGCTGTTCCATACTATGCTATGTGGTTACTTTCATTAAGCAGCTGTGAATGAGAACGAAATCTCACCATTCATGAGTTATACTTTTGAGATACCTTTTAATAAGTCACTACTGTTACTAAGCACTTACAATCTTTCACATGTTTAGAGTAATACACAGTCATTTATTACTTGTTCTTTATCTTTATAAACTAGAATCAGGAAGTTATACACATTTTCAGATGGAGAAACACAGAAGACAAGGCAATATACAGTTGTACAGTGAGTTGTACAATGAATCAGTTGCAGATTCAGAGACTCAGTCCCCTGAGTCCATGGGTTTGAAAGCCATAAGGGAGTGGTAAGACATTTAGTCTGGCTTCCTGTGTATTTCACATTGCAGGATTTCCCTGAATTAGTTCCTACCTCAGTATCTAAAGCTGTTGAGTAAAAGCATCAATTTGCATTAGTATTTCCTGGCTTAAATGCCTGGTGCGTTCAGCCTTCTTGGCTAAGATTTGATCATGTATTTACTTTCAGCCAAAACCTGTAGATATTTCAGAAACTGCTTATAGAGGGGTATGTGTCACCTTCCATGATAAATATTTAGAGGCAAATTTCGAAGCCAGTACTTGTTCATGCAAGTATTGATGAAATCTGTCTGAACTGGTTGGGTGAGAGAAAAATGCACTTCCCAAGTTGTTAATTTTCAGCTCTTTTATATCTTCAGTCAGCTTCTCTTCTGGAGCATAGTTTAGCTGCTAACCCGCTGTCAACTTTTATGCACCACTTGTGCTATCAATCCTTTTCTCCCCCAGAGATCTGTGTCTGGGAATTCAAGTCAGCCTTCTGAAAGAGCACAGGCCAACAAGATACAAAGGCACCCTTCAGAGGTTCATGCACACTTTTTTCATGTGCAGCTGAGTCTTTCTACAGTAGTTAGCACCTTCATGGTGAAGGAGATCAGGATTTTATGCTTCTGAATGAAGGCTGGTAATGGACGTGCTGCATTTTATGTAAAAGAGAAATATGCATAGGACTTTCTGTTATAGAAAGTAAACTTTAAAAGAAATAGTTTCATCTTCCACTTTTTAGTCCATGACAGTTCGGGAAGAAGAGGAAAAAAAAGCACTTCCCCCAGCCTCACAAACTTTTGAAATTGTTTCCTGGCATCCACATCCTAAAAGGATTTAAATTGTACAGGGCATTCTAATCATAGTCAGCTTTTTTTCAGATGTGTATTGTGAAATGTCTGGAATTCTATCTGTCACTTTGGATGTGGTTTGGAAAAGTGTCCAAAATTGGAAACTTGTTTCTTAAGTTTAAAATGTAAATGAATGTTTTTGTTCTATTTCCAAATAATGTGCAATGCATTTGTTTCATAGAAAGCTTTTAAGCCTGTTAAGTCCTTGGGATCTAGTATTTAAAATGTTTTTTTTCCAAACTATTACTGAAGGGAAATTTTGCATTATTTGCTGTATGTACAGGGGATGTATAAACATATATTTCACATGAATCACCTTTGTTTTAAAAAGAGTGAGGCAATTAATGTGGAGAAGAAGTAAATACAGAAACTGTTAGAAATCGCCACCATTTATCTGTGCCTTGCTATAAATGTACATAATGTATAAGCATTCTTTGTACTGCTTTATGGGATCTAAGTTCTAAGTTGGATACCTCCACTGGCAGGCAGGTGTTTAAAAGTGATTCATCTTTGCGTCTAGTTAGTTCCATACAACAATAAAAGCAAAAACTCTGCTGTTGCCTGACACAAAAGTTTGGTTTGCAGTCATGAAGACAATACAAATAAGCTTAGTCAGTATTTAGTATGAATGCATCTACTGTGCCTGAGAGATACTAATATAGGGGCTAGTGTAATGAATCCTCTTGCTTTCTTCACCAAGAAATAACATCTTTACGTCATTGCTTAATACCTTTCTCTATGAACTATATTCATGTCCAAATAAAGTATCTTTTTTATGTTGCTTTGTGGGAATATGTTAATTAAGCAGATATAATCTATTTATAAATAAATGCAGTAGGGAAAGGCTTCCAGGAAATTGCAGCTAAAAATGCTACGCTATTTCTGTACATTGAATGCATCTAATTCTTCCTTCATTTGCTGCTTGGACATACCTTAGAGCATGTTGTCTTTTGTATTGTGTAATTTCTGTCGCTGCCTTGCAAAGGAATGCACTTTCAGTGCTCTTAAGAATGCTCAAAATCCATACAACATAAAATCCAGTCATCCTGTCTGAACCTTTTCTAATATATTCATCATGTTTCATTGATTGCTCATCCTAATTAAACAGGAGGACAGGTAATGTATTAATAAGGTATCATCCCAAATTCTTATGCAGCCTTTAAAAAAACAAAACACTAACTTCATTGACCTTAGATTGAAACACATTCCTCATAAGAAAATAAGAAAATCCCAGTAATAAAATGGCACTGGGGAACAGTTCAGTTTCCAGAGCTGTTTGCTTTTTCTAATTACTGTCAGTTTGGTGGAAAGCAGTAACTATTGAACTGAATGGCTGGCAGTTTGTGTACACTTGATTTTGCAATCACATTCCAGTTTCTAACAGGTGTCCACTTAACAGATGCTGCAATCATGATAGCACTATGTCAAATCCGATTCCTGTTAGCTGGCTCTCCGAAGAGACAAGTGATAAAATACAGAGTCTAAACAGCCATCTCATCTACTGATTCTTCCAGGTCAGCATTGATGACACATTGCCAGGGCAGTGTAACAAAGCTCATTGTAGAGAGAGGACTGCTCTGTAGAAGCAGAAATTCTGTTACTGGCATTACTTTGATACTGAAGGCTTCTTTAGTGACCTAAATGAGCTTTCCAGTAACTATTCAGCCTTTCAGATCCTATGCTGTGGTTAAGAGTATTGTCTCTCTTGAAAACTGAGAAATGAATGTGGTGAGAGTTTGTCTTTTGTCTGTTGAACAAGTCAGTGGCAAAGCTGGAAATGGAGGCAAGATTAAACAAGCAGCCTGTTCTCACCATTCTGTTAAGGAATATTAATGTTTCACAAACCAAATTGCTAATAAACCTACCTCACTGCATTGTCATTTTGAAATTACAAATAATGAGAATTTTGTTAACACTTAGGCAAATCTGCTCACTCTTTCCTGATTACAAGTTTATTCCTTTGTTACATTACCTGCACCAAGAAAGGTGACATTCTAAAAAGATGTGACAAGATGAGGTTACTTTTGTATGCCATACAAATACTACAATCTGATACCAAACACACCTTCTCATAAAGAGTATATCCTGGCTACAAAAAAATGAAACACAATTATAGTTACATAGGAGTGATTAAATACACCTGCAGTAGACAACAGGTCTGTTCAAGTCAGTCCATGGTAGTGACCAATTAGGGAAAATTCTGGATTAACTGGCAGAAACTTTACTGTACTTGAGACACCAGCAGTACAAAGAACAGACACTGTTTTGCAGGCTTAGATCTGAAAGACTTGAAAGAATGAATGTTGTTTAGCTAAAGTCACTCCATGCTATGCATAAAATCAAGAGAACTGTTTCACAATTCAGTTCATAAAAGTTTCCAGAGCCCCAGGTCTTCTGAATAATTTAATGTGATTTTGTCTGTGTGTGGCTAAAGACATTTTGAGCGGGTTTTGGTTGGGTTCCCTTGTGTTAATCATCACCTTGGGGCGATAGCAGACGCAGGGTACTGTCAGTTGCCTGTCACCCACAGGGTTACAATTATCTATGGCAGCCATACCTCATGGTGTTGCAGTTTAACAGGTTTTCAAGTTTGTGATGCAGTTTAGAGGGAAGAACTGAGTGATGCAGTTAGGATGTTGAACAGTTGAAGCCTTGCGCCAAGCAAGTACTTTTATTTCAGATAGAGAACAAATTTTATTCAATCCTTTATAATATTTGCAACTGACAGTTCCAATACAAGTCCTTTTTAGTCTTGCATGTGTTCTGTTTTCACTAGTGGTTATTTTATTTTTTATTATTATTTTTTGAAATGGATGGTAGACTTAATAAGGGCAACAGATTGTCTGCTGTTGGATAACAAAGGTGATAGTAATTATTTATTTTCAGAAGAGTACATGTAAGACCATGAATATATGAACAGAAAGATTTTTCCAGTGATGATAACTCCTGCAAAGTTAGGGCTTTGGCATTTTACTGTCTGTCATGCTACTAACCCACCATGTAATTACTAATGAGTCATAAAAATGCATTGTATCAACATTTAATTTTCCATAAAATAGAGGTAGGACATAGAGATTTACAAAACGCATTTTGCATAGTTACTTAATTTCTACTAGCTACTAGTAAATTAAAAGCTAGCTACTGAATTTTAAGTCTTATAAAGATCTGCGTGATCCAGGGCTATTCATAGTTTACTTGCATACAAGGGAAAGTATTACTTATTCATGGCTAATGAAAACTGAGAGAAAAAAGTGACAATGTTGTTCTGTCATTGTAACTGCTTTCCACATGGTTCCCTTGATATTGACAAGGAACAACAAAAAATAAATCCTTATATTATACTGTTTCTTTCTGGAAGGTTGTAGAGATGGTTCGTTCTCTGAATGAATGTTAACCCCTCTTTGCAGATAATGACTATGTCTAACCACAGATTGACATTTGAAACATATGATTTGCAAAACAGTCAACTTATTTTAAAAAACCCTATCAGAGAATTTGCTAGTTAGAAGTTTCAGAGTTAGGGTGTGATGTTTTCTGTGATAAATTGAGAAACCTTTTGAACTGCAGTAGTTGTGGTTTTGAAACCTGTCCTGTACTGCCTTTTTTGGCTTGCGTATTATTTTGTTTCTCAACAAGTGTAGTTAGTATTTTCTATTTCCAGTCTTTTCCATTATGTAAAATCATGAACATACTCAATTCTCTACATGGAAGTATATTTTTCTGCTCTACCCCACTTAAAAAAAGCTACATTGTTTGTGTTTACAGAGCATCAAAAGGGTAATCTAATTAAAATTCAGCCTTCTGATCTCAAAGGACACTTCTCAAAGCAAATAGACAAGATATTATTGCGATATAATATAGTTTTCTTTTTAGTAAAAGTTATTCTACGTCTCACCCTGCTGAAAAGCAATAGTTCTTGGCTGAACAGCGCCAACAACATTGTTTATGTTAGTTTTTCTAAGACAAGACTCGAGTTCCTTATTTGATTATTGAAGGCCAATGTTGATGATTTTCCTTTTCTTGCTTTGAAGGCTGCCATTCAATAGATAGTTGTGGTTTAACGGATCATTCATCAGTGCAAATAAGTGGGAAAAAATCATAGATACCATTTTTGTTCTGTGATCTGATGTTTGATCTGTGATGTCTGTATTTTCTCTATTGCTTTTGCTTCCTTTTTCTTGTACTTCTGTAATCCAAATTTCATATAGTAATGCAGCAATCTTAATTTCTGTATCTAGATTTGTCAAGTTCCCAATAACTTGCAAATACAGTGTTTATCTCTTGGCCTGTTCTGATTGACAGTCCAGAAATAGTCTTTCAAATTGTGTCAGGTTCTCATCTGTCTATTTGAAAGGTAGAGTTAAACAGTTTTCCTAGCAGTCTGCATGCAGTCTTAAATCTAACAAATCAGCTGGTTTGGCTCTTGTACCAAGCCTTTGTCTATGCAAAAGTACATCATTTTATCTTTGCACACTAATAGCTTACTGAAAAGTGTTGCAGCTGTCCCTTTACTTTGGGGCATGTGATAGCTCAAAGTAATTTATTTACGAAAATAGAGCTATTCTCACTAGCCACACTCTTATCATATATTAAGTCATTATTTTGCATTTGCTCCACTGTGGAACGAATGGAAATGTTCCATTGTCACAAACAGCACTCGGGTTTTATAAAAAGAAAAGAACAGTGGATTCAGAATCCCTGTAGAGAATAATATGGTCTCATCAGCTGTCATGTGTTTATCTAATATTTCAATCAACAAATATTGTATTTGTATTACAATAACTTTCTATGTTTCTGATCAAAATTGAAGCACCATTGTGCTGGACCCTCTACAAACCTATACAGTGACACTGTGCTTGCCCCAAACCTTTACAATTGGAGAGATACAAGAAAATGCAGCTTTTAATCTACTGATATAAAATACTCACTGCCTATAAACATCCAGTTTCATGGCCCAGAAAGTATTATATTACATCAGAATTTAAATAAACTTTCCTCTAACACGGAGCTGCTCATGTTCTAATGTGCTATTGCAGGTACTAATAACAGAATGGAAAAATAATATCTAGCTGAAAGTAAATTACCAGACTGATAAAATAAATTCATAATAAACTTTTGAAATGTTATTTAAAAGAAAATTTGGGAGGGAAGAAGTGGCTGGTGGTTACAGGGATATTAGGAATGTGCATATTTTGACTCAAAATCACAGAATATCCTGAAACATCAAAATGGAATGTTTAGGGCCTGTTTATGCAGATTAGTTACATTCATCAACTCTGAGGCTACAGAATAAGCATACTTACAAATTTAGCCAGGATGTTTTTAATTTGGTGAATTATTTATCCTTTATTGCCCCTATTTCATTTTTTCTTATATAGTACCACAAAATAAACACTGGTTTTGTTCTTATTGCTCTTACCTTTAAATAAAATAAATAAATACAGTATTTCCTTAATGAAATTAGACTTGGTAGCAAGCCTGTGCTTCCTCCATTAACCTACTTTCTGATGCTGCTTATGACTGATTGAAAGACTTTCTCATCCTATGCCTATTCTCCTTTTCTGCTCATCCTCTGCCTCCTGAACTGTATTTATTTTAATTATGTGCTAAGAGAGCTCTAACATGAGTCTCCTAAGCTTGCACAATGAATTATTTCATTCAGGTGCTTCATAAGTTTTGCTGCTGTTTCCTGAACTCTGTTTACCTTGTCAGTATGTTGCAGTAAAAATTAGATTTGATTCGGTATTCCCCAAGCAATACAGGAAAAAAATATGCTCTGTGACCCGATGATGTTCTGCTTGACTGAAAAATCCATCAGGCCTTTTCTTTTCTTAAGAAAGTTTGCTATAAACTTTTATCTGACTTTCTTGTCATTATTGTAGCTGAATATTTGAAGATGATGATCCATGTGAAGATTTTTCTGGGGTTTTTTTGTGTTTTGTTTGGGGGTTTCTTTTGGTTGTTTTTTTTTGTTTTGTTTTGTTGGTGTTTCTGTTTGTTTGTTTGTTTGGGTTTTTTTTTTGTAACACTGCTTTTCCTGTGGAAAGTGGAAAAATAAATCAGTCCTGACAGATTTTTTTTCGGGTCACCCATGGATACGGAGGAACCCTGCTGTATTCCTTCTGCATATTTTCAGAACAGCTGCCATTTTATTATCTCCTTCTCGAAGCTACATACAGAAAATCTCTTTCAGATACTCAACAAAAAGAAAAGTAATTTTAAATTTGACATATGAAAATCAATGCAATTTTATGCTAATATTTAGCAAAGTATATGGTCAACTTTTGAGAGGTGGATTGCCTTTAAGTATTTTGACTATGTGGATAACAAAATGTTTTATTTTCATTGTCATTGATGAGATATTCTCATTTCATAGAAGTCTTTTGTTTGTAGCATCCCTTCTCTGTATTTTGCTTATTGGCGTAGGCAATGAACCGGAGGATGTGAATTTGTATGTCTCATGACCTCTTAAAAGAGCTGATTGTAAACCATTGTATGTAGTTAGATTTCATAACATTTTCAAGTTTAGAAATCAGCATCAGCTATTGTGAGTGGTGATATCAGCTGGAACCATAGTAAGAATGAAATCAGAATGTGCTTAAATTTAATCATACAGGAGAATGCAGTGATCCTGATTAAATTCATAAAGGCTTCTAAAGAATCTGCAGAGGAAGAATAATACTGATAATTAGAGACTAAATGAAGTTCCCAGTAAAGACATGATCAAAGAGGTTAAATGTGCTGATCTAGACACTGTACAGAAGTTGTAATAAATTTCTGCATCTTTGTAATATTGTGGTATTGTAGAACTGGTAGCTTATTTCCCATTCAGTGTTGCTGCACAGGCACACTGGCCTGTTTTTCTTTTCTGTTGAGTATGCTGATTTCCTACTTTCTTACGCTGAGAATTACAGTGCTCAAAAGCATTATGTTCTTCATTAAAACTTTGGATGATTCAGGGTTTTTTTGTTGGTTTTCAGGGAGAGGAGAAGCATCATACTGCATTTTATAAAGGTGTTTATTTGAAAGATGGTTTATTGTATTCATTTGTGTGGAGAGACAAAAAAGATACTGCCACAAAATGCCATCACAACAGGGTCTTCAGTATAAAAAAGAAGATCTGACCTGTAAAAACCTTAGAACCCAGTTCAGAATTTTTCTACTTTAGTGAGAAAGAGATATTACTCCAGAATATGTATTATACTTGAACAAAAAATTGGAGCTGGAATTTGCAGTCAGTCTTGGACACTACTTCCTTCTCTACTGTAAGTGTCTTTCCTCCACCTAGCAGGAAACAAAACAGTGGTTACTGTAGACAGACCACAAGACAGATAGTTCATTTGGAGCCACAAGCTATTGGGGTGAGCAAAATGAAATTCTGCTAACTCTGACCATCTGGAAGTCTACCTCTAAAATCTCTATGCCACAATATTTGCAGTGTATTTGGCCATTTGAGTTACTGGAACATGTTTCCTAAAATCTCTGAAACAGGTAACTTGTTTTTTTTAGTGTAGTGTCAAGTTGAGTTAACTGGCAAGAACAGTTGAAGCTTTAAAGGTGGTGAACTACTTGAACTATTTTATATCGCAGGGGAGCACTGAGATACGCAAGGGTTCTTACTGTTCAACTGCAATGCCTTTATAGGTTAGATATGCTTCATCTAGGATTCATTGATGTTTTGAAAGAGAATAATGTTGAGAGGTACTGAGTGGTGATTTGAGTGAAAATCCTGGATAAAGCACATTTATTTCATCTGTATGAATAATAATCACACAGAGAACTTTTTTTTTTTCTTTTGTGATAGAAGAGCTGGCTGTGAAAATGAACAGCAGAGCTGTTTGCTAGATTCTGAGATCATTTCATAGTGCACAGATTGCCTTTTGCTGCAAATTCGGATTTTGTTTTGCAGGATTATACCCACTGTTTTTAAACTTACATCAGGGTTTGACTCGTTATTGGTCACTTGCTTATTAAAATAGTATTTATAGAATCACAGAATACTTAGGGTTGGAAACGACCTTTAAGATCGTCTGCCTAGGGAAGTTGTTACTATATCTCCAAGGGGTAGAATCCACTACCTCTCCCGGCAAACTCTTCCAGTGCTTGCTCACCCTCACATTATAAGAGCATTTGCTGAAATGTGGAGGGAAACTCCTTTTTTCCCTAAAATGTTCTGAGTTTTTTCCCATAATTGTGCCTTGCAGGCACATCCCTGCTTACATGCAAATGTTTGAGGTGACCCCACTTAAGCCTTGTTTTGTTGATTTTTGTCTTCTCTTTTGTTCACATCACACCAGGACCTTTACTTGTCAACTGTGTCTGGCGCTCCCTCACAGAGCTGCTGGAAACTCTACCAGTTATTCTTAGTTTAAAGCTGTTCTTAACAGATCAGCCATCCTGTGAGCAAAGAGATCTATACCCCACTTAGGGAGGTGAATCCCACCTCTCCCAGGCAAATGATGGTAGAAGTCAAATCCTTTTTGCCAACATTGTGTCCCTGCCCAGGGCGGGGGGGGTTGGAACTAGATGATCTTAAGGTTCTTTCCAACCCTAACTATTCTTTGATTCTATGATTCCAACCGCCCTGCCATGGGCAGGGACACCTCACACCAAGCCATGTAACCCAAGGCTCTGTCCAGCCTAGCCTTGAACACTGCCAGGGATGGAGCATTCACAACTTCCTTGAGCAACCCATTCCAGTCCTTCACCACCCTCACAGTAAAAAACTTCTTCCTTATATCCAATCTAAACTTCCCCTGTTTAAGTTTCAACCTGTTACCCCTTGTCCTATCACTACAGTCCCTAATGAAGAGTCCCTTCCCAGCATCCTTATAGGCCCCCTTCAGATACTGGAAGGCTACTAGGAGGTCTCCACGCAGCCTTCTCTTCTCCAGGCTGAACAGCCCCAACTTTCTCAGCCTGTCTTCATACGGAAGGTGCTCCAGTCCCCTGATCATCCTCGTGGCCCTTCTCTGGACTTGTTCCAACAGCTCCATGTCCTTTTTATGTTGAGGACACCAGAACTGCACACAATACTCCAAGTGAGGTCTCATGAGAGCAGAGTCAGGATCACCTCCTTCGAGCTGCTGGTCATGCTCCTTTTGATGCAGCCCAGGATACGGTTGGCTTTCTGGGCTGCGAGCGGACACTGCTGTCTCATGTTAAGATTCTCATCTACCAACACCCCTAAGTCCTTTTCCGCAGGGCTGCTCTGAATCTCTTCTCTGCCCAACCTGTTCCTGTGCCTGGGATTGCTCCGACCCAGGTGTAGGACCTTGCACTTGGCCTTGTTGAACTTCATACGGTTGGCATCAGCCCACCTCACAAGCGTGTCGAGGTCCCTCTGGATGGCATTCCTTCCCTCCAGCATATCAATTGAACCACACAGCTTGGTGTCATCGGCAGACTTGCTGAGGGTGCACTCAATCCCACTGTCCATGTCACCGGCAAAGATGTTGAACAAGACTGCTCCCAACACTGATCCTTGAGGTATCCCTTCGTTAATCATTCAATCCATTCGTTACTGGTCTCCAGCTGGACACTGAACTATTGACCAGAACCCTTTGTGTGCAGTTGTCCAGCCAGTTCTTTATCCACCCATCAAATTGATGTCTCTCCAATTCAGAGACAAGGATGTCATGCAGGACAGTGTCGAATGCTTTGCACAAGTCCAGGTAGATGACGTCAACTGCTCTACCCCTGTCCATCAGTTTCGTAGCCCCACCATGGAAGGCCACCAAATGGGTCAGGCAGGATTTCTCCTTAGTGAAGCCATGCTGGCTGTCACCAACCACCTTGTTGTTTTTCATGTGCCTTAGCATGGCTTCCAGGAGAATCTGCTCCAAGATTTTGCCAGGCACAGAGGTGAGACTGACTGGTCTGTAGTTCCCTGGGTCATCCATTTTCCCCTTCTTGAAAATGGGGGTTATATTTCCCTTTTTCCAGTCATCGGGAACTTCACCTGACTGCCATGATTTATCAAATATGATGGACAGTGACTTAGTACTTTGTTTGCCAGCTCCTTCAGGACCCATGGATGGATTTCATCAGGTCCCATGCACTTGTGCACATTCAGGTTCTTAAGATGGTCTCGAACCAGATCCTCTCCTGCAGTAGGCCTAATGTCTTCATTCCCACAGTCCCTGCGTCTGCCTTCCAAGATTTGGATGGTGTGGTCAGAGCATTTGCCAGTGAAGACTGAGGCAAAGAAGTCATTTAGAACCCCAGCCTTCTCCAAATCCATGGTAGCCAGTTCTGCTGATAGCTTCCTGAGAGGGCCCACGTTGTCCCTAGTCTGTCTTTTATTTGTAATGTACCTATAGAATCCCTTTCTGTTATCTTTCACATCCCTAGCCAAGTTTAATTCTAACTGGGCCCTAGCTTTCCTAACCTGGGCCCTGGCTTCCCGGACAACATCCCTGTATTCTTCCCAGGCAGCCTGTCCTTGCTTCCACTTTTTATGAGCCTCTTTTTTCCCTTGAATTTTCCTGAGCAGCTCCTTATCCATACAAGGAGGTCTCCTGGCCCTCCTCCTGCACCTCCTTCTAATCAGGACTCAACACTCCTGAGCTTGTAGCAGGTGATCCTTGAATATCAATCAACAGTCTTGGTCTCCCCTTCCCTCTAGGGCTATATCCTATGGAACCTTACTAAGCAGGTTCCTGAAGAGGCCAAAGTCTGCTCTCTTGAAGTCCGGGGCAGTGAGCTTGCTGCATGCTCTTCTCACTGTCCTGACGATCTCGAACTCAACCATCTCATGATCACTACAACCAAGGCTGCCCTGGAGTGTCACATTTCCAACGAGCCCTTCCCTGTTGGTGAGCACAAGGTCAAGCATGGCACCTCTCCTTTTCGGCTCCTCTGTTACTTGCAGAAGGAAGTTGTGTTCCACACAATCAAGGAACCTCCTGGATTGGTTGTGCTCGGCTGTGCCATTCCTCCAGCAAATACCAGGGTGGTTGAAGTTCCCCATGAGAACAAGGGCCCACAAGCGTGAGGCTGTTCCTATCTGTCTATAAAGCGCTTCATCCACAGAGTCCTCTTGATCAGGTGGTCTTTAACAGATCCCCTCAGTAACGTCCCTCATAGCTGTTCTCCCTTTGACCCTGACCCACAAACTCTGTTGACTGATCACCCGTCCCCAGACAGAGTTCCATACTCTCCAGCCTATCCCTAACATAAATAGCAACTCCCCTTCCTTGTCTGCCAGGCCTGTCTTTTCTAACCAACCTGTAACCTTCCATTCCAACACTCCAGTCATAGGAGCCATCCCACCATGTTTCTGTGATACTTATTATATCATATCCCCATAGACATGCATGCATCTCTGATTCCTCGGTTGTTCCCCATACTACAGGCGTTTGTATAGAGGCATCTGAGCTGAGCTCCAAACGAAGCCATCTCATTGGCTATAGCAGCTGAAATCTCTCTACATTGCTCCAAGCATTTATTATAGGTGCTGGCAACTGACTGGGAGTGTTGGGATGGAATGATGCCCCCCTCCCCTAACACATCTAGTTTAAAGCTTTCTTGACCAGCCTAGCAAGCCTCCTACCTAAACTGCTCTTCCCCTTTGTTGTCAGACCAGCTCCACCAGCCTCCAGTAGACCTGGCCTCCCAAATTTGGTCCCATGTTCTAAATACCCAAACCCCTAACTATGGCACCAATGTTCTAACCATTTATTAACCTGGCCAATCCACCTAGCCTTGTAAGGTCCTCCCCTTTATCCTGGAGAATTGATGAAAATACTATCTGAGCTCCAGACCCCCTAACCACCTCTCCCAGGGCTCTGTAGTCCTTCTTAATGTTTGCCAGGCTACTGCTATCTATATCCCTAGCACCCACATGGATCACTAGAAGTGGGTAATAGTCAGTGGGACTTACTAGAGCAGGCAGCCTCTCTACAACATCGCTGATCCATGCCCCTGGTAGGCAACACACCTCCCTCGAGACCGGGTCAGGCTGACAGATGGGTGCCTCTGTGCCTTTCAAAGTACAGTCCCCTACTACTATGATCCTCTGCTTTTTCCAGGCAGCACCAGTAGAGATCTTCTTTACCAGTGCATCAGCCAGTTGTTCATGGTGCAAGTATGTTTCCTCGTTAGCCCCTTGCAGAACTGTAAAGCGGTTCTGGGTGGGGACATCAGATTTAGGAGAAAGCCCTTGCTTTTAATTGTCCTCTTCCTCCTTTTTTTGTTTGTTTTTTTTGGTTTTTTTTTTTGGTTTTTTTTTTTTTTTTTTTTTTTTTTTTTTGTTACTATTTCCCAGCTTCCCGGGTTAGCGACCTCCTTCTTTCCTCCATGAACTATAGGGGACGCTTGAGGCCCCTGCACAGTTTGGGCCTGGAGCAAGCAGTCCTGCTTCCTCTCATCTTCCCTGACATCTTTCAGCCTACTGATGGTGTCCTGCAGCTCAGCCACCTGCTGCAGGAGGACCTCCACCAGGGAGCACTGAGTGTAGCCCTGCCCATTGTGCACCCTCACCTCACAAGACCAGTGCAGGCACTCTCCACACCCCGAGCTCTGCACTGCAGCCTCCCCTCTCATTGGTTCTGTCTGAGTGCCTGCGCTGGCCACCACTGGGGCAGCCAGAGCAGAGCTCCCAGACCAGGCCCTGGTCATAAGGCGAGTGCTCACCATCCCGCTCGAACTGCCACGCAAACTGCCTCGCCGCGCTCCTGGTCAGCTTCTGGTCGCTCGTGCTCCCTGGGGCAGGTTTTTACCCAGTCAGGCCTGGTGCTGTCCCTCCTGGCTTCGCCCTCTTTGAGTCAGCTGCTCGCGTCAGCTGAGCTGCCAGCTCCTGGGCAAGTCCTGTCGAGGACTTGAGGCTCCCTCAAGTGGCTCTTCACACTCTGAGTTGAGGCTCCTGGACACTGAGCTTCCCCCGCTCAAGTATTGAAGGCATCCTCTCTCGAGCTACTCACCTCAGCTATTTGCTTATAGATGCTGACCTTTAAAACAGTCCTGTAGAATTCCTTGCAAGTGCTACTTAGTATGAGTAGGAAATACAGAAAGAGACATCCCTGTCTTAAAACTCAAATTATTTTACCTAATCTGAATATTTTTTCCCAAATTAATCCAGTGGCTTGCTCTTGAAACACAGCAGGCCACATGAAGCTGAACTGGTTTTAAGTGTACTGGTTGTGTGCCTCTTAAGGAAGCCTGTTCATTCTAAGATGTAAGCTCGCTACAAACTGTATAATTGCCATTGGTCTTTCTGGTTTTCCTCATTAAAATGTAGAAGTCACTTAATGTCTCTGAAGTCAGCCTGAAATGTTACCTTTTTCTAGCATAAGCTTTTATTTCTCTGTGGTTTTACTTTGTTTGTTTGTCTGTTTAATACTATTTTTAGAAGGAATTTTTGCTTTGAGGAATTGTTAGAAAAAAAGTAAAATGGATTAGTCATTGGCCAAATAAGCAGCTAACATTCTGATTAAAAGTGGTTACAAAGGTTAGTCCACTGTAGGACTCTATATCTATTTTTATGTTCTTGCCATTTGTGAGCTTCAAGTTCACAAGAAGCAATCTGTGTGTGGTTGTATACAAAGCCATATTTTTTTTATATTTTCTGTCATATTTAGCATTTCCCCCAATATGTGATGCTAATTTAGAGTTAACATAAAGTAAATTGAAAAATAATTCTAAAAATAACAGAATAGCATTTAAGGATTTTTTTGATTTCTATAACTATTTCATCATCATTTGCAAAGCTGTTCATTAAGAATCACTGAAATGAAGTGTGACTGTATGGCATTTGGTAGTATACAAAAAGAAACCAAAGCCATTTCTTGCTCTTAATGTTCTATTACTAGCTAGAATATTTTTTTTTTTTTAAGTGAAAAAGCACCTCACAATAAAATACAGTATTACTCAATTTGGAAAACATGAAATGGCTATTAATGTCTGTGAAGTGATTATGGTGTTATTGCATTCACTGCTCAGAAACAAACTGAGGCTTGTTTTTTAATTTGTAAGTACCACATATGTCTTCATCACATTTAAATTTTGGAGTTTACATGCAGATGTGATCATTAGCCTGGTTTGAGTCTGAGCACAAACATCTCACATGTATAGTCATATTGCAGATGTTGCATTTTTTTCATTTCTTTTAGAATTGCATGCTTATAATTCTTCTGGGAGTTTTACTCACAGTCTTTTACCCTTTATATTGTGGCAGCCTGGCACACACTATTATCTTTATCTCACCTTATTGTGAGTGAACTTGTCTATCTCTTTGCACTGAAGAACCTGCCTAGAAAAGGCAGAAAGCATGTGATTCATCATAGTTATTTTCTGTACCTGCTTCTTACAAGGCAGTACACTGCCAAACAACTCTTCAACAGCTTTAAAAGTGGGAGCTTCATCATAAGTGTTAGGCTAAGAAATGGAAAAGTAAATTGTCACACTCAGAAATGGTGGTGGTGCCACCAAATCTCATTCAGTGGCCTTGTAGCATTCAGTGTTGCAAGTATACAGTTTGTCTGAAACGTTAAAGCAATACCAAAACTGGGAGAGCTCTCATCTTGGGTATAAATCGATCTATCCTTAACAGAATTTCATAGCCCTAAGTAAAATTCTTCTAAGTCTTAGTTTCCTCTGGTGCTAACCACAGTGAACACGTGAACAGCAAACCCTTCACTGCCACACACTGGCACAACGCAGCACTCTATACTTGAATGGGAGGTGTACTGCACTGGCACAGTACACCTCAGCAGACACTTCCTGCAATTAAAAAGCATTAGAACAACAGAAATCACTTAAAACACTAAGGGCACGGTAAAATAAGGTATGAGTGTCACTTTTGACACTGTTAATAATAGAATACAGGTGCTATTCAATTTATAGATTATATTTTGTGAGAGTTTCATGCAAACAGGTGCAATGATGTTTTCATGTTAAAAAAATTAGTTCTAGGTTTTACAGCATCTATTGTTTTGATGCACTTCTGTAACTCCTATTGAAGTTAATTAGTATTATGTGCACATCAATAGAAGAATAGAAACCGTATGTGTTTTATTGTAACAATTATTAAACTAACATCTCATACTGACTGAAAACTTACTTATTTGCCTACTTCCCTACAACCTCCAGCTGTGAACTTTCAATCTTATAACATCTGAATAACATAAGAGGTCCAACATGTAGCTGCTAAAGTAAGTGGTTGTATTAAGTTCTGATTTTACCATTTAGCTAACAATCAGCAGATAGTTCAGTATAGTGCTAAAAACTCAGAGCTGTTTTGTCTTAGCATATAATTGTGATCTAGAAAAGAGTTACTGGTCATGAATGGTGATAAAATCCAGTGTCACTTTTTAATCAAGGTTTGCATGTGTGCATGTTCATCAGTCTGCACTGCCGAAACATCAACTTGAGAACTGCCTTTTGGTCTTCTATCTTAGATTTCTAGTAACAAATTTTCAGTGTGGCTTGCATGAAATGGCTGCTTGTTCAGGCACTAAGAAGCTTAATGTGTAGTGATACGAGCACATGCTAAATGGCTGCCTTGTTCTTCCCATGATATTAGAAAATAATTTAGAAACAAAATTTATTTCTCTGCAGTGCTGTATCTGCTTAGCATAAGAACTAGCCCAAATACCATGGTGAAATGTTCTTGATGATGCATGTCTATGCTTTTATGATACTCACCATAAAATCTAAAAAGTGCTTTATGAATCTTCAAGCAGATAAGTGATATGCATACAAGTTGATTTCACTTGTAGAGAAAGAAAATACAATATTTGATGTGTGGGGAAAATTTGTAACTGATCTGATTTACTTTTGGAGTAGGAAGAAAGCGTAATATGAAATAACCTGTGAAATGAAATGGCAATAAATATAGAAAATGTGACAGTTGGTTCAGCAACATGTTTAAGTATATAAATAGTTTCATTGCAGTCAGTTTTCTCAATGAGAGTACTCATTTGCTTTAACAAATCATGTAATGAAAAGGTTTCAAAGCATTGGCAGACAGTCAAATAATTTTCTGCATGTGATTATTTGGAACAGAGTGCTTACGTTTAGGAAATATGGAACAATACTGTTTTTTCATAATTTTTAGTTATGCAATGCTCTAGAATGATGCAAAACTGATTTTGAGCTGTTTTTTTCATATATAGTGGGTTTATTGTTAAAACTGGTTTGGAGCAGGTGCTTTTTAGACTCTGAAATACTGTGAATGCTCTCACTTTCTTTCATATGATAAAACCAAATACTGTAAACCAAAAGGAATTCATTATGAAATTTGACAAATCTGCTCTAATTATATGGAGCTATAAAGATGTAACTGTACCCATTTTTCACTATAACAGACAGGTCTGCATTGTGAAATGCTATGCAAAATAATATGACATAAAGAATAGCTATTGAAATTATTTTTGTTACCTTCATTGAAAAGAACTTTTACCTAGGATTTAAAAAGACAGGACAGAATGAAAGCCTCTGCAGCTAATCCCGCATACCCAGAAAAAAAGTCACGGAATTTACACTGTTACTTACTGGTCTTGCATATGTTGTGCCTTAAGTTCATTTAGCATTACTACATATGTTGTTGCTCTATAATGTATACATACTTTTTCCTGACTCAGGATTTTTGGAAGAATAGCACCCCAGTTTGCACCTGATGTATCCTGACTTTTAAACCCTTTATAGTTTCTGATGTCCAGCATTAAGTTTGAAACTTGAAGTAAGAACTTATAGGGATTTAATTTTGCTTTTCATAGAGACTAGGATATTTTCTAAGGAATGTTTATCTCCTTTTCTGGAACAGCTATTGTGCTTAAATTTATGCGCAAAATAAAAAGAATACTACCTGTGGTAGAATTATATATTGTAATTGTTTTTTAGATTTTGTTTTGAGAAAGATGTTTTTTGTAAGCTCACTTAAAACTGATTGAAACACTTGAGTGTGCTTGCTGTTAACTGTTCAAGACCAGTAGATCATCTGACAATGCTGTTATTTTGTTTTTCTTTTGAAGACGTAAGTTAGCATCAGCAGCGCATATCATCCTACTTGCTATATGAGCTAATAAAGATGATCATAGGCGTAGCAACAGGGATATGGAAATTTACCAAGTAGTTGCCAATAGTTTCTAGGAGTTCTCACGCTTCTTGGTGCAGAGGGAGATTTCCAGTATTTCAGGCAAGAACTTTGAGGAAGTGTTTCTGCAGCTGTGATCGGTATGATCTGCACTGACTTTTGCACAAACCCAGCTACTAAATACCAAAAAAGTAATTCAATAAAGCAATCCTGAATATTTATCTTGGAAAAAAAATGGCCTGATGGTTTACACAACACAATAAATAAATGTTTTCCTCTAGCTTTGAGATGTCTAAGGCCAAAATTTAAAAGAATGTTTTTCTCAAAGCTGTTGATGGTGCTTGTTTAGGGTGGCTGGGTTTTTAAGGGAAAAGATATTATGGTGGGACTTTGGAGATAATGGTGTTTATGAACCTGAATCAGGTCCTGTAATAATATGAAGGCTCAGATGTATCATAGTGAAAGATAAAAATAATTTTTGTCAGAAAGGTTTTAATACATCAGGATAAATAGTTTTGACAAACCTTTTCCAGAAGCACATTACGTAAGAAGAACACTAAAAAAAAAAAAAAAGAAAGCTAGCTAAATATTATCAAGATATTTTCCCCATGTGCCAAAGAGGCTGGAGGTTACTGAAAGGTCAAAACCAGCCAGCCCTTCTTTTTGTAATCCCTGTTTTACCTTTCAGTTAATCTTCAGAACAGCTTATGTTGTAGCACTTATTCAAAGTAGTATGTTTTAATAAAATAAAAGCAGAAAGATGTTTAGCATGCACAGATTAATTTTTTAGGTCTTTTTCAGGTACAAAAAGATACTGGAATACTATTGCGTAGTCTAAGATTTATTGCTATATATTCATTTAGTGGCAGAAATTACTTCTTAATTACTGTGACATTTGACCTGCTCCCTATTGCTTCTAAAGATTGCATATAATAATCTTCATGCCTACCTCTCTAGCCTACAGGAAAATAGTTATATCTCTTTTCTCTGAACGAAATTAGTTTTGTATTTAGTTATAAAATCAATGACAGCTATTATTACTAATAAATATAAGGAGAAATAGTCCCATTGTTGAAATCAGATAGAAACCTGACACTTTCAGTCAATTGTTTGTGTTGCTTCTATGGCACAGGCCTCTTACTGAGTGGTAATTCACCACTGAAGAGATTCACATCATTCGTTTTCAAGCATTTTGTTCTCTTCTTGTGTACCTTCTTCATGTAATTTACGTGTTAAGTCTGTCCGCTGAGTTGGCATGGAGGTTTTTTGTGCTTACACAGATTTTTGATGTGCTTGACACATACAGTGATATGCTAAGCTTATGTCTGTTAACATAATAAGCTTATGTCTATTAACACTGTGTCTGTTTAAAGGCAAGAATTGGCTCTCCACAGCTGTTGGGCCTCATTAACTATTTTTCAGAGAACAGTTTTTGGTGAATTTTCGAACTGTCATAACATGAAACTTACCTTCTATTCCTTCTCATATGCATTTCCACATACACACACTCTCCTCCTGCCCACCTGACATCCTGACTCCCTCAGCCTTCTGGCAATCAAAGTGGACTCCTCAAACAGTAAACCAGCACTTATTTAGGCCTGTGGCTTCCAGCCACAGAACAGCCACTTCCTTATGTCCATGCTTATGCAATATTCCTCTGGAACTGAAACATCACTACATCTGTATTAGAAAACTATAATTTTAATTTTAATAAACTTACTTTAAAATAATAATAATAATAATAATAAAAAAAAAACTAAAGCAAAACCAGAAAAAAAAACCCTCCTCTCTGTGTTTTTCTAGAAAGTAGGTCTTACGTCATTAGGATCATCTTTGGTCAGCTAGATGAAAGTTGGTGAGAAAATTTTCTTAAAAGGGAACTGTGGAAACAAAAAGCTTGCCTATACTCTATATAAAAACTGTTAAATATTTAGCAACCAGATGCTTACAAATATTGTTGATGACATTTTTTATTTCTAATTTGGAGATATTCACTCAGACTGTAGTCTGTAATGAATTTCATTTTGCACTGCCTGTTGCAGTTTTGGATTTCATTACATTTTTAGAGATTGCACTGAATTTCATAATTAGTTAAAATAATTATAATGGGCTTACAGGTGTGAAGCTTGAGCTCGGCATGTAAAACAGTTTTTAAAAATCCCACTTAACATCCTGTGCTCTTATGCCAAGCCAAAATCCTATTTCAAATTACTGACAATATAATTTGCTATGTAATTAGTTGAGTAAATTGGAACAAGAGTTGCAGAAGAGCTGAGTAAATCTGGTTGTGTTGTATGTTCAACATCTTAGGAAGAAATCCCTGCTCTATTTCTCATTTACAGTCCTAATAGAAATATTGGCTGCTGTTTCTAGATGAATGTGGACATGTCAACGTTTAAAGTACAACCATCCTTCAGTCTTCCAGAAACCTCACTTGAGTTTGCTTAGTTCAGTTCACAACAGATCACAATAACTCTTTCAAGGCCGTATGATTATTACTGTGAAAAATGCTTTGGAAAAATGCAAATGATAGCTCTCTGCAGATCACAACTGCCTTGCATCACCATGCTAGAACACATGGCAGGATGTTGAGTATTTTCTTCCACACATTAACTCAAGACTACAAACATTACTTATCTTTTATGAAAATGGCTCTTCCTATTATAATGTGAAACATATTAAATCTCAGACTAGTCCCCTTTACTTAGTGTAGGGCAGCAGCAAAATGTCAGGTAGAAGTCAAAGTCTCAGGGCACAGCCAGTTCTAACACTGGTTTAATAGTCCACTGCAAAACTGTGTGACATCATGAACCTCTGAGTCTTTCTGACATGGAAACCTTGAAGCGCTCGCTGCCTCAGTCTTTAGAAATAGTAACAGTTCTACGTTACTACGTCTATGTCTTCACCCACATGTACACTATTAAGTGTTAATAGAAGGTTCTGCTGTGTACCTCGGTAGTCATTGAAGGGTATTTTGAAGGCAGTTCTAATTATTGAACTTGAAGAAAGCAAGGTTTTAAGAAATGTGTGTCTTCTACAAGAGAGAAAGCTCTTCTGTATTCTTCCAGAACAGAAGTGATTTTCTGAGAAGAACCCTCTAACTTCTTTGTCTGGACACTTCCTCAAGGATACTTCAACTTAAGTAGTAAAACTCAAGCAAAAAAGAAACGCCTATCAGTGCCTGTCTACTATCTTCTCTTTTCTTATACTTATCCTTCTCTGCTAACAGATCCCTAGGTGTCTTCTCAGTATCTGTGAGAGGGAATGTTGCTGTAGGTGGGCATTAGAGGTGAGAGAGATACCTTACTCATATTCAGGAAGATGAAGAGCGAGGTCTAGAGCATACCTGTTCCCTCCATAGCCAGGCCACCAGGGAAAAACTTCACCATGTGCTCATACAGGAAATACTTTCTTGCTTCCATTAAAGATTCATACAGGTTCAAAGATGCCATGTTTTGGCATCTGACAGCACTTTAGATTCCGTTTTTTGCTTATAAATATTAGGAATATACAATAGAAAGTATTGCTTTGTTGTCTTTACATGTGTCTTGTCTCATCAAGCTTTTTTTTTTTTTTAATTGATAGGCATGTGTTCATAGAGGTAGAAAGAGGTGGAAGAAAAAAGGCAAACAAACGATAAAAATGGGAAGCAACTGTATCTGTTAGTTTTTTTAGATTCATCTATCTGTATCTGTAGTCATGTAAGTGTTACGAATGTTTTAAGCATGCTCATCAGTGAAGATGAATGTTGCATTAGATGTAGAAAAACAGTGCATATTTTATACCAGTCATAGTGCAATGCTCAATAATACAGAGTTTCAAGGGATGTCCTCTTCACCTGTGTTTGTCTAAAGTTCATTGTCTATTCTGACTACCTCTTTTTTCTCATTCTCTTAAGCAATAATAGCACTTTTGTTGTTTGTTATTCATCATTGTATTTGCTATTTATTGAAATGCTGCAATAACAGCCAAATTGCTGTATCTGTATGGGTGCATTGTAGTGCCAGGCGTAGCCTCTACTTTGAATATACTGTTTAATTCACTGCACGAAAAATGCTTTTAACATTGTGAGTGAAGTATCTTTTGTCAAAACTTGAGGAATATAATTTCATCACCCTTATTCCTTATTTCCTTATTCTAAGGGATCAAACTGTAGGCCTTCTGGGACACTATTATATCCACTTATCAAAGTAAAAAACCCTCTCCCTTTCTCTTTCCAAAATGCACAAGTTTTATGCCCAGCTAGAAATGCAGAAAAATAGTATTATCCTTTGTGAACAAGACTTACAAAAAGTTATGATTTTGCCACTATGGTTCCTTTGTCAGGTCCTTAGGTTTTGCAGCTGTTACATTAATGCAGTTAGTATAGTTGTCAGTTTGGGCTGCAGGGTATATAGGCTGCATTAAAAAGCATTCAGTAAGATTACTGCATTGAGGAAACAACTCATGCAAAGCTGTGTAGTATCAGTATCAGAAATAGCCATGAGCACAAGCTGAGTTCTTTTGACTGTCTTAGGCAGTATTATCACAACCTTAGCTTTAAACACAGGTTTAGTCATGTAGTGCAATAGGGAGGAAGATAGGTGAGAGAGACTGTGTGGTCTGGCAGCTCCTTTGCCAGACTGATCACTTTTTCTCTCTTCTCCTTTTTGATGAAGCAAAACTAAGGTGCTTCTGCCCCCTTCTCAGTTCAAATTAATGTGTTACAACCTTATTGTGATGGTTTGTTGCTTCATACTGGAGAATGAGTATGAGGTAATTACTTATGAAAAGTATCATACATATTTACTAACATTAGTATTTTAAGACAGAGTATTAATAAGTAGAAGGGAGAAGGAGAAAAAGAAAAGAATGTCTTTATGTGTTCTGTACCAACAGTAGTCTGTTCAGACTACTAACATAAGAATTGAGGTCTGGTGTACATGTGAATGTGCTGCTGATCTCATTATTTACTGCACTATAAAACTTTGCAATGTGAAAAATTAAACCTTAAACCAAAGACTGCCATCACTTCACTACTCTTATTCTTCCCTCTTTATTTTTCAAATGAAAGTAAGGAGAACATAGGAACACAAATACTGGTATGTTAAAAATATTGACTAGGTAGAGCAATTGTGTTTTCCTAGTACTCATTCTTGGCAAGCCCAAATTTAACCCTGATTTAATGTAATCTAACTTTTAACCCTGTTGGAAACTATGCCTCAGATTAGAATGGTAGTCATGGAAATTCATATCACTGTCCTTTGTTGTCCTCTTGTCTTTTATTCACTAATGCAAAATAATTCATTCTTGTGGATATGGAAGTATGTGGGATGCTGTATCCTCTCAGCTTCAGAATTAGTGTTTCTTTTCCTAAGTATATGATACCCTGCACTTAAAATACCCCTTGTCCTGTTGCTACAGGCCGTTGTAAAAAGTCCCTCTCCAGATTTATTGTAAGCCGCCTTTAGGCACTGGAAGGCTGCCTTAAGGTCTCCCCAGAGCCTTCTCCTTCCCAGGCTGAACAGCCCCAACTTTTTCAGCCTGTCTTTGTATGGGAGGTGCTTCAGCCCCCTGATCATCCTCGTGGCCCTCCTCTGGACTTGCTGCAACAGCTCCACGACCTTCTTGTGTTGAGGACACCCAAATTGTACACGGCCTTTGTTATTTCCCTTTTCACTCCCAGTAAGCAGAAATCCAGACATTCAGTTATAACCAAATTTGGGTGTATGATGTTCAGATGATACACTGTGCTGTAAACTATGTCAGTGCCTGAGTGCAAATGTGAGAATAAACCCTTTAATTTGAAGCTTGTGTTTTCACGAGTGGTGACTCTCCAAATGTTAATTTTTGTCATTCAGAATGTCATCATTAAAGGAGAGTGAGAGCTATTTCATTGTTCATGTGACTGAGACAGGTCACTTTGGAAAGAGCTCGTAATGTGCAGTCTTTAATTTAGCAGATTTTGAGAACTGACAAAAGATGCAAATTCCGTTTTCCATTTTTGTCATTATGACGATATCTAATTTCAAAGCCTCAATGCACTCATTTTTTAAAACAGAGAACTTATTTAAGGCTAAATGCTAATAACAATGCATGTTAACTGACTTAATGCAATGTGAAATTGCTGCTTCAACATTCATACAAATGATAATTCGGTCTAAGTGGCTCTGTGTTCTGTTATATAGACATTACTTTGCAATTTGTAGGATAATTGCATACAGAACTACTAAACAAATTTCTTTTCTTTTTCATCAAAAGTGCTTTGCACAATATATGGAGAGTATTTTTAAATGCATGTTTTTTAATGGGATTATATAGGCAGCTGTTCTCTTGTTGGATATTTAATAACTGTTAGTGAGTCTCAGATCATCTTATCAATGCCTTACTCCTTTTCCTTGTGTGGTATAATTTCATGAAATTTAAGAGAAATCCCAGTAGATACCTAAATCTATTCTTACAGTGTAGCCGTTACCTTCCTTTACTGACTTACATCACCACAAAGTAAAAGTGCCCATCTGTTCATAATTACTTTCTTTGGCAAAATTTACTTTCTAAACTATTTCAATAGGAATGATGTTTATTAACTAGCACTTTTCTGATGCTTTATATCTTTTAAAACCAAATTAGTCTTTTAGGCATAATTAGAAACGACTTTGTCTTTATTTTTCAATTTATTCACATGCATGGTTCTTCAATAGAATAGCAACTTTGCTGCAAAATGTTGATTTTCCTCCCTCCCCTACTCTCTTTGATTTTACTGTTCTCAATCCTCCATTCAGTTCAGTTGCAGGAAGAATGATTTTGAATAATACGGTCATGATGTCAAAACAGTGCAAATTATACGCTGCTGCCATCTGGAATAGTGAAAATAAAAGCTTTATTTACACTGTTCTTTGAAATAATAAACTTTATTGTGGCAGTTTATCTTCAGTATCTATAGTGTATTCTGGGAATACTCCATGTGTGCCTTTTTATTCTGTGAGCTACAAAATGATTAAAATTTGCCTGTGGCAAAGCTATCAGTGAATCTTGAAATAGATTTTTTTTTTCTTCCTGTATAGAATGGAGAGAACCACCTTCAATTTCCACAGTGAGAATAATTGGTTCACATAGGACAATATTTTTAAGAGCCATAGTGAAACACTTTGCGTATTTCAGTTAGGCAGATTACAGAGATGTAACTACAGGTTAATATGGTTATTCTGGAACACAGAAGTTTCAATGGTGCAGATAGAGTTAATGTGGAAGGAAATCCTTAACAGAAATACTGAAGATCAGTGGGGGTTTTATCTGTTTAGCTGTGTTGTACAGCTGAATAGGTTTATCATGAAAAGCCAAATCTATTGTATTGGATTTGTCTGAAATCCTCTTCCTTCTGTGGATCCAGCTTTTGTATATACACAGGCTTGACAGTATACTTTCAGACATAGCTTGGAAAGTTTCTGAAATCTTGTGAAAGAATCACACACTTTTTTCATTTGAGATAACGGAAAACAGTTAAAGGATGAGCAGAAAGGTTTAGGTTACATACTTGTGGCACAGCTACAAGTCTGTTTGTTTGGGGTTTTTTTGTAGATATTCTTAAAGGTAAGTATGGTTTCTTTTGAGTAGAGGATAATTTAACTGGTTGTTTTTCCGGGTTACCACTCTACCAGAGTTACTGTTTACACGTAAAAGCTGAGTTTGAGTCTGTGCTCTGCATTTGGGAGCATAGGCTTACCTGTCAGACATGTGCAGCAACATGTGAAAAATATGTGTGGGGTAATGTGAAATCTGAATGTAGAGGGTTTTGTGCTTTTTACGTATGTGTTGCTTGGAAGAGAAGCAATTACCACTTTGACAAAACTGGAAGCAGAAATAGGAATCTCATAGTATCGTAGAATCATAGAATAGTTAGGGTTGGAAAGGACCTTAAGATAATCAAGTTCCAACCCCCCTGCCATGGGCAGGGACACCTCCCACTAAACCATGTCACCCAAGGCTCTGTTCAACCTGGCCTTGAGCACCTCCAGGCATGGAGCATTCACAGATTCCCTGGGCAACCCATTCCAGTGCCTCACCACCCTCAAGGACATTGTTTACTGTCGTGGTTTAAGCCCAGGCCGTAAATCAGAACCACACAGTCTACTTCCCCCCCCACACACACTTTCTTCCCTCTGCTTCTGGAGGGACGGGGAGGAGAATCAAAAGAATGCAACTCCCACAGATTGAGATAAGAACAGTTTAGTAACTAAGGTATAACACAACTCACTACTGCTACCACCAATAATAATAATGATAAAGGAAATAACAAGGGAAGAGAATACAACCGCTCACCAACCGGTACCTCACCCCCACTCCGCAGTGATCCAGCCCTTCCGGGTAACTCTCAGTTACATCCTGGACATGACACGCTGTGATATGGAATACCTCTTTGGCTAGTTTGGGTCAGGTGTCCTGTCTCTGCTTCCTCCTGGCTTCACCTCCTCCCTGGCAGAGCATGAGACTCACAAAGTCCTTGGTCAGGCTAAACATTGGTGTTATCAGCTCTGTTCGCAGGCCGAAAGTCAAAACCACAGCGCTGCACCAGCTACTAAGAAGGAGAAAAAAAATGACTGCTGCTGCTAAACCAGGACATTTACATATAAGCAATGTCAAACAGATTGAATGCACAGAAAGACAGTTTAGAAATCCTATGAACAACAGTGATGGGAAACGAGGCAAAGCCATTTCATAATATTCTTTCTTAAGTTCATGTGATAACCAGTCTTTGTTAGTTTCCCTTCTGTTGTTCAGATTATACATTTGGCGAAAAATAACTTTTGTAGAGCTCTTCCAGCAACTGGAAATGATACTAGCACAGTACTACAAACATCCTCTTAATGCCAGTAACAGAATACAGTGCTGTTAAGACACTTAACAAATTCAAAGAATGTGCTCTATTTCTAAATCTCTTGTACCTGTCATCCTAAACAAAATACGTATTACATGCATGATTCCCCAAGCACAAGGACAGAGAAATCTGCCCTTTAATGGCCTCTCAAAATGACAGTACCAAATGGCTTGGAGAAGGTCAAGTCTGATTTAAATTGTTGATGAATTAGAAGCAAATTAACTAAAACTGAATATTCATAGGGAACACTGGTATATAGTATAGTTTAGAACCTATTGAGCATATAAATGTGCAGTAAAAAATACTTTATCTCATGTAAAATTGTAAAACTACCAATATATCAAAATTTTTTAATATTTACTTTTGTCTTACTGTGGCTGAGAGGCAGTTGTTCACTGATTTGATGCTCAGCTGTCTTGCGGAGTGTGTTTGAAGATCTCTCAAACTTGGTATCATCAGAATATAAAGACAGTTTTGTGCAAATCACTAATAAACTTACTGAGAAAAAAATAAAACAATTAACATCATAAAAACTAAATCCACTATGGTAAGGACTCCAGTGAGGAATTTCATTGTTTCCCTGGTCCATTTGATGTCAAATATTGGGTTTTATTGCCAAATACCTGAAAGCCAGATTGGAAATAAGCCACAACTGTCAAAAATATAACAGTTCTGGCTACTTGAATCTGTTACATTGTGATGTTTCTCATGAAAATTTCATGAACAGCATTCATTCAAAGAGATTCTATGCATAAGGTGGATGAATGGAATTTAATTGCCCTTATTAAAAATAAAAAAGGAAAGCTCTTCACTACTCCATCCTATTAGTATTCAAGATAGATTAGCTTTGTTGTACACTTATGTATTTACAAAAGGGACTCCAGGTTTTTCTGTATGAGCAAAATAGGAAAGGAAAGGTCAGGTCATAAAAATCCTGTTCTGTGTCACAAGACAAATCTTGTCAGTTACTCCCAAAGTAAAAAAAAAAAAACCCAGACATGAAACATACCTTTCTCTGGGATGAGCCTATAGCTAGTGAAGAAATTGATACCTAACCACTCATTGGTAGAAATACTAGCTTGTGTTTTGCAAACTTGTTAGAGAATTTTTTTAGCTAGTGTCTATGTGCATTTTGTATTGCAAATGATTAACAAGCTTATGGGCAGTAGCAGATTCCACAAGCTGTGAAGATTTATAGGATGTACTTTCTTGCTATACATTTTTCTGAAAATTCTGAAGAGTTCCTTATTTGAAAAAATGACACATTTTTCTTGAAAGCCTGTTGATACTGGACAATTTCATCTAAGTTATTTTTATCCTTTAATCAATTGAATGTCAGTAACCACCAATCAAGACTTTTAATAGGATGTGTATCACAGTTAGTATTGATCTTTTGGTTTTTTCTTTTTTGCGTGTCCTTTTTGAACAGAAATAGTAACAATTATTTTGCAACTGTGTTTTTTTCCATTTTAATGGAAATGAAGAGCAAGATTATGTAATTCAAATAGATCATTTGATTTGCTAATTTGATTTCTGAGAAATTGTTTGATTCCACTGTGCTTCCAGTATTACTTGCTAGTGTGTATCATCTTGAGAAGATGAATTGCTCTTTTTTGTCAGCATTTCTTAATATTTTGCTGCAAATATTAAGAAATTTCAAAAATGTTGACTGCACTAGAGTGAGTGAGGACTTTTGACCACGTCTGAGTGTTTTATTTGACATGTCTGTATCCATTTTTACCGCTTTAGCTTTAATATTGCGTAGCTCCACTGCTTAGAGTTTCTCAGTGCTTTGTAATCTTATGATGGATTCATCCTCACAGCACTTCTCTGTAGCAGTAAAGGACTATCATACCCATCTTACAGATGAGCAACTGAAGGACAGGGATGTTAAATGTGAAGACAAACAGCACATAGGTAGTAATGATAAAAACAAGAAATATAACTTGGGTCTCCTGAGGTCCTGGCTGAATCTTATGCTTTGTGATCACACTTCCTTATGTACTTGTCTTACGTAAAGAAAGGGTTTTTTCTCTATTGTTGATAGGAATGGTGATTCAATATTTCACATAAAATAGTAAGGCCTTTCACAAGCAAGGCAACATCAGTGTTGTAAAGTACCATAGTGGGAGTTCAATGATTGTGCGCTACATAGAATGATAGAACCAGCTAGGCTGGAAAAGACTTTTAAGGTCAAGTCCAATGGTTACTCGAGGACTGACAAGTCCAGTACTAAACTATATCACTAAGGGCCTCATCTATGGCAGAGGGAACTGAGATTGTTTAGTCTGGAAAAGAGAAGGCTCAGGGAGACCTTATCACTCTCTACAACTAGCTGAAAGGAGGATGGAGCAAGGAGGTGGTGTTACTTGGTCTATCCTCCCAGGTAACAAGACAAGAGGTAATGGCCTCGAGCTGCACCAGGGAAGGCTGAGACTGGATATTAGGGAAAAAGATTTTCATCAAAAAGGTAATAAGGCATTGGAACAGGCTTCCCAGAGAAGTAGTGGAATTGCCGTCCCTGGAAGTCACCATACAGTATCTCTGCCAATTTAATAAGCAAATATAAAATTTGAAGCTGCTTTATTATGAGCTTTCTATTTTGTGTCAGCATTTTGATCACTGTAAGTTACAAAAAATTCTGCCTGCATATCTAGTTTTGCATCAGTTCCTTGTGTGCAAACAATTAGGGTACCTTTGAACATTAAGTAGAGTGGCAGTTGGGGCTTTAATGAGTTACTATGTAATTAATGTGAAATTCTTCAAATCATCAATTTCTTTTTGCAGAGGATCAAATTCCCAGAGGTTTCCCCACCATTGATATGGGCCCACAGCTAAAGGTCGTTGAACGAACTCGTACAGCTACCATGCTATGTGCAGCCAGTGGCAATCCTGATCCTGAAATAACTTGGTTCAAAGATTTCCTACCTGTTGACACAAGTAACAACAATGGCCGTATCAAGCAGTTGCGCTCAGGTAGGGTCTTGTAACTGTTTCTACTAATGCCCAGAATTGTTCTCTCTCACCTTTTCTTTCTTTTCTTTCTCTTCTCTTTTTTTTTGTTTTTCCTTTCCTTCTATTTTTTTATTTAAAGGTAATAATTTCTCTTCTTCCTCTATTCTCTGTCTAACTGTGTTGTCCATGTCTGTGATGTTGTCATAGCCTTCTCTAGAGTCTGTCTCTATGTGTTTTGCAGCTTCTGTTTACTCCACATTGCTCACTGCTGTGACTGTACTTTTTGATAATTTTTTTCTTTACTGCTTTTTGCAGTACTTGATGGATCCATTTTCTCCTCTTTCTTTCTTCTTTCCTTTTTTTTTTTTTTTTAAGAAATTTATTTCAACATTGGACTTCATTCAGAAATTGCAAGGAGTACCAATGGTTATATTCATCAAAACCAAAACCTGCATTAGACACTTCAATTAAAATTTAAAATGTGTTTTGTGCTGTCTTTTCCATATTTGACTCCACCAAAGATTAGACAGTTTGGACACATCTTCTTTCCTCTCACAGTTACATAAAACACAATACTTTTTCCCATGCACAATTATACTTTAAAAAGAATATTAAAAAACCCCCATACCAAACCAAAATTAAAAAACAAAAAGAAAAAAAACACAACCTGAAAAGAATCCTTGAATAATCTGTGGAATAAAGTTTTTTTGCTGGCAGAGCATTTTTCCGACACATGTAGCCACAGTAGTGTGCGCCCATGCTAAAGCTTTATGAATCCTACATTTTCTGGATCTACAGAAGTCTGCTTTTGGTGTAGAATCCAGCTTTTGCTGCTCTTTCTCTCTTTGCCCCTTGCACCTCCCTAGCAGTTCTTTTACTCTCCTCCTGCCCTAGTTAATTCTTTTGCTCTCTGTAAATATAAAAATCCCCAACAATTCTAAATTTATAATTTGAAGCTTATCCCGGAGATAATTGGGATATAATGAGCTTTTTTTCTTTGGCAATTGAACTAGATAACATTGTAGAATCTAAGTTGTTTAATCACGTGTCTTCCCAGAATTCTCAGCTTTTGACCTGTCCTGTGATGTTAAATCGTCTTGTTAACTGACTTTTTGCTTGTTGTCAGCAGAATTGTGTAAATTAACCTTCTGTTAATGTAAATTAAGAATTAATTTCTCACATGTGACGTAGATGATTTAGTATATAAAGCTTTAACTGAAAACTTTGTACCAAATTATAAGGAATATAATAATATTTTTATGCTGTTTTTCTTCTCTCCGTATTTAAATCTCCAGAATCTATTGGTAAGTGCTTAGTTCTGAAGCGCACTTCACCCCCACTAATTTTCATATTCAGAATATTATGATTATTATGATTATTATTATTATATGATTACTATTATTATTCTTAAAATGCATGGCATGCATTTTACTAACAGTCAGTGTAGTCACCAGATCCTTATATTGGCGCACACGCACACCTCCACAGAAATGTTGTCTTATCAGTCATAGCAACACCTAAAGGAAACAGTACACATTATCACATAGCTGTAGAACAGTAAATGCCATAATCCCGCCTAAACTACAGTGTTTGTTCTGAGATAGCCTTCCATGTATCCTCTTTTTATATATATATAGATTTATATATATATAGATATATATTTAAATTGATTTTCCAGTATTTTCCTAAACTATGTCATAAGTACAGCATTGTAAAGTTTTCTTTAAGCGTTTGAGGCATATTTTATATATATCTAACCCTATATAATAAAACATCTAAGAACTCAGATGCTACTCTGAGAATGGCAATGCAGCCAATTGTAGCCTTTTTGCCCTATGTGGTACAATGCAACTTGCTTTTATAACCTGATAATACTATCTAATATATTCCTGTTTTAACAGTATAGTAATTCAAGTTTTTCTTAAGACCTTATTTAATTCTGTAAATCTAATTTGATTCTTCTTCCAAAGCCCTAGCCTCCTTCTTCTCGTACTAATGCTTCTTCTTTCTAATCTTATTTGCATTCATATTATCCACCCAGGTGGTACACCAATAAGAGGTAAGAGTGCTGAACTAACGTTCACAGAATGATCTTTCTCATTCTTTCTGTCCTTTCATCCCTTTCATCTTTGTTATGGGTTGTTGTTGGGTTTTTTTTTTCTTTTTTTTAAGAAAAAAAAAAAAACAACACAAAAACTACTCACACAAAAAAAAAAAAAAAAACCACAAACAACAAAAAACCCACAACCCACAGAAATGTCCATCATCTGTTTTTTTATTTCCTTTGTCCTGTTTGGTTATGATCAGTGACTCTCATATTGTGACCTTTCTTTCCACACACTCCCTTCTCCTTTCCCTTTTTTGTTTGTTCATTTAAAAAAAACCAAAACAACAACAAAAAAATCACAAACAACAATAATTTGCTTTGTGATATGCTTCAAAGAAAGCATATCCAAGTCTTCTGGCCGTAGCCCAGTCACAGCGTATACCATTTGTCCCTCTTTTTTCTTTTTCTTCTTCTTTTTCTTCTTTTTCTTCTACTTCTTTTTCTTCTTTTTTTTTTTTTTTTTCCTTCCTCTTTTTTTCGTCCAACTGGAGCAAAAAAAGATCATTTTTTTTCTTCCTTAGCTGTTCTTGTCCTGGACCAAAGACAAGATGGTCTGGAGAACAGTAGCAGACATGCAGAAGACAACATGGACTATCTTCTTTTTCTTCTTTTTGTCTTATCTTTCATAAAAGGTTTTTATTTTTGTTCTTTTCCAATCCTTTTTTTTTTTCTTTTAACTTCGTAAAGTTGAAAATTATGTCCCCCCCTCTAAAAAATTACAGCAATGTTGGGTTTTTTTTCCTTTTTTTTTTTTTTTTTTTTTTGGTGGGTTTTTTTGTTTTTGTTTTTGTTTTTTTGTTTTTTTTTTTGTTTATTTGTTTGTTTTCGTTTTCTTGGAATTCTGTCACGTCTGGATTTTTGGATCTTCTAATCTACAGGATATGGAAATAAAAGGTTAATGATTATTATTCTTGGTGGTATGTGGTATTGTTGGTTTTTGATAATCTGGCAAAAATGTTCCCTTCTTTTGTAATTCTTGTTTTGTATTTTTCTTGGGTTTTGTGACACCACACTGCTAATCCCAATAGTGGATTTCGATGGGTGTCTTGGGGGGGGGCCCTCCTGTGGTCCTCAGCAGTGGTTGGTTGGTTCTTCATTGTTGGCATAGACCATGCTTTTTAACTTTTTTGTCTTCTAATTCAACTGCTCTTTGTTTTTCAGCAAACGTACTTTAAGATTAT